>NC_141096.1:20192890-21392890 GCF_041138505.1 Cibotium barometz | reverse complement strand
CTCCGAAATCCTTCACTAGTCCCCATCTAGAAAACTATCCTCCATGCCTCCAAAATGTCCTCTAACTGTCTGTCAGCAAACCTCATATCCACAATCTTTGGACCTTCTTGGACCCTTTCCGACCCTCAGCTGACATCCCTCTAACTGTTCTATTTGAGGGCAGACCCAATTGTTCAAAATAGAGTAAAGTGACCTCTGTGTCAGACTTTCTCTCCTTTCTGTCCCCCTGACACCTCTAGATACTCAGAAGACTCAAACCAAGCATAGATCCAACCTAATAAACACTTAGTTGGTATCAGCTACTCATAGCTGACACAGAAACCAATCAGATCTTAGACCCTTTTGACTGGTGACTGCTAACAGCCCCAAACTGTTAGCTCTATGACCCACAAACACTACCCTCATGCACAAACAAGCCAGGGCATGCCCTCTACACCATCAACAAATTGACAGTTCTGAAGCTCAGCAGACACACATCTAACCCTGTACATTCCCAATAGATTCTGGACTGAGTCAGAATCTGAGTCAGAACCGACTCAGAATCAAGTCCCTGGATCTCAGACTCACCCTCAAGAGCTCCATCTCCATAAACTCTATTAAACAACTCATATATCCCCAAACTGAAACATCAAAACAAAGGGAAAAGTATCCAAATACAGTTGACCCATAGCTAGCAGAAACCAAACTCTCTAGATTCTTCAGATAGACAAAAGCACAGTATGACTCAATAGCCCTGAGACTTGGAGCTCCAAGAAAAAAAGAAAAAACAACAAGAGGTTCAAAGATCCTCCACAGATGGACCACAACCACGACTCTTCAAAGCTTTACCCTCAATCATGACTACAAATCTAATAGAACTCAGCTTTCAGTTGACTCTTAGCTGATACAATTGAGAAGTTCTTGACTGAAACAAGTATCTAATGGTGGCACTGTTTAGAAGCCTAAGGGAATTCACCTCCTTGTCAACTTTTGTCACCAGCTCTTCCTCTACTCTGTTTCCAAACCACTCATACTACACTATCCTTCTTTCTGCAATCATTCAACATCCACAAGGTTTTCAGTCTATACTCTTCTTTACTCTGCTTTGTGGTAGTCTCTCCAGCTACCTCTCTTCGTCCATCCTTACCAAAACTTCTCCAATTGTGTACTTTTTGATCTCGTCTCGTCATCTTCATTCTTCTGGATTTTTTCGCCACCCGGTTCACTTGGTCTCCCATATCCATTCTATTTTCATTTTACGCATGCGCTCTTATCCACTTTGATCACCACATGTCATTTCTTCGCCACCTAGATTGACCACACCATCTTATGTACATTTTACTTATTTACACACCATGTTTGGGAGGGTTCATGGATTCACCTCACAGCATACGGCTATAGATGAGTATTAAATTACCTCCGCGGAGGTGCAAATGCGTGCCAGCCATTTGATAATATAGTCTCGCTACTCGCACTAGCGACAAAAGCGGCTCTGACTCTTAAGAGCCTAGCGTGCTCTTAGAAGTTGACCTTAATGACCTGTAAGTCATTTTTAGGGATCACCCTTCTCATTCTAGGGTGACTCTCTATAAGAGTGTCTTTTACATCATCTTTTCTTAGAAGTTGACCTTAATGACCTACAAGTCATTTTGAGGGATCACCCTTCTCATTCTAGGGTGACTCTTTGTAAGAGTGTCTTTTACATCGTCTTTTCTTACCATGGCTATGGTATTGTTATACCCTTGGATGTTTGGGAGTTTGTTATTTTAGGCTTCAGAGCATGCATAAGCATGCATGCTCGCATATCTAGGTTTTTTTGGTTCCAGCATGCATAAGTTAATGTTTTCTTGTTTATTTTGGTTCATTATTTCTAGGTTATCTTTATTGAAGCTTAGAAGCAAGCAAGCTAGCAAGCTCTCTTCGAGTAAGCCTTAAACACACCATATTTTTTTATGACGCACCGCTAAGTGATATAGAAGCATTTGTTTTATTTGTTTTGTACGCTATCAGTTTTACACTATACGCATGGACTCTATTATGTAGTCTATGCATAAGACTTTATGTATAAGACTCTATGCATAGAGTCTATTACATAGGTCCTACATGGTACTTTATGCATAAGAGTCTTGTGCAAAGTATTATGCATAGAATGTATTACATGCAACTCTATGCATAGTTTTATGTATAGAGTATATGCATAGCATTATGTATAGAGTCTATGCATAGTCTTATGTATAGAGTCTATGCATAGTATTATGCATAAGACTCTATGCATAATCTTGTATAGAATCTATGCATAGTATTATGCATAGAGTCTATGCATATGTTTTTTCGTCATAGTTTCTATGTATATCCCTCATGGTCTGTATGCATGTAAAGATTATGCATATAAGAGTCTATACGATAGTACTATGTATAGATTATATTGCATAGTCTTATACATAAGACTCTATGCACAGTCTTATGCATATAAGACTCTATGCATAAGACTCTATGCATAGTCTTATGCATAGGTTTTTCCCTCATGGTCTCTATGCATGCCATATTAAACAAAGACCATTATTAGTCTTTTGCATAGTATTGTACATAATACTATGTAAATATTATTATGCATAGAGTCTATGCATAGTCTTATGTATGACTCTATGTATAGTCTTATGTATAAGACTCTATGTATAGTCTTATGCATAAGAGTCTATGTATAGCCTTATGCATAAGAGTCTTTTGCATAGTCTTATATGTATAAGACTATATGCATAACCCTTATGAGTATATGACTCTATTCTTTGACTTTGATCATTTTCTTTTTTATATCCATGATTTCTAAAATGTAGTTATGTATGGATATATTGCTTATCTATCATCCTAAGTATTTTGTTTTTCTAGGTTTTTATGATGTTCCTCGAGCTCTCTTTATTTTCGGTAAGAGACCTCCACCACCATGCTCTTTGCTACCACACCCTAGGGTGCTTAGGAGAACTTTATTTAAAAATATGTTTTTTTTTTTGCATGAGTGTTTTGCAATAGAGTCTTACGTATAAGACTATGCAAAGAGTATTATGCATAGTTTTATGTATAAGACTCTAGGCATAGTCGTATACATAAGACTCTTTTGTTATTTACTCTTATACATAAGATTATGCAAAATACTCTCATGCATATCACTTTTACCACGTGTGCTCAATTGTCTTTGATGAATGTGTGTAGTGTAATGAGAATATATTTTAAGTCCTCTAGAAAAATATTATTTATCCCCTCTTGAGTAATTTGGGGACGCCTAGATTACTCTTGCGTCATGCCGGCTAGGTTAATATCGTGGGTGATACCACTATAAATATTAATACGTGCGGTATATGACGTATGTTTGAGGCCACCTATGATTATTTCAGTTAGGTTTGTATGGCAGGGTGATTCCTGGGGTACTTACGCCTGGTAGTCATGAGTTGGTGATGATTTGTGCCTGTTTAATATTTGTGGGATTAATTTAATAATTAATTGGGCTTATATTTTCAGGTGATGAAGACTATGGGAATTGAAGAGTTTACTTTGGAAGAAATGTCTTGGATCATCACATTTCATTTTTGGCAAGCATAGTAGCTTGTAACCTTATCAAATGATTTTTCCATTTTGAACTATAGGAAAGATACATTTATTTTTGTGGAATTTATTAAAGCCTATGGCTTTACCCTAGTCTCAATTTGACACTCTATTTTTGTTAAAGAAGAGTTCCGTGCTCTCTAAAAAGCACATCTTGTATTTTGGGGGCTATGGCCTAATTTTGGTGAAAAAGAAAGCTAATAAAGAAATACTCTTGTGTGGGGAGAGGCCACGCACAAGAGGGGGGAAGATTGCACCCAATATGGTCTTTTTGGAGCTAAGTATTTTTGTTTAAGTGTTTAATTTTTCAATTGATTTGATTTAGTTGAAGCTTACAAGCAATGGTTTTTATGATTGAATTAATTCTCTACTTTTCCACAATCAATTCCTAGAATAAGATTCCGGTTGCAGTGGTATCAGAGCTTGGGCTAGGAGATTTGTGGAGAAGGTAGGAAAGGGCTTCAACTTCTCAAAAATCAAGAAAGTGCAAGAATTTATCCAGTGGACAGAAGGGTGTTTTGCAGGTCTTTACCCAAAGGTCAAAGATTCAAAACTAGATCTACTCTCAAACCCACTCACCACCCTGCAAAACCATCCCTCTCTATCAAAAAGCGGTTTTCTCAAATACTCAGTGAAATCAAAATCTAACCGTATGGATGAAATCCTCATAGCCAAAAACCTCACGGGTATCTCTCAGAAATCAGAAAGCTTCAAGGTTGAGCAAACCTATAATGGACGGGGGAGATAAATCTGTGTAAAAGACATCACATAAATCTCAACAAGCTTTTGGACAAGGAGGCGCACGGCGGCAGCCTGCCGGCGCAAAAAGCGTGGAGAGAAGAAATTAAAAAAAGAGAGAGCTCAAAGAGCTAATCACTCCATAATCTAATTTCTCTCTTAATCCTAATCAAGCTCACTTTTCCCAATCCCTATGCAAGTCACATCACTTTTTGAACCTCTACTTTTCCCTATTTCCAAATTTGAGGAGAAATTCAAAGGTTTTCCAATTCTGAAAATTTCTGGGTGCAGAAAAGTGATTTACAGGTTTTAAAAAGCTTCAAAATTGCCTAGAAAAGGCTAGAAAATTCCGAAATCGCTTCTGAAAAATTCTGAAAATTTCAGAAAAATATTACACAGTTTGGGCAAGGTTTACAGGACTGTTTCAGCAGGTTTTAAAGTGCAGAAAAATTATCAACAATTTGACTAGCCCAAGATCTTGAATCACGCGGAATCGTTCGGGATTTGTTTGAAGCGACGAGAACTCAAATTCAGCCATTGAACAGTGTTTTCCTAAAGAGATTAAAGCACATGAGGGTACTTCTTCTAAACCATTTACTAAATCTTTTTATGCTTCAAAGAAGATGTATAAACCAGGTTATGACAAAGGCAAGGACGAGGCTAAAGGCAACATGAGTACCAATAAGAAAGTTAATGGTGGCAAACCGAAGACATCTCCTATCAAATGTTTCAAGTGCCACAAAGAAGGTCACATAGCACCGAATTGTCCGGAGCGTACCAAGAATTCAACACCAGCAGCTCGAGTCAACATGATTGAAGAAGACGACAATGAAGAAGAATCATTCAAGCAAGAGGGTAATTCCGATCCAGATTACTCAGAACAAGAAGGTAAACCTCATGTTCATTCTTTGCTTAAAATAAAAGGAACGATAAATGGACATGAAGTTCTTATTTTACATGATGATGGTAGTACACATGATTTCATTTCTGAAAAGGTACTTAGAGCACTAAATCTTCATTCTTCACCTACGTAATATAAAGTCAAAGAAGCATTTACTGGAACAAAGTACAATTGCATGCAAGTAGTGAAAGATTTGGATTTATGCATCAAACCTTTAACAGAAAAGAGGGATTTCTTAGTTGCACCTTTACAAGGGGTAGATATAATTTTGGGTATGCCTTGGAGACACAAATACAATCCTATTATAGACTATGACACTCATAGCATTTCTCTAAGGAAGGACAATGAAAATATTATCCTCCAGTGTCAAGTCAAAGGAGAAATGAGTCCTTTGTTGAGTCACACTCAAGCAAAGAGAGCTCTAAGAAAAAGAGACAAGACTTATATGGTATGGGTTAACCAGCTTGATGCTGAGTTGGACACATCCAAAAGACCAAAGTTTGATTCTTTTATCTCCAAATTTAGTGACTGTTTCATGGAAGATCTGCCTCCAGGATTACCTAAGTCTAGGCCTGAGGATCATAGTATTGACTTATTGCCTGGAAATTCCCCACCTTGTAAAGCTCCCTATAGAGTCAACAATTTAGAGCAAAGAGAAATCCAAAGCCAAATAGAAGACTTGCTAGAGAGAGGCCTTATTCGACCTAGTAGTTCCCCTTTTGGAGCTCCAGTACTTCTTGTTAAGAAGAAGAACGGAACTTACCGAATGTGTGTAGACTATCGTGCATTGAATAAGATTACTGTCAAGAACAGATATCCTATTCCTAGGGTAGATGATCTTCTTGATAAGCTTAGAGGATCAAAGGTCTTTAGCAAGATTGACCTAAAGTCTGGGTATCATCAAGTCCGTATGACTCAATCTGACATTTTCAAGACAGCTTTTAAAACCCAAACTGGTCATTATGAGTTTTTGGTTATGCCATTTGGTTTAACCAATGCTCTAGCTACTTTCAGCCGTATGATGAATCGTATATTCCTTAAGTTTCAAAGTTTTGTTATAGTGTTCTTTGATGACATTCTTGTTTTCAGCAAGGATCGACAAGAGCATGAACAACACTTGGAACAAGTGTTCAATCTTTTGAGAGAAAATGAATTGTATGTCAATCCTGAAAAGAGTTCTTTCTTTCAAGAAGAGATTGAATACTTAGGTCATATAGTGTCGGCCAAAGGGATTCGTGTAGATCCTAAGAAAATTGAGTGTATTGCTTCTTGGCCTACGCCTAGAAACATACATGATCTTAGCTCTTTTCTTGGCTTATGTAGTTATTATAGGAAGTTCGTCAAGAATTTTGCTTGTATTGCTCATCCTTTGACTGAACTCCTTAAGAAAGCTACAAATTTCAATTGGACTGATAAGCAAGATAAATCTTTTGCAACACTCAAGAATGCTTTAACACAAGCACCAGTTCTTACACTACCTGATTTTCAAAGACCATTCTTTATAGTAGTGACTGATGCTAGTGGCAAAGGATTTGGAGCTGTTCTTATGCAAGACAACCATCCTATTGCTTATCAAAGTAGAAAGCTTAAGCCTGCAGAGCAAAATTATAGCACTTATGACAAGGAATTAGCAGCAGTAGTGCATGCTTTGAAAATCTGGAAGCATTACCTAATGGGCTCTGAATTTCTTATCAAGACAGACCAACAAAGCATTAGGCATTTGCTTACGCAACCTCTTATTTCAGATAGGCATATCAAAGGGGCAGATTTCATTCAAAGTTTCCAACCTATGATTCAATAGCAACCTGGAAAAGAAAATGTTGTTGCCGATGCTTTGAGTCGAAGACCAAATATCAACAACATTTCCATTATTGAAAGTGAACCATTTGTCCTCATGAAAGAAACTTACGAAGTTGATCCAGATTTTTCTCAAATATGGATCAAATTGCGTGAAAACAATTGGACACCTCAAGGAAGTTATTCTCATAATGATGGCTATCTTTTCTTTGAGAAGAGATTGTGTGTTACTCAACCTTACAGACAGCTTGTCTTGGAAGAGATGCACCAACCACCATTTGTGGGACATAGAGGAGTTTCCGCAACACTTCAAGTAGTTTCTCGAGAATTCTATTGGCCCCATTTGAAGAATGATGAGCTAAGTTTGTAGCTGAATGTAACATTTGTCAACAATCAAAAGCTACAAAGGCAAAGCTTTAGGATTGCTTATGCCTCTACCTATTCCTGATAGACCATGGGAACAAGTGTCTATGGACTTCATTACTGGCTTCCCTACTACTTCCAGTCACCATGACATGATTTGGACAATAGTGGACAGATTTAGTAAGCAAGCCTATTTCATTCCATGTAAAAAGACAATAACTTCTCAGCAAGCCGCGAACATATTTGTTAAGCAAATTTTTGTTCAACATGGTCTACCCAAAGTGATAGTTTCTGATAGAGATTCTAAATTTTGTAGTCACTTTTGGGTTGCTCTTTTCTCAAACTTAGGCACTAAGTTAGATTTTTCCACGGCTTTCCATCCGGAATCGAATGGACAAACCGAAGTTACAAATAGCACTATCTTAGATATGCTTGGAGCCTATGTTTCCCAGCAACCTAGTGCATGGGATAAGTACATACACCTACTCCAATTTGCTTATAATAATACTCCTCATACTGCTACTGGTCGAGCACCATTTGAGATTATCTATGGAAGAGCATTGCCCATTTCGGCTACTAGACTCTCTCATAAGATTGATGCAGCCGACCAATATGTTAGAGACTTTGATCGCATTCTATCTGAAGCGCGTAATTGTATTCAAAGAGCTCAAGAGAAGTATACATCTCAAGCAAATAGGAAGCGCAAAGATTTTTCATTTCAAGAAGGTGATTATGTACTTTTGAGAATTGAAAAGCGTCGATTAAAGAGTGTGGAAAAATTCCCTGCAGTGAAGCTAGCGCCTAGATATTATGGGCCATTTAAAATCCTTCAAAAGATTAATGATGTGGCCTATAGACTAGAGCTTCCATCTAATTGGAATATCCACAATTCTTTTCATATCCATCTCTTGAAACCTTTTCGAGGAACACTTCCTACTCACCCAACATATGAGGAACCACCTCTTATTGAAGGAGAGGAAGAAGTACTAGTTCCTGATGCAATCATTGACCAAGAGATAACAACAACAAGGACAGGTAATCAATACTTCAAGTATCTTTTGACTTTCAAGAATCATCCACAAGAAGATGCTAAATGGATGCCTGAGAAATTTTTCCGAGTTTACCCTGAAATTCTTCATTCTTTTCAAACCCAGCAAATCCGCAATTGAGGACAATTGCAAACTCAAGCAAGAGGGATGTCATGAGAATATATTTTAAGTCCTCTAGAAAAATATTATTTATCCCCTCTTGAGTAATTTGGGGACGCCTAGATTACTCTTGCGTCATGCCGGCTAGGTTAATATCGTGGGTGATACCACTATAAATATTAATACGTGCGGTATATGACGTATGTTTGAGGCCACCTATGATTATTTCAGTTAGGTTTGTATGGCAGGGTGATTCCTGGGGTACTTACGCCTGGTAGTCATGAGTTGGTGATGATTTGTGCCTGTTTAATATTTGTGGGATTAATATAATAATTAATTGGGCTTATATTTTCAGGTGATGAAGACTATGGGAATTGAAGAGTTTACTTTGGAAGAAATGTCTTGGATCATCACATTTCATTTTTGGCAAGCATAGTAGCTTATAACCTTATCAAATGATTTTTCCATTTTGAACTATAGGAAAGATACATTTATTTTTGTGGAATTTATTAAAGCCTATGGCTTTACCCTAGTCCCAATTTGACACTCTATTTTTGTTAAAGAAGAGTGCCGTGCTCTCTAAAAAGCACATCTTGTATTTTGGGGGCTATGGCCTAATTTTGGTGAAAAAGAAAGCTAATAAAGAAATACTCTTGTGTGGGGAGAGGCCACGCACAAGAGGGGGGAAGATTGCACCCAATATGGTCTTTTTGGAGCTAAGTATTTTTGTTTAAGTGTTTAATTTTTCAATTGATTTGATTTAGTTGAAGCTTACAAGCAATGGTTTTTATGATTGAATTAATTCTCTACTTTTCCACAATCAATTCCTAGAATAAGATTCCGGTTGCATGTAGAAAGAGGAAACCAGTCGTACCTATACACAAGACAAGTATGACTATGCATGGAGGTACATAACATCTACATTTCTCAAGAAGAAGGGCATCCATTTAATTGGGCCCACGTTGTCAACTACATAAGTGCATTCCCTTTCTAATTAAGTTTGCAACTTATTGTTTGATAGCATGTAACTTATGGTTCGCCTATATTTATGTAGGGAATTCCAGAAGAGGTTCGCATATAACAAGGAAGGGGAAGGAGGCAACGGTAGGAATGATTACGAGTAGATGGTTGTTTTTTACTAATGTTTTTTGTAAGAGCTTGGCTCTAATATTTTGTAACACAACAATGTAAACGATGATCTCAACAATATGAATATAGTCATATTTGTGTGTAGAAGTATATCTTACTTTTGAACACCCTTCCTTCAGTATCTCTCAAATCTGAGTATTTGTTGTGGTACCAATGGTAGAATGGAATAAACTATGCTAGCCCTAGTCCGCGTCCCAATTTGCTAATATATATATAGAGTCGATATAAGCGCCAACTTTTAATGGAGTCAGTACTAGCATATGTATGTGCATCGGCATATTTATATTCAAACGCTTATATCAATGATTGTTCCAACACTTTATCGATGCTTGTTTTGATAATTTTTACCGATACCCTCTTTTCCTAATGCCTATATCGACGGTCCTATAAACCGCTTGTATCAATGATGGAAGAGGGTCAAGGAAAAAAAATCCTATGTCTAAGATATAGGTATGGGTGTCAGTATCCTTATAATGAATTATTATTACCAAATAGTTGCTCATCAACCCTATCATCATAAGTCGGTATAATGAGGTTATTCCCTTATATAGTGAATTATTACCAAATAGTTTCTCATCAACCTGGTCATAAGTCGAGAGCCCTATGCCCTACTTGAAATACATGCCCAAGTAGGCATATTTCATAAAAATAAAAGATAGTGAGCCTATTTCATAAAACAATTTGTAAGCCCAGCTAGACGTGAGCCCGTAAGATGAGCCTACCAGGTGTGATGTAGTCTAGCTCATAAAAATTGTGTGAGCCTATTTCATAAAAAAAGGTGTGCTTCCATAGACATAAGCCCATAGATGTGACCCTATAGACATGATCCCACTAATGGGAGCCTATAGGCATGAGTCTACAAATGTAAGACTAGCCCTATAAAAAAAACAACACTAAAAAAATTACAACTTCAGCACATCGTGTCTTAATCCATCTAAAACTGCTTCATACGAAGAATTAGAGACCAATTCACAAGAGATAAACCCTTTTTTAAGTGAATGTAAGAGGGTACAACTTGCACTGTATACAAAAAAATAGTCACAAGAAGTAGGATATTTCACCACACAAAACTTTAAAATCAAATTGCATAATAACATAGATAGAGAATAATATTTTTTAACTTAAGTAATACAATATAGATGGCAAAGCCCCACACGTGTGCTCCTATGAAGGGAGCTTCGATGGCTAATTTGGAACTGCTAAGAAATGGAGGTTGTATGCTAGTAGAAGCTAGGGAGTAAACTCACAGTGATGATGACGATGAACTGTATGGAGAAGGGGTTGGTCGTGTATCTTTAGGCCTGTATATGCGGGGCGGCCATGACTTGACTATGTAGGTCCGTGGTCATAGTCAGCACCACCGTCCACGATGTAGATTTGGCTCATAAAAATATATGACAGTGCATAATAGTTTCTCCACCTCCTACGGCCATTTGTGCTCATCTTGGGCCCTATTCGGGCTGTGCAATGTCAAGACAAGGTGTCCAAGAGTAAACCCTACCTACTCCATGTGTGCACTATTATGAGATAACGGTCAATGTAGCATGTAGCTTATGTGGCAATGTGCTAATTCTGACTACGCTCCTTTGAGGACTAGATTCCCCATAAATAGGCTCAGCATAAATAGTGCCTTCATGAAAAAGGCATTAAATTACCCTATATTTGGGTGAAGCTTCAATGGAATGAGTAGAAGCAAGACCAGGAACCTTAAGGTTTACTCCAACAAACAGGAAGTGCTCAAATCATGTCGACCAGATGCCATAATGTTTCAAACATTTGCAGCCAATCGTGAGTTGGGTATGCCCCAAAAATGGCCATGGCTAAGTAGCCCAATAACCAAAGTTACAGCAAATCGAGCATTGTAGTACCATTAGGGGATGAGAATTCCACAAAACACTCATCAAGAATATATAGTGTAAGCAGGAGTCCCACCTTCTTTCAAGGAGCCCATTATAGAAGCTTCTTCACCATAGAACCAAGTTCTAGTTCCCCTTCGTTCGGACAAGGAACATGGAACACAAGGAAAGGTATAGAGCCAATGAAAGGGACTACCTCAAACCCAAGGGTTCCACAAGAGCAATCACATAATGTATCTTCAGTCTCGCCCACAAGTCTCTAGCCTTAAAGCCAACAAGTCCTTGAGAAAGTGGTCGAGTACAAACAACTAACCTCACATGATTATATTGAGTTCTTTGATACTCCTAAGGCTGACTTCCTCATTTATTAGATGAGCTTTGTTCCTCTCATTTTCACCTCCCTTATTACCTAGTACTTTAGGTTGGGTTTCACCCATGTGATGGTCTAAGGAAAGTAGTTAACTAGTACCTTGGGTTGGGTTTCACCCATGGAAGAAGTTAACTAGGACTTTTGGTTGGGTTTCATGCTTATGTTGCTCCTAGGGAAGTGCTTTCCATGGAATTGTCATGTTTTCTTCAAAAAGTGTTAGGAAGGAATCACCTCATGTGGCACTTTCCTCAAACAAATTAGCATATGAGCTATGGAGTTTATTCATTCTTTAATCTCCCAATTTGATTCAACAATAACAATATCTAGGCTATTGGAATCCACTAAGAGGATATCTTTGTATTGGTCCCTGGCTCTGGGTAGTATCCACTCCATTTTTTGTCCTTCATTAATGGTGTCACTTGGGGTCACTTTTTAGTAGACATCAGATGAATCTTCCAAGTGTAAAAACCATACACGTTCAAGATAACTCTTTTCACCCCTTTTTCAATGGAGAGGGTAACTTTGAACCAAACTACCTTTATTGTCTCATAAAACAACTAAGGTGGTCTTAGCAAGCGAGGGTGGATCATACCACATGAGACCACGAAAACCACTAAAAGTATGAAAGGCATTAACCCTTTCCTACAATTGTGGTCTCCACACTTTGAAGTATCCCAATCGATTTCACTCTACATGA
Source organism: Cibotium barometz (assembly GCF_041138505.1). Lineage (NCBI taxonomy): Eukaryota > Viridiplantae > Streptophyta > Polypodiopsida > Cyatheales > Cibotiaceae > Cibotium > Cibotium barometz. Next base: position 21,380,295 of record NC_141096.1, on the reverse strand, counting down.
ATTAATTACTGAATTGAAACCACTCACTCTGATTGGGCATCTAGACGAGCCTTCACATGCTTGACCTATTGTAAGGCGCTTCGCCATCTTACCCATCGCCAAAATGGGCACTTATTTTTTGTAAGACGGCACTAGAACATATAAAGTGCCCTCACCCTGAGCTTATTGTCAAATAGAGGAATTCTAGAACTTTGTGTACATACTTGCTTGAGACGCAGCATTTTTAAGTTTTGGTCGACCTAGTGTGAAAACTAGTCACTTGTATATAAGTCAATTGTAACGCTAAGCAATATAATACTTGTGAGCTCTTCTCTTCTCTATTCTTGCTTGCATGTATGCTATTAGATTTGGCATGCTGGATGGTTTCTTTCTTGAATAGGTTTGCTTATAGGTTTCTCCCTCTCATTAGCTTCTTCTTCTCCCGCTTTTGTGAGAGAGAACCATTGTGAAGGTCATTCTCTTTTTGCCTCCATCTAGGCATAGAGAGATCTCTCTACCTTCAACCCCTTAGCAAAGGAGAACTTTGGTGTGATAACGGAATGAATGCGAGCTAGTGCACCCACACCGGTGGGGAGTTACATTACAGCTCAAAGGCAAGACCCAATGACATGATTCCGCAAGGCTAAGATAAGCTCTTGACTTGAACACGCACAAACTACCACTTGAATTTCTTTGGCTTAAGAGATAGGGATGTAGACCGTGAGGTTTTTAGACCCAACTGGAAGGGTTTCCAATGCGGCAGCTCAGGTTGTGGGTAAAACTCTTTTGCTTGAGGCTATCACTTGGTATTTTTTTGCACATGGGTAGACTTTTGGTTGAATGGTACCTTCCTTGGGCTAGCCATGGTACTCGTGAGAGTACCCACTCCTTCTTAATGACATTCTTGAAGAGTTGTATAGGTTGATGTTTAAGGGGTAGTCTTCGTTTCCGTCATCAGTGAGGTTTGGATCTCCATAATGGTTAGAGGGGATGGGCTGACGCATCAAGGCAAGAGGAGTGTTGAGTATTAGGGGTTACTGGAGGTGATGTGTGAATTTAGAAGACATGCTTGAGATATTGAAGGGTTTGGGGTGCCTTGTCTACCATGGGTAAGTGTTGTTGTTCTTTTTCAATAATTGACTACATAATCAGTAGGTGCAATCCATCCCCTTCCGAGAATGATGCTCTCCTTCAAATTCATTGTTTCTGCACGGGTCACATAAAACTTGCAAGATGCAAGTTTACTTCTAATGTAAAATTCTATTTTAAAACAACTGACAACGGTTATGGATTGCGAGATGTTTTACCATGGGTGAGGGTAGTTGCTGATGATGTGAGGGGTGGATGGCCTAATGGATTTTTGTTGCCATATCATGCAAACCTTGTTCCAAGCTACTGCGGAAGGGTGTCCATGGTAGCCAAAATGTGAATCCAATCTTCAGAGTCATCAAGGTCCATTGAGAGGCTCATATTCCATGTTCTCATCTTCACCATCCAACATCTTGTTTTACAAGCTCCACAAATATCACCATCCAACATCTTGTTACAAGCTCTACAAATATGAATTGAAGTGGAGTGAGTCATCAAGGTCCATTGAGGGGCTCATATTCCATGTGCTCATCTACACCATCCAACATCTTGTTACAAGCTCTACAAATATCAATTGAAGTGGAGTGAGATTTTGTGTTGCATGCCTCTGAAGCGATCCAAATAGTTGTGTCAGACTCATTGGCAAGAATGCCTTGGCCCATGGATGAGTGTTCCATGTTTCTAGGTCTATCTTCAAAGACAAATTACCCTTGCGTATATAAATGTGGTTAGTTTTGCATCTCACATGCAAGACCTTTTAAGGATCGCAGTGAACGACCTGCTTATTTGAAAATCCATCACCACAAAGAATGAGTTGTGGAATCTTAGTTTGAAGGTCTTAATCTTTGCATCTTGAAGGACACCCAACGGTTTAACTATGTTCCCATCAACAAGGTTGACCACGAGGCTTGTGCCTATGAGTGGTGGCCTCGAAGAAATCACCTTTGTGATTATGCTGACACCAACACCACTATCCAAGATTGCAAAAACCATTGTTCCCTTATAAACGATGGGTAATACGACATTCATTTCATCACTTTCAAACTAGTTTTCAAGCTTATTCATGGGTACTTTCAGTTGTCGTTTGGTTTTGGGGAGAGTGCTCAATGTGGTGCGGCTCATCCTCCACCTTTTTAGGTTCAGCTATGTGAGCCCTTATATTCCCATTTATCCAGCTGGATAAGGCGAGAGCTTTCTTATAAAAGATAATTTATTCGGACTCGAACATCTGCGGACAAGAAACCTATGAGGCATGCTACATGCCACATGTGATATTCACACTCACTTGGAGAGGTGGGCTTAGACCTACCAATGTGATATTCACACTCACTTGGTTTTCACTCACTCGAAGAGGTGGGCTTAGACCTACCAATGTGTAAGGTTCACACTTACTTGGTTTTCACTGACTCAAAGAGGTGGGCTTAGACATGCCAATGTGTAAGGGATACACGCTAAATCTGCAATAAGAGGTGGTGCCTCTTTAATGGGGCCATGAAAGGGGCATGCTACCTACCACATGATATTCACACTTATTGGTTTTCACTGACTCAAAGAGGTGGGCTTAGACATGCCAATGTGTAAGGGATACACACTAAATCTGCAATTAGAGGTGGTGCCTCTTTGATGGGGCCATGAAAGGCCAACTTTTGCCTCCCACATGTAGCTTGACTTTTTAAAATTGACACCTTTAATTTTAATCTAATAATGACTCGTGTGTTTTATTCCATATTCTAATATAAATGGCCAAGAAATTGAGTTCTACTTTAATGTACCACCAAGCAGCATGCCGCAATGATGACACAATATTTTGCTTGTGTACAACGATTTATAGCTAATAGTCTCATCAACTTTACAGTGATTTGGAGGTTGAGAAGCGCTCCTAGTGAATCGAGTCTTTGCACCCTTATGATCCAATATAGTCACATAGTAAGGTGACACCATATTTTATGAAATAATATTATGTACAATCTGAATTTTTTTTTCCGTACACACCCGGGGCCCACTCAAGTGGGTGGAGCCGATTTCCCCTTCCAACAATTAGCCAATTATCATGGCCGGACAAAGGCCACGTACCATCAGGCAAGAGCCACGAATTAGGCATCCCCATGACCACCGCGATGAGTCGAGCGCTGGAACAGCGGAGGGGTCTCGTATGGATCCTCCTATCTCGAGTGATCCACCACCCGAGGAGGAGTCGTCACTCGAGTGTTCAAGGGGCAAGAGCCCGAGCAACCAAACACATCAAGCGAGCATAGGTGTCCCTTTATAACATGAGAGAGCCTAGTGGGACTTGAACTCATAACCTAGAGGTTACAAGTCACAAGCTTGACCACTACACTAACTCAATTGGGACTATGTACAATCTGATTGTTGAGGATGGCAGTGAGTAATCCCCACCTTATTTGATTGTTTAGGCAATCTTTTCACTAGGAATTAACAAAAAAGCATTTTGATGACAATTGTTACTCTCATTATGATCTATGATATTGAATTGAAACCCTATTTGATGTATCGTAAATTGACAAATATTTTCAATTTATGAGAATCTTTTCTTGATTTGTGTGGAGTTAAAAAGCCATTTTTAGACATTGGAATCTAGCAAATCTTGTAAAATAAAATGAGTCAAAACCACATAGGATATAACACTCAAGCTCCAATAGATATTTGAGACAGGTACTTCCTAGGTTGCATAGTTGAGAAATCGACAAGCTATTTTATAATTTCTTGGAAAGCAGCACTTTCAAAGACTTTATTTGTAAATCTGGGATCAACCCTCAAGCATCCTTGAAGACCATTCTAGGAAAAAAACAATTGAGAGGAGACCTGTTGATTTCGACGGCAAAGTGAATGGACTCTGCATAGGCCATTGAAATTACTACTGTTGTTACAAAATCACTCAATGTTAGTTCAAGAGATCATATGCCATTGACATGTTTCTCATCTAAGCCCATGAAGTCCCTCATCCATCCAAAAAGCACTTCTATGTGTAAGCATGTGGAGTTCCTCTACATGGACATAATGAGAAACATAGACAGCCGTGGGATGGCCTTTTTTAAGTGGCATCATAAGGGACATGGGTTCCCAAGTGGCATCAGTACAAACCAAACACATAAATATATAATCTATACGTAAGTCAGTTAAACAAAATCTAGATAGACACTGAGGAATACCAGTACAACATTAATAATAGTATTATGACAGCCACTAAAGCAATAGAATCACTAATCCTCTAGATATCAAAGAAACCACATCTCTCTGCCACGCACAGAAGACTTCAGTCATTAAGAGTGAATTCCGTGCGACTACTAGACATAACAACATGCGTCCATTCTTTTGCCTTCTACATATATGTGTATGTAGAAGGCAAAAGCATCCAGGATCGTACATGGAATCTGTCAAAATCATTCAAATTACATAACATAATCCATATGACAATATGGTCAATAGCTTTGGGCCAACCAGTAGGTGTTGTTCATTTTAGTGTAAGCTGCCTGTTAACGGTCACAAGCATGAATGGCATGCGTAGGTATGTGTGGATGTGGACAGGTGCAAGCACATGCTCATGGGATGTACATAACTCTTCATATTGTTGTAGCTACGAGTCTATTCATTTCACTTTGACAATCCATCTATTTCTAATTATATACACATACAAATATTAAGTTTGCATGCACATGGGCCCATGCATGTGTATACATACACTTCCTCTCTGGCCATCTCGAGTTTTCCAAGCCAATCATACTACACTGCATTTTCAGCCTCGTAAACTTCAGGAACAACCACGTCCATTCGCATCAATGCCTTGTACTTGCTCGGAACTGCTGCTCCAGCCTGCACACACAGCTCAACAATGGCAGGAGTCTGCCCATAATACCTTCTCATTTCATTCAGTAAAAGTGGAGCTTCTAGATTTGGCACATGCCAAACATACTTGGGTGGTATCAGATCATCAATTCCTGCTACTTGCCAACCATGTTGCCCTTGCCGCCATTGATGTTTGAACTCTCCACACACCCGTACCTTGTGGCCACGTGGGCCAATATGCACCTCTGGGCAATACCCACAAACCCTCACTGAATACTTCTTCCTTAGCTGTTGTGCACCATTCCTCATGATCTCCCATATTCTCAAAGTCATTTCAGCTAACTGAGCAACCTCCTCAGAGCTCAAAGAAGTCATCTCCATATCCACGAACACAAGCTCTTCCCGATCTCTCCAGTCTGAACTATCCTTTTCACATTCATTCTCGAAGTCCTCATCATCGTCCACCTCTGCGCTGGCATCAAGACTATCCTCTTCTCTCATTAAAAAGGTGCCAGCAGACTCATCTTGAGTGTTTGAACTGGCATCCTCTTTGGAACCATACACATACAAAGCATCAATCTCCTGTTGGAGTTCAAAATAGAACTCGCCCGCCTCGATAATCCTCCTACCGGCCACCCGCACTGGGTCGGTCCTTCGCAATGTGGGGTACTCAGGAAGATCTACCCCTGCCTGGATGCACAGTTCCACCAATGCAGGTAATCTTTTCACTTTAAACCTTTCCTCATGCCTAATTAATTTGAGCCTGTCATGAGAATGATAAGCATCAAGATTGGCAATCACATCGTAAACACTTCCATTTGTCCAGACATGCCTAGAGCGTCTAGTGTCACAACCTGGACCATCACAAGTTGCAAGCTCATGCCCTACCGGGCCAACATGGGTTTGGGTGCAAAATCTGCAAAAACAAGCATATTCAGTCTGTAAGGTGAACTTCAGACCACATTCCAGAAAATAAAAAGCCGCTCACACACTGCAGACCAGAGATTCCAACAACTTTGCAAAAGCAAAAATAAAACATGACTTAGCCAGGAAGAGAAATGCAATAACATGGTTGACTAATACATAAACGACAACAGGCCAGGGGTCAGCTGCATATGGCCTGGTAATCAAGAGCGCCCCCCAATATCCACATAATACAAATTTGGGTAAAACCTTTGTCATGTGCATCAGCAATGCCATGGACCTTCTCAAGACTAAAACCAGAAGGGGCAAGCAGATAAAGACTATGAACCAGTAGAAGATGGACATGGAGCAGGACTTGTAGCAAAGCATGGATCAGAAGGGCTGTCGGCTGCATGGAGGCTGACATCAGCAGTACCAAAAGGCTGTCGGCTGCAGGGCAGAAGGTGCTGGCAGCAGGCGCATCAAGAGATCCAGTCTGGCTGCATTTATTGGATATTAATGAATTATTAACTGGCCGACCAGCAGTCGGCCAGTTCCCCATTTTGTCCAAGGGGCTATAAATAGCCCCCCTTGCTCTTTGTTTAAGGATTCTCTCCCACTAGGGGATTGGATCATTAGAGGTCCCATAGGGGACAGATTTTAGGGTTTATTACCTTTTTATGAAGGCAGCCCATGGCTGCAAGGATATGTACCTTTTTGTACCATAGTATATACTGAATTTCCAGCACTTCTCTCTCTCTCTCTCTCTCTCTCTCTCTCTCTCTCTCTCTCTCTCTACCTGCGTTTTTGCATCAGATGGTGCGTTTTTGCATCAGAAGGTTTTCAAGAGTGTTTAGGGCTGAAAGAAGACTACCCAGAGCTTCCGCGTATGACATTGGTATCAGAGCATCAGGCTCAGCAAAGCTAAACACTGACTCAGTCCCAGATGATGGTGTACAGGTCCAAGGTACAGGAAAGTACACGGATTCGAGGCCCAAGGCGGGAACACAGATCGGGAAGAACTCCCAGGAGGTTTGTTGGTGGTGTTCCACAGAGCCAAATGGGGATGGCAGTTCCGTGAGCCAGATGGGTTCTAAGGGAACGGTCCCAAGGGAGGTTGATCCTCCAAGGGTGATGTGAGAGTGCCAGACTCAGTTCCAGGAACGAAGACCAAGACGGTGTTCAGAGTCAGGGCAGGAATGGATTGTGGACTAGAGGAAGACCAGATGCATAGATCTTCATCAGAGACAGAGTGGTTTGGAGAACAGATCGGATTTTCAGAGAAAAAGGTTTGCCAGGGATGGAAGGTGACAGAGGGACTTCGGGACAGGATTGGGATGATGACAGTCATCCAAGAGCAGGTTGGATTCCCGTCATCAAGTTTAGCAGAGGGGGATGTCATGTGCATCAGCAATGCCATGGACCTTCTCAAGACTAAAACCAGAAGGGGCAAGCAAATAAAGACTATGAACCAGTAGAAGATGGACATGGAGCAGGACTTGTAGCAAAGCATGGATCAGAAGGGCTGTCGGCTGCATGGAGGCTGACATCAGCAGTACCAAAAGGCTGTCGGCTGCAGGGCAGAAGGTGCTGGCAGCAGGCGCATCAAGAGATCCAGTCTGGCTGCATTTATTGGATATTAATGAATTATTAACTGGCCGACCAGCAGTCGGCCAGTTCCCCATTTTGTCCAAGGGGCTATAAATAGCCCCCCTTGCTCTTTGTTTAAGGATTCTCTCCCACTAGGGGATTGGATCATTAGAGGTCCCATAGGGGACAGATTTTAGGGTTTACCTTTTTATGAAGACAGCCCATGGCTGCAAGGATATGTACCTTTTTGTACCATAGTATATACTGAATTTCCAGCACTTCTCTCTCTCTCTCTCTACTCTCTCTCTACCTGCGTTTTTGCATCAGATGGTGCGTTTTTGCATCAGAAGGTTTTCAAGAGTGTTTAGGGCTGAAAGAAGACTACCCAGAGCTTCCGCGTATGACAACCTTAGACCACTTGAGCAAAAGCTTACTAGCAAACCAGAAAAAATCATGAAGAATCAATGGATTACCAGGCATATTACTTGGAGTGCAGTGTGTGGAGTTAAGCTCTCTAGACTAACTCCATCGTTTCCTAGAGTCTAATTTCTCGGTTTTTTCCATTTTTCTAAGCTTTTTTCAAACAGAATCGCATTCCTAGTGTGAAGTCCTATAGCCATCTAACCCCTACAGTCAAGCATAAACATGGAACATAGAGAAACTACCATCTAGCTCACCGCCCAACCATAAAGCCATTCAGGCTCACCCCCGAGCACGGGGATAGTAGCATCAGAGACATGGCTCCATGCGCAAAGTCCTTGGCGTCCCATACGACCAGAACACACCCATCAAACGTAAGCACCGAGTAGTCTCAAGGCCTCGAGTCAATGTATAAGGAGCTCTCTCTCAAACCAGCTCATAAAGTCACTTACATAGGCCTCCTATAATCTAGGAGCCAAATATAGCACACGTCTCCTAATAGCTACTTATCCCCACTTAAGATGCCTCACCCATAGGCTATGGTTAACCTAACCTGAAGGTCTTAAAGCCTTGGGACGTAGCATATTTCCCCCCTTAAGAACCATGGATGTCCTCAACAATGAATCCGGGGAAGCGACTCTTTAGACTACGCATTACTTCCATGTAGCTTCGACCTCAGATCGTCCTTTCCATTTGATCATGTATTCTGAATAAATGGTACGCCAAGACCGTCTAGTACGTTGATCTAGAACTAGCTTAGGTTCCATTGGAATATACCTAGTCATGTCCTCGAGATTAGGGATCTCCTTCAGTGGCACAATCTCATCACTTTCACTCAAACGTTCCTTTAAACGACTAATGTGAAACACAGGGTGAATCTTGATTCCAGGAGGTGGTGCTAACCGGTAAGCCACATCACAAATCTTCTTTGCGATCTCATAAGGACCACAACATTGAGACGATAACTTGTAATGCTTGCCGGTCTCCTCATCGTCTTAGAGTCTTTTGGGACTTTGAGATATACCCACATGCCTTCATGTGGGACTCTCAAGGTCCGACATTGGTGGGCTCTTGGACATCTAGAAAGTACAAGCTTTGGGAATGGGGGATTATCCAATACAAAAGATCTAGTGCCTAAAGCTTGGTCTAGGTGCTTGAGATGGTTTCTTGGACACAGAAATGGGCATTGGAGCTCAAGTGTCAAGTGGAAAGCATGTATGGCAAGCTCTCGAGGATTTGGGAGGGATCTAGTATTGAAACATGGCTATACATGGTGCTCACATAAATTTCTAATAAGGTGGTGTTGGAATTTCATCTTCATACGCTGGCTGCCATGTCGTTGACCTCTCGTTGAATATCCCATAAGCTAATGTGGCCTCCTCCAAACACAATATAAATAGAGATAAGGGGGCTCCTTCCCATTATCCCTCCACCTTTATGGTGGGTTTAGGGATGAAGGGAGGGGGAGCCCCCGGCCGGTTGGGCCTCGTGCGTCATCGCGTGTTTGCCGGCTGCGCCTGTTTCAACATGGTATCTAGAGCCTGTCTCGCCATCCTCTTCGCCGTCTGCTGCTGTTGCTGCCCCGTGTGTACAAGCCTGGCCATGGACAAGCCAAAAGTGTGCGCCTCTGAGCCTAAGCCCGCCAGTAGAACCTCTGAGCCAAGCCGTGTGTAGTCGTGGGTCAAGCCGAAAATTGTGAGCCTCTGAACCCTAAACTCCTCGTGCCTCTGAGCCAAGTCCTAGTGTAGAGCCTCTGTCGTGATGGATGAGTGTCACCAGCATTCGATGACGGGAGGGTGTTGGAATTTCATCTTCATACGCTGGCTGCCATGTCGTTGACCTCTCGTTGAATATCCCATAAGCTAATGTGGCCTCCTCCAAACACAATATAAATAGAGATAAGGGGGCTCCTTCCCATTATCCCTCCACCTTTATGGTGGGTTTAGGGATGAAGGGAGGGGGAGCCCCCGGCCGGTTGGGCCTCGTGCGTCATCGCGTGTTTGCCGGCTGCGCCTGTTTCAACAGGTGGAACACAAAGGATCACACTCCTAAAATCTAGGAGGGTTTTTTTTGGGGGGGACAACCCCCAATGGAAATTTCATTTGTGTCATTGCATCTATAAGCTAAGCAAATGGGGGTACTTGCTGAAGCACCTTCGATAGAATGTCAACAAGTTGAGATAGTTTTAGAGTTGAAGTTTATGGTGGGACCATCTCTTAAATTAGGACATGTGGCAGGATTGTGGATCAAAAGTAGCCTCACACTTGTCACCTCAACTCAACGCTTGTCATTATAGCTTTACTTGCCATTCTAGCTCATGAGAGCCCCAAATCTATAAATTGAAGCCCTCTCTCTTCATTTGAGCAGGCTCTATTGCTACAAACTAGCCTCTATCATGTTGGCAACTCTTCTCTATACTTGGTGGTCCTCTACTCCAAGGTTATGGCCCTCTACACTGCCAGACAACCCTAATGTTGGCTGCTCTCTTTCTCTCTCTCTCAAGCTGCGCATGAAGTATATCAGTTGTTGGGGATTGTTTTGAAGGCTTCCATCCGAAGAAATATTGAAGGCAAGGGTATTTAATCCTTGTATTATGATTTTCAGCCATTCGCCATTTGTCTTCTTAATTGGTTATATATGGACAGCCATTGGACACTTGCTATTGCCATTGGGCATGAAATTGAGCCATTGGACACTTCTTATTGCCATGGGGTATTGTATCTCAGCCATATTGGCTTATGAACAACTACAGGGCTTATGATTCAGCCATATGGGTTCATGAACAGTTTTATGGGCTTATGATTAAGCCATATGGGTACATGGACAGGTTTATGGGCTTATGATTCAGCCATATGGGTTTGTGGACAGCTATGTGGGCTATTGGATAAGCTATGTTGGCCGGTATCCACATGGAATACACATTTTCTTGGCATTTCCATGGGGCTTTTTGATGACAGCCCGTGTATATGAATTATTCACGATTGTATGTGTATAAATCTGGAACATCTGCTCCCCCAAAGCTTGTACATGATATTTTTCTCCTTGGGTAATAAAATACTCCAAGGGGGAGGTCGGCCCATTCCGGCCTCTATGTGGTGTCAGATGTGCCCATCTCTCTTTTACAGTTTTGTGGAATTAAGTGGCATACGTTTAAGGATGTCGCCAATCTAAGTGTTTAATTGCATTAATAGTCCAGTGTTTTGTGAGACCCCTACTGAGTGTGTCATGTGCAAGATGTGCATGCTCATTCTTAGGGCTATTTCCTAAAGGGCAGCAGATAAAGAGGACTTTAGAACCACATTTTGGAGCTGCAGCAGCTCGGCATGGGCAAGAAGATTGAAGAAAAAACCAGGAGGCTATCGGCCAGCATTCATGGAGGGATATCTGTGTCGGCTGCAGAAGCAAATGGGGGATTTGTCTAGGGGACCTAGCCGACAGCAGGTCGGCCAGCCCACTAGTGTTTTCAAGGCCTATAAATAGGCATTTCTAGGCTCCTTGGTATTCATTCAGTCCCTCCTTGGGATTGGGTCATAGACTAGGTTTAGTTAGGTGATTTTCCACCTTTTCAAGGCAGCTTCTGGCTTGCAAGATGGAGATGGCGTGGAGGAGCAGCCGACTGTAGAAGAGCAGAAGCAGCCGCCCTGGTTGTAAGAGTCGCCTGGCTGCAGAGAAGGAGGAGCCGACTAGCTGTAGGAGCAGCCTCCTGTGGATAGTGGGCAGTACGCTGAAGGTTTAACGCAACCACCTGCAGCAAATCCAATCGCCTGCAGAGGTGGAGCGCAGTAGTCCTGATGGAGATGGCAGCCGCCTGTCGGAAAATGAGCTCAAGAGATGGACGCTGGCTGACCCCTACGAAGGTGGTGGCTCCTTTTTGTAAATGTTTCAAATTGGACTCGGTGGTTCTGCTGTGAGCGAGTCGGCTCAAAATGTACTAGGTGTCTAAGATGGTAGACACGCACGCACATGTTTGGTTAATGGATACTCCAATGTATCATTAAGGGGGAGTGTTGAGAGGTAGCGATTGCAATTGTGCAATGCTACATTGATATGGGTGATGGTGGGTGATGGGTGAGTTGTGAAACACCTCGATTAAGAGGGGGTGTTGAGAGATGTAATCGCGGTGATGATGTGTGTATGTGGGAAAGCACCCTAGAGGTGAAAGATATTGTGACAAGATAAGAATGCCACATGTAATATTGAATGGTGTGTGAGTATTGACCAAAAGAAGTGGAAAAGAGAGTGCCACATGGATGATGACATGTAAAGTGGGATAAGGTTAGAGAGCCTATATCATTGTATGGTTCATTTGTGATATGCAATAGAATTGAGTGTTGAGTGTGTAATCTCTCTCTCTCTCTCTTAATTATGTTACTTAATCTCTGTCTATCACCATGACCAATCCCATTTTAGGATTATTTAACATCAAATCCCACTCTTATTTGTGGCACTCCACTATTAAAGAGTGTGAGCAATGGGTAAACTCTACATTAGAGAAAAACAAATGATAAAGCCAAGGGATTGCTCCCCGGCATAGCGGGCACCAAACTCGAGGGGTGAACAATGGATTTAGGCATACCATGATGCTTGAAAATATTAGCAAGAAAAAGCTTTACCATATGATCAGTTTTAATGGTTTTCTTAACGGGCAAGAAATGAGCTTGCTTGCTAAACCTGTCCACAATGGTCTAAATAGCATCATTCCCATGCTGGGATCTAGGCAAGTCCATAATAAAATCCATAGTAATACTTTCCCAAGGTTGCGAGGGAATAGGCAATGGCTGAAGCAAACCTGGAGGTTTTTGCCTGTCAAATTTCACCTTTTAGCAAGTAATATATGCACGCACATAAGCCTCAATGTCTTTACGCATGCTTGGCCAAAAGAAATATCTCTAAATCATGCGTGTAGTAGGCATAATACCTCTATGACCAGCATAAGGTGGAGCGGACATTCGTCCATAACCTTTGGACGCAAATCCTTCACCACACATAGGCAATTATCCTTCATAAGATAACCCTCGTTGATAACATAAGAGGCATGTGAATGACCAGCCATCAAATCAGTCCATATATGGCAAAAATCAGCATCCAAATAATACAAATCTCGCATAGCAGATAAGTCGCCACCATGAGAGGCCATTGAGACTGCAGCTACATAAGGCCTCCTGGATAATGCATCGGCCACCACATTTTTCTTTCCTGGAATATGCACAATCTGAAAATGAAACATGGAAAGAAAGTTTGCCATTCTCATTTGCTTCTCCGAAAGCTTTGTTTGAGATAGAAAATATCTCAAGCTTTGATGATCTGTCTTGACTACAAATTCAGCCCCAAGAAGATAATGTTTCCATATCTTTAAAGCATGAATTATAGCCAAGAGCTCTTTCTCATAGATATCCATATGAAGCTCAGCATCATGCAAACGACGGCTCTCGTATGCAACTGCATGCCCTTCTTGATTTAGGACAGCATCTAGCCCTAGAAATGTCCATGGCATCTGTGATGCACATGACATCCCCCTCTGCTAAACTTGATGACGGGAATCCAATCTGCTCTTGGATGACTGTCATCATCCCAATCCTGTTCCGAAGTCCCTCTGTCATCATCCATCCCTGGCAAACCTTTTTCTCTGAAAATCCGGTCTGTTCTCCAAACCACTCTGTCTCTGATGAAGATCTATGCATCTGGTCTTCCTCTAGTCCACCATCCATTCCTGCCCTGGCTCTGAACACGGTCTTGGTCTGGAACTGAGTCTGGCACTCTCACATCACCCTTGGAGGATCAACCTCCCTTTGGACCGTTCCCTTAGAACCCATCTGGCTCACGGAACTGCCATCCCCATCTGGCACTGTGGAACACCACCAACAAACTTCCTGGGAGTTCTTCCCGATCTGTGTTCCCGCCTTGGGCTTCGAATCCGTGTACTTTCCTGTACCTTGGACCTGTACACCATCATCTGGGACTGATTCAGTGTTTAGCTTGGCTGAGCCTGATGCTCGGATACCAATGTAACGCGCGGAAGCTCTGGGTAGTCTTCTTTCAGCCCTAAACACTCTTAGAAACCTTCTGATGCAAAAACGCACCATCTGATGCAAAAACGCAGGTAGAGAGAGAGTAGAGAGAGAGAGTGAGAAGTGCTGGAATTTCAGTATATACTATGGTACAAAAAGGTACAAATCTGTACAGCCATGGGCTGCCTTCATAAAAAGGTAATAAACCCTAAAATCTGCCCCCTATGGGACCCCTAGTGACTCACACCCCTAGTGGGTGGAATGACTAATTCATGAGCACTTGAGCCCCTTTTATATGTGTCTTGGACAATGTGGGAGCTGGCCGACTGCTGGTCGGCCAGTTCAGAATTCTTCTAATGCTCTTTTTAGCACATCCGACCAGATCTGCTCCTGGCTCAAGATGTGCATGCTGCTGCCCGACTGGTCACACTCTAGCGCCTGCAGCAGCCGACTGCCACTTTTACCATCTTATGATGCGTTTCAGCCGCCTGGTTCTGTGAGCATCCTTTTGGTCCTTCTCAATCCTTGCTCCAAGTCCTGCTCCAGTTTACACTGCCATCAGTGCTCTATGCTCTGTGCTCTGTGCTCTGTCATCCTGGTTCATAATCTTTATCTGCTTGCCTCTTCTGGATCTAGCCCTAGAAATGTCCATGGCATCTGTGATGCACATTGTTGGGGTAAAGGCGTTATGCCCACCCTTATAGTGTGTACAAGCCCATAAGTTATAGTACATAGTACACTTAGTACTTTTAATGTACTAAGTGCACTATGTGTACTAGTGCAATATACATGTGTGATAGGGGAGTCACACACTCATGCTATTGATGAGTTGACTTATCCCCACAACTCTCTCTCTCTCTCTCCCTTGCTTCTCTGTGTATGTCTCCCACATAACTCTTAACCCTAATTCTCTCCCATCAACTGGTATCAGAGCCCTGGAGCAGTCGTACTGGTCGTGCTGAATTCTGATCTGAGGGTTGCCTTCTTCTTTTTTGGTCGCCTTTCTCTGCCCAGCCAACCAGCGTGGGCTGCCCAACAGCCACGAGGTCTAGCCAGGCTTGCGTGGAAGGAGCAGGTGGAGGAGTTCTATGTGAACCTGTGTTAGCTCAGTGCTGGGCGTGAACGAAAGCAGCATCACTACCCCCCTTGCGTGTAGCGCCAGCGCTAGGCGGCAGCAGCAAGTAGCCTACGCTGCCCAACAGGCCAGCCCAAGTTGCGTGTAGCGCCAGCGCTAGGCGAAGCTAGCCAAGCGATGACGTAGAAGGCGAACCCAGGCGGACAGCCATTTTCTGCGTTTTTTTTTTCATACGAAGGCGTGTCAGGCGCCACCCGACTCGTCGACTGCAAGTGTAGGCGCCTGGTCGTATGTAGCGCTGCTACTCGGTGAAGAGGCCAGAAGCGAAGCTGGGGTTTTTTTGGAATCTCTTGAAGCTCTTCAGCAGAGGTGAAACCAGGAGTTTGTCACCCAGTCGTCCTCGTCCCTACCTGCACAGCTGCAGGAGCATCAGCATCTGCATCAATACAGCACCAGCATATTCATCACGCCCCCCCCCCCCTCCTGCAACAGAAATCAACCTGCAAATCAGAGAAATTCAGAATTTCATAGGTACTTGCCTTTAATTTTTGCGAATTTCTTATCAATTAAATCAATTGAGCAGGTACAGGTGCCCAATTGCTCAATTTTTGAGCAAAATTGGCAAAATTGGGTGACATTGGTCACAATCAGGATCAATTTGCAGGAAATTGGTCACAATCAGGTTCAATTTGCAGGAAATTGGATGTCGAAATTTGGGGCTTTTGATGTAATTGTGCAATTAAGCACTCATACATGCTGTATGATGTGAAAAATCGCACATTTGGGCAAAATTGCAGCAAATTGCAGTGCAAATCAAGGGGCTTTTGTGCCGATTTGGTTGATTTGCATGCAGGCAATCGCGTTTGATGCTGTGGATAATGTGTTGATGCCTTACAAGCACTCAATGTGCCTGTAAATCAAGGGGCTTTCATGTATTTGATGTATATGTGGCCAGGGGGAAGCATCGTGAACACTCTGGATGCCTTCATGTGCGTCAATGTACCATGTATGATCAGAAATTGATCTCAAATCAAGGGGCTTTTCAAGTTTGTATGCTTGTTGAGCTTGGCAAAGCAGCAGGCAAGACATTTATGCCTTGAATCCTCAAAAATCAGCTTGCAGTCAAGGGGCTTTTGCCCAATTTCTGTTCGGAACTGTTGTATGCAGTGTTCGTGACTGTTAAAGTCTGATTTTCACTCATTTGGACAGCCGGGAGAGCAATTATTGCTATTGTACCTGCTGGTACAGATTTGGCACAGCTTTGTGCATGTTTTGGCATGGCTGTACACTGTTTTGAGTGACCAAAAGGTTCAATTTCAGCTGCTGAACTTGCCGATACAGGTTTGGTACATCATTGGTGAGCACTTGGTACTGCTGTACAGTACTTTGGAAGGGCAAAAGAGCACATTTGAGGTGCTGTCCAAAATCTGCAGCAACCAGATTTTGGTGTTTTCATTACATAAAGTGGGAGAAAAGTTGCATTCTTGCTTCCGCAGTGGGAGATAAAGCTTGGGAGAACAACTGTGAGCACTTTGTGTGCTTTTGGTGCAGTGTTTGCACATTTTGCAGGGAGTCAGGCATTGACAGGTTGCATATTGCTATGGCAACCACAGGTGAGAGCTCTTCATTGCTTCACATCAAGAAGCTTGAAGGCTCGCAAAATTATGATATTTGGCAAACCCAGTGCTACAATGTGTTGCTTCAGAAAAAGCAGCACAAGCCTATCAAAGAAAGGGGTGTGATGCCCGCTTCTCTTACTGCTGAAGAGTGGGAAGATATGGATGAGCTGGCAAGATCTACTATCATGTTGTCTGTGTCAGACTCATTACTTTTCAGCATTCGTGAAGAGAAGACAGCTTGGGGAATGTGGCAGAGATTGCAGGACTTGTATGCCCAACAAAGTGCCTCAAGCAAAGTGTATTGGTTGAAGAAACTCATAGGTCTTCAGATGAAGGAAGGGGCGTCTATGACAGCCCATCTAAATGAGTTTAATGGTATTGTCAGCCAGGTCATCAATCAAAAGTTGGCAATGGACGATGAGTTCAAAGCCACTTTTTTGTTATGCACTTTGCCAGAGAGTTGGGACACATTCAGGACAGCCACTAGCAATTCGAATGCTATGCTGTCATATGCAGATGTTGAGGGTGCTCTTCTTCAAGAAGAGATGAACAGGAAAAACAACTCTGTTGGAAAGTCCAATGCAATGAATGCACGTGGGAGATCCCAGCAAAGGGGGAAAAGCCAAGAAAGGGGAAGGAGCAAGTCTCGCTCCAAAAAGGATTTGGAATGCCATTATTGTGGCAAGAAGGGACACATCAAAAAGCAATGCTACAAATGGAAAAATGATCAAAAGGAAAAGGGAAAAGGCAAAGACAAAGAGAAGGATGAAGCCAAAGATGTAAAGCCAAAGGGCAAAAGTGGAGTCAAGATCGAAGAAATCAATGTGTCACATGCAGGTGGCAGTGAGGATGAGGTCCTATTTACCTCTTGATGCCCATTCACTTCTTACAGGTGGTCATGGTATGCACTCATGGATCATTGATTCAGGTGCCTCCTTTCATGTCACAGGTTGCAGAGACTTGTTTGTCAGGTACACTGCTGGCAATGAAGGAGTGGTTTATTTGGGTGATAACCATGCATGCAAGATTCTTGGCAGAGGTGATGTGAGGCTTGTATTTTCAGATGGCTCACAGCTTATGCTCCATGATGTCAGGCATGTGCCTGAGATCAAGAAGAATCTGCTTTCTACTGGACAGCTTGATGATGCTGATTATGTTACCACATTTGGTAGTGGAAAGTGGAAAATTAGTAAGGGCTCACTGGTTGTTGCCAGAGGCTCTATGGTGGACACTCTTTATTTTATGCATGCAAGTGTTTGTCACCATGCTAATGTAAATGCAACCGAGCTGCCGGAAATTTCTATGTGGCATAGCCGGTTGGGACACATGAGTGTCAAGGGAATGGAGCAATTGTCTCGTTTGGGTTACTTGCCTTCTCTAAAGTTTTCAAGTTTTCAGTTTTGTGAGCATTGTATATATGGTAGGCAACTACAGTGCCCGCACAAGAAAGCTCTTGGACAGAAAGATGCTCAGTTAGAGCTTGTGCATACAGATGTATGTGAAATGCCTCAGCTTTCTTTGGGAGGGGCAAAATATTTTGTGTCTTTTATTGATGATGCCACACGCAAGGTGTGGGTTTATCCTCTTCGTTTGAAGAGTGATACATTCTCAGTGTTTCAGAAGTTTGTTGCTCTTGTTGAGAATCAAACTGGCAAAACACTGAAAGCTTTGCGTTCCGACAATGGTGGAGAGTACATGTCCAAACAGTTTCAGGACTTTTGTGATGCTAAAGGCATCAAGAGGGAGCTCTCTACTCCTTATGATCCTCCACAAAACGGGACAGCAGAGAGGATGAACAGGACCATACAGGAGAAGGTCCGTTCTATGTTGTCACATGCTGCATTACCTCATGGTTTTTGGGCTGAAGCTGTTATGACAGCCGTTCACCTTATAAACAGGTCACCTAACACGAGGCTTGGTGGGAAAGTGCCAGAAGAAGTATGGACAGGGAAGCCTCCGTCATACAAGCACTTGAGAGTGTTTGGTTGCGTTGCGTACGTGCACATACGTAGGGAAATGCGCACCAAACTTGATCCTAAGTCTCATAAATGCATATTCCTAGGATATGGTGACAGAGGTGAAATGGGGTATAGACTTTGGGATCCCATGAATAGAAAGATCATACGCAGCAATGATGTCATTTTTGATGAAACATGCATGTATAAGGAGCCTGCAAGGCAACAGGAGCCTGGCAGAGTCATCTTTGATGATGATGGACATCATGGACAACAACAAAGGGCTGTAAATCAGCCATTACAGCAGGAAAACCAGCCCTTAAATGGTGCTGAAAATGGTCCAAATGGACAGCCAGAGATGGCAGAAGATATCCCTATGGATATACCACAGTTAGAGGAGATACCGGGCATGATTTTTCAGCCTTATGGCATGGAACAGGAGCCACCAATGGGTGATATGCAGGCTGGACAGCAACCTGCAAATGATGGTCATTGGGTACGGAGGTCCACAAGACCCTCCAGAGTCCCTGACAGGTTTGTTCTAGGGGTTGACTACTTGATGCTCACTGACTGTGGGGAGCCCTCATGTTATAAAGAGGCTTTACAGAGGGCAGACAAGGCTCTATGGGAGCGTGCCATGAAGTCAGAGATGGATTCTCTGCATAAAAATGGAACTTGGAAGTTGGTGCATTTACCTGCAGGCAAGAAGGTTTTGCCATGCAAATGGGTATACAGGCTCAAAGTTGCACCAGATGCAAAGCCAAGATACAAAGCCAGGTTAGTGGCTAAGGGCTTCAAGCAGGAATATGGTGTGGACTTTGATGAGATCTTCTCTCCAGTGGTCAAAATGACCACACTTAGAGCTGTGTTGGCTTTGGTTGCGCATGATGATCTGGACTTGATTCAGATGGATGTGAAGACTGCTTTTCTTCATGGTGATCTCCATGAGGAGATATATATGCAGCAGCCAGAGGGTTATGCAGTGAGTGGAAAGGAGAAGCTTGTATGCAAGCTGAAAAAGAGTCTTTATGGGCTCAAACAGGCACCAAGAGAATGGTATCATAAATTTGATACATTCATGAAATCTCAGAAATTCAGGAGAAGTGACATAGATCACTGCTTATACACCAAGAAAGCTTTGGATGGCAGTCTATTGATCCTCATCTTGTATGTTGATGATATGTTGATTGCCGGGAAATCTCGTCAAGAGATGGATGCCTTGAAGCAGAGGCTGCATCAAACCTTTGATATGAAGGATTTAGGTGATGCAAATCACATTTTGGGTATGCGGATACTTCGGGACAGAAATCAGCATGTGTTGTATTTGTCTCAGAAGGAATACATTGGCAAAGTCTTGCAGAGGTTCAATATGGACGGGGGGAAGAAGACTAGTACTCCTTTGCCTCCATATGTGAAACTCAGTGCTATGGACAGCCCACAGTCAGATAGAGACAGGGCTGATATGGCCAAGATTCCGTATGCTTCAGCTTGTGGCAGTCTCATGTATGCCATGGTTGCTACTAGGCCGGACATTGCATTTGCAGTGGGAGTGGTTTCTAGATACATGGCCAACCCTGGCAAGAAGCATTGGGAAGCAGTGAAAGGTGTCATGAGATACCTGAAGGGCACACAGGATATGTGCATATGTTTTGGCAAACAGGATGCATTAGTGCATGGTTATACGGATTCGGATTATGCCGGTCATCCAGATAACCGGAAGTCTACTACCGGTTATGTATTTACATTCACAGGAGGTGCTGTGTCATGGATATCCAGGATGCAGAAGTGCACTGCCTTATCTACTACAGAGGCCGAGTATATTGCAGCCACAGAGGCTTGCAAGGAGGCATTATGGCTATCTCGGTTAGTGGTTGATTTGGGCTATACAGGGGATATTCCATTGTTGCATTGTGACAGTCAGAGTGCCATCCAGTTGGCAAAGAACCCTGTCTTTCATGCAAAGACGAAGCATGTGGATGTGAAGTATCACTTCATCAGAGAGGTGATAGAGAACAAGCAAATTCAGCTTGTTAAGATTCATACGGATGACAACCCGGCTGATCTGTTGACAAAGAGTTTGCCTCCGGAGCGGTTTGCTCATTGCAGACACTTGATGGGCATTGGATGAGGCCAGTTTCAGCCTTGATATGGCCTTGTATATTATCATGTACATGCTGATTTTTTCTTTTCCTTTACTTAAGGGCACTTTGCCTTTAAGTGGGAGGTTGTTGGGGTAAAGGCGTTATGCCCACCCTTATAGTGTGTACAAGCCCATAAGTTATAGTACATAGTACACTTAGTACTTTTAATGTACTAAGTGCACTATGTGTACTAGTGCAATATACATGTGTGATAGGGGAGTCACACACTCATGCTATTGATGAGTTGACTTATCCCCACAACTCTCTCTCTCTCTCTCCCTTGCTTCTCTGTGTATGTCTCCCACATAACTCTTAACCCTAATTCTCTCCCATCACACATGACAATTGGTGAGACCAAAAGGCATTACCCAAAATTCATATAGTCCAAAGGCTGTCCTGAATGCAGTTTTATGGACATCTTGTGGCACCACTCGTATTTGGTGATAACCACTCTTCAAATCAAGTCTGCTAAAACAAGCCGAACCATCAAGCTTATCCAAAATGTCATCAATACGCGGAATTGGGAGTCTATTCTTGATGGTAAGCTTGTTTAAAGCTCTATAGTCCAATCACATGCGGAATGATCCGTCCTTCTTTTGAACAAGAAGCACAGGAGAGCAATAAGGTGAGGAACTGGGCTGAACCAAACCTTTGTCTAAAAGCTCATTTACCTGCTTCATGATCTCTTCTTGTTGTGCAGCACTCACTCGGTATGCGGGTTTGTTAGGTGTAGAACTACCTAGCACAAGATCTATGCGATGATCTTTAGGCCTTTGGGGAGGTAATTCTCCTGGCAAAGTAAATACCTCATCTAAAGATCAGGGCCCAAAGAAGAACAAATTCGGCTTAACCCCGGAGCAAAGAGAACAATATGCCAAGGAGGGAAAATGTTTTTCTTGTGGTAGCAAAGACCACATGTTTCGACAATGCCCTGCCCGCAAACCAAAGCACGAGAACAAGTAGACCAAGGCTAATGTACATGTAGTTCCCGATGTGCAGGGAAACGGACAAATCAAGGATCAGCCCGCCTTATTCATGTTTGATGACTGTGCAACCGATAACTTCATCTAAATGCAAACGGCAGCTGCATTGGGTATTGAGGTTGAGAACATGGGACCTCAGATTGAAGCCGAAGCTGCTTTTGTTGGTAAAGAGGTGCAGGTTACCCCATTGATAGGGAAGTTGCGCATACATATCCAAGGCTACCTTGATAATGAACATTTCCTAGTTGCACCACTAAATGGATGTGATGTATCGTTGAGCAAGCCGTGGCATCATAGGCTTGAGCCCCGCAAAGAATACAAGACCAATATGATTTCTTTTATGCATAAAGGCCGCATGCATTTTATTGATGCTGGCAAAGAAGGGGATTCCATCCCACTTGTATCACACATCCAAATTAATAAAGCAATCAAAAAGAGTCTTTCTGCGTACTTCGTTTTTGTGGGTCTCTCGGAAGTTCTTTTTAGGTGGTTGTCCACCCTTTTGCAGATTTGGGACAGCCTTGTCTTTCCCCTTTGAACCGCCTTGATCCTGCTTAATTTTGAGCACCAATTGCTCCGTAGCAAGAGCAGAAGCTGTGAGCTGTTGCAAAGTATGTTTCGGGTGCAATTCAATGCCCGAACGATATGCTGGTTGCAGTCCAGAGCGAAACTTCCTCTTTCTTTCATCCTCCGTGATTTGCATAAAAGGAGTTACTTCCAGCAACACTTTCCAAAACTTGTTGACATACTGTTGCACGCTTTCATTATCTCTTTGCTTAAGCCTGTCCCACTTTTGGGTGAGAGTTTGCTCCGCATTTGGTGGCAAAAACTGAGCATAGAATCTATCCTTAAATTCCTTCCACGTGCAAATGGGGTCCTTGGTGATCTTTTCAGTGGTCCACCAATGAGCAGCGGTCCCTTTCAAAAACATGCTAGCATGGCGTACTTTTGACTTCTCAGTGAAGTCCTCATCGCTAAAGGCAATGTCAAACTGTGCCACAAATGCTAACACTTTAGAAGCATCATGCTCTCCATGAAAAACATCAAACTTGACAGATTTGTCACCTGCTTTAAATTCCTTGAGCTTTCTGGCATGAGGCTCATGGTCTTCTCTTTTTCTTTTCCCCTTATCCAACGGGGCAGCCCTATCTGCATGGGCTCCATGGGCCGTCATAGAAGTTTCATGAGGCATGGTGGCATGTGCTCCACGAACTTGAAACTCAGATGCATGTGACTTTCCTACATAAGGCATTGTCTCTCCATGAGACAACTCAGAACGCAAAATTCTTCTAGTGGGAGACCTGTCACCCTGACCATGGGATACATGTCTTGAATGCATGTGACTTTCATGCCCTCCATGAGCACTAGCATACATATACCTGTCAGGCTTTGTGCCTTGTGGAGAAGACGCATGACGAGAGGTGACTGTCACCTCTTCCTTTTGCATAAAAGACCTCAACCTTTGAGATGCGGGATCTCCATGCTTCAAGCGGGGTGGATTTCTGAATTTCAGCTCTCCGTCGTCCCCCTCTTTGATATCACCTTTGCGGAGGAGGTAGGCAAGTGCAAACTCCCTTGGCTTCTTGCCTACTTCCCGTGCCATGGACTCAAAAGTCACATCAACCATTGCATCGGCTTTCCTAGCTTCAATGGCACTTTGCACATAGGCAATGAGGCTCTTCTTCTAGCATGACTGTCTTTCCTCGAGACAGTTGATACTTTGATTCACTATCATTAACCCTTTCAAGGGGCTTGTGCCTTCCTCACAGAGCATCAAAACCACGCGAGGCACTTGATGGGCCCCTTGAATTAGGCACTTCCAAAGGGTTGCCTTGGCTGTCCATTGTGTTAAGTGTGCTAAAAGTGGGGTGTCCAGTACACAGGTTTGTTTCCCCACTAAGAAGAGGGAAACAACCGTGCTCTGATACCAATGAAACCGATCCCATCAAGTGGGAATAGACTCCGTTGGACTCCCGATCTCAACACCTTTGGACCGTGGTTCTCCAAGAGCTTGGACTACCCGGCACCGAACGGGTGTTGGCCGTAGAGGGAGTCGAGAGTCCCTTATCAGATTTATCACAAAGTACTTTACTTAAATCTGAAATTCACTTACTTGTAGCTTGCAGATGGAAGACCAACACTCGGATGTGTCTGTCTGTGTGCAGCTACTAGTGGGGAACACCAAGGCCCAGCAGCCTGTCGAAGAGAGGAGGAGGAGCTGCCTGTGTTGAAGATGTAGCCACTTGAAGAAGGAAGACGCCGCCTATGGAAAGGAGGCACAACCGCCTATAAAGGGAAACAACCACCCGCTGTGTAGGACACAGCCACCTTCTTGTGGAGAAGGAAGAAGAGTAGTACCCGCCACTTTGAAGAGAAGTTATCTGCAAAAGAGATGAAGCGCACAGTTGACTGCCGCTTGCTGGAGCTGAAGAGTAGCCTGCTGGTGGTGGACAACTACTTGGCTGCGGAGCACAGCCTGTTGGAGAAGAACACACACAGCCTGCTGATGATGGACTTACAGCCGGCTGCTGTGGTAGGCTGTGCAGCAAACTGTAGGGTAGCCGCCTGAGGGCATAGCGCTGCTGGCTGGAGAACAGGCGCACAGCCGCCTGCTGTGGTAGACAGCGCAGCCTGTTTGGCTGCCTGTCTGGAGGCGCACAGCCACAGCCGCCTGGCTGCTGAAAGTAGAGGAGATGGCGTGGAGGAGCAGCCAACTGTAGAAGAGCAGAAGCAGCCGCCCTGGTTGTAAGAGTCGCCTGGCTGCAGAGAAGGAGGAGCCGACTGGCTGTAGGAGCAGCCTCTTGTGGATAGTGGGCAGTACGCTGAAGGTTTAACGCAGCCACCTGCAGCAAATCCAATCGCCAGCAGAGGTGGAGCGCAGTAGTCCTGATGGAGATGGCACCCGCCTGTCGGAAAACGAGCTCAAGAGATGGACGCCGGCTGACCCCTACGAAGGTGGTGGCTCCTTTTTGTAAATGTTGAAGGGGGAGTAAACAATTGGATTTGGCTGGCCCCCCGCGTTTGCATGTGGGCAGCCAGTTCCATGGTGGTGTCGGTAGGTGACCATGCACCCACTCCCACACACACACACGTCGAGGGTGGCTCCCCACCTTGGCCCCTAAGTGAATGCCCAAAGGGGGTGCCCACTTTTAAGTGAGTGTGAACATATAACCTTATAAAACAAAAGGTTAGAATATAAAATATTAAACCAACATGTGCGATATACTTACCACCTGTTCACATGCAAAAAATCTCGTCAGAAGACAGAGCAAACTTCACGCTCAGTAAGTGACACGTCAAACAGGCAAACACAAAAATACAAGTCATGCGAAAACAGTTTCAAACATGCAGAACATGAGTGCATGTGCAAATAGTATCATGGACATATCTCCCGTTCATGGAACAAGTACAAAATATCTGTCGGGCACAAAAATGGCACGACGTAAAACATAAATCCTGGTCTTCCTATGGAGTGACAGTCCCGTAGGTAAAACACAATTCCAGGCACGAGCCTCCCTATGGAGTGACAGTCCCATAGGCAAGACACGGCACGAATACTGGCTCTTCCATGGCGTGACAGTCCCATGGTTCGAACACAGTCCAGGTCATACACGGGTGGCACCAGTCTGGCTCCCGTCCATATGACGCCATCCTGCTTAACACACGGGTGGCACCAGTCTTAACACACGGGTGGCACCAGTCTGGCTCCCGTCCATGTCAAGCAAAAATACTGGCCTCTTCACATGAGACACTGGCCTGGCCTCAAGTGAACGAGACACAAAAACTAGAGATGGACCAAATGGTCGGCCAATTGGTGACAATAAGTTGCATAAATCTTCAAATCAGAAGGACTAGATTGTGGAGTCGTAATCACTTGAAAAGCATCTACGAAGTCTCGATCATCTGCATATTGATTTATTAAAGTTGTTGGGATGTCGATTTAAACTTTAGAAATCGCCATTGCTAAGGCTTGAGGCATTCTGCTAAGAGCATCAGCAACCACATTAGAAAGACCAAAGAGCATATGTAATAGCCATATGGAAGTTTACCAAATACTCCACCCATTTGCCTTGTCATGCATTCTTAACTAGTTGAATGAAAATTTACTTCAAGGAATGATGATCCGACTTCACAACAGAATCTGCTCCTAAAAGATACTATTTCCAAGCTCGATAAGCACGAACAATTACCAAGAACAACTTATCATATACTAGATAACGTGTTTTAATTGCGGAATGCTTATGACTCTCGAAGACAATGGCTCAGCCTTGTTGCATAAGAATTGTGCCAATTGCAATACCAGAAGCATCTGTCATAGCTTTAAAAGGAAAAACAGGATCTACGATTGCCATTACTGGGGTTGTTGTTAAAGCAAACTTTAGCTTATCAAAGGTGTGAGAAGCATCTTCTATCCATCAGAAAAGTTAAGTGCTAACTTTAAAACCTCTGTCAAAGGTGCTACAATCTCCGAAAACTTATTAACCTTTGTATGGTAAAATTGGCAAGACCTAAGAAAGATCTGCATCATGAATATTTTGTGGTGTTGGCCATCCTAAAATAACTTTGTATCTTCTTAAAATCAACGGAAATGCCATTAGTAGCTGAAATGATGTGCCCAAGATACTCTAGTGCTACCTTGAAAATTTCACTTTTCTTTGGATCGACAAAAACTGCATTGTCGCGCAATATCTGAAAAACTTGATGCATATGCCTTTTGTGCTCATCGATTATGTGCAAGACAGTGCACACCTGACCACAGTATTGGGTCCCAATTACCCTCTGTAGGGCCCCCACCACGGATGGTGTATTTGCCTTATTAGAATGATGTGAATCTGAAAAGAAAATACAAAATTCTTGACCTTTCTTGGCTGAGAAAACTCTGCCCTTGACCTGCAGTACTCCACCCCTTTGCTTAGCAACTCCCTTGGCTTGACTAGCCCTTGTATGCTTGAGCTCTTGGTGAAGAATGAGATTAATGAATGGGATTGTGGGCTCTCCCTTTTATAGTACTCCTACTACACCTGAGAAAACTCTGCCCTTGACCTACAGTACTCCACCCCTTTGCTTAGCAACTCCCTTGGCTTGACTAGCTCTTATGCTTGAGCTCTTGGTGAAGAATGAGATGAATGAATGGGATTGTGGGCTCTCCCTTTTATAGTACTCCTACTACAGCAGTCGGCCAGCATAAAGCTAGGCGGCCAGCATTTAATGCTCCCACGACTGAATCCAGCATAAAATGCTGAAAAAATCACATTAAATGCTGCGTTTTTTTCCTAACAGGCTAAGAATGAAGCGCCTGCTTCTGATTGGCTGGACAAGGCATTTGCAATCATCATTAGGGCTGGGCAGCCTGTATGGGCTGCCCCATACTTGCCCTACAGCCATGCAAAGGCTGTATTCTCCTGAAATCTGCCTTTAGCTTGCCCCTAGGGCTGTCCTACAGCCCCTCCATGGCTGGTGGGTTCAGCCAGGGCCTTCCTGGTCCTCATGGAGGTGGTTCCACACCATCCCCATGCCCACACTAAGCCTTGGGGTAGCCCTATGGGCTGGCCGCTTGCTCCAAATGCTAACTACTCAGTGATCTGGCATCCGGTACCATACCAGATACACAGAATCACTGACATCATTCCAGAGGGAGACTCACAGCACGGACTAGCACTGTTTCATGTGCAGGACAGTGCACACCTAACCTTAGACTACTGTGCAGGACAATGCACACCTGACCTCGGACAACTGAGATGGATCCCTGGTTGACTCATCCCGGACTGGGCTCACATGGGACCAGTTCACCATCCCAAGTCCTGCACCTTCTGTACGTAAATGTCTACATGGCATCCAAGTGCGGGATGCACATGACAAGCCAAGGGGTCTCTCTCTCTCTCTCTCTCTTCGCAAGCAGATTTTGTTTTCGAGAATAGGATACAGAGGATCAAGCTACTTATGCACAGGATGATGTTCTTGGAAGAGATGTGTTGTGCTCTTCATCTTGGACTTATGTGTATTCAGGGATGGCTTGACACATCCTCTTTCTTTCTCTCTCTAGGTTTTTGGCACTGTGATTGGATGGTGCATATGTGGTGTATCTGTCATGGAAACAGGCCTATGGTTTATGGATACAGGTCTATGGTTTATCAGATACAGGTTTTTGGTTTCATGTGGAAAGCATGTCTTTGGATTCATGTGAATAGGTTCTAGTTTTCTCGAGGTTACATGCAAGCTGTGACTATAGGAAGGACATGTGGTTTGGTACAGCCCTACTGCTGTTTGGGGAAGGGTTGTGGGATCCATGATACCAATGGAGAAGACCTTTTCAAGCAGGGAGGTGTCGTACAGGTGTGCCTTCTCTATAGAATGCTTTGCTGTAATAGCCAGAGTTCTTATTGGGAAAGTCCTGGGTGAAAAGCTAAAAGGAATCCTATTGGTAGAGGATTCGACAAGTTGTACTTTGTACTCATATTTGATCAAGTAAAGAAATACCGCAAGGGGCGCCACTGCGTTTTGGGGCCAATCGGTGTCCTTGTACTATTTGCAAGAGCATTCTAGCTCCCCTGTTTGTTTTCCTTTTCCAAGTTCCCAAGGGTGATGAAGTGTTTTGTGTGCGAGTGTTTATTCCACCGCCCATCAAATTTCTGAAGGCAGGTTTCATCTTTACTTTTGTCACATAGACCATCAGTTTAGAACCTATGCCTAACCTGTATAAGTGTGAGTGACACTCCTGCGCTTCGCTCGGTTGCATGACCAGTTTCACCCCAAGAAGTCATCTTCTTCCTCCTCTACCCAAGAGGGGGCCCTCGTTTCCAATAACACCTCTACCCACAAAGGGCAGCAAGGGAAGGGGAACAGCAACCCAAGCTGAAAGTCCACGGCTTCCTTTGGAGGGAGAGCCGTGGAAGGATTTCCTCCTTGCCCGTATCTCTTTGTGCACCCCTGAACTTTTCTGGAGAGCACCATACTCAAGGTGAATCATCATGGAGGCCCACACCCACAAATTTGGCTCCGTCGAGGACAAATCTGTTGCCAGCCTTCTTCGTGCCTGGGCCTTTCTCTGTCCTGCCCTCTTCCAAGCTCCTCCCTTCACCGATGAGGAGCAACTTTGACAACCCATGATCTGGAACCGCTTCTTCCACCTCCCAAGTGGCCACTAGCTTGGGGCTGACACTACACTCCGTGGGGCCAGTTGAATGCACCACCAGCCCAGTCCTTTGGTGATTGGTCTGAGCGCCTCTCTAGGCTTTGGGGAAACCGGAAGCTTACCCTTTGATATCGACTCGGCCATTCCACCGAATTGGTGGACCCCTCTGCCAGCTCCTCCCACCCACCTCAATGGGTGGCAATCTTCTCCCGTTATGACATTCCTCTCACGATCTTCACCATTGCAGAGGGTATCCTGCCTCTTGCCTTTGAGATAGACTGCTAGGGCCGCCTCCAGCACATGGGCCCCCCTTCGGAGGACGATTGCAATGCTCTGAAGCCGAGAGTCTAGGTTATCGGCTTCCACAACCACAGGTTGCACATCAACCCTTCTCCAGTCACAGTTGCAAAGCAACCCCTGTTAGTGTCTCTGGCTTTAGGAGAACCAACCTCTGCCCCGTCTTCAGTCGGACCCAAGAGCGAGTGGTACTGCAAGACCCCACACTACCTCCAGAGCACTCAGGTTTTCATTTCTTCAAGTACTCAACCAAGTGGGGTAGGGTGGATCCGGGGACAGTTTTCGGCTTAGGACGGTCACACTTTTCCTTTGGCAGCTTGCTCACAGGAGCCTCACATTCAGTGCTTGGTTGGCGATTGGCAGACGGCCGGCTTCTTGCTCCACGTGTGGATTCCAACAGGAGTCTCACCCTCACTGCCTTTGGGATTGCCCAAAGGCACAACATATTTGGTGGCGGATCCTCCAGCTCTTCACAGCAGATCCGGGGACTGCCCGGGCAGTCACTTTGGGGACCGTGGAAGCAGGCCCGGCCCTTCTATGTGAGGAGGATGGTGATGGCATCACACTCCCAGCTTACACACTCCATGAATTTATCCAACACTCCTATGGCCCCGGTGTCCCCCTGGACCCCTGGCACCCACACTGACCAGCGATGGGAGATCATTAGCAGCATCGTGACCTACACTGTGGTGAAGCCATTGAGGGCACTCACACCTCTAGCAAAGACCATCAGTTGCATCTGGATGGACATTATCCACACACTGCATGGACAGTGGGACCGATTGACATGAGACTCGGGCCGCATGATACAATGCCGAGTGTGGCTTTTTCCCCTCCCCCAGGATGTGGTCTCCCTCCGAGAGCAGCTAGCCATGGAGGGAGTGTCTCCTCTCTTTTAGTCCACCCATGGACGGATGTTTTTTCTGTTATCTAACAGAAGGATCTTTTTCTTTTGTGGGTGGGATTGCAAATTAATGCAAGTCACAAATTAAATGCAAAGTTAGAAGCACAATGTTTGGCACATCTGGCAAGTTCATTGTAAACTAGGTTAGGTTGAGAGAATCAAATCTTCTGTTGTCATTCTTTTCCCTCTTTCTATTCGCTATATATTTTCACCTTTGTGCTTTGAAATAGTTCCAAAAATCACAATTCTGTTAGTGCTATTCTGACTCCCAATGAGAACTTGTCCCCTTAGTGAATGGCATTTGTTACAAAGCTGAAATCATCTCGGAACTATGGTAAAGGGCGTGCCAATTAAAGACTTCCTAATAAGGACCTGTGGGGCCATCCAGGCTACCCATTAGGTATAGACAAGCAAACTTGCACGTCACTCTGCCCCCACAACGGCATGGGTCGATGTTACCAGCCTTATTATACATAGATGGATTCTCAAGTAATTTCATAATTCACATGGTTAAAAAGAAGCTTACATGCATACTTTGACAGGAACTACTTCCATTAGCTTGGCCACCAGCTGCAAGAGAGTTTTTCTGGCTTCAAAAACCGCATGTGCAACTGGGACTAGTTCGGGTACAAGCAGTCCATTGCCTGGAGGAAAGGAGGGGTCTTCCAAGGGCTTTTTGGGTCCCTTCTTTGACAAAAAACCACCCCTTTTAGGATTTGTGATGAAGGGTTTCTTCTTGTGCTTGGGTGGAACTGGTGGAAGGTCTGTGTTCTGGGTCTGCACACGAACACCACCACTACCATTACCACTACTACTGGCTCTTGCATTTGTTGAGAAAGGAGCCCCCCTTCTTCTTGTGGCATAGCAAGCTCGAAGCTCATGCAAACCCTGCAACAGGCAAGAGAAAACATTGTGAGCATAGAAAAGGGAGCTCAAATGCAAACCAGCGAGAATGTACTGAGGGAAAGGTTCAGTAGACCTTCCAAAGGGAGGAATCCAGATAGCTTATAGCATTGGGATGAGCTCGCATGTCCATTGATTCCAAAGAGTTTGATCCCTCTCTCTCGAATTGCTGTCTGCTAACTTCTTGCTAGTTGCGCTCAAACCTAATTTCCATCCTCCCCCATTCGCCTCTTTGCATCTCATGGAGTCATGGGATGTGCCCCCGTCCGAAACATAATCCAATCTGCAAATTACAAGTAAAACATACCTAATTTTAACATGATCCAAAGAAAACAAACCACCAAAAATCAAGTGTATTAAACTCTTCCCTTCCTCAAATTCATGTATAAATTTCCTTTTTTTTTAACCAATAGTAAGTCTTTAAATCCAGACCCATTTAAAGAAGAAATCCTGATTGAGCACACCCCCTAGTCATAAGCTTTTACTTGTCTACATTCAAAAGTTTACATAACAGATTCCATCTATTTTCCTCCATCACAAAACTGGACTGTTGTCCCAAGAGATTTGGTAACCCAATTGAATGCAGGCTTCCATCATGGTTTCAGTAGTGCATCCTCTAGGGGTTTGCTTCTCCAACACATCCCCCTTTTTTGACTAGATTCTGACTATAGGCCTTGTCCTAACAGGGTTCTCTATGAATGCCACAAATGTGTAGTCGCCAGATTCTGACTAGAGAGGGCAGTCTAATGTCTTGCTGAATGGGAGAGTGGTTGGGGGGTTTGAAATTAATAGGTCTGTGAGGCAAGGTTGCCCTCTTAGCCCCCTCTTGTTTGCTATTGCTTCTTATCCTTTGATAATGGTCTTGGAAGATGACTATATAAAAGGGAGAATAACTGGATTGAAGCTGAGAAATAGTGAGCAACTGGTCATCCAATGCTTTGCCGATGATTCACTGTTGTTTTTGAAGGTTGATAACAGCAATATGAGACAGGCTTTGTCTATCATACATGAGTTTGTAGAGGCTTCTAGATCTAGGTGTAATATTCAGAAATCCAAAATCATGATTCTTACTGAGGATAATGATTTTGAATTGGAGAGGTGGGGGTGTAAGGTAGTAAGGAAAGGGCAGATTGTTAGGCACCTAGGAGTCCCATTTGGGGTTGAGGTCACAAACAAGCAATTGATTGATTGGGCCTTAGACCGATTCATTGGGAAGCTAAAGAAGTGGGAGGGGATCAGGATCCCTTTTCATGAAAGAATAGCTATTGTAACACTGTGCTAAATGCTTTTTGTGTCCTATGCTAGAGTTTGGAAAATGCCACTAGAAAAAATTAGTGGTGTAATATTCAGAAATCCAAAATCATAATTCTTACTGAGGATAATGATTTTGAATTGGAGAGGTGGGGGTGTAAGGTAGTAAGGAAAGGGCAGATTGTTAGGCACCTAGGAGTCCCATTTGGGGTTGAGGTCACAAACAAGCAATTGATTGATTGGGCCTTAGACTGATTCATTGGGAAGCTAAAGAAGTGGGAGGGGATCAGGATCCCTTTTCATGAAAGAATAGCTGTTGTAACACTGTGCTAAATGCTTTTTGTGTCCTATGCTAGAGTTTGGAAAATGCCACTAGAAAAAATTAGTGGGTCCTATAAGAGACTTTTTGTGGAGGAATGGCAAAGTTACCAAGAGAGTTCCAACTTGGCTTGCTTGGGATAAGCTATCTATATCTAAGAGTGAAGATGGAATTGGTATTTTGCATCTACCAACTCAAACTTCAACAAGGATTGTCATGCTTCTCCCAAATGTCTACAACAAGAAGAAACATGGACACTGATGGTAAGAGAGTTAGTGGAGGTATCCTTGGTCCAATCACATTGCAATTGGCAAGGGTTGGGATGGAAGGACAAATTATTCTCCTATGCTCCTTTGAAAGTGTTAGGCTCTCCTTTATGCAGGATGTTGAGCAACAAATTAAAGGAAGCTTTGAGTTTAATGACTTGGGATGGTGGATGTAGAGCTTCAAGAAATTCAATGCTTAGTTTGGGGCTATGGTGGTCTCATGCTCAGCAAGAAAACTGAACAATAAAGGGTTAAGGAGGTTGGCAAACTGCTGGGGTTGGGCATCTGTGGGGTGGAAAGAACTTGATCAACTAGAGCTAGAATTTGACTTGTCTGCAAGGGAAAGGGATTTAATGAGACAGGTGCTGGAGCATACTCAGTTGGGGTGGTTCTCTACTGCATTTGATGAGTCTTGCTGGTTAAAAGATTGGCCTTGGTTTAATGGGGCTAAATTGTTAAAAGGAAAAACTAGGGATTTGTATACAGAACTAAGAAAGGGGGAAATTAATGTGGAATATTGTAACAAAATTTGGAGAGTGAGCCGGAGCCCTGGCTGTTGGAAGAGGAGATGGAAAGACTTGTGGAAGCGTCATATCCTTGTCAAATTTCAGGTTTTCTTATGGAGAGTATGTATGTGGGCTTTGCCCATTAGGATTAAGCTAATGTAGAAAAGCTTCACTAGCGGGTGTTGCCCCAGATGTAGAACTGCCCCTGGAGGAATGTAGAACTGCCCCTGGAGGATGGAAAACATGCATTTTGGGACTAACCAGCTATTATCAGAGGAGCATGGGGCAAAATTGGCAAGTGGGTTGAACATTGTATAGGGATTCAGGGCCATTGGGGAGACTGGATTTTGGGGAAATGGATATCTAATGATGGGGCTGCAAATGTATTGTTTAGTATTATCAGAGCTTGTGGTTTGTGAGAAATTTGGGTTACTAGGAATTGTATTGTGTTTCAGAATGGATCCTCTCTTGGATTGGATGTGACAAAATCGATGCATAAGAGTGTACATATGTGCTAGTCTGTAGTCTGTGTGTGAACAAGCTGGATAAAGATGGGATGGGTGAGCTAATTCAGAGGTTGCAGAATGGCATCACTTGATTTCTTTATCTTTTTAGAGAACTGTCATGCATACTAGGGAAACCTAACATATGATTGATATGATACAAGTCTGTATTTGAAGCCCAAACAGGTTAAAAAAGGTCCTAAAACTAGAAGATGGTATCTCATGTATAAATTTTCTTTATATGCATATAAACCCCCCAAATTTCCATTTTATTAAAACTATTATTATCACCTTGGAGCTTTTGAATCAAATGCTAAAGAAGTATTAAAATTATGTAAGTCTATACTTAAAACATTAATTAGAAACAAATATACATATACACACAAACATATGTACGAAGTATGTACATAACATACTAGTCATGAACATGGGCTCTACCAGTTTGCATGTTCCAACAACCAAGTGTACTCCAATATGCAGCTTTGTACTCGATTTTATAGGTGCCACATGTGAAGATGAGACTTACCTATCACTGCTTGCCTTACCTTTTTCTCTTACCCTATAAGTGCATGCATACAATGAGTTGTTTATGATGGACCCTCGTGAGTTATCTGCAATGGATACTCGTTTAGTATCTCTGATGAATACATAGTTGGTTTAGTTAGGGACGCCTAGCTAAACCATTTACCATTCTAATTAGCACAAGTATCATGGGTGACATCCTTGTCTATATTTGTGACACTAGTGGGTTATTATTGTATTTGTGGTTGGTCACAATCAAGCATTTGTGGTTGGTCACAGTCAAGCATTTGTATTGGGGTCTATTGATGTGATTATGTTGGAATGTCTTGTTGAGCATAGATGAGGATGGCAGTGCTAAGTTATCGCTCGGGTGAGGATTGGTGAAATGGCGTGTGAAGACTCATTAAGGTGTTTTGCAGAGCAGAGCATTTATATCTATTATAGTTTTGGTTTCATGCCCTATTTTGGCTTTTGGTAATGTGTATCACATTCATATGCCATGTGTGTACTGGTTTATATTTACTTTCAAGTGTTAAAGAAAGTGTGCTTCACACTAATGTTAATTTGGTTTTAAAAAATAGACCCAACATTGGATTTACGTTGTTATTGACTCCATGGATCTAACTTAAAAATACAATGATTTAGATACCCTAATTTAGAAACATGGAGGCACCAACTAGGGGGGGAGATTGCACCCAATCTTGTGCCATCTTCATGCTTTTGTGCTCTAGATTTAAGTTTTATCTATGCTTGATAAATTTCCAATCAGCATCTCCAAGTTCCAAGATGTTTCAGTGGTATCGAAGCATAGTACGCTCGTGGGGAATAAGGATCTCTAGAGATTCCAAGGCAAGATGTGTTTATGTGTGTGTGTGTGTGTGTGTGTGTGTGTGCACATGTAAGTCTAAATGTGTGGGTTTAAGGGGGGAGGGTGTGTGTGTTGTGAGAGAGAGACAGAGAGATAGAGAGATAGATGGCTTTGTATGACCATTGAGAGTTTGTGTTGGTGATGTGTATCACATGAATATGCCACATGTGTAGTGCCTTATATTTACTTTCAAGTGTTAAAGCAAGTGTGATTTGACACTCATGTTAGTTTTGGTTTTAAAAATAGACCCAACTTTGAATGTATGTTGCTATTGGCTATATGGATTAATATTTCATTAATTGAACAAGGATTATTATGTCATGCATTCCCATAATTTTATCATATGCATACATACACAGACATATGTACATAACATACTAGTCATGAACATGGGATCTACTAGCTTGCATGTTCCAGCAGCCCATTATGCAGTTATTTACTCAATGTTGTAGGTGCCACATGTGAAGATGAGACTTACCTCTATCACTCCTTGCCTTATCTTTTTCCCTTTCCCCTACAAGTGCACACATGTAATGCGTTATCTATGATGGACACTTGTGAGTTATATGCAATGGATACTCATTTAGTATCTATGATGAATACATATTTGGTTTAGTTGGGGATGTCTAGCTAAACCATTTGCCATGCTAGCTAGCATAGTATCGTGGGCGATGTTGTTGTAAATATTTGTGACACTTGTGGGTTATTAATGTATTTGTGGTTGATCACGATCAAAGCATTCATATTGGGGCCTATTGATGTGATGACTTCAATAGATTATTATAGCTTATATATTGGAATGTCTTAGTGAGCATAGATGATGATGGTAGTGCTAAGTTATTGCTCGAGGATTAGTGAAATGGTGCATGAAGACTCATTGAGGTGTTTCTTCACAGCAAAGTATTGTTATGACTAATACATTGGAATGACTAATACATTGGAATGACTAATACTTCAATGTATTGTTATGACTAATACATTGGAATGTCTTGGTGAGCATAGAAGAGGATGGCACTACTAAGTTATCGTTCAAGTAAGGATTACTGAAATGGTGCATGAAGACTCATTGAGGTGTTTCTTCACAGCAAAGTATTTATATCTATTGATGTGACTTCAATGTATTGTTATGACTAATACATTGGAATGTCTTGGTGAGCATAGATGATGATGGTAGTGCTAAGTTATTGCTCGAGGATTAGTGAAATGGTGCATGAAGACTCATTGAGGTGTTTCTTCACAGCAAAGTATTTATATCTATTGATGTGACTTCAATGTATTGTTATGACTAATACATTGGAATGTCTTGGTGAGCATAGAAGAGGATGGCACTACTAAGTTATCGTTCAAGTAAGGATTACTGAAATGGCATGTGAAGACTTATTGAGATGTTTCATAGTAGAGTATTTATATCTATTATAGTTTTGGTTTCACACCCTATTTTGGCTTTAGTCTACCGTTGAGTTTGTATCAGATTCGTATGCCATGTGTGTAGTGGCTCATATTTACTTTCAAGTGTTAAAGCAAGTGTACTTGACACTAATGTTAATTTTGGTTTTAAAAAATAGACCCAACTTTGTACGTTGTTATTGGCTCCATGGGTCTAACTTAGAAATACGATGATTAACTATGGTTTATTAGCTTGATAAATTTATAATTGTCATCTCCAAATTCCAATATGTTTTCGTGGTATCAAAGCTCACTATGCTCATGGGGAATAAGGATCTCTATAGATTTTAAGGCAAGTTCGTGTGTGTGTGTGTGTGTGTGTGTGTGTGTGTGTGTGGGTTGTTAAGGATAACATGCTACCTTGCACACAAGAGAGAAAGAAGAGAAGAGAGATGAATGCAAGAGTTGAGTTTGGAGAGTTGCACTTGGCCAACCCTAAGAGGGTTAACTCCTCGATGTGAAGCCACTAGGGGCTCACTCCACCTCTTCTTGTGTCACCCAAGAAGAGATCCAATAGCTAGGTAGAGAGCAAGAAGGAGGGAGTTATGGAGAGCTCAACCTCTACCTCATGCAACTAGCATGCACAAGGGGACATGGTAGATAGCAAAGAGAGGGTAGAGAAGAGGAAAAAGAGAGCATTACTATCCCTACTTGCATACACCAACAATCCAACATGCAAGCAATTTAAACAACAAGCTAACATGCATCCACAAGTTCAAATGAGAGAGAGAGAGAGAGAGAGAGAGAGAGAGAGAGAGAGAGAAGGCAAACTCAAGCGAGACAAATGGGATTGTCCCTTTTCATATTCCATAAAATGACATATACAGGAGCTCATAGTTACAATGCCCGGCTGCCCATTTACAATTGGGGGCCCAAAACTAGTCTTCCTAGTTTCTCTAGCTCTATGTACAACTATTCCTCAATGATCGGAGTTACAAAGCCGTAAGCTTAGTCATCCCATGTCTCTTATAAAATGAGCGCATTGCGCGGTTACAAAAAGATAAATTATAAAGGGTGTAGCCACATAAAATGTAATGTTAACCGGAGTGGTTAACATAGTCCCCTCCCTAATGCAGGTCCGTCCTCGGAGCTGGCCAAATCTATCTATAATAGATTATATAAGTGTGGATGAAATCTCGGCGCAAGGTTGGAGCAAGGGGGGCTCAATGAAAGACCTTGTAGGTTGTCCAGAAGGTGGTCTCCATCATATCTTCGAAAGTCTGGAGGTGCTAAGGCAGGCATCCACATGATGTGTTCGTAGTAGCCAAAGACCTGCTTGAGGGTGGGCCCTTTATTGATGTCAAAGGCCAAACCCTGCATGCCTTCAAAGTAGTGGTCCCAATCATGAAAGGACTCTAGCAATGTGATGATCAAGTTAAAAAAGCAAATTGTGGCAATCACGGGCGGCTGGGTCTGGGACTTGGTCGTATACCGACAATGAAATTGTGGAAGCGTTGGACCATGGTTTCTTCTGTACACGACTGCTGTAAGATTCCTCCTCAGCCTGAATAATGAATAAGCTTTTACTTCAATCCCCTATAATCATTCCCTATTTCTGAATGCAAGAAAATATTATTTTTCTTTGTTTTTGCCTAGAGAGGAAAAATTTTAGAGAGAGGTAATTCAATATTGAGATATTTTTGGATATAAAAATTCTCCTAATATCAAAAATATATTTCCTTGAAATAGAAGTTCAAAATAAATTCTCCAATGTGCATTAGGAATCAATTAAAAATGATATAAGGGACCTTAGTCTAAGGGTCTAGATTTTCAGAAATTTTTGGATTATGGTCCAATTAAGGTTCCTTTGGGCCAATAGGATTAATCCAAGTGTTGGGATGAGATAAATCCAAAGAATAAAAGAAAATACCAAAAAATGAGTAAATGCTCACATAAGATGAAGAGTTGACTGAGGACAAGGTTTATTAGTTAAAAATTAAGAGATATTACTAAAAAAATGAGATATTTTAGAAAAATGATGAATTTTTGACACCTTGGTAGGGAGAGGGGGACCTTTGAGGTAGGTGCCTTTTTCACATGTGTGGAAGGGTTTTTTAATTCAAAAAATATATGATATTTTTATCTCTCCTCTCTCCTGGATCAAAAGGGGAGCCAAACTGGTCCAAATATTGTCCAAATTGAGTCAAACTGAAGCTGGATCAAAAGGGGAGCCAAACCGGTCCAAATCTTGTCCAAATTGAGTCAAACTGAAGCTGGAAAATTCTAGAACCTAGTTGGACTCAGTTAGTGGCCTCCCTCACCTATAAATAGACCCTCACCTATAAATTGAGTCAAACTGAAGTTGGAAAATTCTAGAACCTAGTTGGACTCAGTTAGTGGCCTCCCTCACCTATAAATAGACCCTCACCAATAAATAGACCCTTATTCTTTTATATTATCATCTGTGAACTATACCATGCTAGTATTACATTAAAATAATCATATTTTCTATTATCCCTTAATTTTTCTCTACTTTTGGGGAGCTTGGAGCTTCTCTCTCTCTTCAACAACTCTTGGAGCTCTCTTCTCCTCTTGCTAAACCAATTGATTGGTTGGGGGCTTCACTTCTAGAAAAAGAAACAAGCTAATCCTTAAGAGGCAAGAATGAATTTTATGGTTTTTTGTTAATTTTCTCAAATGACTTCTCTTCTCAATCTCTCTCAAGCTTGAGAAGTTTTCTAAATGGTTGTTTTAATTCAAATCAAGCTTTTCCTAAGAATCATAATGTTAAAATAAGATAAAATTAATCATTATGCTTATTTAGAATGCTTTCTTATGTATATCTCTCTTTCAAAAAGAATAGTCATTTCTATGGCTAATTCTTTAGCAAAAGAATGCTTCTCTTTGATAATTTCTTACTTCAAAACCAAACTCTAGGCTAGCGATTAAGAAAATGGTATTTTTACGATTTTATGTTAACAAAATAATGGTTAATTCTTTTAGATTATTTATAAGTAGTTAAAAACTACTTTAATTGATTCTAAATGAGAAATAGATTATCTTATCAAATTAGGATAAGAGAAATAATGGAATTAGCTTAATCTAGTGGGATAATCATAATTAAGCTTATGATTATGGTTAAAATTATAATTAAAATTCATAAAATAAATCTTCTATCATATTTTCATTACAATGTTTTATTCTTTAGCAAAATTAAAAAATTATGAGTAATAGCAGCGAAGCTATGGTAATTTTTTCTAAAAAAAATACATATCATATTTTATGCATAATACTAAAAGAGGAACTCCTACCATATTGTAGGTTTAGAAATTTTGAAGCAAAAGAATGATTTTTACCATATTTAGGAAAGAATATTTTTTGTTGTATTTATGCATAATTATTTAATTGAGAAAAAGAGAAATTTTGATAAATTTATTTTATACATAAGAGTTTTTAAATGATAAAAGAGGAATTCCTACGACAATTGGAATTCAATCATTTAAATGCAAAAAGAGGAATTTTTGGCATATTCAAAACAATGGATATTTTTATTTAATTTTAAAAAAATATATAAGAATTTTTAAATGATAAAAGAGGAATTCCCATGACATTCAGAATTCAATCATTTTAA
The DNA here is from genome assembly GCF_041138505.1 of Cibotium barometz. Taxonomy (NCBI): domain Eukaryota; kingdom Viridiplantae; phylum Streptophyta; class Polypodiopsida; order Cyatheales; family Cibotiaceae; genus Cibotium; species Cibotium barometz. The sequence continues at coordinate 21,340,241 of NC_141096.1, read as the reverse complement.
ATACATTCAAAAATGGATATTTGTATTTAATAAAAAGAGAAATTTTTATGGTATTTTAAGTAGAGAAAGGTTTAAATTAATTTTGATGACAAAAGAGGAATTTTCACCATAATTCCACCTAGAAAATTAGGATTGATAATTAAATTGGTGGAAAGAATATTCTTAGATATTTTATGTGGATAAATCACCAAATTGATATTTATCCAAAATTGGATTAATGGAAGAAGAGTATTTTTATAAAAACCTGATATTGTCGTATAGAACCATTTCTTAATCTATTATGGTTAGGAAGGAATGAAATTCATAGTTAGAATTTTCCTTACGGTTAGAAGTTTAGTAATGTTTATCTGAAGAAAATCCTTAGGAATCAAAGTTAGAAGTAAACCGAATAATTTTGGTTAGACCATGACTGTTGAGAATGGCGGCCAGTAAACTACTTGCCCATCTCTCGAATCTGAATCAAAAACCTAATGACCAATTCCAATTTTTGACACAAAGAATAGACTACCGTTGAATTAGCGTAGTTTTTCTTTAACCAAAATCACCAAGAATCTAGTTGGAAATTCGATCAAATGATGGGTAGATTACCCTGATGAGAGATCAATGATTCTCATTAAGAAAATCTGGATTAAGGAAAAAGGGTTTTGTGAAACCAATCTCGAACCGGGAATTCTACTTGCATAGAACCTCTGTTTTCTTTTAAAGGGTTGTTTTATGCTAGAATGCTGGAGAAAGCATTTGGTATGTGTTTAACTAAGGAGAGACACGTTTTGCAACAGCTCTGGCGGGGAGTCGTCAAGGGACGTCACTCGTGCGGCAAAGCCTGCCGAGGTCTTGACCAGCCTCGGTATGGTTAAAATGGTGTGCTTCCGGTACGATGGGCGAGGACCGATAAAGCGATCCCTGAGTGAAGTGCTAGGACACCTAAGTAGGATCCTAGAGGGTTCTGACCAGGTGATGCATGGGCTTGTGGTTGCTAGGACACCCATGCGTACATCGAGGGAGATACGGATGAACTGAGAAGAATTACTTTTGTGAACTAAATTTTGATATTGGATCTCGTTGGATGGCCAGTTGGTCTTCAACGGAGAGTCCGAATGATATATTTTGTAAAACAATGGACTCAATATTTTGGAGGATTATAATCAGTAATACTATGATTTCATTGAAAGATTGTTTTAAAGCTAGCCAAATCTGTTAAAGCTAGCCGAATCTGTTAAAATGGCAATTTCATATTGGGTGTGTAAGTGGTATGACTACTTTAAATTTTGCTTGAACAACCGGCTAGGGGCCCTGGGAACTCTTTTCCTCGGTACCTTAGCAAAACATAACCAAATTTTTATAAAGGAATCCCACCAATATAGTGGTTGGGTGGTTGGCTGCATTGGGGGATTCTTGCGATAGTTACGATTAAGTTACGTTAGTTAGATTAAGTCCTGGGAAGACTCTTGTTATGTGGGAGGGAATCAGTGGCTATGCCTCGCTAAAGGAGGAAAAAAGCGGTGATTCTATGGACCAAGTGCAAGTCTCTTCCTCGATCTGACCATGTGACTTTCGGGTTTGGTCGGATCAGTTTGGTTAGTTAAGATTTTGACTCGTTAGATCAGTTCTCCCGTTAGATGATTTTCCTGGGGTGGAATCGCTCGTGCCTTTCGGGCGAGGGAAGTTTTTTGAGTTCGGTTTCGGAGGAACCGTCGGGCTAGTCTATTGTCCGAATATCTGTGGGGTGAGGCCCCGAGTGTGGATCCTTGCCCTGCGTGAGAGGTTGACGCTGCTTCCGCCACTAGCGCCCTCGGAGGGGGAATCGCGGAGGGAGCAAGGGTCTTACAACTGCTGCGCTAATGGGGGAGTGAACCAAGAATTTGAGCTTGGGGTTTTGCTTCTACTCCTCGTGGAAGACATTCCACGCCCATCACCTGCATATCAGGAAGTAATCAAGGTTGATTCAGAGTGCACGAGATGCATTGCAGTAAGTCTCACAGATGAAAGGCTTGGCGAGGAAGAGTCGTCTCCAAGCCGGTTGCTCGCCCATGAGTTTGAACATGATGGGGCGAGTAGTGGCGGGTGGTCAGTGGTATCCTTCGCGTGTCCTTGGGGAGTGGTCTCGAATAAATTCATGTTGAAGAAATCTTGCTTTTGTCTCTCTTCCTCCTCAACAGCCTTCCTAGTAGTTACTTTAGTAGCTTGCTGCCAGCTCCTCTTGTTTTGGGCCTGGACTGGGGGCTAAGGGGCCTGTTCAGTGACTTTGGGCTCTTAGTGTTGCCTCTTTGTTGGTGGGGGTTTCGTAGAAGTCGATGGAGGGTGTAGAGAGATGATTGCAGCATCGAGGTCGCTAAGCTGGATCGTACGGGGTAACTCCTCCCACCCGGTCGTGTAATAAAGTACTCATGTAAACAAAGTAGCGGCTGCCAGCTTCCCTTGTGGGTTGGAGCAGACTGCATGCAGCAGCTCTTGGAAAAGATAATTTGCCCAATTGACCATTTGATCTTTGGTGCACCCATGCCAAGGTGGTCATGCTACACGGCTAAAGCAATTGATCCACCTGGTGGTGAGCAAGAACTGTAGAGCTATGGCAGGCACGATAAGATCCTCGTGAGTAATATTGGCCCATTCTATGCCATCCTTGTTTGGGCTGCCCCTCTATAATCCCCCTGGTCAGCTTAGGTATATTGGTGAGCCTGACATATGGCTAGTCCATGTGGGGGAGTGCTAAGGCATCTCTGATCAATTCCGCACTGAGTTGAACTCTGTGTCTTGTTGAGATATCGAGCTCGTCTAGTGAGGCGGTGGCCACTGATGACCCGCCTGGGGGATAGGCCCCACATTTACACCACTGGCATGGTTGGTGAGATCATGGGAGATATGCGGTCAGTGGGATGACAGACTGTGTGACAGCCATTCTAGAGACTGGCATAGTTATAGCGCCAGCTCATTTAGTCGGGTTCACACTATAGAGAACCCGTGTATGTATTGGTTGAGTACCTTTCATATTATGTGTACTCTTATTCTTGTATATGGTGTGTTGAGTGTTGAGTAGAGAAGAAGAAGATTTTCAGCCTCTCACCTTGTGTGTTCTCTATTAGGGTTTTGTGAGTGTGTGTGTGTGCTTGCAAGAGTTCAAGCTCTCTTCCCCCCTGCATCTTTTCATGGTATCAGAGCCTGGTTCGTGCTAAGGGCTGAGCTACAAGCAAGAGAACCACAGGAAGCGGTACGAGGGTAAGAGCTTCAACTACTCTTCCCTATTGTGTTGGTGACTACACCCTTGTCGGGAGCTCTACGGGAGGCACCGGCAAACGGTCTCTGATTGAGGAGCTTTCTTCGCGGGAATAAAGCTATAGAGTTACTATAAAGTCCTTCGGACTGGAAAATTCAGGCCGAAAATGCGTTTTGGGCGCGTCTGGACCTCCGTTTTTCAGAAAGCAGGCGATTTCGAGCACTGCGGGTAAGTCATCGATTCTCTGCAGAACTCTGTTTTAAGAACTACAGGAAGACAGATTGACTGTGCAGACACTGTGGGTGCTGCAAAGAGGTCTACAGTTGCCATTGGGTGTATGTATGCACATTAAAGTCACTGGTTATGACATTTGAGAGTACTACAGTACCGCTGTGCAGAAAATACAGCAGTTTGTGCAGAAAAACCAGAGTGCAGTTTCTGGTAAAATTGTGTGTTTGGCAAGATGTCTAATGATGGCATAACACAGATTGTGGCTGAGAAGCTGGATAAGAATAACTTCCATGCTTGGAGGTTCAGGTTGACGAATTTCCTGATGGGAAAAGGCTATTGGGACTACATAGAAGGTGAGCATGAAGAGGCACTGGAGATACCGGATATAAATCCGACTGCTACAGATGTGAAAGAGTTTAAAGACTGAAACCAAGGAGCCAGGAAGGTTATGTATTGGCTCTCCATTAGTATACAAGACACCATGATTGGGCACATTCAGGATGCCAAGTCTCCCAAGGAGGCATGGGACACCTTGGTAAAGCTTTATGAAACAAATACCAAGGCACGCAAGATACAGTTGAAGAATGAACTTCATACTGTGGAGAAAAAGAGCATGTCTGTGAATGACTATGAGCTGAAGATAAAGGGTATTGTGGAATCCCTTGCATCTATTGGTGTGTCAGTAGATGATGATGACAAGGTGGAAGTCTGTCTACGTGGTCTTGGGCCACAATACAAGGCGTTCAAGACGTCCATTCAGACTCGGGAAAACATTCCCAACTTTACAGATTTGGTGTCTATGCTGATTATCGAAGAGAAGAGCTTGGGTGAAGACCAACAGTCCTCACAAAGCAAAAACAGTTCAGAGCAATAGGCCTTCTACACGAGTTCAGGAAGAGGACGAGGTAGAGGAGGCCGTGGACGCGGTCAAGGAGGTGGCCGAACAGGTAATCAGAATTATGGCCAGCAGCAGCAGCAACAACAACAGTCCCAGAATCAACAACAACAACAACACGCAGGTGGAAGAGGCAAATTCAGAGGCAGGGGGAGTCAAAGAGGCCGTGGAAATTGGCAAAGGCAATATAATGATGCACGTGAATGCTATTATTGTGGTAAGCCTGGACATGTGCAGGCAGAATGTTATAAGAAGCAAGCTGACATGCAAAATGGAAAAGTACAGCAAAACAACTATGCATCCTCAAGCAGAAATAATGAGGATAATGAAAGGTTGTTTGTTATGCAGCATGTTGTGAATGCCATGTCTGAAAATGTTGATGCAGCACAAAAAGATAATGTATGGTATGTGGATTCAGGCACTTCGAACCACATGACGAGTCATGGGGAGTGGTTCAAGGAGATGAAAAACCCGGAAAGACCAGGTTTTGTGGAAACAGGGGATGACACTGCTCATCCAATTGCCCACGTTGGAGATGTGCCATTGTCTATGCAGGATGGCAAAGTGAAGTACCTTGCAAATGTACTTCATGTACCGAACATAACAAAGAATCTGGTTTCAGTTGGCCAGATGATTGAGCAGGGGTTGCAGGTTCGGTTTAACCCTGATGGGTGTTATGTTGAAGATTTCAAAGACAAGTGCAGGTTGGTTGCAAAAGGCAACAGAGTGGGCAGAATGTTTACGTTGAATGTAGACATGCCTGAAATGAGTGCTGCGATGTTTGCAAATGGTTCAGGAGTTGTTGCAGACACAGACATATGGCATAAAAGAATTGGACATGTAAATGTGCAGAGATTGAAGTCTATGCAGACAAAAGGAATTGTGACAGGGCTGCCAAAATTTAAAGTGGAAGGTATGCAGAAAATATGTGAAGCATGCCAATTTGGGAAGCAAACAAAGCATGTGTTTCCACGTAATAGATATGTGAGCAGAAATGCACTAGATGTTGTGCATTCAGATGTATGGGGTCCTACGAAGACCATATCTATGGGAGGCTTCAGGTATTATGTGACTTTCATTGATGACCACACAAGGAAAGTGTGGGTATATTTCATGAAGGAGAAGAGTGAGGTGTTCACTCACTTTCAAAATTTCAGAGTTTTGGTTGAAAAGCAAACAGGGAAATATGTAAAGTGCCTAAGGTCAGATGGAGGGGGAGAATACTTCTCCAATGAGTTCTCTGAATTTTTTGAAGAAGAATGGTATTCGGAGACAGTTCACATGCAAATACACTCCGCAGCAAAATGGAGTTGCTGAGCGGAAAAACAGGCACATTGCTGAGATTGCGCGAGCATTGATAGAAGAGAAGAATATGCCGCATTGCTATTGGGCTGAGGCTGTTTCTACAGCAGTATACATCATGAACAGGACTCCAACTGCAGCCATACATGATGTAACTCCAGAGGAGAGGTTTACTCGTAGAAAACCAGATTTGTCTCATCTGAAAGTCTTTGGATGCATTGCATATGTGCATGTGCCAGATGAGCTGAGAACTAAGCTGGACCCGAAAGCTGAAAAATGTGTGTTTATTGAATATTCCCTTGAGCAAAAGGGATACAGGTGTTATAACCCTGCTACACGTGAGTTGAGGGTAAGCAAGGATGTTGTCTTTGATGAGATGAGCAGCTGGTATGCTGCTGAAAAAGAAGCTGTTGGGGCTGATGTGAGTGGAAGTGTGGTTGTACAGAATGCAGGTCAACAATCACAGTCTTTGAGTGGACCAGGAGAGTCCTCATCTAGTGGGTCTGTTGATAGACCATGGAGTGGCAGGCTGCATCATAATACCAGTCCTGCAAATGTGATTACTACATCACGTAAAGGAAAAGAGAAAGTGGTTGAGCCCCTTGGTATGCCTGACATTTCTGCAGGGCATTCTCATGTTGATGGAGAGTCTAGTGGCTCAGATATGAGCCTTGATGAGGAGCTTGGGATCCCAGCTATGAGAACACCTGGTGTAAAGAAGGCTATGGAAGCCATGAATGAAAAGCTGCGAAGATCTGGGAGAGTGAAGAACCCTGTGCAGAGGTTTACTTATGATGGTTATGTGGCACATCACTATGCATATATGGCAAAGGTTGTGCAGGTTGTTGAGCCCACATGCATTGATGTGGCTGTTGGAAATGTGTGTTGGGAGAAAGCTATGGATGAGGAGATGGATGCACTATATGGAAATGAAACTTGGGATTTAGTGCAATTGCCTGAAGGCAAGAAAGCCATTGGATGCAAGTGGGTGTACAAAGTTAAACATAACAGTGATGGAAGCATAAACAGGTACAAGGCTAGATTGGTAGCCAAAGGATATGCGCAGACATATGGGATTGATTATGAGGAAACTTTCAGCCCAGTTGCCAAGATGGCAACAGTGAGAGTTGTGATAGCAGTGGCTGCGTCAAAGCAATGGTCTTTACATCAGATGGATGTAAAGAATGCATTCTTGCATGGGGATTTGCAAGAAGAGGTGTATATGTTGCAGCCACCTGGTTATGAGGATAAGGGTCACCCCGAGCATGTTTGCAGGTTGAAGAAAGCCTTGTATGGCTTAAAGCAAGCACCAAGAGCATGGTCTGACAAGATTTCTGAATATCTTGTCACTATTGGCTTTCATGTAGCCAATGCATATTTCTCATTGTATGTGAGACATGGTGATAGAGGCGTTGTGCTTGTTGTCATCTAATGCAGATTTCTCATTGTATGTGAGACATGGTGATAGAGGCGTTGTGCTTGTTGTCATCTATGCTTGTTGTCATTACGGGGGACCATGATGCAGAGATCTTTGATGTAAAGATCTTGCTTAGACAAAAGTTTGAGATGAAGGATCTGGGGGAGCTCAAATATTTCTTGGGCATTGAGGTGATTAGGTCACCACATGGTATTGGATTACTGCAGAGACAGTATGGCTTGGACATGTTGTCCAAGTATGGTATGACAGGCTGTAAGCCTATTTCCGTGCCATTGGATCAGAATGGCAAGTTGAGTGCAGATTCAGGAGAGATCTTGGAGGATCCTACTATGTACAGGAGCATAGTAGGAAGTTTGATCTACATGACGATCACTAGACCAGATTTGAGCTATACTGTTGGGTTGGTGAGTCAGTTTATGCAGGTTCCACACGGAAACCGCATTTGGATGCAGTGAGACGCATACTGAGGTATGTGAAGTCTACTTTGCATTGTGGACTATTCTATGAGACTGGGACAGAGATATGTGTACATGGGTATATAGATGCTGATTGGGCTGGTAGTATTTCAGATAGAAGATCTACCAGTGGCTTCATGTTTTCTTTGGGGAGTGCTGCTGTGACTTGGAGCAGCAAGAAGCAACCTACGGTTGCTCTATCGAGTACATAGGCCGAGTACAGAGGAGCTGCTATGGCAGCATGTGAGGTAGCTTGGTTGAGGAAGCTACTTGCAGATTTGGGTCTATCAGTGGATAGACAAGTTGTCATTTTTTGTGACAACATTAGCAGTATACAGTTGGCCAGGAACCCAGTCTTTCATGCTCGTACGAAGCACATAGAGGTTCACTACCACTTTGTCAGAGAGAAGGTCTTGGCAGGAGATCTTGACCTTGTTTATGTCAGCACAGAGGATCAGGTAGCTGACATCTTCACCAAAGCATTGGGTACAGAGAAGCTCCGCCGATTCAGGGCTTCGCTTGGTGTACATGAGATGGAGTGTTGAGATATCGAGCTCGTCTAGTGAGGCGGTGGCCACTGATGACCCGCCTGGGGGATAGGCCCCACATTTACACCACTGGCATGGTTGGTGAGATCATGGGAGATATGCGGTCAGTGGGATGATAGACTGTGTGACAGCCATTCTAGAGACTGGCATAGTTATAGCGCCAGCTCATTTAGTCGGGTTCACACTATAGAGAACCCGTGTATGTATTGGTTGAGTACCTTTCATATTATGTATACTCTTATTCTTGTATATGGTGTGTTGAGTGTTGAGTAGAGAAGAAGAAGATTTTCAGCCTCTCACCTTGTGTGTTCTCTATTAGGGTTTTGTGAGTGTGTGTGTGTGCTTGCAAGAGCTCAAGCTCTCTTCCCCCCTGCATCTTTTCATGTCTCTGGCCCTCATTATCCAATACTTCACTGGTATGTTCACTGGCATCGTAGGTTTCTGTAAAGTGTAAGGCATTATAGAGGTTTGGCCCCCATGGCTCCAAGGTTGGCAGTCTGCCCAGGCCAAGCTACTCCAGCTTTTGTACAACTGTAGGATTAGAGGCAAATGGCCATGTACCATGGTCCAGTAAAACATAGGAGCTTGTGCTCCACCTTGTGGTTGTTCTTCATGAGGGAATGGATTGTATGCCCATTGACCTACTTCATGAGAGCCTCCCTAGATGAGAGAGTTGAGTGGGGTGCTTGGTGTACTCCTCATAGCGGCCACTTGCAGGTCACTTTCTCCTGATGGAGGTATGACGGAGAACCTTCGGGGAAGAGTTAGAAGTGTCAAACATGGTGTTGGCTGGTGGATGGGTGTGAGACACTTAAGAGAAAAATTGGCAAGAGTTTGGCTAGGGCAAAAGCGAGGGGGTGGGGCCCTTATTTATAGGTTTGGCAGAAGGGTACGGCCGTGGCATATCCAAGGAACGGTCGTGGCATTTCCAGGGAACGGCCTTTGCAGATGAAGCGAATGGCCATGGCAAATGGACTGTGGAAGCGAACAGGCGCGGCATCAGCAAGTCAGGAGCGAATGGGCACGGGATTCCAAATTGGAGAAGTGAACGGGCATTCGCTCATGAAATTAGAAGGGAATGGTCGTGGCAGACTTTAAACGGGTGGGGGCTTTGAGGAAGATTTGGTACGGCCGTGGCAAATTTGGAACACCCGTGGCTTCTTCTTCTTCTTCTTCTTTTTTTGGGAACCCCGAAGCATGTTTTATACCCAAAGGCTATGCTGCTAGCACCCCATTACGGGTTTTGTACTGACCACGTGCCCAATTTGCCAAAGTAAGGAGTCGATTCCAATTGGGCGATGGCGAGGTGGTGGGTATCACTTCCTTGAGGGATTCTGAGGCGATTGGTAAGGAAATACCTGAGACTGAAGGAGATGATGATGGCATTGTAGTACTCTGGTATTGTAGCCTCACAATGATAGGTGGAGGGGTTGGTGATGTTGAAGGTATATCAGTAATTAGCTCTGTCGGTGGCAGCATGGGGGTTGTAGTGTCACTGTGGAGCTTCTACTTTCCTTTTTCTAGGGCAGTCTTTACAGTGGATGTTGCCTTGGGTTTCCATTTAAGGGTAGGGGAATACTGAGTGACATGGGGTGGAAGTCGAGGTTGAGGAAATTTGGGAATCCAAATATGATGATTGCCCTCGTAGAAGTGTTGGGCTCGTAGGAGAGGTTTGGGGATCCACCTGGGAGTTGGTTTTGGGTACTGTTGAGGGTTGGAACTCAGTGGATAGCGCTTGGGCCTGCGTTTGTCCTGTAGCCTGTAGGCTTGTGGTTGGTGAATTTGTTGCCGACGTGGGGGACGAGGAGCTTTGGTTGCCTATGGATGAAAGCGATGGTTGGATCTTTTGGGGATTCATAACTTAGATTCGCCCTCATAATAACCTTGTGCTGCAAGAAGCTTTTTAGGTACCCAAAGGCAAGATGGTAAGCCCTGTCGAGTTTTGTTAGTAGTGTTAGCAGTGTTAGTTTGGTTTGGTGGGGCAGTAGCTGGTGAGGTGGCAATGTGAGAGTGGGTTGCTGCTGAGCATGGTGGTGGGGAGGGAGTGAGAGGCATTGATGTGGTTGGAGTGAGAAGTGGCCTCTTTTTTGGGGGGAAGGATTGATAGGGGTGAGGTGATGGAATGATGGTGGGGTACTTGGCATGGGGAAGCAGTGGGTACATGCTCTTCATCTGTCATGAGGACAGTAACTTGGCCAGAGGCCAAGAGGCCAACTGTAAGGTCGTCGTCTGTGCATCCCAGTTGATGTTGCACCTATTATGTCCCATCCAACCCCTTCTATTATGTCCCATCCAACCCCTTCTAAGGAGTATCTCTTCACGCATGGTTCCTGTAGGCATCATGTAGAACTTCCCTTTCAAGGGATTATTTCCTATGTGGAACAAAAGCTTGATTGTGCCTACACAATGAACATGTTGTGATGCCATTGTTGTAACAATGGCAGGGCTCTCTTTGAGTGAGGGTTCCCCAAGGAAACACCAAGTTTCATAAGACATTAGATTGTAATTGGTCCATATATCAATAAGAGCTAATTTTTGGACAAAGCTTGTCAAGGTGGTCATTCCTAACCACAACCGAGCAAGCTTCACCTCCCAGTGTTCTCCTTCAAGGTCGACCACTTGGGCCATATTGACCATGATATGTCTCTATCGAAGCTTAGCTTGCCTTGCTTTGGCTTCTTCTTGTGCAGCTTGTTTCATATTCTCATGATCTTTCTTTCACTTTTCTTTTTTTTTTTTGTCGTGGATGGCTTTCAAGGTGGTCTCCGTGAGAGGGCCATAGTAGTGTTTAAGTTTACTACCATTGAAGTAACCGGCCATCTCCACACCTTCCAGTGTTTCAATGTGCACTACGCCTTGTGTTGTTATCTCAGTGGACTAGGAAAGGCCTTAAGCCTCTGAGCTTGAGCTTCTTTTTGTGTGTCTTGGTACTTAATAAGAGGACCATATCACCCTCATTCATTTGTTTATCCTTAAGCTGGTCGTCAAACCATTGTTTGCACCTTAGCTTCTAGATAATCATGCTGTATACTGCTAAAAGGCGTGTTTCGTTGAGCTTTTTGAGCTCAAAAAGGCAACAGCCTAAGATGTTTCCAGTGAGCTTTTCTTGCACTATGACACATAAGCTAGGGACTAAGAACTCCATGGGCATGGCGCTTCAGTACCATAGGTTAAACTAAAAGGGGTAGCATTGGTCTCGCTGCGTTGTAGAAGTTTTATAAGCCCAAAGTGTAGCCGCCGGCAGCTTTTGTTCCCAATTGTTGCAGCTGGCCTCCACAATTTTTATCAGAATCGCACACAAGCTTTTGTTCGTGCTTTCTGCTTGGCCGTTTGCTTATGGGTAATATGGGGATGACTTTCTGTGGGTGACAAGGAACTCTTGTATGAAGTGTTTCCCATTGTTGTGGACGAGCTCGAGGAGGCAACCAAAATGTGATTCATAGAGGAACTTAGCAGTCGATCTAGCATCAACCTTGCAGGTTGCACAAGCTTCTACCCACTTGGTGTAATAGTCCATATCGAGCTCGAGTGTATTTGGCTACCGGACTGATGGGTCCAATAAAATGTATGCCCCATTTCTCGAATGGTTGTAAGGACACGATGGGGTTCAGGGGCATGTGGTCCTTGAAGTGGGGAATTGCTATAAGCTGGCACTCATCACACTGTTTGATGTATTCTATCGCATCAGCCATTAGAGTGGGCCACCATAACCTAGCCCTGAGGACCTTACAAGCAGTGATATCTGTTACAAAGTGCCCCCCAGCACAGCCAGAGTGAGCTTGTTCAAGGAGGAAGACATACTCATCTTCTCGGACACGGCGTCGTAGGATTTTATCTTTCTCCTGCTTATAAAGTTGGCCTGCAAAACAATGAGTTGGTAGGGGGGCCACTAGTTTGATTAAGCAATGGGCGCGATCTTTGTTGAGGAGGGGATCTACAGGTAAGCCATTGGCTAAGAAGTGAGCCACTTCCTTACCCCATTCAAGAATCAAGCATAGTTGGAATAGGACGGCGTCTGGTAAATTGTCATCTACTCCCATCTGCTATTCACCATTGGGGATCCTTGACATGTGGTCTACAAGGACATGCTGAGAGCCTTTCTTCACCATAACGGTGAAGTCTATAGAACTCGAGCAAGATAAGCAGCCACTGGGTGATTTTGCCTGTCATATAGGGCTTGTTTACCAGGTACAGAAGGGCTTGGTAGTCTACGAAAAAAACAAACTTAGTCACCCAGAAGATAATGGCAGAACTTCTTGATTGTGTAGACCATGGCTAGTCCCTCTCTCTTGGTTGTAGTGTAGTTCCTCTCAGCTTCATTGAGTTGGAGGCTGGCAAAACTGATGGGGAAATCTTATGTTCTCTTGGTTGGGGCCAGCACGGGGAACCTGAGAATTGGAGCGCTTTCCAGGGCTTTTTTGAGCATAGTGTAAGCCCTTTGGCAGTCTTCAGTCCACTCAAAGACAATGATGAGTCCCTAAAAAGGTTGAGCAGCATCAGCGTACATAAAAATGAATCGCCAATTGTAGCCGACATGCCCCATGAAGCTCTTAACTCCTTAAAAGTTAGTGGGTGGGGGCAGCTCTAGGATGAGCCACACTTTTTCGTATTAGTAGAGATTCCCTGCCTAGAGATGATATGTCCTAGGATCACTCCATGCCAAACCCAAAATTGGCATTTGAGGGGGGTTCAACGAGATGTGGTTGAAAAGAATTGGATATGGAGAGGAAATGAGACACGTTCTCAATGAACAAGACAATTCCAATATGGAAGAAACAATACTGCACTTTTATTCAATGGAGTAGAGTAGCAATGACTACTACGTACAAATCATGGGCAAATCCCCAAACCCAAAACTAATACCAAGAGGCTCAATAAGCTCTGATTTGTCAATGCGTACAATAGCAAGAGTGTTGACTACAATCAGTACCACACTACACTCTCAACACTACACAGTATGTGTGTGTCTCACTCTCCAACTATGTCCAGGACACTGCAAACTGCAACTGTAGAAGAACTCACACTTGTGAGTGAACCACGACCAATCCTTTGGTAGGTAGATGCTCCATTATATGGGGAACAACTATTCTTCACGCTCCATGAGCTGGAGGATCAATCTTCTTTAGTTATTGAGGTCGCCAAGTAGGTAGGTAGGTGCAGTCCAGAATTCTGTAGGTAGGTAGATAGCTAAATTGCAGGCTGTATATATCATTCTAGAGATCTGATCTGGAAGATCCCAACGGTGAGGTTGTTGTCCATAAAGAGAGGAACAATTCATCTCTTAACTGCTCCAAAATTTAACGGTGGGATTGAGAGATATTAATACTTCAAACTTGCATACAGCAAAGTTAGCATCCAGAATTTTTCTCCTTGATTGAAGGAGTCTCTTTCACCAACCATGCACACGTGATGTGTGCTATCAAAGGTACATCCAAAGTCAACTCTATGACCTTAGGCATGTACATTACAACATATCACCATCAAGGTATCAACCTTGACTTTGCTCAATCAACCTTTGTGAAGAGATCGTATTGAGCTTGCATACTTTAACAGTGGTATAGCCTGCACTTTTCTAACACTTTGCGCAAACATGCAAGGTGCTCCTTCCAAGAGGAATTGACACAAAGGTCATCCATGAAGACCTCAAGGAATTTCCAAAGATATTCCTTGTAAGCCATACACATGTTGGAAGGTCAACTCGAAGGGCATGACTTGATATGCATATGTGCCCCATTCGGTGGGAAAGGTTGTTTCAACTCGAAGGGCATGACTTGATATGCATATGTGCCCCATTCGGTGGTAAAGGTTGTTTTGTGTTGGTCCTTGGGATGGATCAGAACTTGATTGTATCCAGAGAATCCGTGGAGGAAGCTATAGGCTTCTTTTCATGCTACTCGTTCTAGCACATGTTTTGTGAAAGGTAAGGGATAATGGTCCCTGATGGTGGTAGCATTGAACCTTTTGATGTCGACACACACTTTGACTTTTCCGTTCTTCTTGGGCACTATCACAATAGGTGATGCCCACTCCGTATGCTTGATTTTCATAGATGAATCCGGCATCAATAAGTCTCTTGATCTCTTCACGGACCATCTTGGAGTATTTAGGGTTCATCGGATATTCCTGTTGTTTGACTGGCCTGGCTCCATCAACCATTGGAATGGTGTGCTGGACCACTTTTGGAGGTACACCCTTCATGTCCGTGTACTTCCAAGTGAAGCAATCCTGGAATTCAGTCAGTAGAGCGATAAGCTTGGTCTTTTCTTTTGTAGAGAGGTCTTCTCCAATGTACACCGGCCTCCGGTCTTCACCCAAGCCTGCCAAGTTTATCTCTTTGACCTTAGCTGGACCATCATAAGAGGTCCTTGGTTGCCCACTGTTAGACCTTTGAGCAGAATCATATTGGACAAATTGGTCGGCCATCTGGAAGGTCTTGAAATGTTTAGGCACTTGTCTAGTCTCTTCCGCTTTAGCACTTTCTTCATCGACTAGCCTTTTAGCTTCTTTTTTAGCTTGTGCTAGCTTCTTGTTACATGCCTTGCACGCTGAGTAGCAAAGATTTTTTGAGTCTGGTTTGGGTTCTGTGGGGTTCTTCTGGTTATGGAATGGTAGAGTGGACCAAAAGAGATCTGTTTATAAACTCTTTTTGCCACATTTAATTGAAGTGGCCATGTGCTTCCACTACCCCCACATACTTCAACCAGTGGGTATATGAATCGTCTGGGAAGACGTATCATTCTAGCCCATGGAATCCCTTAGGCTTGTGCGTTCTATAGGATCATGTACCCCTTGATGGCTTTGCTCTAATAGCCTGTTCAAGTTCTTGGGTGTGGTGACATTGGGCAAGTATGCTGAACTGAGCATGTATAGAGATGTAATCTCTTGCCCGTCTGCCATAGCAAACCTTGTACCAGTGCGTCTAGGCAAAATGTCTAGGGTAGCAAGGATATGGATCTAGTTCTCAGAGTCTTCTGGCTTTGGGAGAGATTCACAGCCCTCAATCTCCCTTTCATCTTCAAGTGTCTTATGGCATGTCTGGCACAAATGGATTGCAGTGTGGATCGTGTCATTGTGACAGTCCTGTACGAATGGTTTGTCGCTCTCATGGGGTGTACCTTCCACGTGCGTAGATTGATCTGTCATTGTGACAGAGTCCTCTACGAATGGTCTGTCGCTCTCATGGGGTGTACCTTCCACGTGCATAGATTGATCTTGAATGTTAGATGTTTTTGTCGAATGTATATGTGGTCGGTATCCCAATCATGAATCATTTTTTAGTCTCTCATGAATGGTCTGCCAAGGATGCAATCGTAAGAGACTGGCTGACATCCAAAATTCATCACCACAAAGGTGTTGGCAGTAACTAGTCCCCAAGATCTTAATCTTAAGATCCCTTAATAGGCCAATGGGTCTAGCTATGGCTCCATCAGCAAGTTTAACCAACAAAGTGGTGTCATCCAAGGCAGGTGCTCCCCATTTTTCCTAGCATTGTTTTGTAATGATGCTCACTCCTACTCCTCCATCCAAGATTGCTATAACTTGGAGGCCATCGAAGGTTATTGGCAAGGCTACATTGAGTTCATCCCCTTTGAAGTATTGTCCGAGCTTATTCACTCAAACCGTAGGGGTCCCAGTTACCTTATGGGGTATACAAAATTCTTCTTCCTCAGATTCATTAGAGTTGTCAGGCTCCATAGTTTCGTGCATGCCTGCCTTAAGGCGTCCTTCCATCCAATCCTTCAGATCATTCCATAGACTTGGGCTATTTTGGAGTAAAGTGCCAATAGGAATTTGGACCTAAGAAGAGAGGAAGGAAGAGAGACATGCAATGCCTTGAGGCGTCCTTCCATCCAATCCTTCAAATCATTCCATAGACTTGGGCTACTTTGGAGTAAAGTGCCAATAGGACTTTGGACCTAAGAAGAGAGGAAGGAAGAGAGACATGCAATGTCTCTTGGAACGGGGGCTGTTTTGCGCGAGGAAGGTTGGTTTGACTTAGTCTTAAGCTCTTCTAAGTGTAAGGGATGGGAATAGGGATTTCGGTGCTCGTTCTCTTGAGATGGTCATCCCCCAAGTTTCTAAGATATTCGGCCACCCTGTCTCCCTACTGGGGGGTGGCTAGTGGGAGCTACAGCTTTTACTAGTCTTTGTGGGGGTGGCTGGTCTGGAAGCTGTCTAGGATATACCTGAGCTTCTTCAGCGGATCTCAAGTTTGAGATCGATGGGCATGGTTCAAGGTAGGCGGTAGGAGGGTCATCTTCTATTTGCACTTGGCACTCCCTGCCCAGCGCTTGGGCTGCCACCAAAAGTCTCTCCTTTTCCTCAATGGGGTTAGGATACTGAGTGAGCTTTTTTCGGTAGTTGACATGTGTCAATAGGTTCTCTGGTTCGAGCGGCATCGTGTAGAAAATATTCCTCTTTAGATGAAGAAGTCAAAGCATGAGTTGTCATCGTGACGTCTTCTGAACCACTTTGGATAACCACCCAGCACTCACCCTTGCCGATCTTTGTGGTTTTCTTTCTTGAGCACCTAGTCGCTCATGCTTGTTCAGTGGCTCTAGCTTGCATGGGCTTGTGACGTTGATGCCTCTGCAGTAGCATGTGCTATGGTCCTCTGCCTATTTTCTAGTCTTGTTACAGTGTTGAGAGGGACTACTCGGATGAAGCTATCTCTATCACTCAGTAGGTTAAGGCTCTTGTTGGGATTACCTTCGTGAACCTTTCCTGTTGTTCCGGGTCTTAGCGAACAATGCTTATACATGCGATCAATACCACACCCAACACACATGGGAGCTAGGGTGGGAGCACCTGGTAGAGGTATTCGCCATCCCTTTCCTATTGGGACACTCGGCCACTAGGTGAGGTCCCGCACAATCATAGCACTGTATGGGTGGTCGTTTAACCATCCGATTCATGTCTTTGGCCCGTGGCATGGGGGCTGCTAAGTACATCGGGTACATTTCGTCTCCCTCCATAACGTAGTGTGACTTAAGGTTTAAGAGGGTGGGCTTGTAGGCTCTTGGGTTTCATAAATAGGAACTTTCGGACTTTCCCCCTCATTCCCATCTTTGAAGATTTCAGTCAGGATTAGCTGACAAATTGGTGCAACTCTTGGTAGTGGGGGTTGAGGTGGAAGAACCAAGGGTGGTAAGGGCATTTCAGGTACCCTGAGGATTCCTATGTGGGCCACTTCTTGGCTAGGTTGAGATGCGTTATGAAGCGCAGGTGGAAGAACCAAGGGTGGTAAGGGCATTTCAGGTACCCTAAGGATTCCTATGTGGGCCACTTCTTGGCTAGGTTGAGGTGCGTTATGAAGCGCAGGTGATGGCAAGGCTAGCAATTGTCTAGGGTTGACAGGTAGCGCACCTGAGGTACAGCTTGAGCTAAGATAACTTTTTGATGATAGCAGTTGGAGACCTCATGATTGCCCTATTTCATGCAATATGTACAGTAGAGGCTAGGGCGGGGTCTCAGATGTGGACACTTCATTCTGGTATGGTTAGCTCGATAGACCGGGCACCATACAAGATCTCTCTTTGGATAAAGATGGGGTTGGCCTCCTTGATCCCGACCCTGGCCAATTTTCTATTGTTGGGTCATTTGCTACATTAATGTAGTGGCCAATGGCTCTACATTTTGTGTAGATGTGGACTCCTTGATTTTCCCATTAGGCTTTGTGCTGGTAGTCTTGAAGGAAGTTTTTGGTGTGCCTTCATGGAGTTCTTGAGAACGTGTTCCCTTGAAATTGTCCTCAAAATCCATAGCACTCCTGCAGCATTGCACAAAAGAGGCATGGCCCAAGGCATATAATGAGTTGTGTAAAGGCATGTCATCAAGACCCTCTAGAAATATCCCCACTATTAATCTCTCATCAGAGAACTTATCTTTGGCACTATATAGCGAATGGAGATATCTAACTCCATTGATGTAGTCTCTGATTTCTCCTTCCTTCTGTCTTACGGTTATGCAACTGCTCAACTAGGCTCCATCTGGTACCTTGGCGAGAATACCCAACCTTGAAAGCCTCTTTCAAAACTTCAAAGGTGGCTTTATCCTGAGCCTTCAAGGACATGAACCATTGGCCTGCTTTGCCATCAAGGGTGAGGCGCCAAAGGCGCTCACCTTGACTTGATCTTCTACATGGCCGAAAGCATCGCAAATTTGATTAAACATCTCTAAATGTGGGATTGGATCCCCAATCCCATCAAGTTTCATGATAAGTTTCGAGATGTTAGTGGGTTTATTTCGCTCTAATCTTGGTGCAGGTGTAGGTTGTATTGGTGCTGGAGGTGTGATACTTGTAGCCACCCCCTCTCTATTTCCATGGCCAATCTCAACATTTCTGGTGTCAGTACTGCCATGGCTGGAACATGAGTAGTTTGAGAAAGGGTTGGTGGGAGGAGCCGAGCCGGGAGAATAATATACCATAGGAGGACCCTGTTTGATAGGTGGGTTTAAATGTGCCCCTTGTGGTCCCATGTGGTACCTAGGGTAGACTCCTTGTGGCGGGTGCTGCTGATATACAGGTGGACCAGGCTGATGTGAAGGGCCTCGGTAGACCCTTTTCCTTTGGTGCGATGTTCCTAGTCCTTGAGATGATGGACCTAGCCCTGGATTTTGCACTGGTCCTTAGGCCCTATACTGATCATCCATACTTGAAACATGCACGGCTCTTAAGACAAGTGGTTCTGTCTGGGTTTGTTGACTTTCACTTTGCCCTACTTTTGCTCTAGGATCTAGAGATGAACTGGGCTCGCTTTCTTGGGGTTGGTCCATGCCTCTCACCCTGGGTTGCGGTTCTTCCAATTGTATATTTCCCAGGATAAAATTACGAAGCCTCAAAGCAAGGCTTCTCTGTGAGTGTGTGGGAGAGGTAGGAGCTTGCTCTTGGACACACGGTCTATCCATGCATTGAAGTTCTAGCTCTCCTATTTCGAGGTCTGGAGTCCCTTGTCCTGTGCTTGGGTGGTCTTTGCTTTCACTGGTACTATCAAAGACAAACACTATTTGACTCCACTCGATATTGACCGATGGGTCCGACCTTATAAACGAAGGAACTTCCTGAGAGTTTGCTTCATCAAAAAGAGGGTTATTTTCCACCAATCTACCCGATCGTGGGTGCATGGAAATATGGAACTGCTATGCAGAACCCCTCTATGAAAAGTTTTTTTTTGTGAAATGGAACGGTCGTACGCTTTGAAGTGAATGGGCGTACGCTTTTAGATGGGGAAGGAACGGGTGTGCGCTTTGCGAGTGAAAGGGAACGGGCCTTCACTTTCTAGGGACAATTGGCACGGACGTTCGCTCTTGAAATGGAAGAAGGAACAGGCGTGTGCTTCAAAATCTCAGAAAGGAACGAGCGTTCCAAGTTGGGTCTAGAATGGAATGGGCATGGCGAATATGCCACGGACGTTTGCTTCTTGAAGGCAGAAAGGAACAGATGTTCGCTTGTGAATGAGGATGGAACGGACGTTTGTTTTCATAGAAAGAAAGGAATAGGCGTTCGCTTTCAAGATTATGAGACAGAGGGTATGGCACGGTCATGACACTTTGGAATGGTCGTGGCACTTGTAATAGAGCTCTGGAATGGGCGCTTGCTTCTTAATGAGAAGGGAACGAGCGTGGCACATTCAGAATGACCATGGCATTTGTCAAATATGCCAGGCCGTGGCCTATTAAGTGAACGGCCGTTCGCTTCTTAGAACAGCCCAACCGAGTGGGATTTTGCCTGGTTTTTTTCTCAATCACCTTTGTTGATTCAGGTGTTTTTTCCACTGTTTTTTTGTGTTTTTGTTTCAATATAGAGCTAGAGCTAGTCTCTAGCTATGTATTGGTGCCTACAATGCATGATTAAAATTAACAAATTGAGATTAATTTGTAGATTAAGCTAGAATGTAAACTTAAAGTAAAAAGCACAGAAAATTAAGGTTTTTCATGAATGTTAAGGGAAATGTGATAGCACTTACTTGCTTCTCCTACTCTTGGTAAAGACTCAAACGCTCCAATGCTCGATTAACCTCCAATGCTCCAGGTAATCACCATCAAAACACAAAATAAAACAAGATTAAACAACCAACTGGTGGATTTGCACTCCAACCGGGCTAATCAAAGGCACTAGCAAATGAATAGAGTGGAGGACCCTAAGACAAATGCATTCCCTGGCTGCGGCGCCAAAGATGTTAAAGATAACATGCTACCTTGCATGCAAGAGTCAAATCCAAAGAGTTGCACTTGGCCAACCCTGAGAGGGTTAACTCCTCAAAGTGAAGCCACTAGGGGCTCACTCCACCTCTTCTTGTGTTACCCAAGAAGAGATCCAATAGCTAGGTAGAGAGCAAGAAGGAGGGAGATATGGAAAGATCAACCTCTACCTCATGCAACTAGCATGCAAAAGGGACATGGTAGATAGCAAAGAGAGGGTAGAGAAGAGGAGAAAAGAGAGTATTACCATCCCTACTTGCATACACTAACAATCCAACATGCATAGATTTTAAATATAATGAAAATCACTCTTTTATAATAAAAAATAATAATCAATATGCATCTTTGTATGCATAGAATTTAATTTTAATGGAAATAACACTTTTATAATAAAAATATTTCTACTATGCATTTTTCTATGCCTAGATGAAAATAACACTTTTAGAATACACAAACGATGGGGATTACTCTTTTTGAATAATAAAAGATAAAACCTATTTCATAAAATTCAAGACAATTTTGCCATAACCTCCTTTGTATGGCTGACCATTTTTAAATTTTTCTTAACCTTAAATTACTTAAAAATTATCCCCAAATGGTTTAAAGCATTCTAAACTAATCAAATTCTACTTTTAAAAGAGAAACAATATGAAAAGTTTAATTCTAACAATTTGATTACTTAACTAGGATAAAGAAAGGTTGAATTTAAGAATGAAGAGAGGGGGAAAGCCTTTCCAACAAACAAATGGGATTGTCCCTTTTCATATTCCATAAAATGACTTATATACAAGAGCTCATAGTTACAATGTCTGGCCGCCCATTTACAATTGGGGGCCCAAAACTAGTCTTCCTAGTTTCTCTAGCTCTATTTACAACTATTCCTCATGACCGGCATTACATAAGCCATAAGCTCAGTCATCCCATGTCTCTTATATATACAATGAGTGCATTGCACGGTTACAAAAAGATAAATTAAAAAGGGTATAGCCACGTAAAAGGTATTGTTAATCGGAGTGGTTAACATGGGTTTAGGGAATGTGTGTGCATGTCTAGAAGTGTGTGGGATAAGAGAGAGAGAGAGAGAGAGAGCGGGGGCGTGTGTGTGTGTGTGTGTAGTACTAGTTATCAACCCATAGTAGTTATATAATGCACTCTTGTGTTAATAGCATAGAAGGTTAAGTAGACTTATGCCACATGACTCATACTTGTCTAATGTGCATAGGTTACAGTCTTAACCATGAGGTTGAAAACATACCCATACTTGCAAAACATTTCACACAAAGGAAACCTTTGGAAATTATACTATGAGATAAACTTACAATACTTTAGCAAAATATTTGAAAATAAAGTTCAGTTTTCATCTTTTACTATGATGAACACTTAGTTGGTTGGTTTAGTTGGGGATGCCTAGCTAAATTGTTTACCATGCTATCTAACACAGGTGTTGTGGGTGATAAAGTTGTAAATATTTGTGACACTAGGGGTTTATTATTGTATTGTGGTTGGTCATGAGACCAAGGCTTCGTATTGGGATCTATTGATGTGACTTTAATAGATTGTTAAAACCAATACATTGGGATGTCTTAGTGAGCATAGATGATGATGGTAGTGCTAGGTTATCGCTTGGGTGAGAATTGGTGAAATGGCACATGAAGACTCATTGAGGTTTTTTGCAGAGTATTTATATCTATTATAGTTGTGGTTTCACACCCTATTTTGGATTTGGTCAATCGTTGAGTTTGTATTGGGAGATGTTTATCACATTTATATGCCATGTTTGTAGTGCCTTATGTTTACTTTCAATTGTTGTTAAAGCAAGTGTGCTTAACACTCATGTTAGTTTTGGGTCCATGGGTTCAACTTAGGAATAAAATGATTCAGGAAACGTGGAGCCACCAATTGGGGAGGAGAGATTGCACCCAATCTTCTGCCATCTTCATGCTTTTTTGCTCTAGACTTAAGTTTTATCTATGGTTTATGAGCTTGATATTTTTTTTATGATCGTTACCAAGTTCCAAGATGTTTCATTGGTATCAAAGCTCAGTATGCTCATTGGGAACAAGGATCTCTATAGATTCCAAGGATAATTAATATGTGTGTGTGTTACTAGTGTATCAACTCACATTGTTAGTATAAGGCATGCTTTAGACTGTAGCATAGAAGGTTAAGTAGAGTTATGTCACATCAGACATACTTGTCTACTAATGCATAAGTTACGATCTTAGCCATGAGGCCAAGTGAAATAAAAAATATTAATACTTGCAAAACATCTCACATAAATAAAATCTTTGCAAATTGTATTATGGGATAAACTTGCAATACTAAAGCAAACTATTTTAAAAACACTTCAATTTTTATGCAAAACTAGTAAAGGAGAAGCTAGAGCTTAGTTAAAGAGATCATTATAGACCATATGTGAGTATATAGTGCAGAGTAATGAAACTAGAAAACATGAATAGGAAGTAGATTGGTTATGTCAGTGACTTGACTCATCGTCCAAATGTGAAGGGGGAAAAAAGATATTATGTGTGCCACCATCTAAACACAAACGTAAGTTAGAACATTGTTTGTAAAATGGGAAGGCATTTATCTACACCTCATCCCACTTATTATCTAGGTCTTACATTTACATGTGACATGATAATAGTATACCCATTGGTGTTACCAAATTTTAACACCCTTCTTTAAGAGTTTATGTGAGCATATCATCATTTATGGTGGTATGAGAATATTAATCTTATTAGTACTGCAATATACCTATGAGAAACCTATACCATTCAGAAAAGTAGGTGAGAAAGACTAAATCTAATATCATGCAAGAGCCAATATATGCAAAAGCCAAGGCAGGTTAATATTTCATTAATTCAAAAAGGATTAGTATATATCATTTTCCATGCTACCTTACCAAGCTACTTACCATTAGGGCTACCCAAAGTTTCTCACCACTTTGTCATGCCTCCTCGATAGCAAATGAATTTCAAACCATACAACTTAATCTTGGTTGGTAACGTTATAGTGTGTCTTGTACAATGCTGATGGGGACAACTAGCTAGCCAATTCTTGTGCCTACCTAATACTGCCTACCCACTACCTATCCAAGTTTTTCTTGAGATAGACTGAATTATTTTGGTAGTTGTACGACCCATTTTGGGTGCCATAGATGCTTAAAGACTTCTTGGGGTAAGGTATGTGATTGTTGTGAATATCGTGATATATATGTTACCAGTTATTATCGACCCACATTGTTAGTATAAGGCATGTTTTAGTTATCGACCCACATTGTTAGATTGTAGCATAGAAGGTTAAGTAGAGTTATGTCACCTCACTCATACTTTTCTGTTAACACACTCCTAGGGTTAACAAGAGCTACTACCATTATCTTACATCAAGGAGTTAAGGTAGATACACCAAAGGGTCATACATTTAAGATATGAAGGAATGGTGTCTAAATCTACAACTTGGACGGGCGCTCGTAATAGTGTGACAGAATACTTAAGGTGATTCTTACTTTAAGAGCGCGTGGAGCGTGTGGTAGGAAGTTAGAATGAAGTACCAAGTGATGTACTTCATGGATATATTATGAGAGTAGTCATTGGAATAGCATTAGGCCTCTTATGAGCCTAAAGTGCTTGGTCGGCCATAGTTTAATAACTGAGTGTGAACACTTATGGCCATGTATATAAGTGAATTTCTCTCATAATACAAGAGACTCTCCCATTGTGTAATTAATTCTTTCTCTTGCTAATCTCTCTCCCTAATGCATGCTAGTGAGTGTGTGTGAGTGAAGTGAGGTGAGAGGAGGGACGAGTACCCGTAGTGCAATGCATCGGTGTGACAATGCTTGCGCAGGAGGTGCAGCGGAATTGCTTCTCAAGGAGATGTAAAGCTTGGAGACCTCAAGGGTTACGAGCTCGGCCATTGGATAGATCCTCATGATAGTTCGGTTAACCAGGTAATCTCCTGTTGGATGTGTTTCAAGGGGGGTTAGGGTGAGCCATAACATTTTTGGCGCCGCTGCTTCTTCCATTGTTTTTCCTCTAATCTATGTATAATCCATTGCCTATTATCTTTATTAATGGTTTCCCATGAAAAAGATGTGGATTTGATGGAGATTTGTGTGTGATTTTGTGAGAAATAGCTCTCTTTTTTGTGAGAAATAGCTCTCTTTTTTGTTTTGTAAAAAATATATTTTTTGCTTAATTTTTAGTTTAATTTGTTATTTTTTATTGTTAATGTGGTTTTTTATATTCCTAGGACTTGCACATAGAGTTTATTAGGTTTAGTTTGCATCAAAATATGCAATAGAATGCAATTTTTAGTGAATGTAAGCTCTCTTTAGTATTAAACATAACATTTTTGGGGCCGCTCCGGGGAGCCATCCCTTGGCTTTTTCCATCGTTTTTCCTCTAATCGATTTGATGGAGATTTGTGTGTGATTTTGTAAGATATAGCTTTTTTTTGTTTTGTAAAGAATGCTTTTTTGCTTGATTTTTAGCTTAATTTATTGTTTTTGTTGTTGTTAATGTGGTTTTTCATGTTCTTAGTACTTGCACATAGAGTGTATTAGGTTTACTTCACATCCATTGCATCAAAAAATGCAATAGAATGCAAATTTTAGTGAATGTTAGCTCTTGTTAAACATAACATTTTTGGCGTCACTGCTGTGGGGAGTCATCCCTTAGATTTTTCTATAATTTTTCCTCTAATCTACGCATTACCAATTATCTTGATTAATGGTTTCCCATGAAAAAGATGTGGATTTGATGGAGATTTGTGTGTCATTTTTTGAGACATAGCTCTCTTTTGTTTTGTAAAGAATGATTTTATGCTTAATTTTTAGCATAATTTGTTGTTTTTGTTGTTGTTAATGTCATTTTCCATGTTCTTAGGACTTGCAGATAGAGTTTCTTAGGTTTAGTTTGCATCCATTCCATCAAACAATGTAATAGAATGTAATTTTTAGTTAATGTTAGTTCTCTTTATTAGTGTTAAACATAACATTTCTGGCACCGTTGTCGAGGAGCCATCCCTTGGCTTTTTCCATCGTTTTCCCTCCAATCTACGCACTCCCATTTTCCATTAACTTGATTAATGGTTTCCCATGAAAAAGATGTGGATTTGATGAAGATTTGTGTGTGATTTTGTGAGAAATAGCTCTCTTTTTTATTTTGTAAAGAATGTTTTTTAACTTAATTTTTAGCTTAATTCGTTGTTTTTGTTGTTTATTAATGTGGGTTTTCATGTTCTTAAGACTTACACATAGAGTGTATTAGGTTTAGTTTGCATCCATTGCATCAAACAATGCAATAGAATACAAATTTTTAGTGAATGTTAGCTCTGTTTAGTGTTAAACATAACATTTCTGGCGCCATTGTTGCTAGGGAGCCATCCCTTGGCTTTTTCCATCATTTTTCCTCTAATCTACGCATTACCCAGTAATGGTTTTCCATGAAAAAGATGTGGATTTGATCGAGATTTATGTGTGATTTTGTGAGAAATAACTCTCTTTTTTGTTTTGTAAAGAAGCCATCCCTTGGCTTTTTCCATTGTTTTTCCTCGAATCTATGCATTACCCATTATCTTGATTAATGGTTTCCCATGAAAAAGATGTGGATTTCATGGAGATTTATGTGTGATTTTGTGAGAAATAGCTCTCTTTTTTGTTTTGTATAATGAATGTTAACAATGCAATAGAATGCAATTTTTAGTGAATGTTAGCTCTTTTAGTTTTAAACATAAATATTTTTGGCGCCTTGTCAGAGAGTCATCCTTTGGCTTTTTCCATTGTTTCTGCTCCAATCTATGTATTACCCTTTGCCCATTATCTTGATTAATGGTTTCCCATGAAAAAGATGTGGATTTGATGTAGATTTGTGAGTATTTTTGTGAGAAATAGCTCTCTTTTTTGTTTTGTAAACAATGTTGTTTTGCTTAAAATTTCACTTTTGTTGTTTTTGTTGTTGTTAATGTGGTTTTTCATGTTCTTAGTACTTACACATAGAGTGTATTAGGTTTAGTTTCCACCATCCATTTGCATCAAACGATACAATAGAATGTAATTTTTAGTGAATGTTAGGTCTTTTTAGTGTTAAACTTAACATTTATGACGCCGTTGTCGGGGAGCTATCTCTTGGCTTTTTCCATCGTTTGTCTTCTACGCATTACCCATGGCCTATTATCTTAATTAAAGGTTTCTGATGAAAGAACATGTGGATTTGATAGAGATTTGTGTGTGATTTTGTGAGAAATATCTCTCTTGTAAAGAATGCTTTTTAGCTTAATTTTTCACTTAATTTATTGTTTCTGTTGTTGTTAACGTGGGTTTTCATGTTCTTAGGACTTGCACATAGAGTGTATTAGGTTTAGTTTGCATCCATTGCATCAAACAATGCAATAGAATATAATTTTTAGTGAATGTGTTAAACATAAACATTTCTGGTACTGCTGCCGAGGAGCTATCCCTTGGCTTTTTCCATCGTTTTTTCTCTAATCTACATATTACCCATTGCCCATTATCTTTATTAATGGTTTCCCATGAAAAAAGATGTAGATTTGATGCAGATTTGTGTGTGATTTTGTGAGAAATAAGTCTCTTTTTTGTTTTGTAAAGAATGCTTTTTTGCTTAATTTGTTGTTTCTATTGTTGTTAATGTGGTTTTTCATGTTCTTAGGACTTGTATATAGAGTGTATTAAGTTTACTTTTTATCCATTGCATTAAACAATGCAAGTTTTAGTGAATGTTAGCTCTATTTAGTGTTAAACATAACATTTTTAGCGCCGCTGTCGGGGAGCCATCCCTTGGCTTCTTCCATCGTTTTTCCTCCAATCTACGTATTATCCGTTGCCCATTATCTTGCTTAATGGTTTCCCATAAAAAAGATGTGGATTTGATGGAGGCTCTCTTTTTTATTTTGTAAAGAATGCTTTTCTTCTTAATTTTTAGCTTAATTTGTTATTTTTGTTGTTGTTAATGTGGTTTTTCATGTTCTTAGGACTTGCACATAGAGTGTATTAGGTTTAGTTTGCATCCATTGCATCAAACAATGCAATAAAATGTTGTTAATGTGGTTTTTCATGTTAGGACTTGCACATAGAGTGTATTAGGTTTAGTTTGCATCCATTGCATCAAACAATGCAATAAAATGTAATTTTGAGTTAATGTTAGGTCTATTTAGCGTTAAACATAAGCATTTTTGGCGCCACCGGCGGGGGAGCCATCCCTTGGCTTTTTCCATCGTTTCTCCTCCAATCTACGCATCACCCACTTCCCATTATCTTGATTAATGGTTTCTTATGAAAAAGATGTGGATTTGTGTATGATTTTGTGAGAAATAGCTCTCTTTTTTGTTTTGTAAAGAATGCTTTTTTGCTTAATTTGTTTTTTTCTTGTTGTTAATATAGTTTTTCATGTTCTTAGGACTTGCACATTGGATCAAGCAATGCAATAGAATGCAATTTTTAGTGAATGTTAGCTCTCTTTTAGTGTTAAACATAAACATTTCTGGTCCCGTTGTCGGGGAGCCATTCCTAAGCTTTTTTTTTCCAATTTACGCATTACCCCTTGCCCATTATCTTGATTAATGATTTCCCATGACAAAGATGTGGATTTGATGGAGATTTGTGGGTGATTTTGTGAGAAATAGCTCTCTTTTTTGTTTTATAAAGGATGCACTTTTGCTTAATTTTTTGCTTAATTTTTTATTTTTGTTGTTGTTAATGTAGTTTCTTATGTTCTTAGGACTTGCACATAGAGTTTATTAGGTTTATTTTGCATCCATTGCATCAAACAATTCAACAGAATGCAATTTCTAGTGAATGTTAGCTCTATTTAGTGTTAAACATAACATTTATGGCACCGCTGCTAGGAAGGCATCCCTTGGCTTTTTCCATCGTTTTTCCTCCAATCTATGCTTTATCCATTGCCCATTATCTTGATTAATGGTTTCCCATAAAAAAAGATGTGGATTTGATGGAGATTCGTGTGTGATTTTGTGAGAAATATCCCTCTTTTTTGTTTTGTAAAAGAATGTTTTTTTTGGGCTTAATTTTTACCTTAATTTGTTGTTATTGTTATTGTTGTTAGTGTGGTTTTTCATGTTCTTACGACACATAGAGTGTATTAGGTTTGGTTTGCATCCATTGTATCAAACAATGCAATAGAATGCAATTTTTAGTGAATGTTAGCTCTCTTTAGTGTTAAACATAACATTTCTGGCACCGCTGCCGGAGAGGTATATCCCTTGGTTTTTTCCTCTAATCTACGCATTACCCATTTTTCATTATCTTGATTAATGGTTTCCCATTAACAAAAAGTGGATTTGATCGAGATTTGTGTGTGATTTTGTAAGAAATAACTCTCTTCTTTGTTTTGTAAAGAATGCTTTTTTGTTTAATTTGTTGTTTTTGTTATTGTTAATGTGGTTTTTCATGTTCTTAGGACTTGCACATAGAGTGTATTAGGTTTAGTTTACATCCATTGCATTAAACAATGCAATAGAATGTAATTTTTAGTGAATGTTAGCTCTATTTAGTGTTAAACATAAACATTTCTGGCGTAGCTGCTGCCAGGGAGCCATCCCTTCAAAAGTTCTAATCTAAAAAATAAAATAAGTTGCAAAATACCTCTTTTCAAAAGGTTGCCTTGTAAGTTGCCAAGTTTCCAAGTTGCCACCAGTGTTTTTATTATAAACAATTACTTCACTTATGCAAACAATAACTACACTTAGGCGTTTTTATTATAAACAATAACTACACTTAGGTAAACAATAAATGCTAATTAAAACATATCTATACCAAATCTAAAAATTTCAAAAACAAAATTGCAAGAACAAACTTGCACCCTTGGATCACTTCATGATTGACTTTTTGGTTATTGTAAACAATAACTATAGTAAATGCTAATCAAAACATCTCTACACCAAATCCAAAAAAAGTCAAAAACAAAATTTGTAAATCTAGTTGCAAATTGTCATTACGTCCTGTCACCATATTTAAAGGAGAACATTATGCAAAATAACTTCTCGACTTTCACATAGGGCTGAGGGCTTAATGCTCACATAAGCCTCGTGAGTTCTACCTATTTAAAATTTTTAAAATTTAAAAGGCTTCCCTTCTTCTTTCCCATAATATGTCTTCGTGAGTTCTACCTATTTAAAATTTTTAAAATTTAAAAGGCTTCCCTTCTTCTTTCCCATAATATGTCTTCGTCATAAAATCCCTCATAGGCCTTATAAGCCTAGGTCTACCTAGCCTAGGAGGCCCCTTTTTTTCTTTTTAGAAATTTAGAAAGCCTTCAACAAACCAAACCTTCTCCTTTTTCCTTAAGAAGCCAAACCTTCTCGAAAACAAGTAGATATGTTTTAACGGTATTCAGTCTATATATGTATTAATAATTAATTGGGGTGCGGTAGCACCCGATTAATTATTCAGCACCTTAGCCTACACTAAGGTGCCTTCGCTCTAGTGTTGTCTCGCCTTCCACGCATGAAGATCTCCTTTTTCTGTTACTCAAAAATTTGACCCCAAAAAAAAAAAACGCGCCAACCCCCCCAAATAGACTAATAAGCTTGAATTGAACAATAATTTAAAGCTTTTGACTCCTCAAGAGGTAATCCAGATGATGACCATGTGTCAGGCGTGAGTTGCAGAGATTGCCTGAGGATCAAAGGCAAGTGATTAGGGTTTGTTGTGCTCATCTGAGAGAGAGAGCGATGGCAGGAGATTTGGAAGCAGGGTTTGCGAAGCTGCAGGGCGAGGATTTTGAGTACTACATGCAGACCTACTCAATTGTTCTGGGCAGAAACAGCAAGAAGTCATCTGTGGATGTGGATCTGGCGGGGCTGGGCGGTGGCATGAACATCTCCAGACAGCACGCCCGCATCTACTACGATTTCGACAGAAAACGCTTCGCTTTGGAAGTCCTTGGCAAAAACGGATGCCATGTTGCAGGTGCCCTCCATCACCCAGGTAACCCCCCTGTCAAGCTTGATTCGCAGTGCCTTCTTCAAATTGGGGATAAGAAATTCTACTTCCTTCTGCCCATCAGAAGTATCTTGAAACATCCCTCCTCTACCTTGCTCCCCTATCCTTCCCCTATGCCTCCCCATATCTCCCTTGTCATGCCCACCATTGCCCCCTCCCCCATCCCTCTCCCCATGACAGCTCCTGTCGCCTTGCCCATCCACCTCCCCCCTGCTGCCCCTTCCACTTCTTCACGGAAATGGCAGTCGTCGAAATCTGCCACCACCACCGCTGCAGCAGCCATGGGTGCCGTGCCACTCTTGGTCATAAAAAGTGAGGATATGATCCAACAGCCCGCCACGAAGAAGGCTAGAGGTCACAAAAAATATGAAGCCATGGAGATCAAACCCTTATCATGGCTTCCTCATGACTCGACAACAGCGTTCATGATGCCCAATACTCATGCAAGGCAGGGCATGATCTTCCACACAGGTGAGGGCAATTTTCCATCAACTTGCAAGATGGAGTGCTGTTTTACATTTCTGGGTATATATTTGTTGTAGTTAAGGCTTTTGGAATAGAATTAAGTGTCCATTTTCAATATTTTATGAAACAGAGGTGCCCGATGTGGGTATCTAGTAGTACATTTGCTAATTTGTTCAAGTACTGCTGCTTCAAGAACCCAAAGTGGAAGCAAGGAGACGAACAGACACTAGAGCAGAGGCTTCGCCCATGCAAGCTGAAGAGAAGGAGGTTGTATCAGCTGTGGCAACTGTACTATCTGACCTGTGCGAGCCAGGGGAATGGATGCCTATGCCCAATCTTCATTCAGAGGTAGGTCTCGGATATTTTTTCTCACTGCACGTGCCATGACTTGTGTGCTAGGTTTGCTTGCTTTTAGTCTTTACATTTTTTTTCTTAATGTAGGTTCACAATTTAACAGTCAGAGTTTTGAGGTTGTACTCGTGAGATTTGAGGCATAGTTGATTTATTTGGAAGTGCATTATGCAGGTTTGACAATGATACGAACTTTACTGATTTGTACACTCACTTTGTAACATGGTTTGCAGCTTGTAGAGCAATATAGTAGCATATGGCCACCAGCCAGGGTTCGGAAGTTTTTAACTGCAGACGATGTTGACGGTGATAACAAAGGCAGGCCTTGGGCTGGTCTCCTTGCCTTGCTTAGGAAGTATCGAGAACATTTTGTGATCAACACAAGGACCAAGGGACGGACAACATCAGAGTTTGTATCTTTGGTGTCCCTTCTCTCTTAAAGCCTTGTTGTCTGTTGGCTTCAGAGCTCAAAAAACATGCAAGCTGAATGTGCTCTTATAAACACACATCTCAATTGGGTTTGCACTATCTTTTTTTTTGTGAGTGGGGG
Source organism: Cibotium barometz (assembly GCF_041138505.1). Classification (NCBI taxonomy): domain Eukaryota; kingdom Viridiplantae; phylum Streptophyta; class Polypodiopsida; order Cyatheales; family Cibotiaceae; genus Cibotium; species Cibotium barometz. The sequence goes on along the minus strand of NC_141096.1, from coordinate 21,308,609 downwards.
AAGGGGTCACAATCCCTAGGAGGAGCTTATTGAGAGAATTTGTGCACACTGAGCACCACCACATTTCTGCAGTTTAAGCAAGTGTTTTGACATGACATCTCACCGAGCAAATTTTGTATTGATTGGGAAGGGCATGCATATCATGTAATCTTTGACATGCTTTTAGGGAGAGGGAATTCAACTCATGTTAAGTAAAATGTTGTGTGTTTCCCCTCACATTGACTGTAGCCATGAAATCTCAGTCCTGTCTCTAGTGGTGGGTGAGGTCTCCTGTTAAATGCTACACACTTAGGAGACCTTGTAACACAACAGTGAGGGCCTGCTTACTTTTAGTATCACCTTCATCATTTTGAAGCTGCTTTCAAGCAATGAAATTAATCTTTTTGGTAAGAGGACAGTCTATAGTTTTCTGTGCTAAGCTGGTACTTAGTCAGAATTTTGCATACATCAAGCAAACTACTGTTATCGCTAGCATCAATGACGCAGTATAATTATTTGGGTTTTGAAATCAAGAAAGTGAGATATAATATCATGGATACAATGTTGGGTGAAAACTGCAAACCAAAGGCAAGTTGCCATTTGTGTCAACACCGCTAACCATAGTACAGATAAATGCTTTTGAGTAAGGTGCAAGAAGTGTAGCATTATTGATATTTGTGTGCAAGTGTTTACATGTGAATCATTAAATATTTTTCTTAATTATGACCACAATACAAAAAAAAGCCTATGTATTTATATGTCGTAAAATACGTGCCCACTACGACTATTTGGGTTCTCTTTGATTAGTTGGATCCTGTTATTTTAAGAACCTCAGGAAAGGCAAAGGGACTTGTTATATATAACGGGATGGATAGACGGCTCTCCCTTGTTGGTCCTACTTGCTTTCCACATGTTGGAGGCTCTAGCATAGTGGTTTACTTGATGGAGTCCTTGGCTTTGGCTACGCACATTTAAGACTTCACCACCCAATCGCGTCTGCACGGAGCCAATCATACCTCTCACATCCACCATACCACACTTGTCTCTCACTACACACACGTCCGCTTTATTGATGTGGTCCTCTTGCACGCATCACTCTATCGTAAAACCCCCTTGCAGACCCATGCCTCGAAACAGTTGGTATGATAATGAATGGTGGGCCACCCATCTTTGCCTCTTGCAAGAGTAAGTGATTGGGAAAATCACGAAGCGTGAATGACAATGTGTTTTTTGATGCCTTACTTGATGATGCAAGAAGCGAGCCTTTCTAGTCAGACACGAGAATGAATGGTATGGGCACTTTTTGAGCATGAATATAGGATGGAGGCTTGGCTTGCACTTGGAACATTGACCACTCACACCCATCATCGATCCTCATTTGGCACACAAATGCCCAAAAGCTCTACCATGTATCCAAACAACCACCCTTTGCCCCACTACTCGACCCTCATTCCATCTTACCCACCCTCTTCAATGTCTCTAATGTCACTATGGTCATACATAAACTCCAAAACAAGCATGTCCAAGATCATGAGGGATTACTAGCGAAGTACATGGCATGTGTATGTGACACCCTTGCTCTTTTGTTAGCACACATGTTCAATAGAGCTTTATGTCATGGTTTTCCCATGCGCATAGTCCATTGACACCATCACCCTCATCTTCAAAATTGGGGATCCATCAATATTAGGAACTCTAGGAATGTCGAAATTGTTAACACATTGATTGGTGCTATTAGAGCGTAGCTCCATGGCGGAGATGTGTGGATACATGGTTGCAGAGCAAAGCTAGTTTTTGAAGGGCATGGTCCACAATAGATTATATTTTTTCCTCACAACTATCATTGAGGAGAACAAATTGTAGAGATGTGTCAGCTCTTGCTTTTCGAATTTTCACAAAGCTTTTCACAATTTCCTATAGGCATGCCTTCTTAGGCGACTCTAGGATTTGGATGTACAATTAGGGATATCATAATACTTTGAGTCGTTTATTAGTCGGATTAGGACTACAAGAGGTATGCTACAAAAGATCTCTGACACGATTAGGGTGAAATAGGGCTACCCTCTCTCCTTGATCTTATTCGGGCTCTACATTGATGAGATATGTGACTTCATTAATAGTTAGGCGGCATAGGTTCTCTCCTAATAGGCACCTTAATTTCCCTTCTATTGTATGCAAATGGTATAGTGCTCCTTTCATATTCAAAGGAGGGATTATAATGGCACTTGGATGCATTACACACCTTATGAGTAGTGGGATCTCTTGATTAAACTTGGGAGGACCAAGGTTATGATCTTTGATACCTCTTACTTGGTAGCATCTAGACGTGAATTCATCCACATGGGAGACCTTGTGGATGTTATTACATAATGTGTATACTTGGAACCATCTTCTTTGACTTGACTTTCACCATGTGTTTGACAACCCATGCCAAATTGACAAGAGGCTATGAAGCTCTAAACCTCCTCGATACATATTGCTTTCAAACACACTTTCATGAACCTAGTACTAAGGGATGGCTCTTTCATACCTTAGTAACCCCAACAATGATGTATGGGGTACCTTTCATGCTTTAGAAACCCCAACAATGATGTATGGGGGCTAGACAGTAAGATTAAGAGGCTTTACCTTAGTAACCCCGACAATGATATATGGGGTACCTTTTGGGGGATAGACAATAAGATTAAGAGGCTTTACGTCATGATATTCGAAGCAAACCATTGGTACCACACCTTATTGTCTTGGCAGGTAGCTCCCCTGGTGCTAAATGTGCTTTTCTAGATGGTGACATATCCACACCTTATTGTCTTGGTACCACACCTTATTGTCTTGGCAGGTAGCTCCCCTGGTGCTAAATGTGCTTTTCTAGATGGTGACATATCCACACCTTGGATAACCACATGTCACCAACAATTATTGATGCTTCAAACTTTTGCTTTGATTTTTTATCAAAGAATACATGCCATATGTACTTAGAATAAAAATAAAGGGCTAAAACTCATTTTGGTTCATTTATGCATAAAAAAATGTTTTTGAATTTTTGTGAGCAATTTTAGAGCACGTAAGAGTAAGAAACTTTGTATGAGAGAATTGTAGATTTTTTTGAAGGTTTGAAACTTGCTTGAAGTAGATTTGACCATATTCCATCTCCTTGGTGCCCATTTTCAGTCTCCGTATACAGGAATTCATATTATGGGCATGAAAAGAGTGTTAAAAAAATCTAATTGTAGATTTCGTCAACCTCACCCTTCCCTGCATGCATGCATATCAACAAGGAGATCATCCAAAGATGGAGAATTGTATTATTCTCAGTAATTAGTTTCATAATCATGATTATGGATTGTGATTAGGAGGAGTTGTGATTTTTAATATTCCTGAGATATTTGTAATCAAATCGAACCTGGGAGATTATGAGAGTGAGAGTGAGAGTGAGAGTGAGAGTACGTGTGATTTCATTATGATTGAGAGTGAGCGTGAGCGTGAATGTGAGAGCGTGAGTGAGATTTGCTCGGGGGTGGCCGTGAGGATTGAGCTCTGTCAGGAGTGCCTGTTTTCAGATTACACATCAAATCTTAGTCAGAGGCTTCTTGGTGGTTTTTACAATTTGGTGATTTGTGCAATTATACCTATCATACCTCATAGTAGAGATAGGGAGAACAAAGGGCATTGCCAAAAAGAACATCATTTGTACACTCTACTCTATAGAAGGCCTTATCTCACTACCTCAGCTCTACTCTATAGAAGGCCTTATCTCACTACCTCAGAATAGAGATAGGGAGAGCCACTGGCATTGAGAGAACATGATTTGTACTCTCTACTTTACTACTCTACACTATAGAGGCCGAGATAGAGCAAGGGTATGACTGGGTATGGTATGCTAGAGCCATGACTCACCCCACTTGTTCCTTGCTAAGAGCCATGACTCACCCCACTTGTTCCTTGCTAAGAGTCATCACACAAAGACTCCTTATAGGTCACTTACCACCTTTCCAACTAAGCCTAGATATTGTGCCTCCCGATCTCTTCAGCCTACACACTCACCCAAAGCTACCTACGAAGATGCAGTTATACAGAGATCATTTCCAAAGGGTCATGTATGATGCATTCATTTAGAAGCTAGGATACCTCCAGAGATATTTGTCTCATGCTATGTAGGGTACGAACCTCATTTCACAATGGAGATAGGGAGGGGAGAAGGAATTTGCCAGAGAGAACTGTAGACTCTACTCTCCATGCATGGGCCCCCATCCAAAGATGGACCTCGAGGGTTTGGTGTTGACGAGTTAGTTGCAGGTGCACGTATGCGTGCATACGGTGAGGTGCGAGATGTGGATTTTTTTTATATGATGCTCAAAGTAATATATGCAGGTGACATGGGTGGAAAGCGTGCCTATGTGTGTGCTTCTCCAAACTGGAAGATTTCTCCAACTCAACTACTTTCTTGGATTCTCTTACTGTTTTCTTCGACATCCCTTTTTTTGGAGAGTCAAGATTATTATACTATTTGAGGCATGGCAACGGTCTTTTGCCCATAGATTTGGGTGGCCTTTATGACTCATTGCTATGATGGAGTTGGGCGGCCTCTACTTCTGGCACTCGAGGGATTTGGTATTAGCCAGCACTGGAGATAGAGGCAATGTGGATCAATGGGTGGTGGGGTTGAAGAAGAGGCTAAAAAGGTTTCGAAAGGTCCAGGAGATGGGTCATACCATGGGCTAGACTTGCACCCGCCATGGTCCCCCCAATCTCGAAATGTACCTAGATGGCTATGTCGATGATGAGGCTTAATATAGGTGCTTGAGATATCAGTGCCTATTGATGTGTCTACTAGATGTGAAGCCCATGTGCATATTGCAGGTGTTGTGCATGGGCATTGGGAAAAAGGTATGTTCGTGTAGAAGCTCATTTTAGTGAAAACTCTAACAGTACATTGCTTTCTTCCACATTTATTTGTTTGCTTTCTTTGACACTTATTTATCTTCTTTCTTCGACACTTATTTGTTTGCTTTCTTTGACACTTATTTATCTTCTTTCTTTGACACTTATTTGTTTGCTTTTCTTCGACTCTTACACATGGTTTGAGATAGGGAATTGAGTGTTGATGTGTAACGAGGCTGGTCGATAAGGCAGGTGTTAATGAGGTTCGATTGTCCATAAGAATGCAAGAATTTCAGACACCTAATATGGCATGGATGTTGGGAAAGTGTGAGCCATGGTCGCTCACTGAACATGGCCGAATGGATCAGCTGCTCTACTACTTGAGTCTCTTTTTGAAAAATTGGCCCGCGTGCTTAGAGCAGGGGCGATGGTGGATGCTGCTTGTGTGGCTTTGAGGTAAAATTATTGATTTTTGGACAATGCTGACCATGGCATGTAGGATTCCATTGAAATCTACCTCACTTGATTTTAGCATGCTTGTAGGAATGGTTTGCGCCTTGGAGAGAGGTGTATAGCTGAGTTGATTTTGGAGCTTTTGTCAGATTTAGTTGTGTTGTTGACCCTTCTTCTTGATTAGGTTCTCTTCTTAAGGGAGGTTTTCATACTTTCTCTCTCTCTCTCTCTCTCTCTCTCTCTCTCTCTCTCTCTCTCTCTCTCTCTCCACTCTTCTTGTGCCGAGTTTGATCTTCTTTTGCAATACATGGTTGGACATCATCTTTATCTTTACAATGGGAAGTTCACACCGCTGAATGTCCTAACACGAGCTCAAGCTTAGTTGGGTGACAAAGGGAGGAATCAGACGGATGCTACTATTTCCAAATCTGGTCGCAGGAGAAGAGTGAAGAAATTAGGAAAGGGGGACACATGGGTTACAATCCAAGATGGATCCAAAGAAGACACAATTGATACCGGATCCACACAATCAAAGGAAGAGGGGGGTCAAGGGATCAATCTGGAAGGGTTAGACCGGGGAAAATAAGGGAACAACCAACCACCCCAAAGGGGGTTGGTGAATATCCTAATGCTGACGAAGAAATAAGGAAGTTAGAAGATGCCAAGGCCCTAGTTGAAAAATACCAACAAATTTATAAAGCTGATGAGCCTAGGGCCAGCCGAGTAAGGGGTACCATCTATCCACTACTGGATGTACCACCCCGCAATATGGCCTTGAACCTACCCACCTCGATTCCGAAAGAAACTGAAGCGCAGACTCCTAAACAAACACAATGACTAGACTGTTCGAGGAAAATGAGTTGGGGGGATCCATTCATTCTTTCCCCATGGAAGAATACGAGACACCTTGATGGGAAGAACACTCTATATCTAAGGAACCCTGGGATATAGGAAGCCTAGCAGCTGTGTTACCCACGCCTGTCCAGATGCCCTTGGGTCAGTTATTACGCAATTCACCCACCCTATGGAAAGATGTAAAAGAATGGGTCGAAGGAGGTCTAAGGCCAGTGGAGAATATGGATGAGGCTCTGCCACCCTTGGTAGAAAGACCTTTGAGGCATACAAAGGAAACGCGAGTGGTTAAGTTACCAGTTAACCAACTGGGATGCTACTATGAGAGTGACGACACGAATGCTACCATTCCGATTCATCATAATGGATACCAGGCATTAGCCATCCTGGATGGTGGGGCAGGTGTTAGCATCATTACCAAACTTTGCTGGGAAAATTGGGGTAAGCCGGATCTAAAAAGAGCAGATCTAATCGTTAAGATGGCTGATGGAACATCTTCAAGATCCATTGGGCTCTTGGAAAATGTGAAGTTCAGACTCTTTACGTTTCAATATCATCATACATTTGTGGTCATGGACTTCCTATGCCAACCTGATACATATGACATAATATTGGGATGACCTTTCATGCGGGAATCCAAATTGGTGCATGATTGGGCTTTGGATCATGTATATGTATGCAGGAACTTGCAAAATATTTACAATGAAAAGAGCTAATTGCTCTTGAGTCTCTTCTCTTCTTGCTCCCCCTCTTCGGTAGGCATTCTCCCTCTGTAACGTAAAAATCTCTTACGACTATAGCCCTTGAGTGACTTTACATCCTCCACTCCTGCACCTAGGACATAACTTGAATAACATAGGAAATAACCTGCCTGAGAAGGCCCAAAACCAGGGCCGTATCCAAAGATACGGATGGCAGCACACTTCTCTATAAGCATGACTTTATATATATTATAAGGCATAAATGCATACCTTGTATACCTAGATAGGGCTTTCAGTGTAAGGAGTGGAATCTCTACATCCCTGGAGTACTTGCTATGATATATAATAAATATATTTTTGTCGATAGAAGAGACGTAGTATGCAAGAGCGACATCTTGCCCAACGACCAACACCACCTCATCCAAGAAATCCATCGACATCATCAAGCTCTATCTGCATTGACAAAGAACCAGGAGGGAACAAACTAAAGTAAGAAATAATTCAAACAGACTGAAGCAATAAGAATTAAACTAGACAAACTAAAGAAATAATTAATTCAGGCAGCAACAGACAAGCAATAATTCACCTTCTGGTTCTCATCCTCCTCCAACTTTGTTGTTGCATCCCAAAGGTTGATGGAGCCCTCTTCATTTTCTTGGTCAAGTTCGGGAACAGGTTCCTTGCCAAATTCAGAAATGCCCATATCTTGCTGAAGGGCTTGAAATTCTTCCTCTCTAAAGGAAGAGAAGCTTCATTCTCCTTGGATTTTTTCAAGCACAAGGACATTGCTTCTGGGGCATCTAAGAAGTTTTCTGTCACTTCTGTGTCCAATGTGAGAAATTCATCCTTATGCTCATTCTCTACATCCTTTGAGTAAGTGTCCAACCTCTTCGACATGCTTGAATTATGAGATGAGGTGACTGCTGTGAGGCTTGACATGTGGACATACGTAATGGACCCACAAGAGACGGTTCCTCCGTCGACCAACCTATAATACTCTGTCCACTCTCCCTCCAGGGATGTCCTTGCCATGTCCTTGATAATCTCCTCTAGATTGAAAGGAACGTTGAACACAGGCTCTACATGGCAAAGGGATTTCTCCTGATGAGCCCTCCTCAGCAGATCAAAGAGATGCTCTGTGGCACTGGGCTCGTCCTTAATCTCCTCGAGCAAATAAATCATCCACATCATCTGCAACATTGTACAAGTGAGAACTCTTAACCTCCATCCCTGCTCTAATCCGGGTGGAAACCGTTCACCGTGCGATAAGGAAAAAGCAACGGTAGTAGGAATGCACTATCGCACCATGGACGGTATGGGCCGTGGAAAAAGCTGACTCGCATCGTAGACGGTATGGAAAGCGAGAAAATTTCAAGCGCAGAGAAAAGTAGAAAAAAAAACTCGCACTATCTTTATATAGGTCAAATAATAGGGTTGACGTCACATGATTGAGGATCAAATGCCACGTGTGGTAGGGCTTACGTCATCGTCGATTCACGAATTGCCACGTGTAGGGCTGATGTAGTCGATGTCATGATTACATTTTGCTCTATAAAAAGGAGGAATATTTTCTTTTTCCATTGCATTTCTCCACGCTTTGCTTGTGTAGCTCGCTGAATCCATCCATCCCAACCCTTGTTTCAAGCACCTGTAAGTTTTTCTCTCTTCTCCTTTTCTTTCGCTGATTTCGTTCATGGTGCGATATGGCAATTCTCCATGTTTTCGAATCGACATATCGTTCCGTGGTGGATGGTTGGGTGAATTTTATTGATAAGTTCTCTCTTCCCCTTTTCTTTGGCTGATTTCGTTCACGATGCGATATGGCTATTCTCCATGTTTTCGAATCGACATATCGCTCCGTTGGGTGAATTTTATTGATAAGTTCTCTCTTCCCCTTTGCTTTCACTGATTTCGTTCATGGTGCGATATGGCTATTCTCCATGTTTTCGAATCGACATATTGCTCCGTAGGACGGTTGGGTGAATTTTATTGTGATAAGTTCTTGTTTCGTTCACCGCGCGAAATGAATGTTGGTCCACATTTGGATTCACCTTATCGCGCAGTGGATGGTGGTCGCGTGACTTTTGGCTAATTACTCTGCCTTCTCTTTTCTAGTACTGCAATGGCGCGAACAAAACAGACCGTCAGGAGAGTTTCAGTGCCAACACCAGATCCAGCGCCAGATCCAATGCCAGATCCAACGCCAGATCTAGCGTCAAATCTAGTTCCTGTTCCAGATCTTCCGGAGGAAATTCCAAAGGATGTCACAAGTGAACCTATGCTTCTTGATGTCAAACCCAGCACTAGCAGGAATATTTTAAAGGCCAGGGTCACTTTGCAGAGGCAAAGAAAAATGTTTGCAGAGATAAGGAAGGTGCAAGCGGCTATCAATCTCCTCATTCCCAAAGCTCTTGATTGTCAGATCCATTAGCGACAGAATAAAGTGAAAAGGTTACTTCAGAGTAGCGCCCTTGCATGTCTTCAAGAGTCATGTGAGGACTTTCTTATAGACTTATTAAATGATAAGCAGAGTTAGGTATAGGTATGATAAGTTCATGCGACCTCTACCAAAAGAAATCCTCCCCATTCCTACTGCTTTGAAGAGGAATAGGGTTTTTGATGACAAGGTGGTTATTGAAGAGGTGACAACACCAGGTCCACAAGGGCTGAAGAGGCTTGTAAAGGGGGCGGATTTGAAGGGAAAGGAGACATTATTAGAAGAGAATGTCATTAGGGATGAATTGGTAGAAAACCTTCTGAAGTTGGAGAGAATAACGACAGACTTAAGGCGGTGCCTGGTTAGAGTTTATGCAATGTCTCGTACAGCGCTGTGAGCAGGAGGAGTACCTCCATATTGCTCCAACGGATGTTTATATGCTCATTGAAAATAATAGAGAGATCAATGACAGTATTGTGCTTACTTGTTTAAGGTGTGTACTCTTCGCCTTTTTTGAATGCTTTCTTATTTTGATTTCTTTTTCCCTTTCCTAATGTTTTTAATTCAATCCTGCAGGGTATTGTTTAAAGAGCTTTTGCCAGACCAGGCAAAGCAAGTATATATTTGTGATCCTTTGGTATCAACTATCCTGATTGACCCGTCGAGGTCTAAAGACGTCCTTGCTCCTTATTTCCAGGGAGTTAGTCCGGGTACCTGCTTTGTTGTATTGGCATATATAGAGAAGTATGTATTTTCTTTGGATTTCAAGCTGTTGATGGAATTTAAGTTATTAGTTGCCTGTGTTAGGTTTCTTATATTTTTTGTTTACTTTCTCAATTTCAGAGGGCACTGGTCTACTTGTTTAATTAATGTGGTGAAATGCCAGACAATTTTTATGAATAGCCTTCTCGGTTTGCACAGATAGTCTAAATTGTAAGTCATTATACTTTATATTGTTTCCTTCTTGCTTCCTAATTATTTATTGTAAGTCATTCTTTATATCGTTGACTGTAGGGCATGTAAGAGGGTGGTTGCATTGATTGGAACTCTATGTCCTGAATTGAAAAAGGATATAGAGTGAAAATTTCTCAACCAACTAGTTCCTATGCAAAAGGATTTGCACTCTTGTGCAGCTAGCACGTAGTCACAAATTTCTGGAAGTTCCTCCTTTCCAAGTACACCAATTTTGACAGCTATGTAAGTTTCTTGTGTCATTGTAATATAATTTCTCTATGTTTATTTCGTGAGAGATCCCGCATTATTCTAATTAACTTTTATGTTGTTTTGTAGTCTATTTGCTCCTCAGACGAGTTCTGGCTATGGAGTGTGTGGGCAAAAGGATTCGCACTCTTGTGGCTGGCATGTAGTTGCAAATTTCTGGAAGTTCCTCCTTTCCAAGTACACTAATTTTGACAGCTGTGAAAGTTTCTTGTGTCATTGTAATATAATTTCTTTATGTTTATTTCACGAGAGATCCTGCATTATTCTAATTGACTTTTATGTTGTTTTGTATTCTGTTCGCTCAGACGAGTTTTGGCTATGGAGTGTGCGGGAAAAGGCAATAAAAATTATCCTCAATAATGCAATTACACCTACTCGCCACTTCCACTAGTAGTTGCTGGCACTAATGCATCAAAGAAGAGAAAAAAGATGCCATTTCATTCCCCTATTAAGCATTTCAGCTTTAAACAAGGAGTCCCTCACAAGGGAAGCAAGGGCAAGGTAAAGAGGAAGCTTCCATTTGCAGGCAAGGGCAAGGATAAGGCAGGCAAGGTGCCAACAAAGGAGACAAAGGAGGAGGCCAAGGCTCAGGCTACAGAGCCTGAAATCGCTTAGAGGCATTTTGTATATCTCCAAAGATAACGTTGTTAAGATTATGTATTTTTATTGAGCTCGGCTCATTTTTGTATAAAAATTCTATATTTTTATTGAGCCCTACTCATTTTTGTATTTTGTGAGTATTGTGCTTTGCCATAATAAAATAGATTGTTGAGAAATTTTATTCTCATAACTTATCTTTGGTTAAAACTAAATTTTAAAGACGTTTGCTTCAAAATCGTTATGAGTACTTTGTAGAGTAGACACATGTCCATGTAGAAATTTTTCATTACATTAGTCATTGCTAAGCTACAACAGTTTAGTACATGTCTTACAATGACTTCTATTGGGCCTAAGTCCCTCGATACAAGACCTTTCTAATTCTGCACGATAAATTTTTCCTCCGTCTTCTTCTCTGGGTTGGTCATCTGAAGAATTCTTTGATGCACCTCTTTGGCTTCATCTATTAGTCTGTCTACATCTTCAAGGTCTTTCTTGAAGCTTTCAGATATCTAGATACCAACAGAGGACATGAGTCATCATCAAAAGAAACAACTAAAATAGCTGGCCTAGCAACCTTGCTAGGAACAGTCCTCTCATTAGAAGAATTTGCATCCATGGGCGGCTTTTGTATAGAGCTTATAAGTTGTAAGATATTATGTTCTCAATTCCCTTATGGACTGGTCTTTATATACTGTTTTGGATGGATTCCGAAACCATCGACATAAAAAAACCATGTGCTATAAATTTGTGTGCCCACTAAACCATTTTGGAATAGGAACCCTAGTACCTACATTGAGTTGACCATTATTGTGCACATACAAGACAGCTTTAGAGTAAATTTGTTGAGTTATATTATAACTTTAATATAAATATAAATTCATAGCTATTACAAGACAAAAATTCATTGCTCAGTACACTTTTTTGAGGGCAAGGACTTTACAAAATTAACATACTTGAAGTAACTTAAAAATTCACAAAATTCAAAATCCCCATTAATTGAGCGATATACTCTCAACATCCCAATCGGGATCTACCAAGGTCTTTGGCTCTAGTCATTTTTGAATCTTCCTATTGTTCACCTTGAATTGTGCTCTGCTAATATCCTCACCTCCCACGATATTGAGGTGCTCTCTAATATTTAGGAGGCTCCAATGTCTACTTGCACCTACAACTTCCACTGCAGCACTGGGCAACCGAACGCATATGTCGAGAGGTAAAACAACTTGTTCATCTGCCTGCATTGGGACCCAACAACTATTCTTTTTCATCCACAGCTCATAATAGAAGAGTATGTGTAGTGTGGCACGAGCTTTGAGATACCAAAATGAGACACTAGATTCTACTATATTGCACTTGAATGTGTCATCCTTATGTATCCCTTCTATAGTCCTCCACTGGTCTCCAAGCAAGGCTACCATGTCATCACCTAATACCTTCTTGCACACAAACATGGTAGGTGTTTTTGTGAGAAACAAAATTGATTGAACATCTTGGCAAAAAGATGTATTGGGCATACCCAACTAAGACTCACAGATCGAGAGGGCTTTGCAAACTTCAATATCACAAAGCATCTTTGATTTCATGACCATTACAATCTAAGCATCTAGAATTGGCCATTCTATAGAAGATAGGGGTGGAGATGTGATTATCTGTAGCTTACCAAACCCACTGTCCTACTTTAGCACCAAATAGGAGTGCCGGTAAAAGAAGACCTTTTCCTTAAGAAGTTCTGCACTTGTTTTACAAGAAAACATTGCATGACCAATGTCTGCAATGTAATGCTTGAAATGTTCTGGTAAGGCTTTCCAATGGCTGTTCCTCTACCATGTTTGAAGGAAAAATATCTGCAAACAAGAAATAAGTTGACTTAGATTGAAACATCTCTGCTAGAAAATCTTACATGTCCCTTTCTACCTGCGATACTTAAAATTGTATGGAAATCGAGTTTGTTGGCGAAGATGGATATCTCGTGCTGTGTAAACATGTTGTACCATGGCCACTAGTTTTCCATTGCTTACCTTCTTGAAGCCTTGTAAACGACCTTTCCAATGGTGCTCTAATACATTTTGCCGTCGAACTTGGTGAGGCCCGATTGCAGCAAACCCAAGCACTCTTATGAAATGCCTCTCCCACCCAAGCACCATCATCGTCCTTCTTGTTGTGCAAGGATATCTCCTCAATCTCGTCTTTTGGTCTTCTTGGTGCAGCCATATCTTCTTGGAAGCTAGAGTAGAAAGGTTAGGATTAGAGTAAAAAGGAAAGAGGTGCAGACTAGGGTTTTATGGGAGCCTTGAAGATGAAAGAGATGGAGCTCCCCAGAAGGGAGGGAGATTAAGATGGAGGAGAAAGTTTAGGGTTTCGGGCTTTGATGGTTTCATTAGGGCTGGGCAAATGAGATAGAGATGGAAGAGAAAGGGAGGAAGAGTTTAATTTTGACGTTCAAGAGGGAGAGCGGACTTGAAAATGAAATTTTTGATTACAATGAAATTTGAGATGGGTTTTTGGGAGGAATTGTGAGTTTTGGGGGGATCTCGAAAATTTCAAAATTTTAAGGATTTTTTGAGCCATGAAAATGGTGGGACCATACCTACCCTAAACCCCCTACTTTTTTAAAGGGACAAGTGTAATTATTAGTACTGAAAGCCTAGTCCCTCTCCCTATAGCCTAGTCTCCCTCCCTATATTCAAAGGAGACCAAATGTGCACAATCCTCTATTCCTATTGGTCTGTTGCTAATTGCTTTCATTAGTAAAAGACCCAAAATATGTCCAAATGCCTCCTAATGAGTTGCTCGAAGTGACTAAAAAGCTCTGGTGATGATTATCATGAGATAGTCAGACTAATTATACTACTAAATGATCCTTGAGAATTTAAATTTTTTAAAGTGCCAAACTTGTAAAGTGGCCTTAACATGATAAGATTACTTGAACATGCCATACATAGATTTAAAAATGCTATTTTTACTTGCTAAGCTTTTGAGAACATGGACAGGGTCATGTGAGTCAAAAAAGAAGAAGAAAACTAACAATAAAGCAAGAAAAGAAGAAAGGAAAATAAACAAGATGTGCATGTGTTTTGCGGGGGAGCTTTCAAGGAGCATAAATAAAGAAGTACATAACCAAAGCTTTCAAGGAGCATAAATAAAGAAGTACATAACCAAAGCAAAGAGGTACAAAACTATAGTGAAAAATAATAATAACTTGTGGTATAAAAACACATGGATTAACACTAAAGCATATCCTCAAAGTAGCCTTTTGGAAACTCCAAAGCAAAGGCAATGCCCCAACACCCTCAAGCAACTAAGAGGGGGATTATGCTTTCAAAGTGGTGCCGTTGAAACCTTTGAACTAAGTTTTGGATAAGTCAAGTTTTGGAGTTGTGATGATGTGTAGAGCACTTTCTTCAAAAATGGCCAGTAGTTCATCAAAAAGAGAAGAAGAGGTAATTCTCCTAGAGTGTTGGCATGTGTTGCCTTGTTTTGTGTGTGTGTGTGTGTGTGTGTGTGTGAGAGAGAGAGAGAGAGAGAGAGAGAGAGAGAGAGAGAGAGAGAGAGAGAGCTCGGGGAGTGCACTACTAGAAAACCCTAGGTATCACGTGCGTTCAAGAGGTAATTAAAAAACCCCTTAACTAAAATTCCCCCCCCTAATAAAACAACCCCTCTTTACCTTTGAACTAACGGATTTTTTTCTAAAGTTGAATTAAAACCCCCTCTTGTTAATGTAATCTTGTTAATTTTTCTCAATGTATCTAATTAAAAAACCCCTCTCCTGATGAACTCACGTGGTACACTAACATTGTTTGAGGTGAACCCCGAGAGAGAGAGAGAGAGAGAGAGAGAGAGAGAGAGAGAGAGAGAGAGAGAGAGAGAGAGAGGTTCATAAAGATACACTTGCATGTGATCTTGTGGAGCACATTGTTACAAGGTACTCTTAAAAATTATTTAATCAAAGAGAGATATTGCCAAAAGAAGGATGTGAAACCTAAGGCTAATGATTAAAATATGGGGAGCACAAGAATCCAAAGGAGTGGTAGTATGAAAATTGTCTTAATGAAAAGCATAATTATAATAGAAAAGACCATTGGCATGGGACATAATGTGTAGGCCTAAATCTGAAGGTGGGCTTGGTATTCTTGACCTTCCCTCTGATACTATTGCTAGGTTGGCTATGCTTCTTCCCAAATGTCTTCATCAGAAGCAGGGATTTCATTAACGTCTTCACAATTTCGTGATCACGTTAACAAAACCTAGTGTTAACATATTAAAACTTGTGATCACATTGTATATTCACATGACCTGAGAAATGACCTGCCGAAACCCACTAGTCCAGTAACACCTCCGGGCTTCTATCTTTCCCGGCGGGCCCGCCGGGATACAGAGTTTTCCCGGCGGGCCCGCCGGGAAAGACAAAAGCCCGGCGGGCCCGCCGGGAAAAACAAGGAACACCGGCGGGGTATTATTCTGTATATAAACACTGCCCGACACCCATCGTACAACTTTTGGGAAGATAGTCCTTGTTTTGGGGGCGTGATATCTCTCCTCAAAGTACTTGTAGAGCTCTCGAGTTGCTAGAAGTGTCCTCTTGGGAAGAACGTCCTTATTTTAGGGGCTGTCGTCTTTCCTTGTAGGCACTCCTAAGGCTATTGGGCCACTCGTCCTTAGTTCTTTGAACTGGGGGCAGGGTGTGGTTCGTAGCTAATACTTGCGGAGATTTAGGGACAAATTTGGAGTCATTCAGCTTTGCATTTGAGCCACGTACGTAATCTACCTCATTCTGCTTTATGAATGGTTTGATGGAGCCAAGAGTCCTGCTTAGGGGCTTGTATTGGTTCTTGATACTTGATATAGTTTAGAGTAGACAAGGGTCTATTGTCCTATACTAGAGTATTGGGCAAGCATAGATCTTTGATTTTTTTTTTGTGAATGTTAGAGAAGGTCTATTGTCCTATACTAGAGTATTGGGCAAGCATAGATCTTTGATTGTATAAAGTATCCTTAATTGGGTACAAAAGGCATCCTTCATTGGGGGTGCAATGTGCATGATAGTCTCGAAGTAGTTTTGTAGTAAGACCTTGCAAGATAGTTTGAAGTAGTTTTATGTTATGTGATGATCTTTTGTATTTGTCAAGATAGTTTCGAAGTACTTTGTCTGCAGATGTATGTTTTGTCATACGTGAGTGATTTGTTGTTTTTTCATTTGTGTATTCATTGTTATATGCTTGGTTGAATAGGTTATTTGTTGAGATGGAGGACAATGTTGGATCCAGTGATACCTCCAATAGAGTCCAAATTTCAAATAGCAGAAAAAAAAGGCACCTGGGATAGAGTGGCAATATGCAATTAACGTTGGTGATCGATTCATAGATTGGGAGTGTAAGCTATGCCATGCAGTAAAATCAGGTGGGGCGCCTCGACTAAGAGAACACTTTTTAGGCGGACCGAAGAAAAAGTCATGTACCCACCCCTCTGCACCTATAGTGGCCAAACGCATAAGAGAAGAAATTCAAAAGAAAGATTCAAGAAAACATGACACTCCTACCGTTAATGTATCAAGGCAGCAAGAACACTGTTGTTCTAATCATCAAACTCCCGCTGCATCGCCTACTTGTACCCCGAACGGCAATGTGCAACCAGAAAGTAATCTACCCAGTGCATCTTCTTGCAAGCGAAACTTTGACATAGGAAATATACCCATGCGTCAAACTTCATTGCAAGAAAGCCTACGTCAAGGTCGACTCGATGATGCACAACTCGTTCCTTGCTGAAGCGATTTACTTTTCTGGGAGTGCTATGATGATGGTGGACAGTGAGCATTGGAAGAGAGCATGGAAGAAAATTGGTGAGTTTGGACCAGGGTTTTCACCGCCTACGTACCATGCTATGCGAAATGATCTATTAGAGAAATGTTATGCGCAGGTAAAAGAACGTGTACAAAGAATAATTCTTAGCAATATAGAGCTTTCTGGATGTAGTATAGTAAGTGATGGATGGTCTAATGTGCAAAGAAAACCATTAATTAATGTAATGGTTATTTCACCTAGAGGTGAGACTTTCATCCGTACCGTGGATTCAGCTGGTTCAATCAAAACTGGGGCTTACATTGCTCAAGTCATTAGCTCTGTGATAGAGGAAGTGGGTGCCAAAAATGTAGTCCAAGTCGTCATGGACAATGCAAAAAATTGTAAAAATGCATCCAGAATCCTACAGCGACAATATCCACATATTTTTCCGGTAGGCTGTAATACTCATAGTTTGAATCTTGTATTAAAAGATTGGTATAAATCTGATGATACCAAATGGTTTGCCTCAATCGTCGACACTGCTCGCCAGCTTGTGAAATTCATGCTCAAGAGACAGAGAGTTTTAGATATGTTTCGACCTCGCATGTCAGTTATGTTAAAGCTTCCAGCGGAGACTAGGTTTTGCACTCACTTTTACACTTTTGAGTCTCTTCTTAGAAATAAAGATGCAGTTTGTGAAATATTTACATGCATGGCATTTCATGACTGGGAGAACACTCAACTTGAAAAAGTGAAAGAGAAAATCAAAGTCTTGAAGGGAGCACTTACGAGAAGAAGTTGGTGGAACAGTGTGATGGATGCATACCATGTAATGATGCCTGTTATGTATGCTGTACGAAGTCTTGATCAAAGAGCGCCTAATCTCGGAAAAGCATGGATGCAACCAGCGGAGTTTGGAGTGTCCTGAGAAATTAGAGCATTCAGTGGTGGAAAAGCAATGGCGTGTACCATTCTCCAGTAGACAAAGAAAAGTTCTGTTGAAGTACTTTCATGCTAGATGGATTGGAGCGCATTCACCACTGCACAGTGCTGCTTACATGTTAGATCCTGAATATTGGAATATGGATTTGATGTCCAACGTTGAGGTGGTGCAAGATTTTTATAAAGTGGTAAACACTTTCTATAATAATGATGATGATCGTGTACAGTGCATAAAGGAGATGACCTCATTTCGGTTGAAAGAGGGTTTATTTTCCAACTCCCTTGTTCAACAAATGGCTAAAGAGCAACCTGCATGGAAGTGGTGGATGATGAATGGTGGTGAGCATTATGCTTTATTGCGCAACCTTGCGATGAAGGTTCTAAGTCAGTGCTCTTCAAACTCAGGCTCAGAAAGAAACTGGAGCATGTATAAATATATTCATAGTACTATTCGCAATCGACTTCTTGCAGATCGAGCAGATAAACTTGTTTACATGTACTACAATGAAAAGATCTTGCGAGACATCGAAAGCGAAGAGTATGAAGAAGATATGCCCAGATGGATGTACAATTGTGAAGATGTAATAGACGAGAACTTTGATGTTGGACGTACGTTGTGCACCACCCTTGGGATAGAAGACAATTTAGACATTGACTTAGATGAGCTTAATTTAGCAGACGAGAGAGTAAACGGTGAAAGAATTTTGGAGCAAGATACTGACATAGAGGAAGAAGTCACTTCATTAATTTAATAAAAAGTACTTGTACAAATGATCATATTTGGAGAAATTATCAATACAAAAGTAGAATTTGTTTTTCTTAGCTCTCATCTTGAAATAAATTACGAATTGCACTAGGAGTTGCATCTAAAGGTCCTGGTGGTTTATATTCGCTAGCCATGCTGAACACTGTATAAATACCTTGATTTATTGGGACATTGCACAATGCACATGTGGAAGTATTTTGCATTTGTCTCACTAAACATATTAAGTGGTAATAGTGTCCACATGGTAGTATATACTGGCCGCTCCACCCATCGAATACTTTGTAACATACAGGACATTGGGGGGTGGAGGAACTTGTAGCCTTAGCAGAAACTCCCACAAGATCAGGATGTATCAAAAAATGAGAGATGTGGTTTCCTTGGCGCACAGGAGCAATACGTGAGGAGATGCTCTGCACATCTTGGCTGATCTTTGTTAGCTGCTCTTGAATCCCTCTATTGGCCGGGGGAGGAGTTGACGCTTGAGTTAATCGGTCAGCTTCTTTCTCCTTCTCTGCTAGCTGTGCCCCTAAGCTTTCTTTGACCTGGTTTAACTCCAGTCCAACGCCCTCCACCATGAGAGCAAGTTCTTCTCTTGTGAATGTCACTGTCTCTTCACGTATGTCGTGGGTGTTGACAGTGGCCTCTCTGGAGGCGAAGTCCACTGGAGTTTCTAGGATAAAGTGAGCATATAGCATTTTAGCAAAATAGAGTGGAGCGTCGGCATTATGGAGAGGACGACCGTACACCTCCAAGAAAATGCGCTCGGCATTAGTTTTGATATCATTGTGAGTGCAACGAGAAATCTTCCATCTTCCCTTCTTAATCTCGCCATCTGGACATGGCCATATTTCCTTTATCATCTCCGTGGTTACGCGTTTGTTTATGTCTTTCCATTGGGCATAAGTTGGATTTGTCCATTTCGATAACCTGCATGCTGTTCTTGTAGCTTCGCGGGCTGTTAGGCCATGTGCAAGGGCCTTCATTCGCTCGTATGCCTTCTTGGCTAACTCCTGATGCTCGTTCGCTTGCGCCTGCTCCATATCTGCATGAACGTAAATGACTTTAGGATTTTAATGAACTGTAAAGATCAACGTAAGATAAATTGACCATTACTCTCAAAATCTTGAAGTCAAACACCACGAGAGGAGATGTGTATTGCAAAGACTCGATGAGAAATATCCACTTGACTCCAAAAACACTTCAAACAATGCTCGCACATCAAATTTTGAAGAGAAAACATAAACTTAAACACCACAAGAGGAGAGAGATGTTGCAAAGACTCAATGAAGAGAGAAACAAAATTTTGAAACATTGGACACATTAAATTTTGAAGAGAAACAAAATGCCATTCCTGAAACTTAATCTCTTGATACTGTATCATTACAAAGTTGGGGTGAATGCCACCGATAGCTCTACAAGAGGACGTTGTGCCCTCGTAGGGTCAGTATTTAGTGATCTAAAAAATTCAACTACTTGCAAAATTGATTTTCGCTCATCGCGATTAGGCAGAAACATCCAATTTTTGACTCTATGAATAATAGTATCCATGGTAACTTTGTCATGGGAACTATTATCCATCCACAACTCTTGCACTTTCTGCCAAAAGTCATATAAAGTTTGTAATAAATATCCCAAGGCAAAAACATCAGATGCAGGAGTGTATGCATCTGCCAAAAATGGATCATAAAGCTCTGGGGCTATCCACGGCCGTTTATTTCGCTCTCTGTCTGCGTAGGAGACTGCCTGTGCCACCTTCTCGGGGTTCTTGTCTGCTTCAAAAACAAAATTGAGAGACACCCGTTTTTTGGGCGCTCTCAGCAGCAACCCCCAATCGATAATACCTATGCGTGGCTTTAGCTCTTTTGTATAATCCAACACTACATTGAAAGGATGTAGGTCGGTATGTACAATACCTGCCATATGTGCTGCCGCTAGACCTTCCACCAGGGCATGCATAATATGTGGCATGTTTATTACTACCTCTTTTATTTTTGAAAGTTCTAGATGACTTAAAGGGATATTATCAGGCGGGGGTTGTCTCCATCCTCGATCCAAACGAAAAATTGCTCTGGTGAACTCACTGAATCTGAAGGGAACCTTCAGAAGAGTATCACCAACAGCGCCGCCATTATAGTACGGGAAAATTGTGATCCAAGGAGCCTCTTTTGTAAAGGCAATGCATCGGACAATCGATGGATGTAGCACTTGCATACCCTGCTCTGCCTGGAAGCTCTCGAACTTCACGCTGCCTTCTCCTTTGTAGTGCTTTTCGCAAAAAGTGATGTGCTCCGGTAAAAATGATATACCTTTAATTGCATACTCTTTTACTGTTCCAAACGCACCGGAGCCTATTGTTCGTCCTTCGTGAAGAGCTTCGTGCGGGATGCCAATAAGATGTGTGCACATAGAATTGTAGATGGTACGATTAATGACACCTGTACCACTTGCATCTGCCTGACTGGACGTTGCAGCGACGTCCTGGGCAATGCGCACTCTTTTGGGGAGGGACTCTGCATCCAACGCCTTCATGCGCTTGCTCTTGGCTCTTTGCTCGCTCCATACAACGTCCCATAACTGTAGACGTTGCATATTGGCTTCAGGCGGGGCAGCATCTCTAAGATCACTGCATGCTACACGCATGCTCCCCAAAATGGTTCGTGTTATGTGCTGATGGTTGAAATCTGCTATCTTCTGTCTATCTAGCAGCTCAGCATTGCCTCCGCGACGCTGTGCATTTTTCCATATTTGGTCTATGAGATCTCGCATGAGTATCTGAGACTCATTGATCTTTTTGACGACATCATCAGTACATTGTGATACTGTGATGACCGCTTCAACGCGAATTGCTCGCAGAATAATTTTGCGCTCTTCGGGAGAAAGCATGTTGATCGTCTTCGTAAATCTAGCAAATATCACTAAACACAAAAAAACAGAATATCAAACATTACTGAAATAAACATCAAGCAAACGTGAGAGAACAACAACAAGTATATCAATATCGTCAATGTTCATACAAAAACGGAATATCAAATAATTTTAATGAACTCAACATCATCCAATACATCATCAAACGTGAGAAAACAGCAATAAGTGTATCATTACTTATCAATGATCAAACAAAAACAGAATATATCAAACAACATTACTGAACTCAACATCATGCAATACATTATCGAACGTGAGACAACCGCAACAAGCGCATTATTACTTACGAAGTGTATACATTATCGAATGAGAGAGAGAGAGAGAGGGGGAGGAAGAGAGAGAGGTGTGACAGATAGAGAGAGGAAAAATTAAATGACATTTTTTATAGTTTTGTGAGTTCCTAAAGAGAGAAAAATAATGTTTTGTAATCCTAAAGCACTCCTCATCTACATACCTATCGTGATAGAGAGAGATGTGAAGTGTATCATGAGAGAGAGAGAGAGAGAAAGAGTTGTGAAGAGATAGAGAGAAGAAACATTAAATGACATTTTTAATGTTTTTGTGAGTTCCTAAAGAGAAAAATAATGTATTGTTTTAATTTTTAAGTAAATAGAGGGAGAAAAAAGAAATTATTAAGAATTATGTATATTTTAAGATAAATAAAAAAAATCATTATCTACACATCTATTGTGTTATGAAGTGAATCATGAGAGAGATAGAGAAAGAGTTGTGAAGTGTATCATGAGAGAGAGAGGGGGTAAGAAGAGAGAGATTCATATTTTTCGAGTTACGAATCACGATATTATAAAATAAAACGTTTAGACAATATGATGTAAACTTTGATCCATGAAATACTAATGCCGCGTTAGCAACCAAGTATCGCATGGATCAAACACAATAAAAACAATACAAGTCAAATCAAACAAATTTACGACATTTATTCGACCGCATTAACGATCATATGCCGAAATACGCAAGCAAATTTACGACACTTTTTCGACCGCGTTAACGATCAAATGCCGCAATATGCAAAAAACATTTTATGCACTAGCGGACGACACCAACTTGCCGTGTTAACGACAAAATGCCGCCCGATTCTATGGGAATACCAATAGGATACGAACATACACTGGCCGCGTTACCGACCATATGTCCGGCATTTGACAAAGGGAAGGGAAGGGAAGGTGACATCGCCATAACGATACTATGCTTGCCGCGTTACCGACTAGTACCGCTACGGCGTGTCATACTTACCATAGGACACAGACTAGCCGCGTTACCGACTAAGTGCCCCAGGGTAAGCACCATTCCGAAGAATGGCCTTACACACACACTAGTCGTGTGGCGGGCCACCCAAATCCTGCCGCGCATTGCGACAAAGGGCAGCTGCCCGCACGAACTCACCCACACACACATCCCTCGTGTGGCGGACCACCCATATCCTGCCACGCATTGCGACAGTGGGCGGCTGCCCGCACGAACACACCCACATACACACACACACACACACAAGTTTTCATTACCTGTGTATGCTGTCAGCAATGAAAT
Source organism: Cibotium barometz (assembly GCF_041138505.1). Classification (NCBI taxonomy): domain Eukaryota; kingdom Viridiplantae; phylum Streptophyta; class Polypodiopsida; order Cyatheales; family Cibotiaceae; genus Cibotium; species Cibotium barometz. Next base: position 21,285,530 of record NC_141096.1, on the reverse strand, counting down.
CCCAAAGGGCCCCCCGGGCCCATATATATAGAAAATTGTACCCCGCCGGGCTATATGACGACCCCGCAGGGACCCGTCGGGCTTTGATTTATCCCGGCGGGCCCGCCGGGTATAGCAAAAGCCCGGCGGGATTTTTCCCGGTTACCAGGTCGCTTGCCACCGGCTTTTTTGAGAACATGTTAACATGTGAACATGTTAATAACATGTTCACACATGTTATTAACAAAAAAAATTTTGTGATCACGTGAATATAAAATCAGAGATCAGAAGGAAATCTTGTTAAAAATGCTAAGGGAACTGGTAGATTTCTTAACTATCTATCTTGATGGAGTATGGCAAGGTCTAAGCTAGAAAGATAAAGTGTTCTCTCATGCCCCTCTCAAAATAATAGGGTCCCCTCTGTGCAGGATACTATGTATTAAATGGAAATAGGTGTTGAAACTCATGGTTTGGGATGGATGTGGTAGACCATCAGGAAACTCTTTATTGTGTTTGGGGATATGATGGACTCATAAGTTTAACCCCCCTTTAGCCCTTTAAGACCCCATAATAGCCAAAATATTGAACAATAAGGGTTTGACGAGATTTAAGGATTGCTGGGATGAAGTATCAGTGGGAAGGAGCATGAGCAACTGGAGATGGATTTGGCTTTATCCAACAGGGAAGCTGAGCATGTCAGTCATGTGCTGGACATCCACAAGAGTGGATGAATCTTTTTGGATCAGGGATTGGTCTTGGTTTAATGGTTCTAAGCTGGACAGAGGCACAACCAGAGTTTTGTACAGTGCTTTGAGAATAAGTGAGGACAATGTCATATACTGCAATAGAATATGGAAAGTGAGTTGGAGCTCCAACTGTTGGAGAAGGAAGTGGAAGGCAATATGGGAGATGGAAATACCTCCCAAATCTCAGGTGTTTCTGTGGAGAGTGTATATGGGAGCTCTGCCCATGGGTTCTAAATTGGTTCAGAGGAACTTCACAAGTGGATGTTGCCCTAGATGTAGGATAGCCTTGGAAGATGGGAAGCACACATTTTTGGGATTGCCCTGATATTAGAGGAGCTTGGATTAAGATTGGGAAATGGGTTCAGAGCTATTTAGGGGTGCAATGTCAGTGGGGGAACTAGCTGATTGGTAGATGGACAACTAATGGTGGACATGTTAATGTGATCTTTAATATCATCAGATGCTGTTGTTTATGGAAAATCTGAACTCCAGAAACTGCATTGTGTTTCAGAAAGCTTGTGATACATGAATTGATGTTAGTGGATTGATGCATAAATGTATATGTATGTGCTGGTCTATATGTTTGGTTAATAAATTGAGTGGGGTTGAGTTGTTTCAATTCCTGCAATCTGCTATCATCTGATCCTTGTCCTTTTGGGGTCACTTGCAAACATACTGGGTTGTGCCTAATGATCTGGTGTAATGATTTGCAAGGCCTTAGAAAGCAGAGGGTGAATACTAAGCTTGTCAGATATGGACCTAGAACAAAGAGATGGTACAAGAAGGTCAAGCAAGCAAGCTACATCTTTGTGGCCTTTGTTGAGAACCCTGTGGGGACTAGACCTACTGTCAAAATCTGGTTTCAGAAAGGGGAGATGAAGGGTGATGTTTTGGAAAAACAGGCTCCTAGGGACTGCTCAACTGAAGCTTTGGTGGAGGCTTGCATTTTACTTGGGTACCAGCTGTCGTGGGATGCATCTTCTTTTGTATCGAAGGATGATAGATGGGATTTAGTGAAGTGCCTGCTTAATTGTGGTTACCTTTCTGTTGTTGAAGGTTGACTCTGGGGTCGGAAAGTATGCAATGTAAAGTTTTTCTTTTTGTTTTATAATATATATATTATTGGTCCCAATAAAAAAATTGTCTGAGTGAAAAGCATAATTGTAATGTTTAAATTGTTTAAATGGGTTGTTTTGAATATAGTTAGGGTTTTTAGTGGATGCATGCATAATAACCTATAACTTTAATAGTTATTATTGGGGTTAGTTGAGATATTACAAATCACGTATAACAGTTTTTGAAAAGTTCAAACTGCGCTGCACTGTCACAGCAGCAAGAGTTGGCTAGCTTTCAGATATCAAATCTAATTATCAAAACTCATACGCAATTATTACCATGTATTATCACTAATCATAATCGTACACTTTAAAAAAAACCCATTAAGATTTAGACTTGCGAATTTTCATTGATAGTACTCTAAACAACAATATTAAACCACTGAGATTTGAACGTGCACATTTTCATTCCATTTGTTAATCTCGCATTACCTATCTAATTTTAAAGTTTAATTGGATGTTCTGTAGAAGTAACTACACCACACATGATTACAGTCTATTATTATAAATCAAAGGCTCTAAGCCTTTCCATCTATGTAATAACAGCTCAAATAGGGTGTAAATCCCTTCTCTTAAACTCCCATTAAGCACAAATATAGCTTTTGAACAAAGCTGGGCCCTCTAGTGCGTACTTCTTCTGATCATAAAATGCAGGCAACTTCTGTTTGAATAGATGATCAATACTCATATTGACTCACTTAATCATAGCTTACGCTTGAAATACACATCATTAAGCATGGGTTAATATGATGCCTCTGATATACTCAAAGCAAGTAATTCTTGAGTAGAAACACACTTAGATGAGCATGGGTTAATATGATGCCTCTGCTACAATCCAAGTAAGTGATCCTTGAGTAGATCAGTGTCAGCAGTTATGATCCAAGCTCATGACTCACTTAATCATAGATTAAGCTGGAATTTCGCAGCATTAATCATGGGTTAAGATGTGAGTTTATCTGTGTTTAGGTCCCCAATGAGGGTGTTGTTGCAATGTAGTGGGTGGTGCACCTGCATATTCACACATGCCAAAAGAGCACTGATCATCCTGTGGACAGGGGCTACTACAGCTCCCACAGTTGTTGTTGTCTGTGTTGAGATCTACACAGGAGCCATTGCAGCAGCTAAGCCCATAGGCACAGGTGATCCCACAGCCCCCACAGTGATAAGAGTCCTGCCTTGTGTCCTTGCAAAACTTGTTCCAGCAGCAAGCAGGCCTTGCAGCAGGCTCCAGCCTTTGTAAATCCAAGCACACTGTGGCATTGTGGGCACATGACAAAACCTCCGATCTGCCATTAAAATTATGGAATTTACTGTGTGTTGATCTGAGAAAATTAGAGTGCCTTGGCTGTGCATGCAGGTTGGCAATGCGTGATCCTGCACCTTCACCTGATACCAAATGTATCACTAACACCATCATTAGAGCATAGATTAGAGCACATTTTGGGCAATTAAATGGTGCTCTTGAGTGTGTTTTAACCTTAATCTCCATGGCTAGAAGCGAAGTGGATGACTGGAACAGTATTGCGCTCTGTGTAAGAAAAAGAAAGGGGAGTGAAACTGGGTAATGTGGGAAGAATTTAATGAGCATTTGGGCATCATTAGTCAGAATGAATTTGCAGTGCAGGAGGCAAGTTAATACTGGCTCTGCCAACTAAAGTGATTTCGGTTAAAAGTAGCTTTAATCAAACAAATCAGTTAGGTCTAAAATCAAGTAATTAAGCTTTAATCAAACAAATCAGTTAGGTCTAAAATCAAGTAATTAAGCTCAAAATAAATTTTAATGCTAAATGTTAGCACAAGCTCTGTGTAAACACATAGAATCATCACTCTACTGGATTCAATTACGAGCTTGTTATATGTTCTAATTCTGTGGTTATACTGATGCGCCAACTTCTGGAGGATTAAGAACGTGTTTAATTACTGAAAACAGGTTTTATGAAGAAAGTTAAGGTGATAGGAATCGGTGGCGGTTGGTCAGATCAGTCATGTGTGGTGGTGCGTCATATTGACCCGTGTGTGGGTGCAAGGAAAGCTTGTTGCGCGTGAATGTGAGGGATAACAAAGGAAAAGTTATCGAATTAAGGTGCTCACAAGGGGGCACCCCCTTTATTATTTCATTTGATTTTTGGTACCAAATCAAATTTTTACCGAAAGAATAGGTAACTGTTCACAAGTATAGACCCAAGTTCAAAACCCAGTTACAACCACAGAGGTAAACCCAAAAAGAGATGATACCCGACACAACCAGTCGCACAGAGCGACACGACCCCACCGATTACATATGTTTGAGGTGGTTAACCAAAATGACTGCCCAATTATGAAGGCAAAAAGGATTATTTCATTTGATTTAAAAGGGCAACACTTTGGACTAGCATTAAGTTTTCCTTGTAATTTGGAAGTCTGAAGAGAATAACATTAGATTCGGCCACTATCATTTAATCGCACCATTTGATCACACCTTATTTTAAATGTTAATGACTCTCAAATCAGGAATGTTGTCAAGAGATATAGGGAGATTTTTAAAGCTTGAGTAAGATTTAAAGGCTGTGTACAAGGATGCAAAAAGAAACAACAAAATAAGTAAAATCATGTGTCCACTCAAATCCTAGTGCATCTCATTTGGAAAGTTTTAGATAGAGCTATTTCAATGGGTCAGTTGTTGTTTATTTAATGAACCTATGGTTAATACAATTGTGCATTAGATCTCATATAGAATAACCTCCCTCTAAGCTTCTTATTTCCCAACCTATATTGTAGAATGCTAGTGGGATAAATTTTGGGGTAAATTGTGAGATAACAACGTGAGGTAGTTGTGAAGTCAAATATGGGAGGTAGAATGCTTGGAAAACCCCTTTACTTATAGCGCAAAAGAATGTACAAAAATTGTGAAAGCGTCTTTATTTGGAAAGCCCCTTTACTTATAGCTGAAAAGATTGAGGGAGGAGAGAGAGCTTGAGCACTTGCAAAGCACACACACTCTCACAACAATGGATAAGACACACTTAGATGGAAGGCTAAAATCTTATTCTCCTTATTGCTCTCAAAAGCAGTTTATAAAAGATAAGTGAAAACCAACATACGTACTAATGTACTATATACAAGCGGTACATAATGTGAACACGCTAAGTAGGTGAGTTGTCAAGATAAGTATGCCATAACTCAGTTGGACTAGGTAGGTGTAGTCTAGTTGTAAAATCATTGGTAAAGATCAGTCATGTTAGCTATCAAACATGCCAGTGGTGTAAATGTGGAAACGGTCACCCAAGCACGTCATGAGTGTTAGCTCGTGTTGACATTTTAACACTCCCCCTCAAGCATAATTCCATCTCCAAGACTCCAAGCATAGTGTGAAATCTCAGAAGCTTCTTTGCTCTTGCAAGGCCTTGTTAAAGATGTCAACTTCCTGCTCCTCTGTGTTGATGTACACGAGATATCAATCTCCTGCCAAGACTTTCTCTTTGATGAAGTGATAATGGACCTCTATGTGTTTGGTTTGTGGCACAACTTCGTGCATAAAACATAGGGTTCCTGGCCAACTATATGCTACTAAGGTTGTCTCGCAATAGATAACAATCTGGTATCCCCATGCAGCCTCAAGTCTCCAAGTAGCTTATGTAACTAAGCTACCTCACATGCTACCATCGTAACACCCCTAAACTTTTCCTTTGTAGTCGATAAGGCAATTGTCAGCTCTTCTTGTTGCTGATCCATGTCACAGCACCACTCCCAAAGGAAAACATAAACCCGCTAGTAGATCTTCTATCCAAGATGCTACCAGCCTAATCTGCACATCAGTGTATCCGTACACCTACATTTGTATACTAGCCTCATAAAAGAGGCCATAATCCAATGTGGACCTCACGTAGCATGTAGTATGTGTCTCACACTATCCAAATGGGACTTTCGGGAAACCTGTATAAATTTGCTCTCTAACCCAATTGTGTAGTTCATGTTTGGCATGGCGATCATCATGTAGATCAAGCTGCCCACTATCTTTCTGTACATAGTGGCATTCTCCAAAATCTCACTTGCGTTTGCACTTAGCTTGCCATTTTGATCCAATGGTATAGCTAGCCATACCATATTTGGACAACATGTCCAATGTATACTATCTCTGTGACAATCATATACTCTCAGGCGTCCTAATAACCTCAATGCCAAGAAAGTATCTTAGCTCATCTAAATCCTTCATGTTAAACTTCTTCTTGAGGAGACCCTTTGCATTCTCAACTTCCTCTTCATTGTCACCCCCAACAAACAAGTCATCCACATAAAGATGGTGACACCACAATACCCTTATCACTCTTTTGAACATAGAGTGAATGATCAGCATTTGCCATATGAAAGCTAATGGTGATAAGATATTGTGTAATCTTATCATGCCATGCACTTGGTGCCTTCTTTAAGCCATACAAGGCTTTATGTAACTTGCACTATGTAACTTGCACACATAATTTGGGGTGATCTGGGTGACAAATCCTCATAACCAAGTGGGTGTTCCTGTTGAAATGAATGATGCTAGAGTGCCAAGTCACCTAATCAAAGTTATCCCACATGAGCTATCAAAGCTTTGCTATACCTCCCTCATTAAAAGGGTTCATTTTCAATCAATGGAAATAAGCAAGCTCTCAAGCCTCTTTAAAAGTACAAGTCTTAATCTTATGCTTGAGTCTAAATCTTAATTAGGGTATTTATCATGTTTGTGTTTAGGTATCATCCTCCCTATTTTAGATTAGCATTAATTAGTTTAGGGTATTTATCATGTTTGTGTTTAGGTATCATCCTCCCTATTTTAGATTAGCATTAATCACATTGTTAATTAGTATAGGATTAAGTCTTTCTTATCACCACCATCTCCATGGGAGCTTGGATCATGGTATTAGAGCTAGTCTCTTTCTCCCTATATCTTAGCATTCACCTCCTCTAGCATCACTTGCATTAATCTCAAATCATTAGCTACTATTACTTACTTAATCCCAACCTTATCTTCTACTTCAAGAGAGAGGTTGAGATTGCAGAGCTCCCATCCTCTTGACCATTCATTGGCCAAGATCTATTAGACACTTATTCTACATCCTTAAATGACCATTCAAAGCAAAGGAAATCGCCAATTTAAGCTTCTACGCATCATAGTTCATGTACGACCCTGTCGACTAGTTTTTTGCGCCATTCATCGCCTATACATAAAATTGGCATAAGAGCTATTAGGTGTGGCTAGAGCATACTACAAGGAGCCCAAAACTCTAATCTCAAGGCATTTTATCAACGGAACGAAGAGAAATCAAGAAAAAACCAGCCGTTTGATGTAGGTGCAATTCTACCCATTTTTAAGAGTATTTGAGATAGAGTTTTCTACAAATTGCACTTGGCCTCATCAAGAACAACATTGCTAAGGAAAATGCCCCTTCAAAAACTTCATTGATAAGCTTGATTTTGGCCTTCATGTCAGAGCCCTCTTAATCATTGTATTAAGAAAGTAATTAAGCTCATTCAACTAAAATTAGTAATAATTAAGTTTTATTAAGGCCAAAATTGAAAGAGTGAGGGTATATTTGGGTGTGCTAAGGATCAAGTCATAAAATTGCATTTTGGGTGTGGTGAAAGTTTAGGAAGCAAATAAATCTCATATCTCTATCTATTAAGCATTACTAATCTTGCATTATCATCTCCAACACCACAAAATAAAAAATATTTTCTTATTATCATTGCATTTTGCACTTTTTCTAATGCATCAACCTTCACCGAAGATTATATCACCGATTTGTAAGAGAGTACAGACACTGCCATAGAGACTTGGTATAAGCTCATGGTAAGACCCTCTCATCATGGAGCATGTAGAAGTTGTCTCAATATTTAATGGTTATGGGTTTTACACATGGCAAAGCAAGAACATGTACTTGCTTATGTGTAAGGGGATTTGGCACCTAATTGAGGATGAACAAGTAGAGGTTGAGCCACTTCAAAACAACAAAGCATTGGGCCTTATTTCTCAAAACCTCAGTGATGATGAGATTAGTCACATTATTGCCATCAAGCAAGCCAAATTGGCATGGTAAGAGCTTAACAAGATTTTTAGCACTGACTCAAAGAGCTCAAAGATCAACCTTCTCATGCAATTTTACAAGTGCGACAAGAAGGACACCGAGACCATGGCACAACACATCAACAAGTTCAAAGGTATCAAGCAAAAACTTAGTGCATTAAACAAAGTTACTAAAGAAGATGAATCTGTTACTGCGTTGTTAAAGAGTGTTGACAAAGAGCCATATGAATCATTTGTTACACTTGAAAATGTGCCCAACACTAAAATTCAAGATATAGAATCATCCTTACTTGGACATGAATCAAAATTCAAGTATAAAGTATCATTCAAATCACATTCAAGTGAGCAATCACTCTATACAAAGGATGGGAGATTTCAAAGAATGAATCAATCAACATCTCAGCTTCCAAGATGTTATCACTATGGAAAACTTGGTCATACCAAGAATGAATGTCACAATAAAGATAAACCAAAGCTTTTTTGTGTGACGACTATGGGAAAATTGGTCACCTAGAAGAAGATTGCTATCATAAAAAGAAGTAGGTAAACGACATCCAACAGAAGATGCAATCTTCTAGAGAAAGAACCATTGTATTTTTCACCCCTCTTGTCTCTACAAAAAGTGTGATGTAATCAATCTCTAAGGCTATATGATTCAAGCTGAAATTCATACTAGCCAAAGTAGCTATAATGCCAAAGTAGCATAAGGGCCAAAGTAGCCTAGCACAAGGGGAGAGAGAGGAAGCATAAAAGCCTAAAAATTGTACCCAATCTAGCATCAAGGGGGGGTGTTGAAATGAATGATGCTAGAGTGGTGCTAAGTCACCTAGTCAAATTTATCCCACATGAGCTATCAAAGCTTTGTTGTATCTCCCTCATATAAAAAGGGCCATTTTCAATCAATGGAAACAAGCAAGATCTCAAGCCTCTTTATGAGTACAAATCTTAATCTTGTAACCTAATTGTGCTTGAGTCTAAATCTTAATTAGCATTAGGACTTGTTTGGGATCTTCTTGGGCCCTTTTATTTGGACACTTAGTAAAATGCTTAAAATGCTAATCAAGCTTTGACCAAGCTAGTGGCCTAGGCCTGAAAATGCATTTTTCCTTTTCTACAAAAAAGAAAATAGGCCAAAAGGTGATCTAATCATTAGATCTTCTGTCCTTGGGAAGGAATATGGACCTAACTGCCTTTTTGTCTTGTAGTGAAGTACCTTTCACAAAGAATGTTTGAAAATTTTCGTCACTTTGTTCCCTCCCTTTTTGGAGGTGCTGCAGATCCCACTCTCTCTCTACACTCTCTCTCTAAAACGAGTTTAGGGTGTTTTACTTGGGTAAGGGCTTCTTTTTCTCTCTCTAGGAGCCATGGCCTGCAGATCTGGACCTCCTACTCCATCATCCTCTCCACCAGCTCTCATGGAAGAGCTCACCATCCCCTCTTGTGAAGGTACAAATCTACACATCCTTGCAAGCTGAAGCTCTCCATCTCCATCACTAGCAAGCTCTCCATATCTATCATCCTCTCCACCAGCTCTCATGTGGAAGAGCTCACCATCCCCTCCTGTGAAGGTATAGATCTACACATCCTTGCAAGCTGAAGCTCTCCATCTCCATCACTAGCAAGCTCTCCATATCTATCTCCTCAAGGCCTCCATTTCCATCTCTGTATCCATCTGCATCTCCTCCACCTCCATCTCCATCACCATCTCCATCTTCATCTCCTCCATCACCATCCACATTTCCATCCTCCACCTCCATCCTCCATCTCCATCATCTCCATCACCATCCACATTTCCATCTCTGTATCCATCTACATCTCCTCCATCTCCATTTGCTAGGTACAATGGCTCTACAGGACATCACCAACAAGCAATCAAAGTTTCGCTTGCACGTGGACTTAGACGAGGAGTATGCCACAATGCGAAGTAATCGAACGAAGGGATGCATTCCTGCTGAGGTGCTACGACTTCAAGGTGCAAAAGCCATTGATCTTTGGACTGATGGAAGCATTTATCCCCTTGATCCACAGACTGGTGCACCTCCCCCTTTTCGTAATATCACGCAGGTCATATGCTTCTTGGGTGACGGTTATAATGGTTTCTTAGGGTACTGTCAGAGGCTCTATTCTTTGTACTTGCAGGAACTCTCAAATCAAAATCACCTCAGGAAGCTTCTAAAATTATGCAAGGCGGAAAAGGAAGAATGTGCGTCAACTTTCATGGCCACAAAGGAACATATGCTGGCTCGAGTCAAGGATCTAGAGAAGGAGGATGCAGAGCAGAAGATGAAGCTTGATGAAGGTGTGGAAAGTAGGGATCGAGCTATAGAGAACTATCTCCATCTTCGAAACTCAACTCGAAACCTTCGCCGACATGTCGATCATTTCACTCACCTCCCCGTGGGATATAATGCAAGGCAGCAAAAGCACAAGCCTCTGAGTCTTCTTTCCAAAGATGGGGGGGCTCGCAAGCGACGTGTGCATCAAACAAGGTAATCACAGCTTCAAAACTAGCATTACATTCCTTTTTCATATAGTTATGTCATTGACTCTGAACTATGTGATGTCTAGGGAATGTGCTAAAGCAATATTAGGTTGTTCCAATACTGAGGAGTCTATCCTTGAGCACATTATTCCAGAGCAGAAAGTAATCAATATGATAACCAATCCAGTAAATGGTGCGTTGCGTGACAGGATTCAAAAGTATTTTCTCAAGGAATTCGAGCAGATTGTCAGTCCCATTGACATGCTCACTGTGTGCGACACAGCAGGTATCAGTGATAAGGGATATAGGGCTTTGTATACTTGCATCACAGCACGTCTATGAGGCAAAGGAATGACACGATCTATACTTCCAACACCATACAGTATAGTTATGGCAAGGAAGTCAGCAAACAACAATATTGCCAACTTTCTAGGCGGCTACAGATGGGTGGATGGTAGCATGCCAATGTCAAATTCAAAAGATTTTACTTACAACAAGTTTAACAATGTTTACGTCGAGGTGGAGGCGCTTCAACGAGCTATGATTCAGTTTTATGATATGACATTAGAGGAGACGGATGGAAAGGCTATATTTGTCCTCAAATTGGATGAATGTCAGGTTGTAAAGGGCCAAAGGGTGGAACGTACAAGTCTAACACTCATGAGCAGGGCATTGAAGCGAAAGAGCTTAGACGGCGAAGATGAAACAGGTGATGCGGAGAATAACTTGCACACAAAGCGACGCAAGCAAGATTACTTTGGAGTGCAGTCTGAGAAGAACATATGGTGGTAGGCGGCATGGACCCTTCCGCACGAGGACCATGACAGTCTGAGGTGGTACTTCACCCGTACAGGTATTCAAGGAGTGATACACAGGCAATCAAATGGTGAAGTCTTGCATGTGCCTGGCGCACTGGTGACTTCGAAATAGAGTGGCACCTTGGTGGTGATCTCAAGACCCTCAAATGCATGTTGGGAACTAAAAGCGGTGCTAACACTTTGTTTCCATGCATCCTTTGTTGTCATCCAAGGATGCCAAGTGTCACAGTGGTGGGGAAGGCCAAACAAGCAACCAAGGTGAAAGGTTGTAAGCAGGCAAGTGCAAAGGGCTCAAATCAATTACAAAAAGGGAAGGGTATGCACGTCTGGCTCAATGGAATTATGAGCTGCAATCAAAGCAAGGCACCATCTCGCGCAGAGGAGGATGTTACTTGGAACCCTATTCTTTCAATTCCACTGTCGCGAGTACATGTGTGTACCTTGCACGCAAGACTTAGAATTCTGGACAAATTGTTGATGCTCCACATCAATTATGCTTGGAACATGGAGCCAGAGTCACGGCGAGAACAGTGCATCCAAGAGCTTGAAGTTGTTTTATCATCCGCCGTGGGGCTTCACGCAGGTGCTATCACCCTCTCTAAGGATCGCAAAAACCCATCAAGTACCCAAGATAACCCTAATAAGATATGTATGGGTGGTGCAAAAGCAAGACACCTGCTCTCAAACTATGGTGAGGCTCAAAGCCATACACATTTTGAATTATGGAAGCAGATTTGTGATGTAACAACCTATCAAGGCAATGAGGCGACACTAGGATTGAAGCGTGCACATGTGTGGGAAGCTTGTGATGAGATGATGAGGCTTCTTGAGCGCCCGTATCTTGATGAAGCAGAGATAGCTACATTCAAGACTTTGATTGACAGATTCACAGAAGAAATGATCCATGCTTGGGGGAAAACTCACATAACACACTACATGCATATTCTCTATGCGCACAGTTCCTTCTTTCTAGATGAATATGGGTCTCTTGCACTCTGGAGCAACCAAGGCATGGAACGATCACATTACCAAGCCAAGGCGGCCTATTTTAAGAACACGGGTCATGGCGGTGGCAAGGTTCGCAGCAATGCGTTTCAGGAAATGTTCAATTGGTTTTACCGTGCACTTACTGGGAGAGAAAGGCCCAAAAGCGAGCCGGAAATTTGTCTTTGAGGCGCAAAATCATGAAGGTGGTAGGTGTAAGGCGAAAGAGAAGGGTGCAATGCGTCAATGGCACATGAAAGAGCGAGGCAATGGCACAGTGGTCGACTAAGAAATGGCCGTGTGTGGTTACCCACCCAATAATTCTTGTTCGCCACTTTTTGGCGCGTTCATTGTAAATTGACTTTTTTGTAATTTTGGCCCCCTATAAATATCAAAGTGAGTTTTATTGTCATTTTTAAAAGTCTTGACTTGTGAGCTCTCTCTCTCTCTTCCTCTCCCCTTGACTCTCCCTCTCGCGCGCTCTCTCTCTCTCTCTCTCTCTCTTTCTCTCGCTCGTGCACTAATATCTCACGCACATGGAGCCCCCAAATGATCCTCCCTTCAATACGCAGGATGACATTTTCAAAGACCTTGGGCCCTTACCGGTGGCACATAGAACTGAAATCCCAAACATTTACCCACAAGCCCAAATGGATCTGGAAGCTGAGCGTGTGAGGCTTGAGCGAGAGGCCCAAGAAGCCCAAGAACGCCAAGAAGCGGAGAGATTACAGAAAGAAGCAGAGGACATGGAGGCAGCTGAGAGAGCAAGAAAAGAAGCCGAAGAGACCGTCAGAACACAGGAGGAGGATGAGGCAGCAAAGAAAGCATAGGAGGATGAGGCTGCCAAGAAGGCGGAAGAAGACGAGACAGTTAGGAAAGCGGAGGTAGATAAGAAGGCTGCAAAAGAAGCTCAGGCCGCCGCAAGCAACGAGAGAAGATTAGCATTCTTTGCTGCGGAGGAGGATTGGCTTAACAGACAAGCTCGTGGATTTGTTGCTGACTTGCGAATGGCCGGATACGAAGATGACACAATTTTGGAAGCGGCTATACAAGGTCTTTGAGTAGAATATACAAAGAGGAGAAATGAAGACACAGTAGAAAGGGAGCACCTGCCGAGTAGTAGGATTCTCAATGCAATGTTAGACAGAGTCTTGGCTCGTGCACTTGGTAAAGGAAAGAGAAAACTCTCAGCTGAGGAAGTAGAAAATAAGAGATAGAATCTTGAACGAGAAGCCAGGGCAGCAAACGCACGGAGGCTTCGTGAGAAAAAAGAAAGGAAAAATGAAGAGGAGCAAGTAAGGAAGGAGGCAGAGCAGAGAGCAGCTCAGAAGACTCCATCTGCAAAGGTAAAGAAAACTCCAACACCTGCAAAGGGCTAAGAAGGGGAAAACCATTCCTAAACGCACAGAACCCCCTTCCGATAACTTCCAAGAGCAGCGACAAAAGTTCAAAAATGACACGCCAGCTTGGACTCGCCACGCGCAAGCACCACCGCCCCCAACAACGTAGAAGAAGAAAAGGTGGAGACCAGGGACAGTTGCCCTTAGAGAAATTCGCAAATATCAGAAGAGCTGCACACCAATTATTCCAAAGGCACCTTTTGCTCGTCTCGTCAAAGAGATTATCCTCGACCAGCGCCGGGATGTCAATCGTGTGCAAGCGGCGGCACTAGGCGCTCTGCAACAAGGTGCTGAGGATATTTTGGTTTCGCTTTTCCAAGACGCAGTTTTGTGCATGGTGCATGCAAAACGTGTCACTATGAAGCCATCTGATCTTCGTCTAGCTAGGCGTATCCGTGGAGACAACTCTCTCTTTCACTAGATAGGAGAAGCCTTTGTAATGCAACAAATCCGTGTTTTGTAATCTCAATTTGATTAATGAAAAACCATGTCTATTTTCAAAAAAGTTGTTTTCTATTGCAAGTGATTGTCGTCTTGTCAAGGTAATTGTAGTCTTTTGCATGTAATTGTTGTCGCTACGTACATTCGACCTCATGTGAACGCTTGTCTGCCACCACCCGTCCGACTTTGGCTCGACTCGACGGGCCGATTTCTCCTGCGTATGGCCCCAAAAGGGTAGATCAGATGTGCAGGTTGCGCCGGGGCTGAAGGGGGGGGGGGTCGGTGGGTCGCGCCGTGGAACCTGTGCGCCACGGAGCGACTATAGCCAGGTCAAACAGGCTACAGTCGCTCCGTGGTGCACAGGTTCCACGGCGCGACCACCGGCCCCCCCGTCGGCCCCGACGCACCCCGCACATCTGATCTACCCTTTTGGGGCCATACGCAGGAGAAATCGGCCCGTCGAGTCGAGCCAAAGTCAGACGGGTGGTGGCAGACGAGCGTTCACAAAAATTGATTGAAACATCATGACATGACATGACAACAACATATAAACACATCAAGAAGATAAAACTTAAAATCAGCTCGACAAACATCTTGATGTCATTAATTGTTTGATTTTCACAAAAGGCAAATGAGTACATTGGATCTAGCCAACTCGCTTGATGAGCTTGGTGAAAGCCTCGTGGGTGACAGTCTTTACCAATGGTTTGTCACCAATGCGTTCGGCTATCTCTTTGGCATCAGTGATGACAAGGCATCAGTGATGCCTTGTCCAAGGCTAAGGCCACAAAATCCTAGGAAAGACCCCGCACTTTTATCACCAAAGCTATAGATAGTTGCTTCCCTATTTACAAGAATACATTTATGGGCATTTTGGGCTATAGGGGCTTTAGACAGGATGGCGCTTAGGGCTCTGCACTTCAAAAATTCCGCTTGCGCGTCATTTGAAAAGTCGTTGTGAATCACGCGAAGCATCTCGGCATTGAAGCTCGGGATGTAGTGCCATAGCGCAGCATCTTTCCCCTCCACCTCCTTTCGTGCTCCACCCTTTCGGCTTGCGAACCAGTCCATTTCTCTTGCGGTCTACAAAGTAGATAGAAGAATGAGTTGACTTCAAAAAATTACAAATTAAGAGGGAAGAAATTGGGTGTACTACCTCAGTGGCATCATCATGATCCGCAAGGTTTGCATCACTAATATTGATGCTCCCGGGGCTGACGGAATCCAAAATGGCAAGCAGCTTGTGAGGGGCAAAGCTAGTTTCTGGCACACTCTCGTAGAAATCCTTGCACTGGGATATTTGTACAAGAGTCTCTGCCACAAGGGACTCTATTGAGGCATGATTTTCCGGGAGCGCAAGCACCTTTGTGACATCTGCGGAATTGAAGTCAATGTGGATGTCATCATCTTTGGACGGCTATTGTGTGTCTTGCATGCCCGCGTACATAGCAATGACTGAGAGAGTTTCATCTTGGTGCAGCCCGAGGACATGGGCGATGTCATCCAAAAATAAGAACTCTACACCTTCTACTATGATGGGGTGTAGAGTTCGCACTTCGAGCTCTGGAACTTCATCCATGACATCGTCCCCTTCGATGTCCCGTTTCACAGCCTCAGCTTGCGGCTCTTCCGCCAGAGTCACAAGTGCAAGAGATGCTTCTTGCACTGGGGTGACAATCTCCTCCTTTGGGTCAGCTTCCTTGATCAAGAGATAAGGTGTGGCTTTCTTTGGAGGAGTGGCCTTCCTCTTTCCCTTGCTTTTCTCTATTCCCTCCACGATCAGGAGGGTAAGAGTCATGTCCCACCTCAAAAAACTTGTGCCGATGTTGCCCATTCCAAGATCTACTAGGTTATCTTCTTCCTCCTCCCTTAGATATGTGCTACTAAGGCCTTTGAGGAATCTTGCAAGCCTGAAGCTGAAATTTTTGTTCGCTTTGTAGGTATGCTTGATAAGATCCACAGGCACCCAAGTCCCCTCCTCGTCTTCAAAGTTGACACAATATTCAGCCATGTATGTGTCCATGTAGCTAGTGAACGCCCCAAACACGTCATTATGGAGTTCGGCGGTGCCTTCCATGTCATGTCTGAAAGATGGGTGCAAGCTTCTCGATCAAGTGACCGAGGTCAAGCTTGTGCAATTGAGATAGGAGAGCTTGGACGGGGGTGGCCATGCTTGAGTAGCGAAGAAGGCGAGGGGACCGCAAAGATGCAGAGAGTGAGGAGATGAACTCAAAGTGGCCAAAAGTGACTTATAAAGAGGTCTTTAAAACTTTTTTTATGTTTAAAAATTCACTTAAAACCTCCACCAAAAAAATAAAAACACGCGACATAACTTAAAAGTGCACAAAATTGAACGCAAATTGCGAGTAGCCAAAATTGTTTTGAATTAATCTCTCAAAATCTGTTACATAGCTTGCTTAATATGGATACATATAGGGAAGGGAATGCTTTTACAAAAGTAAGATGCCTCTTTCCTCTTACGTAGAGGTGTGTTATCAATCACAAATGAAAAGTCACCTTTTAGTGCAAACCTAAGGCCTAAGTACTCCCTTAGGTTCGCCATATTCCAATCAGCATTTACTACGATATCCCACACATCAGCTTGCGTGCTAACATGTACATCAAGCTGTTCTGCATTGTTGATGTCCAAATCGAGTGCTTGCCATTCGCCTCCAGTCAACTTTGAACGTCTGTAAGGAAAGATAATAGAGAGTTGTTGCTTTCCAAGCTGGTACCGAACGACCATCTTCTCCGACACCACCATGCACTTTATCTTGTCACCCTGATGTTGAATAACCTTCAAATCCGATGAAGGTGGCAGAAAGGCACTCATTGCTGTGCCTCCCTTTGCAATCCACATTGTAGGAGTCCGGTGAACATCAGCCTCCTTGAACAAAAACACAAACAAATGTAAAGGCATGAAGAACGTGAGAGTCGCACGATGTGACCCATAGGTGCACTTCATTGCATTGCACACATCAATCTCAATCCGACGTCTGGTTAGTGCAACCAAAGTATTGTCGGGCTTTGGCCAATCATGGTCCGTGAGACTTGGTGTAGGGAGCCTCCGTAGAGTCCCAGAACCATCTCTTGATGTGGGTACAATATACTCTGCATGAAAGAAGAAAACTGAGCGCTCTAAAAGCTCTGATGCCGAACAACCAGTATATAGTAGCTTGCTGATTTCAAAGTGGTGTGCCTCAAAGGTTCCAGAAAGGGCCTCTAAAGGCTCCCATTCCACAAATGTCGACGACGGAAAGATGTCAGCACAGAACATTACAAGAACACACTTGAAAAAATCAAGCTTTCGTAACATGAAATGATATTAGCATGTCTCAGTGCAGCCCATAAAACAAGAAGCACAAATAAAACTTACAATTTGCAGGAAAGTGTTTGTGATTGGCATTGTCAACACGGAGTTGCGATGCCTTGTAGACGTGTTGGATCATCACCTGCTTGCTTCCGTCAGTCCCCTGCTTGAGATCCACTATGCGACCCTTCCAATGGTGCGACTTTAACCCTATGTATCTGCGAGAGACTTTGTGGGCTCCCCTTATGCTTGGACGCATCGTCACCCACATTCCTTTTGCAAAGGTGCTTGTAACCCACAAGCCAGTGTCGTCTTGTTCGTTGTTGCTGCTAAAGGACTCCACCCTTGAACGAGGTCGGCGACTCCTTAATGACTATCATTAGGCTTGGGGCAAATTAAATTAAAGGGCCCAAGAAGACCCCAAACAAGTCCTAATGTTTAGGATATTCATCATGTTTGTGTTTAAGCATCATCCTTCCTAGTTTAGATTAGCACTAATGATACTATTAATTAGTATAGGATTAATAAGCCTTTCTTATCACCACCATCTCTATGGGAGCTTGGATCCACAAGCTTTAACAATTCTAAATATAATTCTTCTTGTAACTCACCATGCAAGAACGCATTGTTTACATGCACGTGATGCAAAATCCGACCTTTTGATGTAGCTATATCTCTCATGGTTGCCATCTTGGCAATGGGGCTGAATGTCTCCTCATAATCAATGCTATAGGTCTGAGCATAATCTTTGGTAACTAATGTTGCCTTACTAATGCTTTTATATGAGTTGTGCTTTACTTTACAAGTAGACCCACTTACATCTAATAGTCTTTTTACCCTCAGGCAGAGGCTCGACATAGGTACCAATTCCCATATCTTATTTGCATTCAATGTAGCCATTTATTCATCCATGGCTTTCTCCCAATGTATATGCCAAAGAGCATCCTCAAAACATGTGGGTTCAACCTCGTGTTGCACAACCTTTGCCTTCGTACATCAATCTCTGAGAACAGAGTTTTTGACCCTACCTCTGACTTGCGTGGTCCTGGACCTATCCTTGGTGTCCTTGCGGGCTACCTTAGCCTTACTTGCACTAGGTGTCCTGATAGGTGGAATCACAAAATACTCATCAAGGCTCTGCTTTGAGCCACTAGAATCTCCATCAACAGCATCCTTAAAACATGTGGGTTCAACTTCCTGCACAACCTTTACAAACGTATACATAATGGTGAGCTACAAACGTATACATAATGTTGAGCTACATAACCATCATATATCAATATGTGAATAGGGTTTTTGACCCTACCTAACTTGCATGGTCCTAGATCTATCCTTGGTATCCTTGGCTGCCTTAGCCTTCCTTGCACTAGCTGTCCTGATAGGTGGAACCTCCAACTCCTCATAAGGGCTCTGCTTCGAGCCACTAGACTTTCCATCTCAGGGGGTTCACTATAAGTAAACCCTCTGTGTATCACGTGCGTTTAAGGCCTATTTTAAAAATGCCTTATATGTGAAATTTTCATGAATAAAACATACCCTTTTTCCATTCAACTTGTAAATACCTCCTTAAATGGTATCCTTTTATATGTAAAAAATGTGTAAAAAAGGGATTTAAAAAAATCCCTTTTCTACGCTTACATATTTATGAGTTACCCCTCCTCCTCCCCCCCGAGCTTTCCATCAACATATGAATGCCTTACTAAAATGTCAGGCATACCAAGAGACTCATCAACCTTCTCTTTACTTTTATATGATGCACTTGCTAAACCTACAGGATTGATTTTCTGATGCATCCTACCACTCCATGGTCTATCAATAGACCCACTACTAGAGGACTCTCCTGGTCCACTTAATGACTTTGATTTTGCTAACCTAAATTCTACATAACCACCTACTCATGTGCATCAGCCCCAATCCAGTCTTTATACCAATTTCTCATCTCATCAAAGTTGACATCCCTGCTCACTTTCATCTCACGTGTGACAGGATTATAATATCTATACCCCTTTTGCTCAAGGGAGTAACCAATGAACATACATTTTTTAGCCTTTGGATCCAACTTACTGCGTAGCTCATCACGAATGTGCACGTATATAATGCATCCAAACACTTTCAAGTGTGACAAATCTAATTTTTGGTAGCACCGTTGTGGGAGTCCTGTTCATAATGTAAAATGTACTTACTTCATCCTAATAATGGTGAGGCATGCTCTTCTCAGCCATATCAATGTACGAGCAACCTCTGAAATGTGCCTATTCTTCATGCTCACTTTCATCTCACGTGTGACAAGATTATAATATCTATAACCCTTTTGCTCAAGGGAGTAACCAATGAACATACATTTTTTAGCCTTTGGATCCAACTTACTGCGTAGCTCATCACGAATGTGCATGTATATAATGCATCCAAACACTTTCAAGTGTGACAAATCTAATTTTTGGTAGCACTACCGCCGTCGTGGAGTCCTGTTCATAATGTAAACTGTACTTACTTCATCCTAATAATGGTGAGGCATGCTCTTCTTAGCCATATCAATGTACGAGCAACCTCTCCAATGTGCCTATTCTTCCTCTTAGCAACACCATTTTGCTATGCAAAGTGTACCTGCATGTGAATTGCCTCTAAATTCCATGCTTTCTTAAGTACTCACTTACTTACATTTCAAGCCCCATATATTTGAGTTCACCACATCAAGTACTCTCTTACGTACACTCCTTTGATGTGGAAATACATTCTTTTTTTTTGCTTTTCAAACTGACATAGTTCACATACTTTATGCATTCCATCCAATTTAAACTTTGGCAAACCTATAACAATTTCTGAATTCTCCATAGACTTTAATCCCTGCTCATTCACATGACCAATACATTTGTGCTAGATATTTATATTGGCCACAACACCTGCACCTTGTGTAAACATAGTAGGTTTCACCTGAGGCATGCTTATATCCAAAGTAAACATTCTACCTACTCTTTTGGCCTTTGCAACCAAACGACACTTCTTATTGAAGTCCTCAACATAGCAGCCCTCAAGGATTAAAGTATACTTGCAAAAACCCCACTCAACCATTTGTCCAATAGAAACCAAATTATTTGTTATGTTAGGCACATGAAGTACATCAACTAAGTATCTCATCTTGCCATCCTGCATAGAGAATGGAACATTCCCAATGTGAGTAATAGGATGAGTCATGTCATCCCCCATCTCTATGTAACCTGGTTTTTCCAAATTTTTGACATCGCTAACCCACTCACCATGATAGGTCATGTGGTTAGAGGCTCTCGATCCACTACCATACATCATCACCATTTGTGCAACAGTTATTGAATTCAATATGTGTTGTATGACAAACAACTACTCACATCTATCTTTAGCCTACTTGCTTGAAGATGCGTAATTGTTTTACTGCAACCTACCACTTTTTATGTCACTCTACTTCTTACATCATTTTGCTGCTACAAATTGACCTGGTTTCTCGCAATAAAAATAATCCTTTGAACTGTATCCCAATTGCTATCTTTGCCAATAACCTTGGCCTCTCTAGCTCCCCCTACCTTGTGACTGGCCTCTTCCACCTCTGTGTGTTTGTTTCTGCTATGAATAATTGGTGTCCATAATTTTAATTTCCAAAATGGCCACCGCCTTGGCCTTGACCACAACCTCTACCTCTACCTCAACCTCAACCTCAACCTGAATTGGAGGCCTGTTCTAAAGTGTTCTTACTTTGGGAGGGACTCTTCACCCAAAGACTTCTTTTCTATGAATTAACATAGACACCAAATCTTGAAAGTTGAGAACACTCTCTTTCACACCAATGGAGGTCTTGAATGGCTTGTATTCTTTTCCAAGATCATTTAAACAAACACTCACCCAGTCTTGGTCTTCCACTAAGACATTGATAGATCCAAGGGATTCAACAATACCCTAGATCTTCAACGCATACTCATTGATATGTTCTTCTTCTCCACTGTATGCAGCTCCTGTTTTAGCCGCAACTCCCTTGCTTTTGTGTTTGTCTGGAACATCTTCACGAGGTCTTGCCATGCAACTGCTGGAGTGTTAGCATCCTATATATGCCCTATCACATAGCGTGTCACACTGACTGAAAGCTAATATATGACTTTTTTTGCACCCTGGTTCCAGTCTTGAATGCCTCTATCTCTGATGGATTGGCGTTCTGTTTAGGAAAATTTGGAGGCTCCTCATTGTTTCCTTCAACATAATCCCAAAATACTTTTTTTCATCAAGAAATTTGACATTCTCAACTTCTACGTATGAAAGTTGTTCTTGTTAAGATTCTCACTGACAATTTGGTTGATGTTGTTAGACATCTTTTCTTCCAAACAATAAGAAATCTGCAAACAAACAATTTCTATATGTAACCTGCAACACATCACTATTCTACTGTAACTCTTGTAGTGATACTTCTGTACAATCTATGTATGTCACAGCACGTGATCAGAGTACATGTACATATACCCATAATCAAACAATACATGTGAAATCACTATCTAGACACCTAAAATACACTGTTACACTACAATAACTAGTGTTTGGATAGAAACAATTTCAAATTAGAACTTTTCAAAAGTGCCTAAAAACACCTTAGCCAAACAGAGCCCGAAACGCGCTTGAAACGCAAATCTGGTCCCAAATTTTAGTATAAAGTACATCTACAAAGTATTGCACACCAAATAGGCACCTCCACACCTCCGAAGATAGCTCCTTAATCAGAGATGTGTAGCTCCCAGAGAGCTACCCACCAAGGGGTGTCGTACCGAAATAAGAAGGACAAGAGATGATGATGCTCTTACCCATGTATCACTTCCTTTGCCTTTGTAGCCTCCTTTGCTTGTTGCTCAGCTCCTTAGCTTGAACCAGGCTTTGATACCATGAAAAGATTGGGGGAGGAGAGAGAGCTTGAGTTGCAAGCACACTCCCACAACAATGGATAAGACACACAATTACATGGAAGGCTAAAATCTTCTTCTCCTTCTTTCTCTCAAAGGAGGCCGACACAAGATAAGTGAAAACCAACATAAGTACTAGAGTACTATGTACAAGCGGTCCATAATGCTAAGTAGGTTCTTTGTACTAGGTAGGTGTAGTCAAGCAGTAGAATCACTAGAGAAGATCCATCATGTTAGCTAACAAATATGCCAATGGTTGTGGGAATGGTCACCCAAGCACATCATGAGTGTCAGCTCGTGTTGATCTTGACATCTCAAAAGAATGTACAAAAATTATGAAAGCCCCTTTTCTAATAGCCCAAAAGAGGGTTAAAAAATGCCTTAAGATGTGTTAACTTACATATTTCAAACAAAAAAACAACAGTCTGCATCCCTTTTAACACAATGTAGGCTATCCTCCTTCAATTTACTAGATCTTAAGATCTTTCTAAGATTTGAAGCATAGAATTAAAGTAAGTTCAAAACCCTATTAATGAATTTAGTAATATTTTCTCAAACTTAGTGTGGTTCTTAATTAATCTTGAGTGTGATTAAAATATAGATATAGAAAATATCATATCGTTCAAGATTTTTCGAAGATTAGCATGAACTTCAGCATGCCAAAGCCTTTGAGTTAGACATCATGCTACAAGATTCTTAATCTCAAATATCTTACATGTGATATTTTTCACAACATCAACCACCCAACATATTTTATTCATGATCATGCCTCAGAATGCTTTGTGTCATGTAGTGTCTAGCATTCTACTCCTATGGTAACCACTTCTTTTCAATCGTGTTATCTCTATACTTAATCGTTAGTATTTAGACACCAACTCGGGTTTCACATCCATCTTTTTGCAGTATTTCTCCTTGATCCTAGTATTCCAAATAATTTATAAAATTAACTTGTCATAATGTGCACCACAGGGATATGCAAATGCATCTTTATGAGTACCTTTATGAGCCTTTACAACTCTCTCTCTCTCTACTTTGCACTCCTCCTCCACACACACACACACACACACACAAGACTCCTTTTCTTTGTGAATTGTGATTGGAAATATGTTTATATAGATTAAGATTTATTGAACTTATAACAAATGTCCTTTAGTGATAAATAACCTTTAATTTAGACTTGACACCTACATTAGGTATTATTACACACACACACACACACACACACACACACACACACACACTTTCTAAATAATAATAGTTACATTGTTTAAATGCATAAAATAACAAAATCACCTTTGAAAGATAATGGCTTTACATTTTTAAAATAATAGCATAGGAAGTCAAATTACCAAGGAACAAACACTCCTTTGGAAAAAAAAACTCTCTCTTGAGCATTAAATTGTATAAAATAATACTTAAGCTTTGTTTTCAAAAACACCTTTTTGCTATTTTTCAAACCATATTTTATGAACGTTTTATAAAGTTATTTTCTTGAGGGCCTCCCGTCAAAAAATAGCATAATAGAAAATAAATATGTATACATGGTTTATAAAGATATTGCTACCAAAAGTTGGGGCTTTAGCGACATCAACTAACAACATTTTTAGTGATTTCTAACCGATTGAAGATGCTCTGATGAGGGATGCCAATCCCTTATCATCACAAGGTGATGCTTCAAGGGATGCTTTTAATACATGTATTCCTTAAGCCAAACAATTTATATCTCCCCCTTCACTATTCATTTATAGTTTCCCAAATAAACTTTCCCTCTTACACATAGGCAAGCATACATGCATGAAGGGCAATGGGTTAAAAAATGCAAAACTCTCTTCCCAAAAAAGGTGTGTTTTTTTAACTTTCTTAATTTTGTATATTTTAAAACCTCCAAAGTATTCATGATATTCTTATCCTTTAAACTCCTAATAGTCTTAGGGATTTTAAAAAAAATGCTCAATGTTAATAGGGTTTATAATAAAGCCTAGTAAACCCTAACACCATTAGTCTTGTCACAGCAGTAACCCTAACAATGTTATATATATAATTAATTAATCTGTAGCTTCTTCTCCTTCAAATCCCTTTGTAGGTTAGTACACTAAGCACTTTATTACTTTGTAGATTCTCCTCAAAATCCCTCTGAGGTTCTTCTCCTCCAAATCCCTCGGAGCTCTTTATTATTTTATAGATTCTCCTTAAAATCCCTTTGAGCTCTTTATTACTTTGCAGATTATCATCGAAATACCTCTGAGCTCTTTATTACTTTGTAGATTCTCCTCAAAATCTCTCTAAGGTTCTTCTCCTCCAAATCCCTTTGAGATCTTTATTATTTAGTAGATTCTTCTCCTCAAAATCCCTATGAGGTAAGTCCACTAAGCTCTTTATTATTTTGTAGATTCTTCTTCTCAAAATCCATCTAAGGTAATTCCACTAAGCTCTTTATTGTTATATGGGTAATTTGGGATTTCATTTTCATCTTTTATATTTTTATTGATTTATTATTGTTGGTTTTTATCCAATTATCTTTATTGTTCTTATATTATATTTAGATGATTATGAAGGGACACTTTTTCTTCTTTTATTAAATCTAGAAGAAGAATAAAGGGGAGGAGGAGGAGGAGGAGACTTCTTATACTTCTTTCATTATACATAAACAAGAAGTTTATGGCTATGCATAAGCAAGAAGTTTATGGCAATGCTCAAGTATGATTATACATACAACTTTATGCATAATCAAAAAGTTTATGGCTATGCTTCTTTCATTATACATAAGCAAGAAGTTTATGGCTATGCTCAAGTATGATTATGCATACAACTTTATGTTGCATAAGTTTTATTCATAAAGCATAAAGATCTTATGCATAAGTGTTATCTAGTGTCCAATGAGAAGAATATTAAAAAAAATATGTTTTCATTAGCCAAAAGAAGATGCTAGAGAAGAGGGAAGGTAAAACAGAGAGTATAAAAGAGGGAAGGTGAGATTGAGAGTATTATAAAAGAATGATAAAATAACACAGAGAGATGGACAAGGAAGGGCCGATGTGAATAAGTTGATAGATACACTAGAAAAGATGTTCCTAGCTCTAGGAGGCAAGGAAAGCCAAGGCCACATATTATCAACCTTCCAGAATGTCATCTTGTTTAAGAAGAAAAGCAGTACCAAAAGCAAAAAGAAAGATGGTGTAGCGGCTATGTTGCATTATTCGGTTTGAAATATTTTTTATGTGAATCATCTAGGAAAATTATCATAATTTCTTAATGTTTGTCTAGAAATGTTTATATTGAATAATGAGTTTTATTATGAATTTTGTACAAAATATGATAGAAACATTTTGTAAATTTATCCAAATATGATCATGTGTATAACTCTGTCTAAAGCATTTTTAAATGCAAAGAAAGCTTCATCACATTTAGTAGAGTCAATAAAGAATAAAAATCCTCCTTCCCAAGGAAAAAGCCATGGGTTTCCTTTTTGAAATTTAAGGCTAATAAATACTATGAATCCTTGAAGTTGAGACCAAAGAATACTATGAAGAGCTTAGAACTTGTGCATGAGAGAGAGAGAGAGAGAGAGAGAGAGAGAGAGAGAGAGAGAGAGAGAGAGAGAGAGAGAGAGAGAGAGAGAGAGAGAGAAACTTCACAGTGTATATTCTTAGTGGCCATAATGGGGAGTCATCATTGTTAGGGACTGCAGATGTGTTTTGCATAGCCACGCAGGAGTTGATGTCTATTGCCCCAATGATATCTAAGATACTAGACTAAGAAGGAAAATCTATGTCTTTGGTGGCGAAAATTTGCAACCTTCAAAAGTGGAAGCACACCAAAGCCCTCTACAACTCTCTTCTTGAGTTCTAAGAACTTGTAAAATGTTGTAAGATGGAAACCAAGAGAGAAGCAAAAACTTTAGAGGATTAGATTCATAAGATGGTTTAGCATGATGTACTTCAATTAACGGGGTGTCCATAATCAAGAGGTAAGCTCACATGAGGCTTCTAGTGAGATAAATCAATATAGAATATGCATGTTTTTGTGATAAAAGACATTATGCATATTTAGGTTCTCATGCAACTTGATCACATGAGGCTAGAAATATGAATTATAATTTACATGTGAGGATAAATCTTTTTTTAAGATTTTGACCTTTAAAAAAACATTATCATCTTGTAAAGGAGTACAATAAATCCCTTTAGATCACTCTTTTTGAATTATGAGAATCTGTAAAATGATGCATAGTAAAATAATTTAGCTCTTGAGTTACAAGGAATAAACCATTTTTCTCTTTGTGAATTCTGATTTCTCTAAACTTTATAGGTATTCTTCATACTTGATTTGGGGTTTAAAAAATACATTTATGATAATAAATATCCTCTATAACTTCCTAAAAGGTTAGAAAATTGATATTTTGATTTCTCGATAGAGAAAACTTTGACAATCCCATATGACCAATGTCCATATGCAACCAAAACTAGGCATCATTTGGGGGGGGGGCATATTTAAGAAACTATTCTAGCTAGAAACTATGGGCTAAAAACTATGGGATGATGCATTTTTATAGGCAACTTGGTTGGAGTGGCATGGGTTTGTAAATGTAAGGAAAGTTGTAGACAAGCCCTTTTCTTCCATTCATCACAAGAACTTATGCTAGGACCACCTTCTTTTGGGGTCAATGCAGACTTCCCTTGGTATGGCAATGTACTTTCTTCACATCTGATGATCATTTAGGAGATAGGTCTTACGCCACTTGGTTTTTAGTCCCAGATGACCTGTGGTGTTGTACTCCTAGATGATTATTTAGGAGATAGGTCTTGTGCCACCACTTGGTTTGTACTCCCAGATGGCTTATATCTATTATGTAGTCCCTTGTACAGATCAATAAATTTCCATCCTCCTTTGGTGCATGCCAAAGGGTGGTTGAGCTTTGACTAGGCAAATAGGTTGTCCATTTGTTAATTCACCATGCAGACTTTATCCATATCAAAGGGTGTGTCAAGGATGTCAAGGAAGTTTCCTTTGAAGATGAGGTCCCATAGACACTAAGTGTTGCTCATGGATGAGCAAGGACACCCCTAGGTTCTTTCGATCATCTTTGTTGTGCCATTGCAGTGGCACCTCATTGGGTTGGGCCCCTCCTATGTGGTTACGCTCATTGAGATCAAGCCTCTCATTGAATAGTTTGATGATTGGGGGCTCGTAGATCTAGGTGATAAGGTGAGGGAGAAGCTCAAGAATGGGGGGTTGGAATGTGGATGTAGCAAATAGCCCCGTGGGGATGATGATGCATACGGATTGGCGGGAGGGTTTTGGGTAGGGTGTTGGTTTGGAAAGGGTGGAGGGATGGTGGGGTGGCATTAGGGTCACTCATTATCGGTTGGTTTGGGTCCTACTCCTTGGGATCTTCTTTGGTTTGGAAAGGGTGGAGTGATTTGTGGGGCTGCACATCAGCAGGCACTCATTGTCTCGTGGGTCTTGCTCCTTGGGATCTTCTTTTGGATGGGATGTTGGTTTAGAAAGGGTGGAACAATTAGTGGGGTAGCATCGGGGTCGCTCATTGTTAGTAGCTTTGGTTCTTGCTTCTTGGAATCCTCTTTGTCACCCAAATTACTAGAAGAGTATGCTTTTATCACCTTTTGCCAATCTTCATCACTCTTAAAGGCTTGCACACAGCTTGCTTGTTCAAGGTCATCTTATTAATTTGTAGGTATGTGGCTTCTGAAAAAAAGGCATAGTCCTCTTGTATCTCATCAATAGAGAGGTCTTAGGATAGGCTATATGAATGGTTTAAATGGTGGTATCTCTAGTTTCAAGGGCCTATTCAAGGTATATGTAGACTATTTGATATAGTCCTATATTGGTTGTTGGGCATGTGTGACATAGTTGGTGGTAGATCAACTTCACTCATTTGGCAAATGAGGGTCTTCATGGCTACCAAGGTAGAAATAATTGGATATTTGTAGATAGGGTAGTCAGGCAGGATGGTTCCGTGAGTTCAAGGAAGTGGTCTTCCATAGTGGTCTTCCATGGAAGTGGAAGACCACTATGGAAGTGGTCTTCCATAGTAAAAAATGTAGAGTTGATAAATAAGTGGTAGGGTGGAGTGAGGTTAGACATGACCGAGTGAGTGGAAGTGGAAGTGGTCTTCCATAGTAAAAAATGTAGAGTTGATAAATAAGTGGTAGGGTGGAGTGAGGTTAGACATGACCGAGTGAGATTCGAGGGTGGTGTCCAACATGGAAATGGATTAGTTGTAGAAGAAGAGGGTGGAAAGGGTTAATTTCATGAGGTTTTGATGTGGGTAAGGATGGTGTAGAAGGTGGGGGTGGATATTGGTTCAGATAGAAAGATGTTAAATTGAAGTAGGTGTAGAGGGAAAGGGTGCAATTGTTGAGATTAAGAGTATCCCACGGAGGATGCATAATTTGTTGCTAAAGTTTCAAGGTTGATTACTCAAGAGAAAAGCATATCTAGCTTCCTTTAGTCATGCCCTTCTAAGTGGGTTTCATCCAAGGGAGGTGATGGCTTCTATCTTATGACTTTTTGTGTGTACCTTGGAGATGAGGTTTTCTTTGTGTTAGAAGAGATCTTGGTAAGCCTTATCTTTAGCATACCACTTTTCCATGGCATGGTTATACTCATTGTGGAATTTTGTTAGGGCCATTTTTACCTCTCCAATCTTTCTATAAGGGTTTATTGTGAGGCTTATTCACTTGGAAGTATGTACCTCCTAAATTAGTTTCTCATACAATTCCTATCCTGGAAGAATGAGCAAAGCCTTCATGACATAGGGCTTATTCAAAGAACCCCAAGTACTCCAAGATGGTCAAGGAATAAATTGGCGGCTTATAGCATCCAAGTTTACTTACACAATTGAGCATATAAATGGGTATCTCCCCTACATAGCAATAGTGGCCAAAGAAGAACAAAAAGATCAAAGTTTGTGTTACAAACAAGGAGGCATATAGCTCCTTGATGCCTTTTTGGCCTATAATCACGTGGAAAATATACCTGCTGTTGCTGAAAGATCAACATAAGATAACATTCACGAATAGATTAGGGCTCATATGCATGTCAGGGCATTATAAGGTTATGCCATTTGGTTTACCCAATGCACATAAAATTTTTCAAAGGCTTATTTGCATGCCTTACAAGGATTTTATTTGGAAATTCCTTAAGGTTTTCATGGATGACCTCCCTTTGTGCTAATTCAAAATGGAAAGTACATCTTTGGTGTTTATGGTATTAGTATTACAGGTTCACACTGACGAAAGCGCTCGATGGTGTGCATGTGGAGAGAGAGAGAGAGAGAGAGAGTATGCTCAAAAAGAGAGAAAGTATTGCACGACTCAATGATGGTTGATTGATATGATTGAAGTTCACCAAGTATAATGTTTTTTTCAAGCTTGAGAGTAGCCTTATCTTTTAACACATACACATGACACATGTCAACACATACACACGCACACTAATGACATATGGCACCCTTATCTTATCCACATATAAAGGGGTTTTAACACCTAAGTAGGTGGTCACTCACAGACACATACATATGAACAATATCACACATAGGATGGTTACACACACAAGATGGGCATAGATGTGAAGCTCCAAAATACCCAACAAACTGCCTTTAGAGCGACGGAGGTGATACCCAACATTCAAGTTGGCACTGTATCATTATGTGCAAGAGATGATTCAGGATGAGATAGTGGAGCTGGAGTACTATTCTAGAGACTAGAATTGCACCGACATCTTCATGAAGGCTCTTAGGAAGGACCACCTCACTTGGCATCTTCAATGACTTAGCGTTGCGCCCACCAGAACATAATTTGTCTTTAGGAAAACATTAAGGGGGTGTGTTACTATACGCCTCTCAACATTTATCTCACACATAGATGTTTGGTACTACACATTTGTAAATGCCCCCATTATGAGGTAAAGCCATTAGTGTATGTGTCTTTCGTGGGAACCCCATACTTACCCTGGCTGAGATGCTGATGGGGTCGCTATTTGTAACCTTTGATGGTTAGGAGATGGCCAAGGGTTCGAGCATTAGAGATGGGGCGCAGGGAAACATCGTGGCTGGGGGGTCCCAGGGAGCCATTAGCCCCCTTAGGGGTCTAAGGGCAGGAGCCCCGGCCCAATAGTATGGGTTTGTTATTAGTGGATGATGGTCACATTTTGAGGTGATGACTGTGTCTATGCCATGTAACCACTCACGTTTTATATGCGAGTGGTTACGCACCTACCACACCACCTGTAGCACTATATATGGACAAGCTAAGGTGTCCAATGTTTGTGAGCATCCACACCCTCTACATTTAGTATATTCTCCATCTAGAGTCTTTTTAGATTGCCATCTAAGCTCCACTTGCGAGCGCACAAGTGGATTGAACCATCACATTGTACATATCTTAGAATTATAAATTCTCTCCATTCTCTATCTATTGTAATTTTTTTTTCTATCTATCTTTTTGTTGTGCTATATTCTTATAGATACATTCTCAGAATTATAAATTCTCTCCATTCTCTATTGTAATTTTTTTTTCTATCTTTTTGTTGTGCTATATTCTTATAGCTACATGTACTTGTAGAATTAGAACGAAAAAAAACCATATGGGAACTATAGCCTCCAATATGTACACCATTGAGAAAGGTGTCAGACCTATTGTTATCTTGTAAGCTATTAGGAAACACCATAATATGGAATGGAACTTCTAACCCTAGTCTATTACCACCTTCTTGAGGATCTTCTACAAAAAATTGTTGAAGGATTCAGCCTAACCATTTGGCTAAGGATAATAAACTGTAGATTTGTTATGAATAAGCATATGATGTTTGGTTAAATTCTATATCATTTCATAATGAAAGTAATCTCATCTCACTAAACAAGCTTAATTGGACATCCAAATCTGGTCATGATCAATTTATACAAGAACTTTGCAACATAAGCAGCCTTATCCCTTAATTCAGAAGCTTGCACCCATTTTGTGCAATAATCTATTGACAATAAAATATAATATTTTCTCGTGTCAATTAATGAGATGGTGGTTTAAATAGTCTCACAAAATCCAAGCCCCATTTTCGGAATGGCTCAAGGGGTAGCTCAAGGGGTATTGTATTATACAACATTTGGGTTCTATAGCATTAGGCTAACCCAATTATTGACAAACATTGCACTCCTTGGCAAATTTCCAAGTATCTTTTAATACTATGGGGCCACCATAATCCTACTTGAGACACCTTCCTTCTATTGATATCTCCAAATAAATGGCCTCCACTAATCCCTTGTCAACGTTGTTTGTTGCTCATGGAGTTGTAAACAATGATGGAGATTCTAGTCAATACCTATCTTGTGCAGCTTGCCGCCTGATAACATTTACTATCATGTCAGCTACTTTGAGTGGTCCTAGCTCATTATATTTAGAAATATTCTTTCTGTGAGGATAGCATCTTCTCAAGAAAGATTCCTTGTTACCATATTATAGTAGTGATGTGTGTGAACACACTTAGGACCGCCGGGGCACTTTTTCCCTCACTAGGAGGTTTTTTCCCCCGTGCATTGTATATACGCCCATTATCTTCTAGGGCTGGTTATCTTTCATTTTTGGCACTCATAATACACTACTGTGTTGTGCTCAAGCTTCCTCATCTTCTTGAAGTTGTGTGTGCATTCCTGCAACCCTAATTCCAACAATTGGTATCAGAGCAGGCTTCCTCCTCCCGGGCAGCATCACCGGCACCTGCCGCTTCATCTCCTCCGATTGCAACGAGGTTTCACGAGCGTCTGCAGGTTAGTATATGCCGTGGGAGAGCCCGTAGGGCTTGTTTTTTTCAGAATTTTGATCTGAAGTCATTTCGCCCTCCGTTTTTGCATTCCAAGTACTGCGCAGGCAAAATCGTCCTACTGTGCAGATTTTCTGTCAAGATTAAAATCTGCAGGACAGGTGCCCATTCGTCTGTTTTGGGCTGTGCTACATAGCACAGGTCGATTTTATACAGGTTTACCTCTTACAGACAGCATTTACATCTAGTAGTACAGTCATTGGCCATGGCTGACAACAATGATGTATTCCGCATGTTGGCTGCTGAGGATAAGTTGGATGGCACCAACTATCCATTGTGGGCATATATGATGCGACATGTATTGGTAGCAAAGGGGTTATGGAACATTGTGCAGGGTATTGATGCACATCCTATTGTGGCTGGGAATGCTGCAAACACATCAGAAACAGGTACTGTTGATGATGGTGCAGGCACAAGTGCTGTTGCAGCTGTTCGAGAACCACCACTTTCAGCAGAGCAGATTCGTTGGGATGGTAGAGATGCGCAGGCTCATGCCTTGATTGCGCTGTCTGTCAAACGTACCATTATCCCACATATTCGCTCCTGCAGGACTTCTAAGGATGCTTGGGATGTACTTGCCACATTGTATCAGGCAAGAAATGAGGCTCGTGTTGCTTATCTCCGAAAACAGTTGGAGAGTGAGCATATGAACGAAGGTGATTCTATGGATAGCTTTTTGACAAAGATCAAGGATTTCAAAGAGCAGCTCATTTCTGCAGATGAAATCCTGTCAGACAGTTCACTTGTGCAGACTGTTTTGAATGGTCTACCAGATTCTTATCAGGGTTTTGCTTCCACTCTTCGCTTGATGATGAAAGGCAATCCCAATGCCTTATCATTTGAGGAGTTAGTTTCTGTTTTGCTGCAAGAAGACCAGTCAAGGCAAAACAGGAATATTATGCGTGTCGCAGATCAAGCTTTCGCTGCTAGTCAGAGAAGCGGGAAAGGTAAAGCTGGCTTTTCTTCTAGTAAGCAGAAATCTGCAAATGCTGCGCAACCAAAGAAGGAAGACAAAGATGAGAAGAAGGGTGACAAACAGAAGACATTTTGCAAGTACTGTAAGGGAAATGATCATGTCATCAAAGCGTGTCCTAAGCTGGCTGCGAAAGAGGCTAAGAAGAAAGAGGCTGGTATGGCTGTTGCAGATGCCTCTCCTTCTAACAATGAATCTGCTAATGTTGTGCTAGATACAGAATGGGCATTCAATGCGCAGTGCAGTTATGACCCATCTTTGCATGACACATGTATGTCTGCAGTAGATTCAGATGTATGGTACTTTGACAGTGGTGCCACTAAGCATATCACCTCGCAGCGCAGTTTATTCACTTTCCTTGAGTCTGCTCCCACAGGGAATACTGTCACTTGTGCCAATAACTCCTCTTATCCCGTTGAAGGAGTTGGACAGATTGTGCTGAATGTTGCAAATGGCAACACCTTTACACTTTTTGATGCATTGTATGTGCCAGGGATCAAAAAGAATCTGCTGTTAGTCTCCGCATTTGCCAAAACAGGTTTGGTTGTAAAATTTGTGGATGACAGATGTACTGTTCATGATCTCTCTTGTGGTGACAACATTGTAGCATCTGGTTCACTATGTCGAGGGCTGTATAAGCTCAATATGGATGGCAAATGTGTAGAGGATTCAGCATGTGCTATTATGGATACGCAGGCTATTTCAGATGCAAAACTGTGGCATGCACGTTTTGGTCATCTGAATTTTGCAAGTTTGCTGCGCCTGCAGAAATCTGAAATGGTGTCTTCTTTGCCTAAGCTTGAGGCACCTGTCAAGCATGTTTGTGAGGGCTGCATATTGGGTAAAATGCAGCGTGCTTCCTTTCCCAAAGATGGATCAGTGAGAGCTGAACGCAGATTGCAGCTTGTTCACAGTGATGTTTGTGGTCCCATGCAAACTCCATCATTTGGAAACTACCTTTACTTCGTGACTTTCATTGATGATTTTACCAGGCATGCATGGGTATATCCTTTGAAGGCAAAGTCCGAAGTGTTTTTGTGCTTCAAACAGTTTTTGGTTATGGCTGAAAATGTGTCAGAAAGTAAGATGGGCACCCTCCGTTCAGATCGAGGGGGGGAGTATATGTCTTCAGAATTTAATGCATTTCTGGCTGAGCGTGGGATAAAACACCAATGTACAGTGCCGTATACACCACAGCAAAATGGTGTGGCTGAGAGAAAAAACAGGTCTCTCATGGAAATGGCAAGATGTATGGTTAAGAGTCAAAGTCTACCACATGGTTTTTGGCTTGAGGCTGTCATGTGTGCCACTTATGTACTAAACAGGTGTCCCACCAAAGCATTACAGGTTGTCACTCCATATGAGGCTTGGCATGGCCGCAAGCCATCTGTTGGCCATTTACGTGTTTTTGGTTGCCTGGCATATGCATTAGTGCCTGTGCAACATCGCAGAAAATTGGATGACAAAGCTGTCAAATGTATTTTTGTTGGATATAGTGCTGAGAGCAAAGGCTATCGTTTGTATCATCCACAGACAAAGCGCATTTTGGTTAGCCGTGATGTTGTATTTGTGGAAGATGCAGTTCAGCCCTTGGTTTCATGTACTAAGGAGACAGATATCAGCTCACGTGATGTCTATGATACATTGTTGCCTCTTTTCAGTGGTGCACAGTCAAGTGCAATACCTCATGAGGCAGTTTTTCAGCCTATGCAGGTTTTAAATGATGGCACAGATCAGCCTATATCTGATGCAGATGTGCATGATGCACTTGAGGATGAGAGACAAGAGATTGAGGGCTCTAGGAATATGCCTAGATGGCTGGTGCAGACTTTGCGTGACAGCAAGTTGGATGCCCCTTTGTCTAGTCGCACTCGTTCTGGCTCTCATGGTGCCTCTTATGCGTCAGATTGTTATGCATTGGCTGTTTCTAGTATGTGCGATGAAAGTGAGCCTGTTTCATTTGATGAGGCACAAAGTTTAGAAAATTGGATGGCTGCTATGCAAGCAGAATACGATGCTATTATGAAGAATGGTACATGGTCTTTATGTGACTTGCCCCCTGGCAAGAAGGCCATTGGCACTAAGTGGGTATACAAATTGAAGCGTAAGCCTGATGGCACAGTGGATCGCCATAAGGCTAGGCTTGTTGCAAAAGGTTATGCTCAAGAGAAGGGCATTGATTTTGATGAGACTTTTGCTCCCACATGTCGTATGACCACTGTTCGTAGCATCTGTGCATTAGCAGCTCATAATGGTTGGAATGTACATCAGCTGGACATAAAGACTGCGTTCTTAAATGGAGATTTGCATGAGGAGGTGTATGTATCGCAGCCTCGTGGTTTTGTTCAAAGAGGGCAGGAAAACAAAGTGTGCAGGTTAAAAAAGGCTTTATATGGTTTAAAGCAAGCTCCACGAGCTTGGTATGAAAAAATACATGCATATTTGACTGCACATGGGTTTCAGAATAGTCCAACAGAAAGCACTTTGTATGTTAAACGTGTGGATGGTGTACATCTAATCATTGCTCTCTATGTCGATGACATGCTGCTCACAGGACCAAATGAGAGCCATATTGCTGATTTTAAGGCTGATTTGAATGCCTCTTTTGAGATGTCAGATTTGGGGCATTTGCATCATTATTTGGGGATACAATTTAAGCAGTGTGATGGAGGTATTGCTTTGTGTCAGACAAAGTATATTGAAACATTGTTGCGGAGATTTGGCCTTGAAGACTGCAAGCCTATTGCTACTCCAATGGAGACAGGTTTGAAGTTGAGTCTTCATGATGCTGGAGATCACTTTGATGTCACACTCTATCAGACAGCTGTTGGTTGCCTCATTTATGTATGCATTACGAGGCCAGACATTCAGTTTGCAGTCTCACAGGTGAGCAGATTTATGCATAGCCCAGGCATTAAGCATTGGCAGGCAGTGAAGCGTATCTTTCGCTATTTGAGTGGTACTCGGCATCTTGGGTTGTTTTATCCCAAGGGGGGATCATTGCCGCCAGATTTACATGCTTTTTCAGATTCTGACTGGGCTGGTTGTTATGACACACGCGTGTCCATGAGTGGTTTTTGCTTCATGCTTGGAAGCTCATGCATATCATGGTTGAGCAAGAAGCAGCCTACTATGGCCACTTCTAGTTGTGAAGCTGAGTACAGGGCAGCTTTCACAGCTACGGTTGAGTGTGTGTGGCTCAGACGCCTTATGGCTGATTTGGGTGTTGGGCAGCCATCTGCCACCACCATCTTCACTGACAGTCAGAGCGCATTGGCAGTTGCGCGGAACCCAGTGTTCCATGCTCGTACGAAGCACATTGAGGTGCACTACCATTATGTCAGGGAGAGACTCTCTGCAGGAGAGATCAGTTTGGCTTATGTGCCAACACAGGATAACCTTGCAGACCTTTTCACAAAGGCTCTGCCTCGTGAGAAGTTCGAAGCTTTTCGCAAAGCTTTGGGCTTACTCCCTTTTGTGGATTCGTCCACATAGCTAGACACTTCCCTATACATGAGTGCTAGCTCTTGTTCACCGCATCACTCCAGGGGGGATTTGTTACCATATTATAGTAGTGATGTGTGTGAACACACTTAGGACCGCCGGGGCACTTTTTCCCTCACTAGGAGGTTTTTTCCCCCGTGCATTGTATATACGCCCATTATCTTCTAGGGCTGGTTATCTTTCATTTTTGGCACTCATAATACACTACTGTGTTGTGCTCAAGCTTCCTCATCTTCTTGAAGTTGTGTGTGCATTCCTGCAACCCTAATTCCAACATTCCTTCTGTGAAAGATCATCATCTCATCATACCAACCCAAGAGAACTGTTACTTCATCCATATTAACATTAGAAAATCTACCTATTAGTGGTTCATCAATTTCAATCTAGGTTTTAATTTGGGATAAGAAATTGGCAACTACATGTTAGTTACCCACCAGTGTATGCCTTGAAAAATCAAATTCTTGCAAAAGAAACATCCGTTGAGCTAATTTGTTCAATTGCCTAGTAGTGTATGCATTAAAAATCAAACTCTTGCAAAAGCAACATCCACCATTTGGCTAACTTGCCCATTAAATTTGGTTTGTTCTCACCAATAGAGGTAACACTGGATTATCTACATGAAATGTGAAGTGATTCCCCAGAACTTGTTGACATAATAGACCATTCCCAAAGCCTCACGTTTTGCTAGAATAATTGCTCTTTGTAGTGGCCTTGCATATAATACACGAGGCATTTAGAACTATGCTTCATACAATTCCTACATCATCACACTTTTGATCGCCATATCAAATGCATTAATGAATAGATGGAAAGGTTTGGACCAATCCGGAGGTTTCCAATTAGTGCCAAGGTAAAAATGAGTTGTAGATTATAAAAAGTCTTTTTTCAGCATTTTGACCAGATGTATATTGCTATCTTCTTAGTGAGAAGGTACCACGTCTCATCTGCCTCTAAAATCATGCGATTGTGCCACCAAATTTGGCCAAGGAAGTGGCCCAATTATTAAAGGTTCAAAAGTGCTTCAATGCCTTGATAGCTTCCACCTTCTTGGATTACAATCCCAATTGCCTGTCACAACATGTCCTAATAGGATATACCACTGGCTACTATAAATGCACACTTTAAGTTAGTCTGATTCAAGCTAAGTTGAGATGAGAGACACTTCTCTAGGCATAAAGATAAACAAAACAATCCAACAATTTTCTAAAAACATTGACATCATCTAAAAACACCATATGCCATTTTTGTGCTACCTCATTGTATCTAGACAAATAAAAAGAATGTTATTTTATTATATCCCTTGGCATTACTTTTGCTTCTCTCCCTCATCTCCAAAAAATTAGCATACATAACTTCAATCACATTTAAAGTGGTGTTTGTTGCCTACAAAGTGGGATAACTTGACTCCCAGGAGCCAAGTTATCTCACTCTAAACGTTTTTTCTTAGCCCTAAGTGTCCGTAAAAAAACATTGTCAATTTTTCATAAACAGAGTCTTCCTTATTTTTCTTCTTTTCTTTGTCTTTCTTGTGCATTTTGAAGGAGAGATCCATGGTCTGCTCCATGCAAGTTGTTTCGTCGTTCGCCACCATGTGTTCAAAAAAGACTTCTGAGCCAAAGAGCCAGATCTGTTGGAGCTAGAGAAGTATTTCAGATTCCTAGATAAACCACTCTGCCTGAAGATTGCCTACGGCCCAAAACACTAGATCAATCCGATTATAACTGAGTATACGAGTCCATTGCCTTGAAGGTGCATGAAAACTGCTTAATATATTTTTCATGGTACCTATTGGTGAGAGGGACTAATGGTGGTGGAATAAAACCTCTCAATATTTTTCATGGTACCTATTGGTGAGAGGGACTAATGATGGTGGAATAAAACCTCTCGATATAGTAGCTAGACTAGTTTAAAAACAAAGACGATACCCACCCCCAACACACACACACCAATTAAAGGAGAATGATAAGCTAGATGGAGTTCCTCATGGAGTGTGCTACCCGTTAGATTAGTGATCCAGGCTGCCCAAAACATCATGTCACGAACCAAGCTCGCCTTTTAGCCCGCTCATCCCATTCATGGTTGGATGGTGTTTAGTATTGTGAGTAACCCTTCACTCTCCTAGATATATGGATATATAAAACACATGTTTTGCAAGAAGACCCATTTCCCTACCCACAAAGAGACATGGTTTAGTGCGCAATGTGTCAACCATCACACTAACCTAGAATGCACATTGCTAAAGCCAAGATCTCTCCTCCACATTAATATTTAATTAAAAAATTAAGTTGAGTAATTGATTAGTTTGTCCAAATCATTTTGGTATTGCTAAATTACACTAAAGTCCTATTTAATACAATGAAAATTAACTTCAAAGATGAACTATTTTAGTTATTATAACTTATAGTATTCTCATTTAAAAACCTTCTCACATTTACTAATGTAGTAAAGGAAGGATTAGCTAGTTCATTAAGAAAATAATTATGAAAAAATGAAGGCCATTTGTCTATGGGTGAAATGCCTTGCATGTACGATAAAGTAGGTAGCAGAACCTCATGTTGTCCTCCTCATGAACTATGTAACTAGCCTAGTAGGAGTATATATATAAGTATATATATATATATATATATATATATATATATATATATATATATATATATATATATATATATATATATATATAGAGAGAGAGAGAGAGAGAGAGAGAGAGAGAGAGAGATGTTGGATTTTATGGTGGCTTCCAAGTGATGATTAAACTGATGGTGAAGGTATCATTAAGTCTAAGCAAAAGAGATTAAGACTAATCACATAATATTAAGACTAATTATAACATAATGACAATGTGATAGAGAGAATGAGAGTGTACTCTTCCATTAGACGAGAGCCTCTTATATAGGCATGATTACAAGTGATTAGCAATGAGATCCTATTCCCTTCCTTAAATCTCTCAACCATCTTCCTTAATTTGAGCAGCACCAAAAAGTAAGCACCTAGTTGCCTAGATTTGAGGGTACCCAAGATCCTTCTCAACTTGCAATAGGTGCCTAGATTTGAGGGTACCCAAGATCCTTCTCAACTTGCAATAGGTGCCTAGAATATGCTGATATGGATCTTGCTTTGACCATACTACACTATATGAATGATGGCTATAAGACCTTCGAACCATATGCCCATTTCCCCAATGTCACATGTATGATATTCTGGTGTATTATTTCAACACCCTCTTTCAACAAAATATCCATGGCTACTATAATGTCAATGCTAGCTCTAGTTAATGTTTACAATGTTGGTTATAATGACCATCCAAGTGCTTGTAGGTCTTACTCATGGAGGTTTATGATATGGTTTTATGATGACAGATGCTAGTCATCTAGTTATGATTACATTTCACTTAGGATAGATGAGTGACCAACACGTAGGCATGTTCTAGTTGGTCTAGAAAGCCCAATGGTCTACAATGTAGTTAGCCTCGTTTGAGGCTTCTTCTTCCTTGCTCAAAGATGCTTCCTATTTTATCTTAATCTTTTCGATGTAGCTCTTGATCTTGTCCATGTAGCTCTTAATCTTTTTCATCTTTGATTTCATTGTGTTTTGAAATCCATGTAGGCAAAGATAAATAATCTTAACGTGTTCATAAAGTCTTACATGATGATGATGTCCATCCCTTTCAAAAGATAATGCAATAAATATGGATCTTGGCCTTACAATGGACAGTGTCTTACCCTTGTACAAGTGATTTTATGAGAATGATTAATGAATTATATAATGCATACAATCTCAAATCCCATTGTCCCAAGCAATGCTAATGCAAATTTATACCCTATTTTGATTAAGAGATTGACGACACAGATCAAAGGGCAAATCTGATTTGATGTTTCAAAGGTTTAGCAACCTCCAAATATGTAGATCCAACCATAAAATCCCCAAAACCCTCATATCATTAGCACTAATCAAGGTATTAGTGAATGCAATTTTATGTTAACTATGCAAAAAACCTTGATTTGTAGAGCACAATTAGAGTGGAAAATCAAGGGGCTTTTTCAATGTGAAGCTTTGGCAAGCTGTAAGCATCTCCCCCATAGTATGATTGAGTCTCCAATGGTCCAAAATAATTGTGATTAATGTTCATTAATCAACAATTAAAAAAGATTTATTCTTTAGTTGTGTAGCAGAGAATAGAGCATATAGAAGTTTTGCTTTTGAATAGACTAGCTTATGAACGTGCTAAAACTCCTTTTCAGCCTTGAATAGCAATGTCTCTATCCACCCTAAACATGCTTTTAATCAATATAATCATGAATTAATCGCAATATTACCAAACAAGATTTTTGTAGGTACCCAGGTTGCGATCTCTTACAAGGAGTCATTTTTTTGCAAAAACCAGCACCACCAACGTGTCAAGAAGGTCCAAATATCCCTAGGTCCAAGAGAAATGGTGCCTGTTTGACTTGGATAACCCAGGATTCTTTAAAAAAAACACAAATTTTAAGATTCTTCAAAAATAGCAGATTTCAAGCTTCTTCAAAAATAGTGTCGCACGTAGTTGCACCTGTGAGGGAATCAGCGTTGATTGGAGTTGCACCTGCACCTAAATCAACATCGAATCAAGCTATCCATGGTTGCAGCTAGAAGCTATGGAGATGCTCCAACAAGTGGCTTACTCAATGGTAGACTGTGGATAGAGCAATTAAAGAATATAATAACAACATAATAACAATATGAGTGAGAGAAGATGTAACATGCCCATCTTCAATAATAATATATGTTCATTTAATAGATTAATTTATGGTCCTTTTTATAGTGTAAAAATCATCAATTTTGATAATTGAGCTATTTCCACTTGGAATCTTAAAATTTTGAGTCCAAATTTGGAATTTGCGTGCCATTTTACTCTATTATGGGATTTTACAGCACGCAAAATGGACACCAAAATAAGCCTACATTAATTTTTAGTTAAAGTACGATAAACTTCCGACCTTAATAAATGCACATTCGGGTGTCTGATTGACGAACGAATTGCACTCCTACGACCAAGGACACACGTCGGAAAATTTCAACGAGAATCGGATGCATCAATACACATATCAAGACCAGCGCTTGGGTCCCCACCCTAAAAAGATGTCGTACACATACCCGGTGCCCATACAACGGTCGCGTAAGGACCAAAGGCCCCGGTCGCCCCAGCGTATGGTCCCCACTGGCTATCACATGTACACCCATGTGACCATTGACCTGGAAGGTACATGTATACCCCACCGGCTATCACATGTACACCCATGTGACCATTGACTTGGAAGGTACATGTATACCCCACCTTTGGCCCACGTACAAGCACCATCCCTTTCCCAGACTCATGTAGCCACATACTTCCACCGTACACCGTCCTTTGCACCTCGCTCTGCTCTCTCTTTTCCTATACTCGTACCCGTACCAGCCCCTATATAAACCCTAAGTACCCCCTCCATGGCCGACACCCAAAACTTTAAGTGGAGGCTGTACCCGCCGACAGCCCTCTACAACCCATCTCCTAGCAAGCTCTTTTCAGCCTATCTCCAAGTAGGCTTTGCAGAATTTCTTCTAGCAGCCAGCCCTTGTCTTGAGGGAGTGTCTTACATTGCTCTCCCCTCCTCCCCCTTGTGTGAATAGACTTAAGGGGGTACTCTTCTTCTCCCCCCTCTAGTTCAACTTCCAACCTTGCCCCTAGCTTAAGGACACTCTACTTTCTGCCCCTCGCATATAAAGAAACTTAAGCAAGCACACTTTGGCTCTTAGAGGCGGTTCCCACGAGTGAGTTTTATGCTCATAAAGTGAGCAAACGAATTCCAAATCGCAATCCGACTGAAGCATTGAGTTCGCGACAGTGACACGAGCTACGAGAAGATGGATAGTATGGCTCCTCCTTGAAGATGCCAAAATGCTACCTTGGAAAGCGTGCATAACAACGACCCTAGAGGGAATGCCCTGGATGCGGTCCCAGCTCTTCCCAGCAGGGAGTCTCACATGGAGCGAATGGCCAGGTTAGCTTGATAATCGTGAGGTTTTTTATTTTTCTTTAATGTTAGCATTAATTAAGTAAGAAAGAGGGTGCTAA
Source organism: Cibotium barometz (assembly GCF_041138505.1). Taxonomy (NCBI): domain Eukaryota; kingdom Viridiplantae; phylum Streptophyta; class Polypodiopsida; order Cyatheales; family Cibotiaceae; genus Cibotium; species Cibotium barometz. The sequence goes on along the minus strand of NC_141096.1, from coordinate 21,242,903 downwards.
TTTTCCTTGTTTTTCGAATTTACCAAATTTATAAAGTTGTTGCTTTCTCGAGTAGATAATGTGGTTTCTCGTATTCTATGATTTAGTTAAACAATTGTGTTGCTATCTTGATTAAGTTAAAGTACATTTACATCTTCTCCCTGCCTTGATGATAACCCCATTCATGTGCTTGTGTAGCCTGGCGGTGACGTTAGCGAGACCCGAAGTCAGTCCAAGGTATCCCTCCTACCATTGGGAAGTTGGAACTCACCGGCTTATGCGAGTGTTATGAATGTTGCCTAGTTTTGTGGGCCCAGGCTAGTGTGAAAAATAAGTCCACCCTAGCGTGTAGACATCCCTCCGAGGAGTGGGAGGATAAGTGTTAGAGCCTGAGAGGGCGACATGCCGTTTTAAGTCCTCACCGGCTACCAAAAACGACGAGATGTAAGGTCCCGTAGGGATTGCCTAGTCTATGGAGACTGGAAGGCCGAATTCTAGGTTATCAGCCGGAATAAAATAAGCCTCGATCTGGCTATGGATAGATTTGAACCTTGTATATATTTTTAATTAAATCCCTTGTTTTCTAGTATTGTTGTATCATTGTTAAGTGGATGTTATAACTAACTGTGTAAGATCTCTAACTAAGGAACTTGTTTATATATGTTACACAGTGTGCTAGGACTAATTAGAAAACAAAATTGATGCGTGAGTTGGGTGGAAAGTGGGAGGATGGAATGCCATGACGGCACCATCCTATGGACGGCGGGTGGACCCGATTAGTGGGGTAGTGTTTTAACAAAATTAATTAAAAACTCTACGCTAGGTAAGTAGGTCCCTAGGCAACCCTATTCTAGAGGATTAGGCTTAGTGGCTATGCCTCGCATAGATGGGGAAAAAAACGTTGTTTCTAGGAATCAAGAATAGAGGCTGCCCAAGTAAAGTCAATCACTCTATGGGTGACTCGATTTTATAAGAGTCATTTAGGAGACCATGCTCCCCTACGGGATAGAACTAGATCTTACCTATTAGTCGTATCCTTGCATCTTTACACCGTCGGGGTGTCAATGAGTAGGAAATTTTTCTTTTGTTAGACTTAATAGACTATCTTAAGGATTCCCCTTTTTAGGATTGGGGGACCTTACAATTAGTATCAGAGCTGATCTTAGTTCTTAGGATTTGTTATTTAAGGTTGTTTTGAAATGTATGTTTCACCTAAAATAAATGCTGATTGATAAAATACCTTACTAGTACAATTTGAATTGGTTATTGAATGATTGTAGGAAGAGGAAGACACTTATCTAGATTCCTAGTCTTCCAATGTGTCTTCCAGACAGCTTGTTGCTCTTCGATTTTGATTTTCATGATACAATGATGCAGACACTCGAAAAGTTATCCCTCCCTCATCTCTCTCGTATCCAGAGGGTGGGGTAGAGATCACTTTTGGAATCGTAGGCCGAGGTACTTTATCATCCAAGCAGACCAAATTGGGAACTTCACCATTGATTTAAAGTGGGTTCATTGGATCAAGAAGCTGAAGATGGTTCGCTTATTCTGGTTCATGGGTACTCCTAGACTCGATAGCTATGTGACCGTAGAGGGGAACCATATACCATAGAACCGCTGGGTATATGACCAAGCAATGCAAGTCTTACCCCCGACAGAGTAGCTGTTATGGAACACAATACAATCCAGAGTCTACCTCCCCTACCATGAGTTTTTCGTATCGTAGAAACCACAGTGGAACCCCCATATTTCACCTACGTGGACCGCTCGAGTCTTATCCCTTAGTTAAGCCTAGGAGTCTCTTTTATGATGAATAAGACTAAATACATTAGTCTCAAATCCTTGTAATCAATCTTATCCTTGTAAATATTTGAATTGAGAAATAAAGTAATTTCAAGGTTTTACTCTTAAATCATGAGCATAGTGTAAAATATAAATCTCATGATCCTAAATTTAATCTTGTGATGATGGCCAAGACAATTAGCCTTCTCTCCCCAATGCGCTATACAAAAATACCTAAATGAAGAAGGTCCTACTCAAACAGATGCGACCTCCCTCCTTCTAGTTTTACAAGAAGCCCCAATAAAATGCTCCCTACTACAACCGAGGTCGGCAAACCAACTCCTTTGTTCCTCGCTCGTATGCTGCTTCTTCTGCAATGAGACAGGACACTTGTCCCAAGCTAGCAACATACTTTCCTCAAAGTGGTTGAGCAAATCAGGACTGTGGAACTCTCATCCACCAAGGTGCAAGAGGTGGTGGACGTGGCAGAGGTCGCGGAGCAGTTGGCCGGTGCCTATGCTATAAATGAAGAACCAACTTTGGAAATGGTTGAAGAAGAGCATGCTATAAAAAATTAGAGTGAGTGAGTGTTGTGAGAAGAAGAAGCAGAGTCATACACTGGAAGCGAAGGAGAAAGAGAGGGAGAGAGAGCCACAAATGGATAAGACTTTTAGATGAGGTACATGACACCAAATAAAGCTAACGCTTCATTTTGTATTAACTTATCAGCCTTTATAAAAGAAAGGCTCCTTGTGTACCATACATCCAATACACCAAGGCACCACCCTATTAAATATGGCAACCATGACTAGATAAAATCTTATCCAATCCATGATCATCCAATCACATTGATATCAAAATCTCAACACCCTCCCTCAATACTGAAACGGGGAGTAAAGTATTGCACTAGATTAGCATAAACAATGAAGGAAAGACCTTAATAACAAAGACCTATTACAAGATTGGTTTGAAACTAATCATGGTACAAAGGAAATAATTATCAAAGGAGTGTGTCAGGGAGGAGGAAGGCTGACTAGAAGTAGAGTTGCCTTCTTCCTTTTTATGGGTGCACTCCTGACTAAAGTGATCGTGCTCTCCACATTTTTCGCACTTCTTGCACATAGGATCCTTCTTAAATCACTTGGCTTGGCTTCAGTATGTCCCTTTCTTTTACAAAATGAGTATTTAAGTGAGCCAGATTGAGTGTACAAATCCTCATTGATGGTACAACCAGATGATGATGCCCCACTTACCTTTATCCTCTTCTCCTCATCAAGGAGAGATGAGATGACCCCCTTTTATCTTGGATCCGAGACATTCTTCAAGGTGGTGACCAAAGTACCATAAACGTTAGGCCACTAACTTGAGTAAGACTGCAACCACATCTTCATCATCTACCTTAGCATTAGCTATGCCATGAGTCCCTTCATTCAAGAGATGAACATGCCAAGGTGTGTAAATTCTAAACCAAAGAATTCAATTTTCAAGGAAATTTTAGAAATTGTACCTTTAGCACCATAGAACTTCTCCAATTCATCCCACTTTGCCTTGGCGGTCTTCAATTTGTTCACATGATGCATCAAGCCTTTGTCGAGATGAAGCAGTGTGGGCCCGTTCATCCTCTTCGACTTCATCTTCTTTTGTTGGATCCACTGTCTTCTTTCCACTAACATACAACCATAGCCCTTTGAACATAAGCATGTACTACTTGACTCGAGTTTGCCATGAGTGGAAGCCTTCTCCATTGAACTTCTCGATTGTTGACAAGTCCTTAGCCATTAGACCACTAATGATGAGAACTCGGAGCTGGTTTAGAAGCCTAGGCACAAGAAGCACACTTTAAATTGTGCTTTGCAAGCATGAATGTTGAGCTACAAGGAAAACCGCATGAACAAGGGCTAGAGAGGAGGCAATCTGAGCGTTGTGTCGTGTGAACTGAGGTGAGCCACCAAAAAAAGGCATTTGAGATGTAGCCGCCAGAAAAGGCGCTTGAGATACAGCTCACTGTGCCACGTAGACCTGCTGATAACGACGTGCAGCAACAGCTGCCGCTCTACTGATGACGAGCTTCAAACATTGCTGATGACAAGCCGCTTATGAGATGACAGGAGGTCCGCCCGCTGCTGGATGACGAGCAGCTGATGAGAAGAGCCGTAGATCTGCAGATGAAGCAGGCTCCTTCTTCTTCACCTCTCAACACTGGCTCTTGAAACCATGTAAAAAATTAGAGCGAGTAAGCGTTTGTGAGAAGAAGCAAGCAAGCTCGTACATTGGAAGCCAAGGAGAAAGAGAGAGACAGAGAGCCACAAATGGATAAGACATTTAGATGAAGTACACCATACCAAATAAAGCTTGCACTTAATTTTGTATTAACCTTTATAAAAGAAAGTCTCCTTACTTACAATACACCAAGGCACCACCCTATTAAATAGGGCAACCATGACTAGATAAAATCTTATCCAATCCATGATCATCCAATCACACTGATATCAAAATCTCAACATGTTTCGGTAGAACATCAAGGTCCTAACCAACAATTTGGTGTTATTCAAACCCCAGCCACTCATCATGGTAAGCCATTCCAGCTTTTGATTGATTGAGGCAGTACCCATTCATTTCTTTCTCCAAGGTGTCTACAAAAATTAAACCTGGGTCAAAAACTAGCTAGGAAAATGGTTGTAGAGCTAGCTAGTGTGGGAAGGAAGTAGTATCTCACCACTCTGTAGGAAACCTTGATTTTAATTGTGGTAGTGAACAAACTCATGGCCATTTTAGGGTCCTACCATTAGGTATTTATAATGGGATCCTTTTTGGGATGGAATGGTTAATCACAAACAATGCTAGTATTCACTGTAACCAGGGGAGTATCACTTTTAAAAATGAGCAGGGCCAAGTAGTATTAGTTCAAGGAAAGATAGGTAAACCCAAGTCTAGGTTAGTCAAAGTAAAACATCTTCTTAAGGGAGTACGTAAGGGACAACATGTTTTCCTCGTTAAGCTCAACAAAGCTGCTGAACCTAGTAAATAATCAAAACCCTCTTGGCTCCAAGAATTCTCTAACATCTTTCCTGACAAGCTTACAAGGCTACCACCTCCTCGAGAAGTCGATCGTGAAATTGGGCTAATTCCTGGTGCTCAACTTGTCTCAAAAACACCCTATAAGATGTCTCTCCCTAAAGCCATGGAGCTCAAGGAGCAAACTTTCCTAACTCATTGAAGAAGGGTTTGTATACCCCAGCAGCTCTCCTTGGGGAGCACCCATTCTTTTCCAAAAGAAGGATGAAACTCTTCGTCTCTGAATTATCGGGGGCTAAATCAAGTCATTGTCAAGAACAAGTAGCCTATCTCTCGTATTGACGAACTTCTTGGGAGGCTTCATGGGGCCAAGATTTTCTCAAAAATAGACTTAAGGAAGCAGATATACCCAAGATAACTTTCAATACCCGTTATGGCCACTATGAGTTTATTGTAATGTCATTCGGGTTAACCAATGATCCTGTAACTTTCAATCGCCTAATGCAAGATATATTTCGTTCCTACTTGAATGAATTTGTGCTTGTCTTTTTTGATAACATTCTAGTCTACTCCAAGCTGGTGGAAGAGCATGAGGAGCATGTGTGTAAAGTTTTGCAATTACTGCGTAGACATAAACTCTATGCTAAGAAAAGTAAATATGCCTTCTTTACTCACCAGATTGAGTATCTTGGATTCATTGTCTCCCAAGATAGTATCTCAGTAGATCCTACAAAGATCAAGGATATACTGGAATGGCCACCCCCTAATTCAGTCCACGAAGTTCGTGGATTTTTGGGAATCACAAGATGGTACAGGATTTTCATCAAAGATTACTCCTTGGTAGTTGCACCCTTGATCGATCTTCTTAAGAAGGATTGCAAAATAGTGTGGTTGTTGCCAATCCATCAAGTCTGCTTTGATCAGCTCTCAAAGCCATCATTACCTCAGCACCAGTCCTAAAACTTTCTGATTTCAACATGGAATTTGAGGTGGTTAACTAATACCAGTAGTCTAGCACTTAGTGGTGTCTTAGCCCAAGAAGGAAGACCGATGGCTTATACTTTTAAAGTTGAAGCAATATGAGGCCAACTATGTCACCCATGATTTGAAACTCTTAGCAGTTGTTCATTGCCTCAAGTTATGGAGACGTTATCTCCTGGGATGCAAGTTCCAGCTTGTAAATAACTGACCACAAGAGTGTAAAGTGGATCTTCACCTAGCCTAACCTCAATATGAGGCAGAGAAGATGGATTGTAATCCTACAAGAATATAACTTCGACATCAAATTCTACCCTGGGAAGGATAATGTGGTGGCAGCACGTAGCCGTAAATCTTTCTTGAGTGCAATTTCAATGCCAAATGATCCCATACTAGTCAAGGTGAAAGAAGTCTCATTTCATGATCCTGATCACCAAAGGTTGGTGAACATAGTTGAAGAAGGAAAAACTTTAGAGAAAGAGAAAAATCTCATCAAGGGTTACTTCACCCATGACGCACCGGTGTCTCTACTTCAATCACAGGCTATGTATTCCCAAGGATCCTTCCCTAAAGAAGCTAATCTTCCACGAAGCTCATGATAGCCCCGTTGTTGCAGGATACCCAGGCTATGCAAAAGACCTTGAATGCTCTAAGGAGGAGCTATCATTGGGCAGGCTTGAAAAATGATGTCCTCCAATACTTGAAGCAATGTCTCTCATGTCAAAGAATCAAAGCTGAAAGAGTCAAGATACCTGGAAATCTTCAACCCTTGGATATCTCTTAAATGAACTAGGAATGCATTAGTATGGATTTTTGTCACAAGTCTCCCCACTGTCCAAGGAGGATATGATTCCATTTTCGTGGTGGTGGACTTGCTTATTTTACTAAAGTAGCTCATATTATACAGGCAAAGAAAACCTTCAAAGCTTCTGATATTGCCCAATTATTCATCAAGGTCTTTAAACTTCATGGTTTACTGAAAAGAATAGTCAACGCGACGATCGGGACTCTAACTTCACTTCAAAGTTCTGGAAGTCCTTATTTCAGGCCTTGGGTACTCAACTTTGCTTCAGTACAGCTTATCATCTAGAGACCGATGGCTAGACTTAGAGAGTTAACCAAGTAATTGAAGACATTCTCAAAGCATATTGCAGGCGGGAGCCAAGAAGATAGATTCAATACCTTTCTCTAGTAGAATTTGTCTATAATACATCTTATCACTAGAGCATAGGGATGTGAAGATAGATTCAATACCTTTCTCTAGTAGAATTTGTCTATAATACATCTTATCACTAGAGCATAGGGATGTCACCATTTAAAGCACTCTATGGACAAGAATGCTTATCTCCTCTAAATTTCTCTAATCCAACCTTAAGAGTTAAGGCATCCAGAAAAATGCTTGAGGAGATGGAAGAATAGACCAAGTTTATCCAGAAAGATATTAAAGCTGCTCAAGATCGATAAAAGCATTATGCCGACACAAGGAGGTCTGAAATGATCCTCAGGGAAGGAGACAAAGTTCTTCTACGGGTGCAACCCAAGCGTATCTCTTTGTAACTTGGAAAATATAAGAAGCTCAACCCAAGATATTGTGGACCCTATAGAGTTATCAAGTGTTTGGGTAAATAGTGCCTATAAGCTCCAGCTCCTATCCCATGCCCATGCTAAGGTCCACGATGTATTTCATGTAAGCTTGTTAAAGCCTTATGTACCTAGTCTCGATCATATTCTTAATAATAAGCAAGTTGTAATCCCAACTCAAGGAGTCCTTTAGTTGCAACCTAGTAGGATCAGAGATTCTAGAGAAAGACAACTTCGTAATCGAACTCTTATAGAACATCTAGTGCAATGGAAAGACTACCTTGAAGAGGTGCAACTTGCAAAGATGAAGCTACACTCTTAAGAAATTACCCCGAATTCATGACGAGATGAGGATATCTTGATTTCTTTAAGGGGGAAAAGATGTAACATACCCATCTTCAATAATAATATATATCCATTTAATAGATGAATTTATGATCCTTTTTATACTGTAAAAATCATCAATTTTAATAATTGAGCTATATCCACTTGGAATCTTAAAATTATGAGTTCAAATTTGGAATCTGCGTGCAATTTTATCATAATAGAGAATTTTACAGGACTCAAAACGGACACTGGAATAAGCCTCTAAGTAAAATTTTAGTTAAAGTACGGTGAACTACCGACCTTAAAAAATGCATGCTTTTGGGTGTCCGATTGACGAACAGAATGCACCCCTAAATGACCAGAGAAATATCCCGGACACTTTCACCGAAAAAAATCATGACCGCCAGACACATCGAGGCCGTCGCTCCAAGAAAAGGATCCCCGTCCCAAAAAGATGCCGTACACATACCGGGTGCCTATACAACGACCGCGTAAGGACCAAAAGCCGATCGCCCCAGCGTATGGTCCCCACTAGCTGCCACATGGACACCCATGCGACCACTAGCCCGGAAGATATATGCGTACCCCACCTTTGGCCTGTGTATGCACCACCCCTTTCCCCAGACTCATGCAGCCATATTGTTATACTTTCACCGTACACTGTCCTTTGCGCCCCGCTTTGCTCGTTCTTTCCCTGTACTTGTACCTATATCAGCCCCTATATAAACCCTCTCCATGGCCGCCGACACCTCACAGTATGAGCGAAGGCTATACCCGACAGCCCTTACAGCCCATCTCCCAACAAGCCCTTTTTAGCCCATTTCCAAGTGGGCTTTGCAGAATTTCTTCCAGCAGCCAGCCCTTGTCTTGGGGAGGGGGTGTCCTACACTGCTCTCTCCCCCTCCCCCCTGCGTGAATAGAATTAAGGGGGAACTCTCCTTCTTCCCCCTCTAGTTAGCTTCCAGCCTTGTCCCCAGCTTAAGAACACTCTACTTTTGTCCCCCTCCTATATAAAGAGACTTAAGCAAGCACACTTTGGCTCTTAGAGGCGATTCCCACGAGTGAGTTTTATGCTCATAAAGTGAGCAAACGAACTTCGAATCGCAATCCAACTAAAGCGTTGACTTGCACTAATGCAAGCCACGAGGTGGATAGTATGGCTCCTCCTCGAAGATGCCAAAATGCTGCCTCGAAAAGCATGCATAGCAACAACCTTAGAGGGAATGCCCCGGATGGAGCCAATGGCCAGGCTAGCTTGATAATTATTTAAAAAGAGGTTTTTTGATTAATCTTTAATGTTAGCATTAATTAAATAAGAAAGAGGTTTTTTGATTAATCTTTAATGTTAGCATTAATTAAATAAGAAAGAGAGTGCTACTTATCCTTGTTTCGAATATACCAAATTTCTTGTAATATTATCGTTTTCTCGAGAAGATAATGTGATTTCTCGTATTCTATGATTTAGTTAAATAATTGTGTTGCTATCTTGATTAAGTTAAAGTACAGGCACATCTTCTCCCTGCCTCGATGCTAACCCCGTCCATGTGCTTGTGTAGCCGAGCGATGACGTTAGCGATCGAGAATCGGAGTCGGCCCAAGGTATCCCTCCTACCATTGGGAAGTTGGAACGCGCCGGTTTGGGTGAGTGTTATGAATGTTGTCTAGTTCTATGGACCCAGGCTAATGTGGCAAATAAGTCCACCCTAGCGCGTAGACATCTCTCTGAGGAGTAGGAGGATCAAGTGTCGGAGCCTAAGAGGACGACATGCCGGCTTGAGTCCTCACCGGCTACCAACGACGAGGGGTATGGTCTCGTAAGGATTGCCTAGTCTATGGAGACTGGAAGGCCGAATTCTAGATTATCGGCAAAATAAAATAAGCCTTGATTTTACTATAGATAGATTTGAATCTTGTATTTATTTTTAATTAAGCCTTTTATTTTCTAGTATTGTTTAAGTGGTTGTTTTAACGAACGCTGTGTAAGATCTCTATTTAAGAAACTTATTTATATATATCGCACAGTGTGGTAGGACTACTTAGAAAAAAATTTATGCATGAGTTGGGTAAAAAGTGAGAGGATGGAATGACCTGACAACACCATCCTATGGATGGATGGACCCGATTAATCAGGTAGCTTTTCGACAAAATTAATTAAAAGCTCTACGCTAGGTAAGTAGATCCCTGGGCAACCCTAGTCTAGAGGATTAGGCCAACGATTGTGCCTCATATACATGAAAAAAAAAGCGTTGTTTATATGAATCAAGAATAAAGGTTACCCAAGTTAAGGTCAATCGCTCTATGGGTGATTCGATTTTAAGAGTCATTTAGAAGACCACGCTCATTGTAGGATAGAAGTAGGTCTTACCTACTAGTCTTATCCTCACATCTTTACACAGTCAAGGTGTCGACAAGTAAGATTGTATTTTTTGTTAGACTTAGTAGACCATCTTAAGGATTTCCCTTTTTAGGCTTGGGAATCCTTATAGATTGAGGGTGTACTCTTCCATTAGATAAGTCCTCTCTCCATTTCCATGTACACCACACAATTAGCACCTCAACTCTCCAATGCCTCCACAGTAACAACACAAGAAAATCGCAATCTCTCTTGTTAAAATAATACACGAAATTATCATACATGTGGCATTGGGTATATAGACATATGGTTCAAAGGTCTTATAGCCATCATTCATATGAGGATCCATATCAACATATTCTAGGTGCCTACTACAAGTTGAGAAGGATCTTGGATGCCCTCAAAACTAGGTAAGTGAGTGCTTACTTTTTGGTTGAGAGAGGCAAGCTTCTAGGTGCCTACTTCAAGTTGAGAAGGATCTTGGTTGCCCTTAAAACTAGGTAAGTGGGTGCATACTTTTTGGTGTTCAAATCAACAAATATGGTTGAGAGATTCAAGGAAGGGATTACTGCTTAATCTCATTGCTGATCACTTCTACTCATGTCTATATAAGCACCTGGGTGCTTGAGAGAGGAAAAAGAGAAAGGAAAAAGAAAACACTTGCATGTAGTGAAAAGAGGATGTGTTTATTGTATTCACAATTATTATATAATCAATAGTAGCGACTATTAGTTTGATGATGACTATTTAATGGAACATTTTAATCTATATGAATTATACATTAATTAAAATTTATTATTATAAGATACTAATAGTTATTATTATGTTGCTATTAGTAAAATAAATTACATATGTATAGGGTAATTTACTTATATTTACTGTTTATGCCTTGCGAGGTCAGAAAAAACATAAATTTAATGATTACCATTTTGAAGCGAATACATACATACTGATATATCAATAATTATTTAGATAATTCCATGATATAATTAATAATAATAAGAATGAAGCCGGTGAGAGATTCCATATGTTCAAGAATCTAGTGATAAACCTTATTGAAGATGTGATAAATTACACAGTAACAGGAGTCTTCAAAGCCTCGAGAATCTTCTCATCCAGCTCGAACTTGATGTCTTTCTTGTCCCTGCCGATGCCCACGTACTCCTCGAACCGTTCCTTGAGGTCTTCTGGGAGGTTGCTGCTGCTCTTCCACCCCAGCTTCTCTTTTGCGGCTCTCGGCTCCGCGTAAAAGTGCTGTTCACACCAGCAAATCAAACTGTGAGTTGATTTCCACACACACACCCCTCCCCCCCTTCCCTTAATCATTCTGTTCACCTTATAACCATTGCATAACCATGCCTACCTTTAAAAATCTGAAGTTTCCCTCTTAACTTTGCACTGTTAACCTTATACCCATGCCTACCTTTGAACTGTTTACCTCATAACCATGCCTACCTTCAAACATCTGAAGTTCTTGGCAAATTGTTTTTGGGCAAGGAATCTTCCAGGGAATTTTGGCTAAGATCCCCACACCTTGAACCCATCCGCATGGTCTGTTGAGTGGATGCTCATGAAAAATGCGATGCCGCCGAGGAAGCACCTTGTGGGGTTAAGAACCCAGGACAGGCTAACACCTTCACCACTTGGGCTGTCACCTCATTGGCCAAAAAATAATACCACTTGAAAATGGTGGACCATGGAGGAACTTTGGCTACAAATTCCATGAGGGGTCAAAAAACACTAGGCTGACCAGAGGGCATGGCAGGAATGAGGGGTCAGGCATTGTCTTGGGAGGCATGGCCGGAATGGGTGGACCGGCATCCTTCTCTAGCCATGGGGAGAGCATTCTAGGCTGGAATTCAACAAGGATACACTACATCAGCAATTGGTGGATTTGTGTGAGCTCAAATCCCTGCACTCCAATCACAACTAATCATAGTTGTTACGAGGCGCGCCTCTAATAGTTCGAGGCGTTCGAGGCATACAACTGCTTGATCGAGGCGTCAACAAAAATAAAATAATAAAATAATAAAATAAAATTTCTGGTTTGAGTCTTTAGATGGGGGCTTTAAAGGCCCAAGGCAGCCCCTCTCACAAACACTCTCTCCCTCTCATACATTCTCTCCCTCCCTCCCTTAAGCCTTTCTGAAGACCCAAAGTTCAAAGTTCAAACACACTAGGATGATGATGTTTTTTATACCCACTATTGGAGCTCTCTATACTCTACTAGTTCATTTCATTTTACTTTGTACCCTTGAATCTTGATGATGTATCCAGATGATGAGGATGTACTATTTTGGTCTCATAGGTCATTTTGGCCTTTTGCAGACGTTTAATACAGCTTTCTTTCTTTCACACACACACTCTCTCTCCCTCTCTCATACACACCCTCTCTCTCTCTCTCTCTCTCTCTCTCTCTCTCTCAACTTTCACTATATATCTATCTATCACTATATATATATATATAATATTATATATATACAACAGACACCTCTAACACACCTCTAACGTCTCTAAAAAATACGAGTCTTTCGAGGCGCGTACCATACCCGCCTCTCGTACCAACGCCTCTAACAACCATGCAACTAATGTAACTGGACGGGCTGACATGGCCATAGAAATGGAAGAGGGCAAGGGAAGGAGGATGTAACAGTTGTAACTATGGATGGACAAACTTAGCTGTGCAAGTCCTCGTGCACTAGGCAAACCATTGTGAGCATGGACAAAAAATTGGTAATCTTGACAATAAAAGGGCGTTATAGACCATGCAATCCCCCACCAGAACAAAGAACTGGTACGTTGCCAAGAAAACCAATACATGCCAGTGCAGTCACCCTAGCTTATCCCACTGCCTTATTGTAGCCCTGGACAACCAATTCCAATGTGCAAACTCTTAAGAGCCCTCATTTGCCAGCAGTCACATAACTGCTCCAATTGCACATTATGGCCATGGTCAGTGGGCTGTGGACAGTGGAGTATAAATTTTACCAAACAAGCTTCAATCTGCACCTATCCAACAATGGGTGGAGAAATATGTATGAGGCGCTTATGTTGTAGATTAGAAGAGAGAGAAAGCAGATTACCATATTACGGAATGGGAAAGCCTTCTTGGCATCGATTCCGATAGCTTTTGGGTCATAGTAGACTATCTTTGCTTCTTTTCCAGCTGCTGCAGCACAGAATTTCACCAGCCCATTGAATGTGACTGCTCGATCGCTCACAGCATTAAAGGTAGTTCCATTTGCAGCATCAGGGTTCTCTATAGCCAAGGTAATCATACTTGACAGGTCCCTTACATGGGAAATGTTAGTTACTTGCACTCCTGGAGCAGGAATAGGAACAGGTCTTCCTCGAACAATACCTGCAAGAAAAGCAACATGCAAGTGCAACATTACTTCAATCTATCTGATAATCACACACACACACACACGCACACACACATGCACAGGACGTGAACCCCCCCCCCCACACACACACACACACACACACACATGCAATTCATGATGCATTACAAGGCAATATTGGGCATAAGTTCTAAGATAACAATCAAGCATGGTCAATCCTCAATGCTAAAGCTTTACATCAGCATTTGGTGGAAGGACTTACGGTCAAAGAACCATTCTTCACAATCTTTGTTGTTTCCAGATCCTACCATGTACTGAGGGCGGAAAGAAGCCCAGCTAGAAAAAGATAGACCAGAAATGTATTCCTCAACTCCAACATGCCCAGCATCAGCCTTTACAACATCCTACGAATTCAAGATAGTTGACTTTAGTTCAATAATCAGAATCAGTAAAAGAACTTAAAATGTGAAAGCCTTTACACTAGTTCCTCTCTGGAGAGTAGAATCTGTGATTGAATAAAAATGGCATACCAACTTGCTATGCATTAAAGTCTCAGCCATGAAGCTAATCCGGGGAATCTGTCAAGGCTGTAAGACCTCTTTAGTGTTTGTCAAGGAAAAAGAAAATCAAGGAGGAAGGGAAGAAGACCATCCTTATTTTAAACAATTGTTAGAGGAATATTGCAATGTGTTTCCAGAGGATTTACCCAGGATACCTCCACCAAGACCCCTAGACCACGCCATAGAATTGGTGCTGGGAGAAACACCATATGTGAAGGCTCCATACCAGTTCAGTGTACTAGAGTACACAAAACTAAACAGCAACTCAATGATCCATTGAAAAAGGGTTTCATTAGACCTAGTTTGTCACCCTGGATGTCCCTGCCCTCTTTCAGGTGAAAAAAGACGGAACGTTCCACCTACGCATCGACTATAGAGGGCTAAACAAACAAACTATTAAGGACAAATACCCTCTACCTCACATTGATGACCTATTAGTCCAACTACCAAATGCAAAGGTCTTTTCTAAAATTGACCTTCAATCTGATTATCATCAAATAAGAATTGAAGATAAGGACATCTTTAAGACCACTTTCTGAACTAGGTATGGACATTATGAGTTCACACTTCCACCATTTCAGTTGATTAATGCACCAGCAACCTTTATGTGTCTCATGAATCATGAGTACCTAGATGATTGCATCCTAGTTTTCTTAGATGACATATTTGTTTATTCAAAAAATCATCAGGAATATGAGGTTCATTTGCAAAAAGCTCTTGAAAAGCTGAGAGACTACATGCATGATAGTATTCAAGCATATTATATTTGAAGATGCATGCAATCATATACGACTAACCCCTTGAAAACAATTGCTTCAATTATTCCTTTTTGTGTTTCCTTCATACTAATGGCATATAACAGTACATGAGTCAAAAGAATGGAGCCTACAAGGTGACACCCTCAACTCCCTTTATAAAAAAAATGTTTTAAATAGTGTGCAGATCATTGCCAGCCTTATATTTTAGTGAAAACAGATCTAAGATAACAAGTATCATATTTGTAAGCTCCTCAATATGTGGTGCTCATAGTTGTGTATCCTTGAAGAAGCAAGTTCTACAGTACCAACAGAGTATAGTGACATATCATTGAACATATCACAGACGACCTTTCTCAAGGCCTCTTAATCCTCAGGGACTTCTCTCAAGCTTGAAATTGAAGGATTTACTTGCTTCTTTTTCCTTTGCACCTCACACACTCGCAAATCCACATGCTGCATAGGAGAACCACCCTTCCAGAGACATGGTTGGATGCAGTGTTTTCACTGGTACTCAATTTGTGAACCTCAAAGTTAATGATGCAGAAAAAACCTAAATACACCATTGCTGATGCAGTGTTTTCACCGGTACTCAATTGTGAGCCTCAAAGTTAATGAAGCAAAAAAAGCCTGAATACGCCATTGCTGATGCATTGTAGGCGACATTGTTGAGAAGATGCAGGAAAGCCAGTGATGATAATCAATGTGTCCCTGGCTGCAACTACTACACCTAACTACAACACATGTTAGTGCACCTCTCCCTTGTGGAAAGAGCATCTGGGGCCCTCAAACCCCCGCAAGCACAAACCATAAAGTTGAAGTCCTGCTCTCTGTAGATGTCTCATAGTAAATATTCTTGTAATTTTAAGTGTTTCAATGGCCAAGCGACATATCAAAATACATGTATAGGACAACAAGAGCCGAGTCTAATACCCATCTCATGTTGAAGGGCAAATATTAGCTACTTGTAGATGACAAATGGCTGTACCTTCTCGAAACAACCCTCGAAGATCCAACCCTTAAAATATTTGAACCATTAGGGAAATTATGAGCTCATTTTGAGGCCCTCTAAGGAGTTTCATGCTCTTTCTCTCTCAAAAAAATGGGGCCATGGTGAGCCCTATGATCTATCAATAGCTATTGCCAAGTATGGACATATTGTATGCTGACTCTACTACAAGATGGCCTGCTCAATATAATGGTCAAGAGTTTTCAGGCAGAGTTTTAAAAATGAGGTGAGTTGCAGCCAAATTCTCTACTAGAACTGATTCCATATTCTATCTCACAATGATTACAACTAGATATAGAAGGCCTTGAATTACAAATTGAAACAGTGACTTGAGGAGACAGGATGAAGCATAACTGACCCCTTCAACGTGTGGAGGCTCTTCTGTTGTTTTATAGATCCCAGCACTACTTATGAAAAGAAACTGCTGTGCACCATTTGCCTTTGCCCAGTCTACCACAGGCCTGGAAGAAACAAAGCATTCAACCCACAAACATGCAACATGCAAAAAGAGTGGTCGAGGCCAATAAAAAAGAAAGCATACTTTACAGCATCTAGATCTTTTCCATTGTTGTCGAGAACAACATCGTAGGAGGCTGACCCAACAGCAGCACCAATATTAGATGGACTACCCCACACAGTCTTAGCTCCAGCTTCTCGGAGTTCCTATCACACAATTTGATCAGGCATATTTGATTCAATAGCTGCACTAATCAGCAGAAAAAAGTACACATGAAGGCATGAGGATACAAAATGTTGGAAGGAAACATTGTTCTATAGAGGAGCTCAATTTATAGCTGCACTAAGGCATGGTTAGGGTCTTAGTGCAGTAATGGTTCTGGAACACCCTCCTGCCCCGAAACCCCCACCACCCCCACCAAATCACCCTTATGATGCCAATGAGGTGATAGCCCAAGTAGTGAAGGTGTTCACCTAGGACCAAGAGGTCCTGGGTTCAAACCCCACAAGGTGCTTCCTCCACGGCATCGCCTATGGGCAGTGAAAAACATCAACTACAGAAGGATCTTGGGCCTAAGGCTAGTCAGGGAAAAAAAGGAAAAAAATCACCCATAAAATGCTGCATTTGCATGTATCACCCATGTAATAACCTTTGACTGCTCAATTCCATTGCATTCTGCCATTTGCATATGAGTCCTCCCCCCCAGTACACACTGTGGGAAAAATAATAACCTCTACAAAGGAGGCCATGCCCTCCCTTCTACATGAGATCTTCCACATGTGTAATAATGGGGGTTGAATTGAAGCTAAGGTTGCCATGCCATCAGATACCTTCTAGGAGCAAGGGGGGTAATGTGGTGAGTTTATTGATAATTCTACACAAATATTAATTCTTCCAGGGCTAAGAAAATGCAGACAATGTGGTAAATTAGGGGTGCGATTAGCTGAAATTAGCTTAATGTGGTAAAAGCAGTGATGAGATTAGCTGCTAATTCATCAATGTGAGGTCACTCACAGAGAAGCGGGAGAAAGGGGTTTTCTTCATCTTGTCGGAGGTCTCTTCGCCGGCGGTGAGGATGGTGACGTCGTGGCCGCGTGACTGCAACTCTTTGACGAGCCAGAACCCGATGACGGCGTGGCCGCCACTGTTGGTGTTAATGATGAGAACCTTCTGGCGGGTTTCGCCGGCGCTCGCTCTGACCAGTGCAAGGGAGAGCTTGCTGCTTCGCTTCGTGAAGCGGCAGCTGAGCTTGGTGGTGGGCGAATTTGCGAGAGTGTCTCCCAGCAAAAATGCCGATGAAGACGATAACGAGGCTGCACCGTGAGAAGGGACGCGCAGGTAGATGCCATGGCTCGCAGAGGTGAAGCTTTTGTAAGAAGCTGACGGTGCGTAGTCCACCGCCGGCGATGACACAGACGCCCGCAGAGCCATTGATGCCCGTGCCTTGCTTGCTAGCTTGATTTGACGATGAACGAACTACACTACAAACTGGCTTGGTAGTGGTGTGTGTGGATCGTTCATGTTAGTTGCTTTTCCTCCACATTCCAGCGGATATGGTAGTTTGGATAATGTTTTTTTGGGCTTTGAAGGTAAGCGGTGAATATTTTTTTCCCTTATTGCCATGATTTTTTTTCACAAGGAAATGTATTTTTACAAAAGAATAGAGAGCTTTCACCAAAACAGTGTCCTTGGTAACAACTATCTCTCTCAACATCATAATGTTGAGAAGTACCCGACCCACCGCCCCCGCCCCCGCCCCCCCCTGTTGAGGCTCCACCTTCTATTGAGTGTGCAGTGTAAGGGGGGGTCCTTTTCTTAGTAGGGAAGGGCATGAGGTAGGACTGGGAGCTCCACTGGAAGGCTTTGGGTAGAGGCATGTCTCTAATAGAGAGTAACCAATAGTCAGAGTGGCACCATAGGCTGATTCTGTCACCAATGAGCTCTAGCTCTTCATTTGATACATTGTACATCCTAATCAAGTCTGCTCTGGACAGTCATGTTTTGCAAGCATTGTTCCATACATCCCACCAGCAGCTAATGCCTGATTTGTGCAGTCTGAGAGAGCAGATTCAACCTTGGCCTCCTCCACTGGGGGGAAGGGTAACATAGGCCACCAGATTGAGTCTCTGCCATGGAGCCCCCAAGTATGGCTAGGTTTATCTGAAAGGATTAGGTCCCCTTTGATAGAGTTCTAGGCTGTCCATAGAGAAACGACTAGAGGGCTACCCACAGGTTTCATATGATATTTGCTCACCAATATTGTCAGAGGCAGTAGGTTCTTCCACTTGGGGAATTTTTTGAGCTTGAACTGATGTGTGTTCCTATTGATTAACTAGGCCCAGTCGTCTAAAGGGTTTAAGATGCTCCTCAGGACCCACTTAGCTGCCATTATGTCAGCCAGGTTGGATATATCTAGGAGACCAAGTCCCCCTTTCCCAGTTTCCAGATAGCACCAATCCCATTTGACCTTTGGTATTGACTTTGACTATGGGTCCCCCCCCATATCAAGTTCCTGCACAACCTTATGAATTTGCTCAAGTCTTCATCTGGGGGTCTCCAGCAGCTTAGAAAATAGATAATAGAGGGAATGATGAAGTGATTGATGATCATTTTCCTACTTGCGAGGTTGAGTTGTCTTCTTTGCCACCTAATGAGTTTGTCTTCTACTTTGTTTATAACCCGTTGCCACCTTTGTTTCACAGTGACTTTGAAGCCCATTGGGATACCCAACCGTCTGAATATCACCCATCTTCCAATGTTTTGCATCCTGCATGAATCAACCACTCTCTAGAGGCTTGTCAATCAGTGTTTTGATCCCAGTTTTCTGATGGTTTATCACTGATCCTGATGCTCTGTAGTATATGTCTAGGCATGACCAAAAGCATCTCATACTCTGCTCATTGTTGGCAACCATTGCATTTGTGTCATCTGCAAACATTTGTGTACATAGTTGTTTGCCACTAGGGAGGGCAATTCCCTGCATCTCGCCTTTCTCCATCCTATCTTTAATTAGCCAGTTCAGTCCATCTACAGAGCAATGGCATAGAGCAGGGGGGGCAGAGGAGGGCAGGCTTGCCTAATGGACTTGGTCAACGGGAGGGCCTCAAAGAGTACCCCATTAACATTGACCCTTGCTGTGGCATTACCAAAAAGGGTCCCCACCATCTGGATAAAGTGCTTGCCTGCCCCCATGTGTCTAAGAGACTCCAAAACATAGTGCTAGCTTAGTCTATCATATGCTTTGTCAAAATCTATTTTGAAAAAGATATAATTCTGATTGGTTTCTTCAGCAAATTCCATACACCAGAGGGTAATAATAGCATCCAGGATGTACCGACCCTTTATGAAGCCCTTATGTTCTTGTCTAATCTAGCTTAGCAACGGCTTTTGCATAGATTTTATAAGCACTTGTGAGCATAGTGATGGGTCTCCAATTGCCCAGGTTATCTTTCTCTCCCTTTTTGTGAATAAGTTTGATCCATCCTTCATTGATTGAGAGAGAGGGCACCATATGACAGGGCCTCCTGTCAGACATCAAGAAGGGTCTCTTTGAAGGTTTTGAAGAATTATGAGGGTAAGCCATCCACCCTTGGACTTTTCTTCCCCGAAGGTTGTCCATTGCCCTGCAGATTTCTTCCTTTGTCAGATTGTATTCCATAGTTTTTGAGATGCCTTTTGGGATGGTGGATTTTTTGGCTTCACCTATCATTGCTATGCATTGAGTCTGATCCTTTGTGAGCTCACCCCCCTTATTGATTGTATTGTTGAAGTGTTGGAAGACCACCTTTCTATTGTCTTCCTCAGAACCACAGCTAATTCCATAGTTGTCTTTAAGGAGGGAAAGTTTATCCTTGCTTTGTTTTACCTTCAGCATTTTGAACATTTCAAGGGTGGGGATATCACTTTTGCCTGCCCACCAATCTCTAAAGAAGAGATTGGCATGCTGAAGGGAGATCTCTTCCTCCTTTCTGATCGAAAACCTCCTCCTACACTGAGGGGTCTGTATTCCTCTATGTTCTTTAGCTTCAGGCAGAGTGGACCTTTCCTCAACTTCCTGATCCTAGTCATTTCCTTCCTGATGCAAATCAGAAGGGATTGGGTAGATTTGGTGGCAAGGCTCCAGGCCCTAGCTGGGGTGAGATCCCTACCCAGAGAAGTCTTCCCATATTTTTTTAACCTCTTCTTGGACTATGGGCACTTTGAACAATGCAGGGTCAGTGTTTGTGAAACCATTGATTGAGGACCTTTTTGTCATAGTTGTCCAGCAGTAAGGTAATGGGGTAGTGATCAGATAAGCATGTGGAAAAGTCAGTTCTACATTCAATCCTCACAAATGTGTTATATAGACTTTTGCTAACATAACCCCTGTCCGGTCTTGCCTTTCTGACTAGTTCCCCCACAACATAATTCTGCCAGGTGAAGTCACCCAAGTTCCCCATGTCACATAGTTCAAAGAAATCTGAGGTACTATGCCAGGATTGCAACTCAGCACCTTTGAGAATCTGTCCAGCACCTCTAAACCTTTCCTCTCTAGTCTCAACCATATTAAAGTCCCCCATTAGGATGATAGGATCTGGAACGAGTCTCTCAAGGTCCTCCAAGTTCTGACCCTATCGGCCTCCTGTAGCATAAATACCTATAAAGGAGAAGGTAGTCATCTCAAAGGCTACCCACTGGTCATAAACATCCAGTTGAACATCCTTGAGGTCTTCTTGGTGGTCGTGGTGCATTCCTACTGCCACTCCCCAGAACCTTGAGAGTGGGAAGAAGTGTATATTCAAATGTGGTCTTGGGAAATGGCTTGTAGCCTTTTTTTCCAGCTCCAAACCACTGACTTTAACTTCAGTGTGAGGGCTATAAAATCGAGCTTGCCTTGTTTTTTGAGCCATTGTGGCCTTGGGAAATGGCTTGTAGCCTTTTTTTCCAGCTCCAAACCACTGACTTTAACTTCAATGAGGGCTACAAAATCGAGCTTGCCTTGTTTTTTGAGCCATTGTCTAACCATTTTGAGCCTTGGAAGGGTCTATTAACCCCTTGGCATTCAAGGTAGAGCACTTCATTTAGTTTTTTCTTTGGGAGTTGGGCTTCTTAGTTCCCCCTTTATAGCTGCTAATTGAGGGGTAGTGGAGCCCACCAGAGTGTGGACCCTTTTCAGCTCTACCTCCATTTCATTGGGTGTGCCATTATCTAAGTCTAGTTGGGTTTCATTCACCCTTTTAATATCCTCATTCTGGTTCACTTCCTCTAGTGGTTGGTAGGGGTTAATAAGGTCATGGTCCATTTGGTTGCCTTTTGAATTAACCCTGTTCCTATCTAGAGGAGTGGAATGACTGGACTCTTGGGAATCCTCACTATCTTCTAGGTTAGAGAGGTAGTTTTAGCTCATATACAACCATGCCAATCCAACGTATAACTTAGAATGGACCACAATATTTAGGAGATAATTTTGAGCACTTTCCTGTTGATAAAGTCTGAGAATCTTTAGGAACTTTCAAATAAACCAACACTCCTAGCTCAAAAGACAGAGGTGAGTGTCCCTTATTAGCATAAAACCGTGCTCTATCATGAGCACTCATGGTAGAATCATGAGCTTGTGTTAGCATTTCCTACATATCATGCAAGAAATCCCTCGATCCATCAAGCTCAATGTCCTTAAGACCGACATCAACAGGTGCCCTGGGTTGATACCCATACATAAGCATGAACGGTCTATAACCAGTAGCCGTATGCTTAGAACTGTTATAGGCAGATTCCATCATTGGAGGATACTTTTCCCAACTCGATGGTTTTCCAGATGCACAAAGCATATCCTCTAAAATCTTTTTCACATGCTTTGTTTGCCCATCAGACTACGGGTGATCAGAGGAACTCATACTCAAAGTAGTTTCTAATTTCTTTTAAACTTCCTGCCAAAAATGAGCCATGAACTTAGAGTCCCGATCGCTCACAATATCAAAAGGTAGACCATACAATCTAAATAGCTGCTTGACAAATTGGTAAGCCAATTTCGATGCTTTGACTATTGTCTTTGTGGGTAAAAATCTAGCCATCTTTGTCAATTTATCCATGACTACCCAAATGGCATTGTGACCCCTGCTGCTATGTGGAAGTCCCATAATGAAATCCATGGACATATTTTTTCACTTTTGAGACGGAATATCCAAAGGATGTAATAACCCAGCAGATTTAAGGCGTTTAGCCTTGTTTATCTGACATTGATGACATCGGACCACATAACTCTAAATAAAATCTTTCATTTTTTGCTAGTAAAATGTCCTTCTAACCAAAGCCAAGGTACACTATATGCTAGGATGTCATGCCAATGATACATCATGGTGTTCAAAGAGGATCCTGAGTCTAATTTCCGGCACATCAAGCAGGTAAACCTTATCATTTCAAAATAAGAGACCATTTCGAATAAAAAATTGGTTAGCTTTTCCTTGATTCACTAGGTTTTGATCTTCCTTAGAGTTGGACCCTGATTCTGCCAAATTTCAATACTTTTCAAAGAAAATATCTATAATGCATTTTCCCCTGAGTGAATCGTACAAGTTAGAAGTAATTTCTGTGAAACTAAGTTCATTAACTTCACCAATTCGACTCAACGCATCAGCAATGCGATTCAAGCTACCTTTCCTATATGAAATCAAAGTCGTGCATCAACTCAGCCCATCTAGCCTTTCTACCCTTCATCACAAATGTAGTTCAAAGACTGGTGATCTGTCAAGACCATAAACTGAGACCCATAGAGATACTGTCTCCATGTCTTTAAAGCATAAATGATCGCATACGACTCTTTCTCCTGAACTAGGTACTTGGTCTGTTCATCATTGAGTTTCTTACTCTCAAAGCCCACAAGCTTCCCATCATCATGGAACAAAGCTGCGCCTATCACAAAATCACTAGCATCAGTCTACGATGTAAGCCCTACTAGGATCCAGAAAGACTAACACAGAAGCATCTCGAACTTTATTTTTCAAAGTATTGAAAGTTCCCTATAGCTTCTCGTTCCACTCTATTGGAGAATTAGACTTCTTATTTTTACCCTTAACAAGATTGGTAAAAGGCACTGTCAACTTCAAATAATCCTTGACAGATTTTCAAAGAAACACCACGAAACCTAAGAAAGATCTTAACTGCTTGACCATACGACGGAACTAGCCATTCTAAAACCTTTTGGATTCGATCCAAATCTATACTTAAGACATCTCGAGAGATCTTATGACCTAATTATAACAATTTCTTTTTGAAGAAATCACACTTAGATAATTTACAATACAGTTTCTCCTTCTTGAGCTTTCCTAAAACCTCTTTAAGATGATTCTCATGCTCAGGCAAAGTTTTACCGTATATCAAAATGTCATCTAAGAAAACCACCACGCATTAGATCTCGAAATAAATAATTCATTATCTATTGGAAAGTTGTTAGTGTATTAGTGAGACCAAAGGGTAACACTAAAAATTCGTAATGGCCAAACGTGTCCTAAAAGCAGTTTTAGGAAAGTCTTCCTTCTTCAAAAAAGTGAACGTGGATTTCTTTTCATTAGACGATGGTTTGGAAGTGTTGGCGCCAACCATTGTCTTATAAAAAACCCGAGCTTCCTGAATAGTATCCTCAGTCGTTTTGACTTTGCATTTTTTTACCTTGTATACTAATAGTTACAAGCCATAATGTTGATGAAAATCCCACATAAGGTATGATCATCTGATTTGGCTTTGGCAGCTAATTGTCAACTTTTACACATAATTGTCAAATGAATGATTCCCCATGCTATTTTTAACAAGCTTGGCAATTATCTCAAATTCATCCTCTAGTTAGACGAACTCTTTTTTGAAATCTTCTTCAAAATTTTACAAAGTGGTAGGAATAGAATCTTATTTGAGATCTTTCCACCAAGTCAGTGCCTTCCCTTTCAATAACGCCTGCGTCATCTGTAGCTTTTGCGCATCGGTAAATGGATGAAAGACAAAATGTGTAGGTCCACCTATTAAGCCAGGCATCTACACATTCTTGAGTCTTCTTTTTCTCACCGTCGTACACCTTTGGTGCAAATGACGGAGCAACTGCTTTGGTAGGAGTAGGAGGCGCCGCCAAAAGAGCCTTTTGCAGAGTCAAGATCTGCACCTTCAATGACTCCATCTCGTCATAGCATTTGGCAATAGTTGCTTCCAGACACTCTGTCACTTCCATAAATTCACTCTTTCCAACATCCTCCTCTTCTTCAACAACTTCGAATTTAAGATCTTCCCTTCCTAAGTCGGGATGATCACACATCTCGTCAACATTATATATTGATTGAGAAGTCAACGTGAGCCATGGTATTAAGGTTCTACTAAAATCACGAATCACTTGAGCCAACTTCACTTGACCACCCTTGACCAAAATGATCTAGCAAATTAATTCACTAGAATTGACTGCACATAAGAAGAAATGCTTTAATTACCATTTGGTGGCTAAACAAATGGTAAAAAATCATGAAAACACGGTCTGGAATTAATCCAAACGAAAATAACAACTAATACGAGGTGCACTTGCATTAATTATATGTAAATAACATGCATCTATCTAATGTCAACACATGAGAACGTGCCTCAACACTAAATAACCCCTAAAAATATTAAATTCTTGAGAAAAAAAGAATTATCATGATTTTTTTCTAATTTTATTTTTCTAGGGCCTCAAAATTTACTAATTTTGAACTCCACCAAATCCTATCTTATGGCACTCCAAATCTAAATTTTCTAGAAAATTTTAGCGATAAAATTCACCAAAATACAATTGGTATACAAAAAATACCAATTTCTAGGATTTCTAAATAATTTTTAGAAATTTTTCTAAGTTTAGTAATTATGAAAAAATTACCTTGAGAATCCCATCGATCATGAAATTTTTTAATTCCGCTCCACAATCCTCAAATCTAATTAAAATCAATAATTTTAATGGAATTTCTAAATTTTTTAGAAAAAAATAAATTTTTATAGGATATCGAACGGTTACAGGTGCCCGAACGGACACGCCACATGCCGGACAACAAACCCAGAATTCCAAAAATTGGAAAAATCCTTTGTCTAATTTTTCACGAATTTTTTAAAAATTTAATTGTACCTCGAACGCACGAGAATACGAACACACACAGATTTCAGAACCCGAACAGTCGTCCCGAAAAGCAGACAGCCAACGGTCGCGGAAAACGAAAAGACATGCAATTTCCCGAAATGCGAATGATAAAAAAAAAATTGGACCCGAAAGGCCAAAGGATTCAAGATGATTTTTTTAAAAGCTTTTAAAAACAATCGAATTATCATGGAGGGGGCGTAGGCTACCGCCGGTTGTTGGAAAAAACCCCCTCCCCCTCAGCTGTGCGTGCAATTGCCTGAGGGAGAGGGGGAGAAGCAAAAGCTTCTCTTTCCCGTCCACTTCTCCACCTCATCATCCTCCTTATCTACATCTCACATCTCCATCCTCTAACTACTAATCAAGTTATTAATAATTAATCACTTGATTAATTCCCATCCTCATGAAGGGCTTTCACATGCGAGAGAAGGAAGAAGGGAGAAAATCTGAAAAAGAGCGAAGAAGCCATCGCCATGCACACGGGAGAGAACCCAATGCGCAAGCATGAAGTCTATTACTGATTTTCAGCAAAAAAAACTAGCAAAATTCAGCCCACACGCCCATGGGAAACCCGTAAAAACGTGACAAAAAAGCCTAATTACCACACATGTTCACAAAATGTCCTAAAAAATTAGGATAAATTTCTAGAAATTTTATAGAGATGTAGGGAATCCTTTCTACCAAAAAATACCCGCAATAGTATGTGTGGTATCTTGGTTAAAAAAACCTGTAAAATGTTTATTTTAACCTAAAATAGCATTTTCACTCACGAAATTCCCCCACATCGTCGATACATCTGTCCAAGTCAAGAACCACCGTGTTCCAACTGCCATGTTGATGTTCCAATGCATAAGACACCAAAACAAACCAAAAAATAACTTTTTTTGCTTAGTAAACATTAAAATTTAGTTTAAAAATGCTAAAAATTTGGTATACTGAGAGAATTAAAAGGAGAAAAAACATCAAAAATTAACTAGAGATGGCTCTGATACCACTGTTAAAACCCCATAGATCTCTCTAGCTAATCACTATGCATAAACACACATAATCCAAGCATATACTCATCCACCCGACCACCCCGAGCCCAAGGGTGCACACATTAAAGTAATGGAGAACCACATACCTGACCTTGGTGTCCCATACCATCAAGAGGTATGCCTTCAATACCATCAAGAGATAGCTCTAGCATGAAATGGTAAGAGAGTAGATACTATGCTCTACACAAGAGAACATCATCCCTTGAGAGAGCCCGATGCTCCTATTATATGAGAGAGCTCTCAAGTGACTCTTAACTCTCCATTTCTATGTGTGACCCTTGGTTGCCTAACCCTAACCCCAACCCAAGGTTAGGTCTAACCCGTGTCGTACTAGAGCATGTTCCCATGCTCCCATGCCTAGGGTGGGTTAGCCTCCTAGTATATGTACATAACATTAGGTTGCCATTTTAGTAACTACCACAATTGGGGACACCCATTTTGTGTGTTCAATCTCATAGATGAATCCCACATCTAAGAGCTTCTGGATTTCGTCTTATGAGCTAAGCATATTTTGGATTCACCTCATGTGGCCATTTGGTTCTTGACAAGTCTCAACCTAGCACAATTGGAATTGTATGTATTACAACAGAGAGGTGTACTCCTTTCATGTTAGAGTATGACCATACAAACACGTTGTGATATTCCTACTAGTAGTACGATTGTCACTCTATTAGGATAATCCTTGAATGCATTTTCAAATCTACACTTGTAACACCTCTATATTATGAAATGACATTGGGGTTTAGCATTGGACTTGAGAATGGAGTTTGTGTACTTCGTGCAACAGCTCTATGCGGGCACTCACTAACATGATGTAGGCCTTTTAAATGGAAACATCGAAGAGGTGGCCTGCATGACATGTTATTGAAGTCTCTTGCCCTTTGTTACACCATGGCTTCAAAGAACTAGGAGGCATAGTTAATTGTTGGACATTTTTCTAAATATCTATATGAATTGTAATGCTCTTATGACTCATAGATCTCTTGCTATGGGCATTGTTTTAAATATCTATATGAATTGTAATGCTCATATGACTCATAGCTCTCTTGCTATGGACTCTCAAAGTTTGCTAGAAAAGTCACCAAGCAATGTTGTACAAGTGTTATAGTTCTAGGAAAGACTGGTTAGGTTGTTAGGAATATAATTCTCATATAATGTTGGGTGTAGCATCAATAATCTATACATACCTCTCAATAAGGGGTTCTGTGATAAACAAGCACTAGACTATGTGTCAGTTGAGGAGTGTTTAGTATGGCTAGTAGGGCTAGTGGTTCCTATATGTTAGTGTTAAAAGAAAGGGTTAGGGTGGAGTATTGTTGTGTAGCCTTAGCAAATGGACACTCTATGTGTTAGTATGGTTTCGATGGTGGTAGCATATTACGCACCAAACCATATCTCTTATTGGAAATAAGTGTGGGTGTCAACCTTGAGGGACTAGTTAGGGCTAGCCTTGAGGTTGGCCCTACCGCTATACAAACCATATACTTCATGGAAATAAGTGTGAGTATCTAGCTTGAAAATCGTGGAATGGATAGTTTGAAACGGCGCATAATACGCTTTCTTTCTTTGATGTTTGGGCATATTCTTCAATCTCCTCAGCCATAGTTGCAGTAGCTTTTCCTCTTGCTCCGACTGTTGTCATTACTTGAAAATCCACATACATTCTCTTGCGTACTCTACCTTATTTTTGGATCTCCCGTGGTTAATCCCTCACATACCTCATGTGATGTTGGCTTGTTTTTGCACTCAAAAGTTTTATGAACCTTTTGTACACAATGGAAATCACGCCGTACCTTTTCTATCATCTTTAAGAACAAATATGTGACCCATCTGCGGTCTCTTATTCTGCATAAAATTTCCCCTCATCATAAAATGGATTTGTGAGCCATCTTGTGACTATATGAAAAATTTGCAAAAGCTTTTTCAAAGAAAAGATACTTTTGGTTGTATAACAAAAATAGAAAATAATATGTATCACCCAAGACCTACAACATCCGCAAATCAAGTGCAGACTACGCAAACTATGTTCTGATACCAACTGTGACGGTCCGGAATCTAACCATATCTTAATCGTACAACTTAATCTAAGAAAACATTAAAATCACTTAATCGTGCATAGCCTTATGGTGAATACTATATTAATAGTACAATTAAAATCCATGTGAGCATGAAGCCCCACTTTTATTTTCCACATCACTAGCCTATCTACCATACCAAAGTATTTATCAAGCATACTTCTGGCATTTACAATGTGTGCACCCTAAATCAAGTAAAACCATTATAACTGAAGATAGAATGCTGTTATCAGGGTAGCCGCCAAGCCGTCGCATCACCATGCCATTATTCCATTGTGGGCGCTGCAATCTTCTTGGACAAGCTTCCACCTTATTACCATTGAGAAACCATCAAAATATGTATAAAATTGAAAATGAAAGATATCAAATTTTCATGTCACATCTTTCCCCCCCCAGCAGATCCTCCATGCTTGTCTTGGGGGTCTGCTGGCCATGGTGCTCGAGGGTAAAATATATTTAGCCCCTTGAGGATGGACTATAGCGAGATGGATATGAGTTGCATGCTATCTCTGAGACAAATTGAGCCACCTAATGATGCCACCTCTTTGAGCTACAATGCCTACACGATTGTACTCTAGTAGTTGACTATAGAGCATGTTGTAGATAGGTACGACTGTAGTAGTCGATTGATCTCCACACAACAGAACTGAAACCTAGAGGAGAGCAACAAGCTATGAAATGTGTATAAAGTTGTGTAGCTTTCTTTAATGGAAGCTTTAATGGAGTAATTGAAACAAGCTATTAAAAGCTTAAACACAAGCTATGGAAGCATACAAAAATTATGGAGAAAATAAAGACTTCTACATCCCTATCTTGTAGATATTACCTACTAGTTCTACTGCCTCATGACAAAACTACGCAAGATGTAGTGTCTAGACCTATAGATATGGTCATAAAACCACTTGCTCTTAAGACTGATCATATAGTACCTAGACCTATAGATATGTTCATGAAGCCACTTTCTCGTGAGACTAGATGACTCATTGCTTGATGAGTTTCAATGAGTCATCTAGTCTTTTATAGCCAGTCTTTGTCATGAGGACTACATCTCATATCGAGATACTTGGTTTTAGAAATGTAGTCACGTATGGTCTCTCCTTCCTCTTGTTTTGTAGGTCATAGATTTGTGTGATGTGGCTCCATTTAGCTCCACTAGTTATAATCCCATAGTGAAGGTATGCCTTAGGACCTCATAGGAGGCTTTTTCAAGTGGGTTTAGAGACCAAAATTACTAGTATGCTTTGCCTTCAAGGCAAAGTCCAAATGAAAAGATCTTTGTGGGAATTTTCAATCATACCCATGGCTTCATAAACTTAATCAAACTTCTATAAGTATTGAATTGGTGGATGAAAAGAGCTTAGTGGGGATTGTCAATTGTACGCATGGCTTCACAAACTCAATCAAACTTTTCTAAATATTGAATGGGATCTCTAGTTCAATCAAAACTTAGTCATCGTCCTTGAGATGTGGATTGGCTTTATTTTGTCCATAGATGTGCTGACATTGACAAATTCTCTAATGAAAAATTAATTGGAAGATTCTTGGAAGGAATCCTTGATTCAACCTTTCACACATTTCACACATTGTACTTTCAAAAATATAAAAACTTTAAACCATGTTGCAGGAGTGCCATAGATTTTGATATAGATTTCAATGATAACTTTATGGGAACATCTTCAAGGAATCTCCCAAAGGGACCCCACCTAAAGCATCATCTGGCATAGTGTTTGGGAAAAGCCACAAGCCACACCGACAATAGAAGACCTAGCAACTTCACTCATATAGAAGTAGATAACTGAGTAATGGAAAGTTGGGGTAAGAAATGACAACATAGGGCAACCACAACTGTACCCTAGATGTGAGTTAGTTTGGTGTTTCGATACACCGTGCTAATTGCATAAGCACGGAATTCCCACACCAAACCCAGACAAGGAGAGAGTCTGGTGTGCATACACTATGCATGAGGGCAGTATGTGCATACTGCATGAGGGCAAGCAACCACAACACTACCCATTCCTATAAGAATTAACCTTAGAGGCAAAAATCACACCTGCTCCACCCGTTCCATCACCTAGCTTTGCTGGCACCACACTAACAAGGCCCATGCTTGCCTAATGCATCTCACTTGAGGTAGTATGTGCCTCAAAGTGGAGTGCTAAGGGTTCTAGAGTTACCTCTTCCACCTCCAATGTTGCCGCCAACAACCACCCATTCCTTGGGTGACACCCATCAACCGATTGACCCTGATAAAAATACCTAAAGGGGAGGAAGAGGTAATAGAAGAGGAGACACTATCTACCTAGAACCCATGGAGAGTCAGAGTCCCTTGAGTCAAACCCTAAGTCACTATGTTCCAAGATGGTGGTAGTAGTGTCTACCTTGTCTATATAGTCACAGTGCAATCCAATAACCTTCCTAAAAGGTTGGTAGAATATGACAAAGTTTTGATGCCATTGCCTCCAAAATCCTAGGAGACAATAGAAAAGTTCCACACTCAAATGGGCATGTACGCATTCCATATACTATTATTGGTCCTAATAGCTATGCAAGTGAGAATGGACATACCCAAAGATACATAGTAGGACTCATAGCAAGACTTATCACCACCTTCCTCTCCTCCCAAGTCTATCCAATACTTGAGGTCCTTCTATAGACGGGCTTGGAAGACTAAGAGCAAGCATGGAAGAACCACCACCACAAGACTCCTTAGATAAGTCTGATGATGATGAACCCACTAGAGAAGAGATAGTTCACCAAGCCTTTCCAAAAGTGTTGATGAATAAATTTGGCCACTACTTTGAGAGTGATGATGTGAATGACATCTTTCCTATAAAAAATAAGGGCACTCAAGTCATAAACATCCTAGATGGAGGGGCTAGAGTCAGCATTATTACTAAGCAGTGCTAAGAGAAGTGGGGGAAACCTTCACTTGATACTACTAGTCTAATAGTCAAGCTTGCTGACAGGCCACATCAAAACCCATAGGGATTTTGTGAAATCTCAAAATCAAGGCCTTTTCATGGGGCCCCAAACGCTCAAAAAGAGAGTATTTGTATCTCTTCTAGGGAGGAAATGAAGACCATTGTCTTTGATACACTTTATGGCCATTGACTCCCAAATAGATTGTAGACCATCAGGCACTTATTTATTTGGCTAATAATACTTGCACTATGGGAAGGATAACCCAATGGCTTTTGATCTTGCTAAAGTTTGATTTCACTATGACTGTGTAAAAGAGGTCACAACATGTGCATGCCGACCACCTGTCGCACATCCCTAATGGAGAACCGCCAATTAGAGAGTGGAGGATAAACTACTTGATGCTAAGTTGATGCCCCACTATTCCAGTTACTAGCTACTATACAGACTATTGTACCAAATGGGTTAAGGCCATTGCATGATTCCAAAAACCCTTAGTACCAAGCTTAAGAATTAGCGTTAAGGAAAGGTTGACAAGAAATATCATGACCAAACATTTATTTGAGCTTGAACACTTAGGAGAAGCCAAACTGCGTGTAGTCTATGGAATGATCATCTTGAAAAGTTGAGGCATTAGGAATGGTTCAATGAGAAGCTTAAGGATAAAGAAATAGAAGTCGTCGAGGATATGGTTCTCATGTATAACACAAAGAACCAAATGTGTAAGCTAAGGTACAAAGGAATGGGACCATTCCTAGTGTGTGAACTCACCCCTAAAGGATTTGCACACATAGAAACACTTGATGGCATGGAGACGAAAGGATTCTTCAATGGTAGCAAACTTAGATGCTAATATGGCCCTTTAATTGAAAATCATTTGAAAGCCATTTACCAAAAGAAAGAATAAAAATAAAAGAGGTTGCATTGAAACAAAAGGCCCAGTAACTTAAAAGAGAAAGATTGGGAGGTGAAGCCCCACTAAACTTTGGGTAGGCATGACCACAAAAATTGGTCTAGAACAAAAGCTAGCTCATGACCCTAATGTCCCATAAGACTTGATGCACACTATAACAATCGTTGACTCCCACAAAAGTGTGAGTGAAAGGCGTAAACATGTTAAGAACTACATGCATAGGAGCTTTCACTACCATGTTTCACATTGGAAATAAACCCTTGGAAGGGAAGTTCTCTATGTCATGCCTGTAGTACCATGCGTTAAGAAGTACTTCTTAGAAGAGGATGCATGGGACATAATCGATGTGCCAAATTGATTGGGACTTGCAAACTGATACCTTGCTAGCCTCAAATAGGTAACTGTTCTGATGACAGAAAAAGAGCCCATGACTTACAAAACCTTAACACCATTCTCCCAGCAAACAAGTGCTAGAGCTAATCGACTCTCCTAAGGCAACCCATACTCTGAACATGCCACTCAAAAAGAGACCTTTACTTGGCTACAAGGCTAAGTAACCAAGTTCCATCAAAAGCCTCGCCCATGCCACATTAACCCTTGCCATTGAGAAGAGTACCCCTTTGACACAACTAGCCTTTGCAAGATCTAACCCAGCTAACACCCATGCTACTAACATTTCTAACTGTGCAAAATTAAAACCACAAGTACCCAAACCCACTAGTCCCCAGCAACACCAATGTTCCTATAATGGAGGTGACACATGGTGGGTGCCAAAAGAAATACTTCAGGCACAAGGATACTATGAAGATAAAAAGCTAATTTGGATACCAAAGAAAAAGCAATAGTATAAGCTAGTGAAGACGTCACAAGGCAAACCTCAATGCAAGGCAAAAACCAACCCTAAGACAAAGACATCGTTTGTCAGGAAAGAGTTGTTAGAATACCAAGGACACTATGTAGATCAAAAACAACTCTAGCTACCTACATCAATGTAGATAAAACCATCCCATCAAAGAAGGTAACTACAAATAGGGGAGTGCTACTTCAAAGATGGTGGGGGGTACCTAATGCCCTTCTAATGGCCCAAGGGTATTATGAAGGAAACAAGAGCATTTGGGTACCTAAATTCATACTATCACATAAACCACAACTTCTCATGCCAACAAGGAAGATACCAAGGCAAAGGGTAAGGCAAGGATTGAAGACTTCATAGAACCCCAAGCCTATAGCCCAACATAATATAAGTGGAGATTCCTTCCACTGCATTGACCTCAGAAGCCTATGCTGCAGAGCTAAAAGCTAAGAACCACCAGTTCCCCTACTACTGCAACTAACATCTCTCTTGAGTCTAGTTAGATGGACCAAATAGAACCCTCGTTAGAGAAGAACTATACCCACTAAAATCTAATAAAAAGAGCCGAGGAAAGTAGTAAAGATGGAGCAAAGAGGAAAGCAGACATAGAATAAAGTAGAAGTGATGGTGGAGAACTGTGCACGAGAGTCCCATGGAAGCCAATACCAATCATGTAAGTGGTTCTTTGATCATTAGGTTTCTAGGTACATCTCAAGATGGGGGAACATGGTGGTTAAAAACGTAGTCCATGGAACGACCCATTACCATGATTGTTAATGATCAGAATACCACTAATTAAATGCACTTTCATGGGCATGGTGGATGAAAATGGTACGACTCATCGCTATGATAGTTAACGTGATCAGGATACCACTAATTAAATGCACTTCCACAGGCATGGCCAAAACTATACCTTCATATTCAAAATCTCTAAAAAAGTTACATGTATAAGATCTGCACAAGATGCATATGTACATTCCAATCTATGTATACGTGTTCCAATTTGTGCATGCACGTTCGCTCTGTGCACACATGTTCCTATGTTCTAATCTATGCACACACTTTCATTCTGCCCATGCATGTTCCCATGTTCTCATCTATGCATGTATGTTCCATGCTTTGCATGCACATTTAATGTTGTGAATGCACATACATCACTCTATGTATGCACATTCCCAAGAATGGTTTGCAAACATACATATAGATATACATATGCAGGTAAAAGCTATATAAATTGGGGGGGGGGGCTCCTTTCATTTTACACTATTCACTCTCTAGCTTGCCATTTTTATGTGCGAATCTTCATAGCTTCCCAGCCCCCCTTAGAGCTTTGTCCATTCCTTTTCATCACCACCATCATGGCAGCCACGTGCATTGGAGACTTCATCTGGCACAGTGTTCCACCATGAAGAGGAAGGCCACCAAAGTCCACAAGCTCTTGGAGTATCAGATGGTAGTCATCACACTGCTGCTGCTGGGAGTGAAGTTGCTTTGAGAGGTCGGAGGGCATATGATCCACAATAAGATCTAGTCAGAGAATAAGGTGGAGCACAAGCTCACCTACCATACATGAAAAATGCTACCAGGTAGCAAAGAGACCAAAGATCATGTCCAGAGCACATGGAGAGATTGGGTCTCGATAGGTTGGCAACTCTTCCCACATGTAGGGCCCTTGACTCTGAATAATGTTTGAGAAGCCTTACACCTTTTATTGAAGCAACCAAACCCTATCAAAAGCTTAGTGGTGCATAGGGCATGGTCAAAGATATCATAAGAGGACCTATCAACAAGGATGACATGAAGTGGGAAGACATCTCTCGCCCTGACTTAGTTACCCCTACCAGAGTCCTCACTGTGCTTATTACAAACCTTAGGTGGATTGATAGATATAGCCAATGTGACCTCTCCCTACTCACTCAAGCAAGGATTACCAGTGAACTGGGTAGATCACTTCCACGATGAACTATATAATATATGTACCAACCCTGCACGCAAGTTCAAAGCTATCATGATCGAGTCGTGATCACTTCCACCATAAACTACATAGCATTTACACCAACCTTGCACGCAAGTTTGGAGCTACCATGATCCTCACCAAAGTCCTCTACTATGCTACAAGTTGGGAAGGGCTCCCTGAACCATACAGCTGCCAAAGTGTTGCCATCCCAAGAAAGATCCTTCCGCAGGAGCAGCCCCTCTGGTTCCATGGACCACACACTCTCCTCAACCCAAAAAGCCCAAGATGGATCAAGAGATTCCAGTCACGAACTCTTGGAGACAACCTTGATGGACACACCCACATGACAGGTGGCAGTTGTGAGGGAACACACCCACACGGTTGTAGCAAACCAGGTCCCCCGAAGTGCTCAATCGTTTCCCATTGTTGAAGACGTACCTAAATGTGTCCGGTGTGCGTTCCACTTTCATAGCAACAGATTCTCAAGTTCTTATGAAGCCACACAGACCATCTCGCAGAGACACACGGGTGGATCCATAAAGGCCACCTCACCCCAGTTTTGATATCTTCGTTTGGAAAAATCTCCCTACTTGGGAATTCCAAATGGTAGCACTTTTAAATCTACTTATTAGGGTATCTTAAGCACACTAACTCCAAATTTGTCGAAGATTGTAGATTTAGAGCCTACATGTCAAGAGCTTTCTAATGATAAATCATATGAGGGGGTTTTGACAAAAGATTGATAGGGTTCATCGTGCTCCCCATTTGTGAATCTTTACAAAGTGGGAATTGGAAATTTCCCAAACTCTCTAATATTTCCTTCACAGGCATTAAAGGGGTAAACGAAATACCACACATATCACATGTGTTCAAGGGGTCATTAAAGAACCTCTTACCTAAATTTTTTTGTCATGTAAATACACCCCTTTTAAAAATTTTGAGATGATAAAAGTATCCCTTTTTAGCTTTGCAAGAGAATAAAACCTTTACAGTTGAACCTACACACGCTATTTTAGGGGGGCTTCACAATCGTCCGCTCGGGCGCCTTGGAAAACGGATTGTCCGGGCGGTGGCAATTCACACGAGGACAGACACACAATATGTATTAAAAGCCGATGCTTTCTATCACAAGCTTGTGATTGGCCTAATGGTTAATTAAAGGTGGGCGTGGGATTGCTGATGGCATGGATTCAATAACCAATGAATGCGATTCGCAGCTCTTCTGTTGACGGACAGCTTCCCATCTGACCTCTACACGCCGCCCAGTTTTTTTTGAAAAATCCATCCGTGACGTGTAACACTAGTGCCATGCATGGATTGGTCCATGTAGGACAATGCCCTTTCCTTGAATTTTTGGGGCGGATGGTTGTGAAACCCGCCTTACATATTTTCAAGTAGCTCATGATGGCCCAATGGGTTTAAACTTTACACACACACACACAATGGAGATACGATTAAACACACACACACACACACACAAAATGGAGATAAGACCATTGTCCCTTCTAGATCTACCTATCCATAAGCCACCATAGATGTTCAATTTAAGACTTGTGCTAATATAGTGGCTAACCTTAGTGCACATGGCTAATTATAACGGCTATTTTCCATCACACGAACAAAACAGTGCAATAATATTGACAAACGGGAATTTCCATTAACGGTAAGGCATTTCTGTACACAGATCTCGTTTTGAGTCCTCCTATTGTACGGCATTTGGTACACAAATCTCATTTTATGTCCTCTTAATGTAAGGCGTTTCCCAATTTTCTACGCAAATTTCATTTTAAATCCTCTTAATGTAAGGCATTTTGTACAGAAACATAATTTAATCGTGTTAATGTAAGGCATTTTGTACATAAACTCATTATTTAAGGTCCATTAAGCTGCAGTTTTCGGAGTTTAGGAGTCTAGCTAGATTTTAAAAATTGAATTTAATCAGATCTTAGGTCGGCTGCCGCTGTTGAATACAGTTAGCTGCAAATCCGAGCGAAACATCAAACAAAATCACATCCACAAGACATTTCACCACGGTTCTATAATTGCAATCTCTCTTCTATATAAATTAAGAGTTATGTAACATCTAGTTACAATTGATCCTGATTAATTCAGAGATTGTTGCTTTAGCAAGAGGTGATTAGCAATTGCTGCGATTCATGGGTAGTGTGGAAGGAGTCTCTCTTCTATATAAATTGAGTTTGTGTAACATCTAATTATAATTGATCCTGATTAATTCAGAGATTGTAGCTTTAGCAAGAGGTGATTAGCAACTGCTGCGATTAATGGGTAGTTTTATTACCAATGATGGCCATGTTAATGCATGTTTTCAATGCACTTTGAGATGCCATGAGGTCCACCGGGTGTGGTCACACGACAGCTTTGTGGCTTGCCCAAGATGCACATCAGACTGCAATTTAGGCTCCAACATTCCATACTTCTTCAAGTATGTGACAGTGTGCATGGAGAGCACCTACTACAAACCAGCCATGGTAAGCTTTTTAATATGATTATGACTGCATTTATGAGGATGTTTAATTTGGTTAATCAATTTCAAAAACTGCTAATTGTGAGCAATTAGTGGGAGGGATCGACACACATCCAATTCAAGTAAAAATGACTAGTGTTTTTTACGAGTGCAGTCAGTTTTGCATTGTCAAATGACTTGATTAGGAGTTAAATCTTGCATTTAACACATAATTAAGAGCTGACAACTCTAGCAAATCATGCAGGAGTTGCCTTATGACTTTGCTAGAATGCATCTCTCGGATGCAGTTTGCCATGTTGAGTTGGAAGGGCCAAGTGGAAAACTATGGTTTGTGAAGGTTAAACACCAGCCCAAACAGTGCAGTTTACAACAAGGTTGGAAGGAGTTTGCTGCCAGCCATGCCATATCTCGAGGGGATGCTCTTCTCTTCCAATTAATGGCAAATGGTGGCATGAAAAGCAATTTTGTAGTAAAAATCTTCAAACAATTTCCTTCCATAACATCAACACCACATGAAAAGGACGAGGTTCGTGCCAATGTGATTAAGCCTTATCTCCGCCTGATTAATGAGGAAGCAGAGGTTCATGCCAGTGTGATTAAGCCTAATCTCCACTTGATCAATGAGGATGAGGAAGAGGAAGTCCATGCCAATGTGATTAAGCCTAATCTCCGCTTGATTAATGAGCAAAGAGAGGTTCATGCCAATGTGATTAAGCCCAATATCCACTTGATTACTGATGAAGAGGAGGTTCATGCCAATGTGATGAAGCCTAATCTGCACTTGATCAATGAGCAAGGAGAGGCTTATGCCAATGTGATTAATTCTAATGTCCACTTCAGCAAAGAGAAAGGGGAGGGTAATGACAATGTGATTAAGACAAATCTCGATTTGATGAATGAGAAAGGAGAGGTTAATGGTGATGTGATAGACTTGGTTAATGAGAAAGGAGAGGAGGAGGGTAATGGCAGTGTGATTAAGGCTAATGTCGACGTGATTAATGGGCCGTTCATAAGGAGGCAGGCGGCGGTGAAAGCCATGGCGAAGATAGCTAATTGCATGGATGGTGGAAGCAGCATGTTAAGTGATGATAATGAGAAGCCAATGCAACAGGGGATTGGGATGTGGTGGAAGACCAAGCAAGGCATGGTGGAGGGACACGGGAGCCGCCACCCAAGGTTTTTCAAGACCATGTTTGCCACCAACGTGTGCAAGGCTTTTGTGCTTGTAAGGCATTCTTGGCTACACCCTCATGATACTTTAGCCATTTGAGAGGAGTGTGTGTGTGTGTGTGTGTGTGCCGCGCGTGTGACATGCGCCGTAACTTGGGTACTGTGGCCGCCATGTGCAGAACCTTCCGCGGGAGTTCACAGCAAAGTACATGCCGACTGTGCAAACGTGCTACGAGATGACGCTGGTGGTGGGGTCCGCAAGCGCGCAACGGGGCTGGCCCGTGCGCTGCTCTCGGAATTGCGTGGGCGTGGTGGTGCTGAGCGCAGGCTGGAAGAAGTTTGTACGCCGCCACCGCCTCAAGGTCTGGGACGTCTGCATCTTCGAGTTGGTGGAACAGTACAAGTTCATGGTGCGCATCCTCCGGGCACCCGCCGCCGCCGCCGCCGCCAACACCACGACTACTCGCAACAAACATCCCACCGAACACCCCACACCGCCGCAAAATCACCACCCACCCAGCCCACTACCACCACCTCTCGCAACAGGCATAGAATCCAGTCACCCTTCCAGCCCAATACCACCTTTCGCAAGAGTAGGTATAGAAACCAGTTCTGCCATGGTGAAAATCGAGTGTGTCGACATTAAGGAGGAGCCGCAGTAGCCTAGCTTTCACTGTTAATACTCCCTTGTCTACCTAACCATGAGCTTTTTGCCTTGAACGGTCAATCGTCAATGTGCTTTTCTCTCTCTCTCTCTCTCTCTCTCTCTCTCTCTCAATCTCCATGATGTCATTTATTTTTGCAGGGATACTTTCCAAGTAAAGCCTTTGGTGGCGGTGGGGTGTGTGAGACAGAGAGGTGGTCGTTGGGTTGTGAGAGAGAGAGAGGGGGGGAGGTGTGGTGCTATTGTGTCATTCTCAAAATCTGTTTTTGTGTTAATAAGCTATTATCTCCACCAGCATCAGACAATAAATCTGCTAGTTATATGTGCTCATCCTGAGCACAATTAGCTTCAGCCTCTGCAGAAGGTCGACCAGATTTTAACAAATCCTGCTCTGAAACCCTAGCATTGCATTAGCAACCCTAAAATCCATCAGCTACCATTACATTAACATCCAGTATCTCCACTCCCTGAACAGCATCAGATTATGCACTCTCCGCTTGTACGTGCCCGTCCTGAGCACAGTTAGCTTCAGCATCTGCAGATTAAGGTCGATCAGATTTGAAACCCTAGCATTCTGCTCTGAAACCCTAGTTTTCCCTCACATCACAGGAAGGAACTTTTGAAAACCACGGAGAAGGCCTCTCGCTGGACTTTCCCAAATCAATTGCGTTAGCATTCTGCTCCGAAAACCTGGCATTAAACCCTAAAATGCCACAGGCTACTGTTACATTAGCATGCGGCTCTAAGACCCAGTTTCCCTGACCTCACAGTTTCGATAAAGCCTCCTTGATCAAGATTACGGTTTATGGTTCATACCATACATGTGCATCTCATGCACTCCATGCGCCTAATTGATGCCACTTAAGCCACCAAGGCTCACACTATTTGTAGCTTACAATCCTTCTTGGTATTTACCACATACGTGTGTCTCTTGGTATTTGTGTTCTTCATCCTCTTGTTCCTACTCCTGTGCGTAGCTCTAGCTCTAGCTGCCTGCAGCTTTAACCCAAAACCTCACATAGTATCATTCACCAATCTCTTGTGTTACCTTGGGTGCTCACACCCTGATGTTGTCTTGCTAGATGGGTGCACACTTCTTGTTGTTGTCTCTCTAACACACCTCACTTTGTCATGGCCCCTGGCCTCCTCAGGTACATCGTCCACTAAGCTTCTTGCTATTCCAATGCTGAAGTTTGCTTTTAATCCTCATGCGCATAGGAGAGCGAACTGTTATGCAAGCGAGATGTTAATGCCAACTTGACAGCCAAGGTATCTTGTTGAGCATCCTCTCTCAATCTATATAAACCCCAATCTCCCTATGGAGAGTCACTCCAAAATCCTACTGACTTGTGCTGATTGATGGTAGCACCTCTTCCAAACAAAACATCTCCAAGGCAGTGCGGAAAGCAAAGAGGCATGCATGTGAGGCCTCCAAAAACATCGCAATATCATCTGCTAACTTCGAGTCCAATAGCTCATCCTCTATGTGAATTGGTAGCGTGAGGCCCGAACGAACCCCTTGGGTAGTGCTAAGAAACCTGGTTATACCTCCACTACTATAAGGTAAAGTAGTGGAACTAAGGGGCATCCCTACCTCATGGAATGGGAGATCTGAAAGTGCTCACAGGTATCTTGCAGGCCAAAATTGTGCAATGGGCCTCCCTATACATGCAAGAGACTCCCCTGTGATCCACTCATGGGAGAAACCCATCCATGCCATCATACCTTCCAAGAAGTCTTGATCCACTCTATAATAAGTTTTTTCGAAGTCCAACAAGAGAACGACAAGGGGTTGTTGGCTAGATTTAGCCCACTTCATAGCTTGCCAGAATGAATGGATATTATCAAAAATACTCATTTGGAGGAAATGATTCTATGTATCATGATTAACCCTCTAAAGAAAAGGCTAAAGCCTCATACTCACTACCTTCTCTAATACCAATACACCACATCATCACCAATGTAATCCAAAAGCTGTAAAAATAAGTATGGAGAGATACCATCATAACTGTAAAAATAAGTATGGAGAGATACCATCATCCCTTGGGCATTTTGCCGTTCGAGGGGGCCTACAAAGCATGTCTCAGCTCACTCATCCTTCGAAAAGGGGGCATCCACATATCATCTGTGAATAAGCATTGGCATGTGCTCCCAAACTTTCTATTGTGCAACATCTCTACCCAAAGAGTGGGCCTTTGTAGAGAGTAAGATTTATGAGGAAATATGTATCTAGACTAGTGTTAAATTCTCCCTAAGAATCATGAAAGCATCTTAAACTGTCCCTACTATGCATAGGTCTATGTGCTAAGAAAATGGTTTGTTGCATTTGCCATCCATTTGTTTCCAAGATGCCTAATTATCATGAAATGCAAACTCAACCCACCTGGTCAACTGTACTCATCACTAACAGTGGGAAGGGCACTTAGGATACTTATCATGAAAATGGTTTGTTGCATTTGCCATCTGTTTCCAAGATGCCTAATTATCATGAAATGCAAACTCAACCCACCTGGTCACCTGTAACTCATCACTAACAGTGGGATCCAAGGGCACTTAGGATACTTATCATGGTTCCATCTGAAGCATAACCATGACTATTGTTGATGATAGCTCGCTCCTTGTCCAAAGCCTCTTCTTTCTTGCCAAAGCAATAGAGTGATAGTGGGGTGACTAGTCCTCTCCAAGGTCAAGTAAAGTCTCTCCTGAAGGTCAAAATCATCACAAAGCCTGTAAATCTCTCTATTATCTAGGGAGGTCTTTGCATCCAGATAAAGAGAGTGTGGGATGTGAACATGAGAGGTACATCCTTCAGTCTCCCAAGTTCCCTGAGGAACAAGACAAGCAGGCAGATCTAGTTTGGTAGTACCATGCAAGATGGCAGTAGGACCTCCTCTATCTAGTTTGGTAGTACCATGCAAGATGGCAGTAGGACCTCCTGAGGAACAAGACAAGCAGGCAGATCTAGTTTGGTAGTACCATGCAAGATGGCAGTAGGACCTCCTCTATCTAGGCACCCTAGTCATCCACATAAAACCTATCCAACCATGCAAAGATGCATCCATCCTCGGTTCTACGATTATGCCATGAGTAAGATAGAGAGTTAGGCCTCCTCTAGAAATCATCCTCTACCCAACAATCCCTACCATAGGAGAGTATGAATCTCTCCTAGGAGGCTCTCTCCAAAGGATGTGTTCTACCCTCATAGCCACCCTCTTTGTCTGTAGGCTACTCAACCATGTTGAAGTCTCCTCCAACAATCCAATGATCAACCTGGGGTAGCAGTATGATGGTTCCCCAGAGAGTCACCCTCTCTCCCCACACATTAGGTGTATAGATATTGAAGATACCCAACTTCTGTTCCTCTTGTATAACCATAATCCACTGTACTCTAGTAGCTATGATGAGGTGTTTATGCATTTTCAATGTTATATGGTTGAGAATGAATTAGGGTACAAAAACACACTCTTCGTACAAATAAAGGAGGTGAAGACATGTCTAATGAATTCAAGAAGCTTTTGCTTAACAAGGGCATCAAGCATCAATGTACAATGCCTTCTTACACACACCTCAACAAAATTAAGATCAACCTCTCTCTACTACATATAAGCAAAGTGTTAAAAGCCCAGAGGATATATATCATCAGCATGTGACATTTCCACATACTAAAAATTAAGATCAACCTCTCTTTACTAAAAATTAAGATCAACCTCTCTTTACTAAAAATTAAGATCAACCTCTCTCTACTACATATAAGCAAAGTGTTAAAAGCCCAGAGGATATATATCATCAGCATGTGACATTTCCACATACTAAAAATTTTAGACAACAAGATACTAGACAACAAATACCTCAGAATGGAGCCCGAAATCAACCTCGAGATGCCTACATGTATAGAAGAATCTATTGAGAAAGAACAATCATAGAAGATGCTAAAACAATTCCTAGATGATATATATCATCAACATTCGACATTTTCACATACTAAAAATTCTAGATAGCATGATATGGGACAACAAATGCCTCATAAAATGGAGCCCAAAATCCACCCTTAGAGCAACATGCGATGCTATAGGTGTAGAAGAAGCTATTGGGAAAGAAAGAACAATCATAGAAGAGGCTAAAATGGTTCCTAGTAGATGGCTTCGTACTCTTGAAGAGAGAAAACTTTCAGCTCCTTTTGATCAGGATGAGAGCGAGAAAAAGAGGTGAACCTATAGATATGATGTGGATTTTTCTTGCATTGGTACCATGTATGATTCGAAAGAACCAGCGTCTTATGAGAAAACTCATGGCAGTGAGCATTGGAAAAAGGCCATGCAGGATGAATATAGTTCCAATATCAACAATGGTACATGGGAACTTGTTGAGTTGCCTCTTGGAAAAAACGTTATCAATACAAAGTTGGTGTATAAAATCAAGTGAAATCTAGATGGGATTATTGAAATATTTAACACAAGGCTTGTAAGCTAATGGATATTCCCAAGAAAAGGAAATAGACTATGAAGAAATAGACTAAGGGATATTCCCAAGAAAAGGAAATAGACTATGAAGAAACTTTTACCCCTACAGCAAAGATGACTACCATTAGGGCACTGTATTGGCAGCACATCATGGATTGAGTATGCATTAATTGGATATTAATATGGCATTCTTGAATGATGATCTTATGAAAGAGGTCTATGTGCATCACCCTCGGCTTTGTGATTGCAGGTCATGAACACAAAGCATGTCTTTTAAAGAAGGCACTGTGGACTAAAGCAAACACCTAGAGTATGGTATGAAAAGATATATGCACATTTGACCAGCCATGGGTTTCATAATAGTCCAAATGAAAGTAATCTTTATGTGCACATGGATGGAGCATTATATGCAAAGATGCATGCACATTTGACTAGCCATGGGTTTCATAATAGCCAAACTGAAAGTACTCTTTATGTGCACATGGATGATGTAAATATTTTGGTCATCATACTTTATGTGGATGACATAATTTTCACGGAACAATAAGACAAAATTTAAAATTTCAAAACTAAATTACATAAAGCATTTGAGGTGTTTAGATACCTCTAGGGCCCTTAGTCTTATGGGATGTTTTACGATGACGCGACAGGGGGCTGATTTTCATCTTTATGCTCAGTGATTCAAACTAGGATGTAGATTTTGACACTAGATGGTCTAATGATTTTCGTTTTTTCTAGTGAATACTTCCATACCTTGGATTAGCAAAAAGCAACCTACAATGGATACTTTTACATGGTGAAGATGAGAACGAAGCAGTCTTCATAGCCATGGTTGAGTGCATATGGTTGAGGAGGTTACTTAATGACGTATGCTAGCTTCCATATCTTGGATTAGCAAAAAGCAACCTACAATGGATACTTTTACATGGTGAAGATGAGAACAAAGCAGTCTTCATAGCCATGGTTGAGTGCATATGGTTGAGGAGGTT
Source organism: Cibotium barometz (assembly GCF_041138505.1). Taxonomy (NCBI): domain Eukaryota; kingdom Viridiplantae; phylum Streptophyta; class Polypodiopsida; order Cyatheales; family Cibotiaceae; genus Cibotium; species Cibotium barometz. The sequence goes on along the minus strand of NC_141096.1, from coordinate 21,198,123 downwards.
ACTTAATGACATGTATGCTAGCTAGCAAGGTGCTACTCCCATACTTACAGATAGTCAGAGTCCTATGGCTATTGCGTAAAATCCAATTTTCCATGCACAAACCAAGCACATAGAGGTTCATTATCCTTATGTATAGAAGAGGCTTCATATAGGAGACATTAGCCTCATCTACTCTCCATCATCAGAGGACGTGGAAGATCTTTTGACCAAGGTGCTTCCACGAGAAAAGTTCACAGATTTTTGTAAAGCTTTGGGATTATTACTATTTGGGGTTTGACATACTTTATAAATCTATATATATACTACACATTATCACTATAGGAGGGATTTGTAGGAGATTTCACACTTTGGGTAGTGAAAAAGTGTGTAAGTTTTAGGGGAAGAAAATGCCTAGGGACATTAGAGTTTTATCATTTTATGCTATATACTTATAACCTTAGTGTGGACACTTTTAGTAGTTGTGACACTTAGCTAAAGGTTGGTAAACCTACTATGCATGGTTTATAAAAAGTGTTGGGGAATAAAATGCCTAGGGACATTAGAGTTTTATCATTTTATGCTATATAGTTGTAACCTTAGTGTGCACTTTTAGTAGTTGTGACACTTAACAAAATGTTTGTACACCTACTATGCATGGTGTAGTGTATTGTAAAAAACATAAAAGTGACGGTTTGAAGTGATAATCAATCTTTTATAAGTTTTTCCATCACCTAAATGTAGCTTGTTTCATTAAAACTATTGTACCCTTGTTTGTTTTTATTTCATACAAGCTTTGTGTGATTCGCCTTTGTCTAGAGCTTGTAAACAAAGATGTTGGAAGGTGTAGATAAGGACCAAGAATATAAGTCCCTCTCTCCTAGAGCCTCCCTCTTGGAGACTATCGACTCCGAGGATTGGATTCATGTTTTGGTGACCATGGAATCTCTTCCACATAAGCTTTGTACAATTGGACGGTGCCAATATCACATCCATGTTCGCATTTAAAATAGAACTAGTAGTGGAACCCACTTGACTTGGGCTAGAGTTCCCATATAAAGACCACCTTGGTTGACATCGTGGCTAGCCACAACATGTTATTTTGGGAGACATAGACCCCATTATTAGGCCACCACCTATGGGCCCCTTGCATCATCCACAATAACCATTACTATGGTAACAATTCCCAATCCAAGACTTTCAATTGTTTTAAAGTTGAATTTATATTGGAACTAAACCTATGTCATTTGCAAAATAACCATTACTACGATAAAAAATTCCAAATCTAATGTTTAAAGTTGAATTTTATATTGGAACTAAACCTGTGTCTTGCAATTTTTATGTGACCCTACAGCCAACAGGTATAATGAAAGAGAGTATCATCCTCAGGAAGGGATGGATTATTGCAGCCCCACTGGGGCTATGCAGTCATACTTGATGAAAAATAAACCCAATACTTAAGCTTAAAAATTCCCCATGGAATGGTTATAATCGTACCCTTGGTGGATGAGGGCAAATCAGCATCCCAAGCCTCGCACTCTCCACTTACAAGCCATCACCTTAGGTAATCCCTAACACTCACTCCTCTTGCCTCGCTATGTCGAACCACCCCCTCAAACCATTATGAAGATTCAAAACCTCATCGGCAAAGACGAAGACCATCGCCCAAACTACAACCTCAACAATCCTTCAGGGAGGTCACTAAGAAAGAGTAGGTACCCAAGAGTACCATGGCTAGCCAAGGAAATTACAATGCCCAAGAAAAGACCTAGCACAACCACCATTTAGCTAGAAGCCTACCCAATGAGTGTGGATCTACCAAGCGAGGGCCCCATGCAATAGAGATTTACCAAACCATGAGCCTCATTTGATCCTCTTCAAAATGTTAGAAGCTCAAGGTTTCTACAAGGGAAACCCTTTTGATTGGGTCCACCCAAAAGCCTCACAAATTGCACCCTAATCTCAATTAAAACGCGAGAATTATGGTGCATCAAAACATACAACTCATATCATAAGAGGTTATGCAAGATAATAAGCTTAATAAACCAAAAGCAATCTTCATTAATATCACACAGATGAGTGTTGTGAGTACATCATTTTATAGCTCCATGCAGAAGCATCTAGATCCATAACTAACTCCTACAATCACTGCTTGATTCTCTTCACCTTTTCCTAGAATATCTCCCCCTCCCATGACTCTCAATCATCCCATGTGGCTCATCTTTACACATTATTTCTTATGTTATATACGATCTACCCTTTCACCTTTGCATCTACCTTATTACTTCTTCTTACATTTATCGCAACAAACAACCTTTATTTCTTATTTCTTATGCGATCTACCCTTTCACCTTCGCATGTACCCTTTGATCTACCCTTTCACCTTTGCATCTACATTATTACTTCTTTTTCCTACATTTATCTCAACAAATATCCTTTGATGAAGACCCTTTTAGGCCTCCTTAAATATTTTTTCAAAGGTGCACACTCCCCCTCACTCTTACAATGTACCCTTCATTACTTGTATTTCTCCAAACCCCCCCTCAAGTGATGATTCCCTACCACATACATGTGATCCACTAGGTCTATACTTCTAGTCATGTACTAAAGAAGTCTACCTCGGCTGCCTTGATCTCCGTAGCTCACTGTGCTGGTTTTGGTTTGAGAATTTACACTTGGGTGTGGGGGATAGGGTTATGGTTTGGGGGTCATAGTTGTGCCCTTACAACTTCACTCACTCATTCGGTGAGTGTGAGAGCCCAAGTTGGCTCACCACATAACATACTGCATTCTTATTTGGACGTGTTACATTCTTTTCCGATTCATGGTTGAGGCAAGGTACTCAAACACAGAAACATATTAAATTAAAGATCTTAACTCCCCCTAGATCACATATGATCTTGGAATCCCTAGCATGACAAGATGATGTATAAAACATTATGATCAATGCTAAAGAGAGTGCCAATATTGATGCCAATCTAGAATCACTTGTCAATGATGTGCAAATTGATGACATGTCATGCATTCAAAGAAAAAATTGACTATCACTTTTCACTGCCAATAAAAATCTCAAGAAATAGTCTAAAAACATTAACTACTTTTCCAATTTCTCTTGCAACACCCTAAAGTAATTGTATTGTTCAAGAGTCCTCTAATTATCATTGTAACATGGAGATAGGGGAGAGGTAGTACCTTTTCAAACCTCAAAAAATTGGTGGAGATATAGGAGAGAGGTAGTACTTTTCCAAACCTCAAACACTAACTCTTTTCCCTCCCCTCCTATTCCTCCCCTGCCACAAGCCCTTCCTCTAATAACAATGGAGTTCCTTGATCTTCTAGTTTGACTATTTGAAAACCCTCCACATGTAGGCATTCTACCATTTCTTTACCTTTATCTTCTACTACCTTGTGACCACCTCCATCATGATGAGTCCAGACAAGCCATTGGGCTAACTCGATAAGCCATCAAGTAGCGTCAAGCAATCAGGTAGTCGATCAACCATGTGTTTAGGAAAATGCTTCTACTACTCAGGTAGTCGATCAACCATGTGTTTAGGAAAATGCTTCTACTACTCAGGTAGTTCGTTAAGGAGGCCAACCCCTACCTAGGTAGTAGGGCCCCACAGTGCCATATGAATAGAGCATGCACCCACCCACCAATGCTCAAAAGAGAACATAATTTTCAACCAATCAAAATAAGGACAACTCTTAAATCTATCCAGTTTTTGTTTTCAAAATCCCTAGTATATGCCACTTTTATAACTAAAATATATGAAAATTTGTTTCTTAAAATCAAGGCTCCAAGGCTCCTTGAAATCTCAACCAGTTTTCTAAGTTCTCGTCAATAAAAATATATTAGAATGCCGTTCTTTTCGAGCACTTCACCCACCCCATTTATATATATATATATATGATGTTCACCCTCCGAAATCAAAGGAGACATGTTGTCGGCCTCCCCCCTTTCTCCCCCCCTCCTGCCTTAGCCAACTGAGACTCTTTTCTCCTACTCATAAGAGAAACACTACCCTCTAATGGGCTACCCAAAAACACTGAAGGAATGCAAGCAATAGTACATGCTCTTCTGTTGAGAAAACAATCCGTCCGTACCAAAACATACATGGGAGAGAGAGAGAGAGAGAGAGAGAGAGAGAGAGAGAGAGAGAGAGAGAGAGAGAGAGAGATGAACATTAGGAGAGATAGAGATGTCTTCTTCTAGCAGAAGAAGAGAGAAGAGAGAATGTGATCGCGTTAGTAAGTGATGGACAGTAAACTGAGGACACGTTCTCAAGTTGCGACACTCGTTTGGGAGTCTAGATGGACCTAAATGGTCATGAAAGTTATGCACAATCTCTGCGGTACTATGTTGTAATTTAATATGGTCCCAATCAAATGATATGATCGGTTAAGCATTTTAAACCGAATCATGGGTTAGCCAACATGACCGATTGATATCCATGCTGACCCTGGGTACTATATATAGACTAGTTTGCCAACCTTAGTTCATCATCGAGTTCATTGTGTGCAAGCACTCTTGTAAGCAAGACACCCTCCGTCTAGAGTTTATCTAGATCGCCAACGTGGCCAACTCATATCCATGCTGACCTTGGGTACAATATATAGACTAGTTTGGCAACCTTAGTTCATTATCGAGTTCGTTATGTTCAAGCACTCTTGTAAACAAAACACCCTCCTACGTCTAGAGTCTATCTAGATCACCATCAAAGCTCCTTACCTCTCACATGGGTGGATGGATACCCATCAATTTGTAATCAAATTTTACAAGCACTAATATTGTTTAATCTCCACTTCGTTTTTTTGCAATTCAGTGCTTTGTATTGTGTTTATCCTACTTCTACTATTGTGTTTTCTTACAACAAGAATATCATCTACTCTTTTAGCTTTTTCATGCGCAAGAGAACTCAAGATTCGGCAAAGAGGGGTTTGGTGATTAGTCTAAGCTAATACTCCCATTAATGGAGATTTTTGCATGACTTCTCAAAGGGAGTTTTTTTGTTTTTCGAGCCGACGTTAGAGACAAGTGGACTCGTTCTAAGACTCGAACAAATAAGAAATGCTTTTGTCATTAGCTTTGTTATCACTAGCCTTAAAGACAGTTTCGCTACTTCCCTAATGCATTGCCCAGGAAGACCCATGAAATGGGCATGACAACGACCAAGCACTCCTAGAGGAGCCCAAGTAGCCCAGGTACTGTGGGACTTGCCACCTAGCGCACCCACTAAAAACTCTGTATACTCGATGGATTTCCGGATAGGAATTTCCCTACCCAAGTTGGGCATCAACTCAATGGGAGTCTATCATGAATATAACTCAACAAGAGGATTCCGATCAAAAGCCATCACTTCAATAGTAGGTGCTTGATCAGAGGTTTTGTCAGCCATTTTTTTTGCAAGTTTTACTGTTGATGAGGTGAGGATGGGGATTTTGGCTTCCAAAGTGGTCTTCCAGAGACAGTTTCTTTAGGACAAAGGACAAGTAAGGACAGTTGAATCTTATGACACATCCCATGTCCCTGTTAAGTAGGACAAGAATCTGTCAGATATAATGGGTCAAGCCACAATGAAACTATGCAAAAAACGGTTCAGTTGAGGTTTCCTAGACGAGCAATGGCGTGAGAACGGAGTTACAATGTGAGTGTTTACTGCTATTGTTGGAAGTTGCAATTGGGCAAAGTTGCAACAATAAATGGGTTATGGGAAGAGGCCTTTATTGCGGAAGATTGTGAACCACCTCCACCATGTGGTCTACGCTTGGGCACCCACCAGTCTAGATAGGTAATCGAGTAATCTGGATAGGCCACTAGGGAACATGGAGCAGCAGTTGGGGAGTCGGTTAGCCACGTGGGCAAGTACGACAGTTGGTGATGTAGCAGTTGGTGTTGAAATATCAAGCTCAACACGAGCTGACACTTATGATATTGGGTGGCTTTTTTACCACTTACATCAGTGGCGTGTTTGGTAGGATGCTGAGCTGACACTTATGATATTGGGTGACTGTTTTTACCACTTACATCACTGGCGTGTTTGGTAGGATGCTAACATGATAGATCTTCGCCGCCAATGATTCTACAGCTAGACTACTCCAGCTGCAAGTCCAACACTGAGTTATAGCATACTTATCTTGCCAGCTTACTCACTTAGCGTATGAACCGCATGTACATAGTACTTTAATACTGATGTAAAAATGAGAAGTGAAAAAGTGCAACAAAATAATTATGCGTCCTCTAACTAAAGTAATGAGGATAATGAAAGATTGTTTGTTATGCGACATATGCTTAATGGTGTGTCGAAAAATGATATATCCACATGCAATGATGATGTATGGTATGTGGATTTAGGTGCTTCGAACCACATGACCAGTCATGGCGACTCAGGGGGGGAGGGGGTCACTAATAAATACGTAAACATAACACGTGGGTTCAACATAAGGGATTTTTAAAATCCCATTTTTACACATTTTTTACATACAGAAAGGTACCGAGTTCGTTTGTCGGTGTCTCTTGAAGAGCTCCCGACAAGGGTGTAGTAGCCAACACAAAGGGGGGAAGAGTAGATGAAGCTCTTACTCTCATACCGCTTCCTGTGCTTCTCTTGCTTACCGCTCAACTCCTTAGCATGAACCATGCTCTGATACCACGAAAAGATGCAGGGAAAAAGAGAGCTTGAGCTCTTGCAACAATCACACACACACTCACACAAATCTTAGAAGAGAACACACAAGATGAGAGGCTGAAAATTGTTCTTCTTCTTTAACAAAAGAGGTCTACAAAGGAGATAAAGTGACGAACACATACTAGAGTATATACAAGCGGTCCATAATGTAAACACGCTAAAGTGGAGTAGGTAGATGTGGACTAGTCAGTGTAGTCCAACTGTAGAATCTCTAGCGAAGATATGTCGGTGAGAGCTACCAACCTACTAGTGATATAAATATCAAACGGTCATGCAGGCACCTTGTGAGTGTCAGCTCATGTTGAGCTTGATATCTCAATATAGTTTTGGTTAGGTTGTTAGATGCTTGTTTGGTGAGAGCTTCACGATGGAGCGTTGAGACAGAGCTATAGAGACAGTCTTCCCCCGGCATTTCAACGTGAGTTGAAGGTAAGCAGAGATGTTTTGTTTGATGAAATGAGTAGCTAGTATACTACTAAAAAAGATGTTGTTGGGGTTGATGTAACTTGAAATGTGATTGCACAGAATGCAAGTTAACAATCACAGTCATTGAGTGGACCTGGAGAGTCCTCTTGTGTTGGGTCTATTGGATAGACCATGGAGTGGCAAGCTACGTTAAAATACTAGTCCTAAAAATGCAGCTGGTACCTCACAGAAAGACAAAGAGAAGGTTGGTGAGCCTCTTGGTATACCCAACATTTCTGTAGGGCATTCTTATGTTGATGGAGAGTCTAGTGACTCGGAGCATAGCCTTGATGATGAGCTTGGGATTCCAGCTATTAGAACACCTGGTGTAGGAAAGGCGAGAGAAGCTGTAAAAATGCCAAGTAATGCATATATGGCTGAAGCTGCATCCACATGTTTTGAAGAAGCTGTTGGAAATTTAGATTGGAAGAAAGCCATGGATAAAGAAATGGTTACATTGGATGCAAATGAGACTTGGAACTTGGTACCATTGCCTGAGGACAAGAAGGTTATTGGATGCAAGCGGGTGTACAATTTCACGAAAGCCCTGGGAGAGCAAAGAAGCTTCGCAAATTTCGAACTATGCTTGGAGTCCTAAAGATGGAGTTGAGCTTGAGGGAGAGTGTTGAGATGTCAAGCTCAACATGAGCTAATACTTATGCTATGCCTAGGTGACCATTTCCGCCACTTACATCACTGGCGTATTTGGTAGGATGCTAATATGATAGATCTTCGCCAGTGCTTCTATAGCTAGATTACACCAGCTACTAGTCCACCACTGAGTTATGGCATACTTATTTTGCCAGCTCACTCACTTAACGTGTCCACATTATGGACCGCATGTACATACTACTTTAGTACTTATGTTGTATTTCCCTTTATCTTTTGGTAGAATCCTTTTGTTCAGAAGAATAACAACAATAATTTTCAGCCTATCATCTTGTGTATTCTCTTCTAGGATTTGTGTGAGTGTGTGCTTGTAAGAGCTTAAGCTCTCTTCCTCCTTGCATCTTTTCAATTGGGTAACAAGTTGAGCAAGCCGACCCCTGCATGGGACCCCACAAAGTAACCTATAAATAGAACAAACCCACCCACACTTATCCATCATAAGATATTCAGCCTATCATCAAGCTTGGAGCATCCAAGAAGAGCTTACATGCACATCTGAAAGCAAGAATCGACAGTGATTGACGACATCAGTGATTTGCCATCAACTCGGGCATTTTCCCTGTATCATTGATCATTTATATTCCCCAGACGGTCATTGTACATGTCTTATTGTATAATTGAGCTTGGGTTCTCAAGCTTTACATCAGATTGAATTAGTTACGTGTGCATACACGCGCATGTGTGTGTTTGTGTTTGCTCAAGTCTTCTGCTGTGATCCTCTCTCTATGAACACTTTCAATACCAGTAAGTCTACAATATAGGAGGTGTTCTTTTCTGCATGACTATACAATCTCTTGAGTAATGTCCATGTGTCCCATGTCTGAAGGAAGCTGCTGCAAACCCCTGCATGTTCAGCGCAGACGTCATCCATCTGAGATCAAGAGGGTTTTCTTCTGCCCTTAGTTACGGTTTCATTCTTTTTATGTAAGGTGCCTTTGTGTTGTTGTGCTATGGTCAGCTGTGCTTGCGGTGATCACAACAAAGTTGACAATATTTTATTCACATAAGAGCCCGTTCCCATAGGATGGCCACACACCTTCTCCCCCACACCGCCCGAAGGAGTCCAGAAGAGGTGGAAAGACTTTCGCCTCTTTCTATGTGATCAGGCTCCAAGATTTCAGACAGTCCAGATCAACACCACCTGCTGAGTGATGTCATCTTTGTGAAATGTGAGAAATTGTCAGTCTGTGTTTGTTATGTGATTGCAACCTTGTTGCCAGTTTGCTCCCACCATAAGCAGCCATTAGCTGACTTTGATCACATCACCTAGTGTCCATTGAGTTCCCATCGGTGTGACCTCCAGTCATGCAGATTCTGACAGTTGTCATACCATCCATCTCTGTATGTTCTAAACCATGCCCCCATGAGTCGTCGAGACAACACAAGACGCCTATTATGTAGGGTGTGCGCAATCACCCAACCTGCAGAATGGGCTTCCTTCCACCCATTCTGTAGTTCATCATTGCTGCTACGAAGCACAATACTGTGTCACTATCTTCTTGTGCTCCACCACCTTCATCTAATCAGATAACCTTGACAACTTCCTCTGTGACAGTTGTGATGACTGTTGTGTTGCCCGACCATATTCATCACCTTGCTAATATCACTAACTCTTCATCGTAGTATGTGCCATTATCAAGCCATTGGTGTTACTACTACGAATTTTTCTCTCTCAATGCATCCCCACTTCCTCGAGTCCATTTTGTCCTCTGTCAGCACCATCTGATGCCCCTGCCTCTGTGTTTATGTTCCCTAGTCAGTCAAATGGGTGCCCTCAATTTGTCAACAAAATAAGCCCCCATGTTTATGTTGAACCATCACGAAACTTCTTGGGTGTCAAGCCAAAATAAAATAAAATTTGTTGTATTAGCCATAAAGCCCTCAAAGGTTTGCTCAGATTCACGTCTGTTGTGAACAAATGACAGGCCAAAAATTGTTCATTGTATTGACCATTAAACCCTCGAAGGTTTGCTCAGAGTCATGTCTGTCGTGAAAAAAAGACATGCTGCAGTCGTCATTGTCGGATGCGCTGAAATGTCCATGAAGGCACCACTGACAACTCATGTCTGAATAACTTCAAGTTCTTTCCCGACAATTAATTCCAATTTCCTACCATAGGAACAGAGACTATAGGGAGATGCGACCCAGCAGAACCACTTTGCTTTTTGAGCGAGCTGATTGGAAAAACTACAAGCTTTGTTGGAACATAGATATGGAACATAAGGAAAATTTTGAGAGGGTTAAAAAAGGGAATCACAATGTTAGCAAGGGAGATGCAAAATAAGGGGGAGAGGGGAGAAGAAGAGAGAGGAGAAACACATGGAGATGTGAGAAAATAAGGAAGTATATGAAAGGACGCTAGAGACAGGAGGCTGATGAGAAGAAAGAAGAAAGAGAAGCTGATATTGGCCGAAAAAGGGGGGTTTTGAAAGGGAAACGATAGGTGGTGGGGGAAACGGCCAAAGGATTTCGGACCTTTGGACCACCGAACTAGCTGAAACCCCCCAAAAACCCATGACACTACCTCACAACCCTCCTTATCGTCATTTTAAGCAAAAAGGTCTTCTAGCTTTACATACGTGCATTTGCATGGGAAAACCCAACCAAAAAGGGATGCACAGTTTCACCAGGGTCAATCCACCAACTATCTCTTGGCTGCTTCTGAGCTTGTTTTTCCAATCTCAATGCTTCAACCTTGTTTGCATCCTCATGCAAGGCAGCATCTTGGTAGATGTTAAACATACAGATGTAAGCTGAATCATCCTTTTCATCCAATCGCAATGCATGTTCAAATGCATGTCTTCCAAGCTCCACATTTCTCCACTTTCTACAAGCCCCTAACACAATATGCCACACTAGAATACCAGGATGAAACGGCATCTTCTTGATCATTGCTACTGCTTTGTCTATATGGCCCGCACGGCCAAGGAGATCAATCATGCAAATGTAATGCTCAAGAGTTGGGACAAGACCATGGTCTTTGCTAATGGCCTCAAAATACATCTGGCCCTTATCCACGAGACCTTCATGACTGCATGCACTTAGAACACTCCCAAATGTGACCAGATCTGGATTTATACCTTCTCCTATCATTTTGTCAAAGATACAAAAAACATGTTCACTCTCTCCCAGTTGGGCATATCCTGCCATTAGTGAAGTCCACGAGACCACATTTCGAACTGAAAGCTTGTCAAACACTTTCTGTGCTGTTGCAAGCAAGCCACATTTTGCATACATAAAAACCAAGGTGTTGCCAATGAGAGGCTCTATTTCCAACCCTTTTCTGGCAATATCAGCATGTATTTCTTGTCCCTTTGCTGTGGCTCCTATGCTGCCACAAGCTTTCAAGCTGCAAACAAGTGTGACAGAATTTGGAGAGACACCTTCATGTTGCATCTGTTTGAAACAATTGAGTGCTTCTTCACCATGCCCTTGTTCAGCATATCCTGCTATTACTGCATTCCATGAGACTACACTTTGAACCAGAAGCTTGTCAAACACTTTCTGTGCTTCCACAAGCAAGCCAGATTTAGCATACATGTCGACCAAGGTGCTGCCAATGCAGACGTCTCTTTCAGGCAACGATTGTTTGGTAATCTCAGTGTGTATTTTCCTGCCCTTGTCTGTGGCTCCTTTGCTGCCACAAGCTCTCAAGGTGTAAACAAATGTAATAGCATCTGGGGAGACGCCCTCATGTTGCATCTGCTCAAAACAGTTGAGTGCTTCCTCACTACACCCATGTTCTACGAATCCTGCTATTAGTGCATTCCACGAGACCACGTCTCGAACTCTGAGCTTGTCAAACACTTCTTGCGCTTCTGCAAACAAGCCACATTTACCATACATATCGACCAAGGTGTTGCCAACAAGGAGCTCTCTTTCCAAACCTATTCTGGCAATTTCAGCATGTACTTCTTGTCCCTTGTTTGTGGTTCCTATTATGCTAAAAGCTTTCAAGCTGCAAACAAATGTGGCGGCACTAGGGGAGATGCCCTCCTGTTGCATCTGTTTGAAACAGTAAAGTGCCTCCTCAGCACGCCCGTATTCGGCATGTCCTGCACTTAGTGCAGTCCATGAGACTACATTTCGAACCGGGAGCTTGTCAAGCACATCATGTGCTTCTGCAAGGGAGCCACATTTGGCAAACATATCGACCAAGGTGTTGCCAATTACAAGGTCTCTTTCCAAACTTTTCCTGATAATTTCAGCATGCATTTCTCGACCCTTGTCTATGGCTCCTATGCTGCCACAAGCTTTTAAGCCGCAAACAAGTGTGACATAATCCGGAGAGATGCCCCCGCTTTGCATCTGTTCAAAACAGTCGAGTGCTTCCTCAACATGCCCATGTTCTATATATCCTGCAATCAGTGCATTCCAGGAAACTACGTTTCGAATTGAGAGCTTGTCGAATGCTTCCTGTGCTTCTGCAAGGAATCCACATTTAGCATACATGTCAACCAGGGCACTGCCAACAAAAATGTTTCTTTCCAGCAATCCTTTTCGGTATACCTCAGCATGTAATTCTCTGCCCTTACTTGCCACTCCTATGCTGCCACAAGCTTTCAAGCTGCAAACAAATGTGACAGCAGTCGGAGAAACACCATCATGTTGCATCTGTTCGAAATAGTTGAGGGCTTCCTCACCATGCCCATGTTCCGTATATCCAGCCATTAGTGCTGTCCACGAGACTACATCTCGTACTGGAAGCTTGTCAAACACTTCTTGTGCTTCTACAAGCATGCCAGATTTAGCATACATATCAACCAAGGTGCTGCCAACTACAAGGTTATTTTCCAGCAACCCTTTTTTGGCAATTTCAGCATGTATTTCTAGTCCCTTGACTGTGCCTCTTATGCTGGCACAAGCTTTCAAACTGCAAACGAGGGTGGCAGCATCTGGAGAGATGCCCTCATGTTGCATTTGTTCAATACATTTGAGTGCTTCCTCACCAGGTCCGTGTTCTGCATATCCTCCGATTAGTGCAGTCCATAAGACTATGTCTCTAGTGGGGAGCTTGTCAAACAATTCCTGAGCTCTCGCAAGAGAGCCACATTTCGCATACATATCGACCAAGGTGCTGCCGATGAAAATGTTTCTTTCTAGCCACCCCTTTCTAACAATCTCAGAATGTATTTTGTGGCCTTTTTCCGGATCTTTCAGCATAGTGCAAGCCTTCACTAAGGCCACAAAAGTGTACCCACTAGGATGTAAAGAATCATCTTGCTGCATTTTCTCGTACAAGGTGAGAGCATGTTGTGACTCCCCACATTTGACATAGCCTGTGATGAGAGAATTCCACGAGCATTCATCCCGATAAACCAGCCTGTCAAAGACTTGCTGGGCACGACACATGCTTGCAACTTCCACCAACATCAAGACGAGGTAGTTTCCGAGCAATGGATGAGCTTCAAGCCCACTTTCATGCATGTGGGCATGCAAGCGTAGTGCATGGGCGAGGTTTCTCTCTTTTCTGCACTTGTACAGTATGCCTGCAAAGTCCTCAACCGTGGGAGGCTGAAGGGGCGGCATCCGTTGTTGCAGTGTATCCTGTCAGCTAAGCATGTACCCACGCACAGGATCACCACCAGTGCTGCTTTGGTTCTCCTAAGCACAAGGCTTTTGAAATCTTCCCACCCAAATGGGGAAAATCTATGACGGAAATCTGGGGTCCTTGCAACACGCAAAGGGCAACTGAGACTCACTTCAACAATTGGACTTCTCCGTCGATCGTGTTGCTGTTGTGCCATTTCTGTCCCACCACGGGGGATCTCTCCAGGCTCCCATAAGCCCTCGGTTATACGTGCCTGCATTTCCGTTCGCAAGGATGGCGTCTCCGGTGCCTACATCTCGGCAGAGAGAGAGAGAGAGCGAGAGAGAGAGTTCAAGACTTAAAAATGAAGTTAATTTTTGGTTCGGTCAAATTTTGCAAATTTTTTTTATAAGCTCGGAATCATATTAGAATATAAAGAGAAGCATTTACAAAATAACTTGCTTTTTAATGAAGAAGCATAAGTTCAATACCTAAGCTCCTAATCCAATTCATTTTTCATAGAGGTCAGATTCTGAATATACTCTCTCAACTCAGAATCTTGCCTTATGACATCATCCACTTCCTCACTAGCCACTTGACCATCCTTTTCCAACCTTTTCTTTCTGAATTCGGTTGATTCTCCTCGAACACATCCTTGGTCTTCCCCATTTGCAACATTTCTTCAAGATCATTTTTCGTGTGTATAGTGCTTCACGTGCCTTGTAGCTGACTTTATGCAAGAGATATGCTCGTAACTTGGATGTTCTTGATCCCTCATACAAAGGGGTTGATGCCGAATTTCATACTCCGGCTGCTAGGTATACAGGGTACATATGCTCACCATCTGTCACGTAGATCACCCTCATACAAAGGGGTTGATGCGAATTTCACACTCAGGCTGTTAGGTATACGGGGTACATATGCTCACCCTCTATCACATAGATCGCATCTCAAACCAAGGAGCATGTTGGTATTTGCATGATTAAACAAGCAATTATTTTGATTAATCCAAACAGCCTACAAGTATTCAGCACGTATGACATTCTACACTTATGTAGAGCACTTTAATTGTTGCGCTAATAGGATTTCTTGCCAACTAAGTTCACAATTCTGAAGAGGGGAGACACATAGATTCAAGAACTAAAGTACTTCCCTATTGTGAGGGCATCCAATGAATAGATGTGTAATGGTTTCTTGTTCCCGTTTACATCTAGGGCATATACCATCCCCAAATCCTATTTGATGGGCTCTAGCATTGGTCCATAGGGCTTTATGCATAATCAGCCAGAGCAGGAAAGATATTTTGGCAGGATCATTGGAGACCATATTTTTGAGAACTTGAAACCCCATTGTTTTCTATCCCACTATAGGTTCCATCTATTATTTAGCTTGCAGTGCAGACAGTTTATGTTTGGGCTTCCATGAGAAAGCCTTGGCTGGAAAGCCTTGCTATCAGGGGTCCCTTTAGTCGGAGCAAAGCTATTTTTTCCTTAGGCCATAGCTTTTTCCTCTCTGAGATCAGTTGAAAATTTGATTCAAATAGCTTGTAACAATCCCTAAGCTCCAAAGATCACAGTGAATCACCTCTGGTTATTCCTACACCACAGATTACCCCAAGGTGCTAATGCCCTTTTTGTGAAGTTTGTGGGCATGTTTGTACAAGTTTTCTGATATATAGTTTCCCATTGCCATGAAAAACCAAGTGGAGTCCAAGTGTGGAGAATACCAGCATGTTTCCTAATCTTGTTGTGTAGTCTAATTTCTAATTTACATCTATTCCAGGCCTGTCATATCGATCTGACTAGAGGGCTTCCTTGTGCTTTTATTTTCATTGGACTAAAGAAGAGCACCATTTTAGGAATCTTCTTCCATTGGTGAAGGTAAGACAGTCTAAATTTTTCAACATTCATGTTAAGAAGTATTGCCCAATCTTCCTGAGGACATAGAAGGCTTCTCACTGTCCATTTCACAACCATACAGTCTGCTACATTAATGATGTTTGATATGCCCAATCTACCTTTATTCTTAGGCAAGGCATGGACTTGCCATGCAACTTTAGGCATTTTGGATTCCTCTCCATTGCCAGACCACATGAAATTTCTTCATAGTCTCTCTAAGTATTTGAGATCTTTGTTGAGGGGTGTCAACATGAAAGGAAGTAGATACCAGTAGGGAAGAGGATGTGTTTGAGAACAACAGCTCTTCCTACAAAATTGTGTTGGAGCACAGTCCATCATTTAAACTTATCTTGCACTCAATCCATTACCCACATCCACCTTTGATGCATGGTTACACCAAAATCCATCGTAATACCCAATCCCTTGTTTAAACTTATTTTGCACTCAATCCATTACCCACATCCACCTTTGGTGCATGGTTACACCAAAACCCATCATAATACCCAAAAAGCCTAAAGATATGGCCTTCCTTAATTGAATTTGTTCAATTTTTCATTTGCTCCCACTTCTAACGCTTGATGTGTGCAACCTTCACAAAGATATCCTTTGGTTTAGGAGGTTGTGAATATTTTTTGGTTCCTGTTTTAAGACATTCTCCTGTACCCCTTGTGTAAAGTGTTGTTTTACAAGCTTTTTGGCTTTGATGCACCTTGGCTTACAAACGTGTGAGAATATTTAGTGGAACCATGGACAAGTGTCCATTCTGTGCACTTAAGAGAGACTATGGGTTGTGTGGTGTCAGGAGGTGCATAGCATTCCACACTAGCCAGTATGTAACCTTGTGTAGTCCATGACAATAGAAGCATTGCATTGTTGGTCTAACTGCTTCCTTAGCATTTTCTATTCTTGGTTTTATTTATGTTGGAGACTAGATGTGTGTATGTGGTTCCTTGGTTTTGCGATGATCGATGTGCACTTGTTACATGTGAATACATACATTGTGAATCAAGGAGACTAGATGTGTACATGGGGCTCCTTGGTTTCTACAATGGACATCTCAGAGGTTAATGTCTCTTTGTCCCTTGCTTTTACTAGTTTAGATGAGAAAATGTTTACCTCAATGATATCTTCCATCAACATACTATCATCCAAACCAAATGGATTGCTTCTTTCGCAACATTGATCAAAAGTATATGGATCATGGATTTGAGACTATGATCAAATATTTATGCAAAAAATCAACCCACCGAAGAGCTAGGGTTTTTTGCCTAATTGTACAGCCACCTAGTTCCCAGGCACACTGGGGCTCTCCCCCATGGAGAAACTAGGGGGTTCGGCTTGGGCACCCCCAAACCAGCCTTGAAACAAACACCTTAGGTTCCCCTTCATTCGGAAGGCACTTTGCCCCAAAACAGGCCATCAACACGGAACGTGCATGCTCAAGGCTCATCTTTTCAGGCGGCGACATCATTGCAAGGCATGCAAGGGGTCTAGCAAACTGCAGTCGAAAGGAGGGAAATCATGCATACACCTCCTCCCACGTGGCCCCATTTCTTGGGATAGATAACCTTACATTTGGCCATTTTCAACCTGACCCGCAAGCTGACTTTCACTCAACCCTCAACCCTGAATATGGCTTCTATGGGGATCACTGGAAGTGGAATCGGAGACGGAGGAGCCATCAGGGTCGTCTTGCAGAGCGGAGAAACGGTGACGCTGGATATGGATGAGATTCATCAAATCAACGAAGCCCTCTCCAAAGTGACCAAAGGCAAAGTTTTCAAACTCCAGCCAGGAACGACAAAGTAGGAGGCGACCAGCACGATCGAGTTCAAGATAAGCAATCTGGAACTGGTAAGACTTCCCCGTTTCATTACCTAAAAATCTAGTTAATGAATGGAGTTCTTCTTACCAGGCATGGGCTGTTGTGGGTCTGTGTTTTGGCCCCTGTCCACCAGTAGAATTTCTTTGTACATGGATTAGGAATAACTGGACAATAAGGGGTTGGGAAGTCAAGAAAGCTTAATTTTTTCCCAATAATTACTATTGTTTTCTCTTTAAAAATAAACAAATGGCTCTCAACGTACTTGGTGGACAATGGATGATATGAAATTCTCCATTGTTTGTTTTTAAATTGTCTCCAAACTTCTCTCCCTTGGGTCCCCAAGTGGGAGGGATGCATTCCGGAAAATCTCAAGTGGGAGGGATGCATTTCCCAGCCCCCAATGAGAAGACCCCCAAGCCCTCTGGGAAACCTCCTTCTCCAAAACCCCCAAAACATGATGCTAGACAACTTAACAACATTGTCCTTTAATACTAAAGTACTCAGTAATGAAATTAGACCGAGAGTGATAAAAGATTGGTTATGGCAGACAGACTTAAAGTCTGCCATTATATTCCTTCAAGAAATCAAGGTTGTGGGAGACATATTGTAGAGGAATCTTTTGACAGTGTCCAAGAACCACCATTGGTTTGTGATATTATAAGCAAGATGGTGGAGGGACAGCCATGGGCATAGTTGAATCTCTAGCTGCTTGCATCAAAGAGGTTAATATTGACCCCAAACACAGATGGATTGCTGTACGGATTGATACAGGGGAAGACATGTTTGTTGTTATGTCAGTTTATGCCTCGGGCCCTGCATGGTCCAAACCGGAGTTGTGGACATCCTTAATGAAAATACAACCACCACCAATTCTCCAGCTTGGAGACTTTAACATGGTGGAAGCTCAGATAGACAGATACAAACAAATGGGGCACACTATCATTGGCTAAGAAAAGAAAAACTGGGAAGAATGCAAATTGTTTCATTCCCTTCATGACCTGCCATCCTCAAATGACTTCACTTGGAGCAATGGTAGATCAGAGTTACTAACAAGGAAGGCTCGGTTGGATAGATGCTCTTAGTCAGAAATATCTGAGCTCAACCGTAACAATCATGAAAAATATTGTTCTTTCAGATCACTACCCCATTGTAACTCTCAAATCATCGTGTGTAAGGATAAAATCTGGATGGTTCCATACAGACCCAAAAATGTTCCAAATACCTTCAGTTCAAGAAGGAATCAAACAAATTTAGGAGGATTCCTTTTCCTCCATTCATGCTCCGGCTAGAGCTTGGTCATAAGCGATGAGGGAATCTCAAAACTTTTTAGTATTTGTTAAAAAAGAGGTGACCAAAGCCCGTGCTCATAGAAGGAACATCAAATACTCCCATCGTAAGGAGCTTGAGAGAGCAAAATGTCCACAACTCAGGATGACCTGAGCAATGAAATTAATGTTCTCAGAGAAGATATGAGGAATGAGGAAACAATTCAAAACCAATATCTAAAACTCTTCATTAGGGAGTGGTGGGCTGGCAAAATAGATAGGCCTTCCAAAGAGATGTTTAAAATTCTTAAGATGAAAGCAAACAAGGACTAGTGCCTTTTCTTTAAAACCTCGAATGGACAGCTGGCAAAATCTATAGAAGAAAACATGAACAAAGCAAAAGAATATTTCTCGAATATATTCAGTGAGACTATAGTAAAAAATGAAGAGAAAGACAGGGCACGCAAGGTGATTGTGAATTGCAGACAGAAAACGGTCCCTAGCTCCATAGCAACAACTCTGGAAGCTGACATCTCTGAGGAAGAAATTGCAGATGCAATAGACTATCTAAAGAATGGCAAAAGCTCGGGCATTGCTGTTGCTGCTGCCTGCTGAATTCTTTAAATAGTTCAAGCAGGTGCTTACCTCACCTCTTCTTCGGGTGTGGCAGGAGAGCGTAGAATATGGAGCTCTTCCAATATCCCTGAATGAAGGGATTATTAAATTGATTCACAAAAGGGGAGCAAAAGATGACCTTTCCAACTGGAGATTGATTTCCATGTTGCCTACTGCATACAAGATCTTTGCTAAAGTTTTCACAAAAGAAGGCTGAGTGAGCTAAAAATGTGGGTCATGGAGGAATAGAAAGGATTTATAAAGGGCCACTTTATTCTAGATGCCATTATTTCTTTATGGGAAGGTGTGGAACATGCCGAAGAGACGGACCAAGACTTCATTTTCTCCAAAATTGATTTTGATAAAGCCTATGATAGGCTTGAATGGGACTTCATCCTCCAATCCTTAAAGGATATGGGGTTAGGTCCTCGGTTCATCCAAAAGGTTGCAACTTTATTTGGGAATGCTAGAGCAAGAGCAGTGATTAATGGCAAAATATCTGCATCTTTTGAGCTCAAGAAATCTATAAGACAGGGGTGCCCTCTAGCCCCTCTCCTTTTTACGATAGCTGCAGATGCTCTAAGCTAGCTTGTACAAGATGCAATGCAGAAAGGGGATATGAAAGACATTGAACTGCCTCACAAACAAGGGTCAAATGTGCCTACAGCTTTTTGCAGATGACACCAATGGATTGATTCATAATGATGACAAATATATTAGAACTTTCTAGGATTGCCTTCAGATCTTCTACACGGCCTCTAGGTCCCGAATTAATCATCAGAATATAGGAATTAAAATGATGATCAATGACCCGCCAGATTGGATTGTTCAATTGGGATGTCAAATCTTAAAAGAGGGTCATATATTCCGGCTGTTGGGCATTCCCATGGGATTTTGAGTCTCATTAAAATAGCGGTGGCAGTGGGTTATGGAAAAAGTTAGAGCAAATTGACAGATGGAAGGGATACCAACAAAACTTAGCAAGAAGATGCTTAGTGCATAAGCACCTTCTTATACCTACAACCATCTACTTCCTATCGTGTTGGATGCCATCCAAGAGCAATATCAAAGAGCTACAGTCATTACGCAGGAACTTCCTTTGGTTAGGAGATGCGGACATGTATAAAATCCCTAAGGTGGCTTGGAATTACTGTACACAACCTAAACAGAAAGGAGGACTTGGGCTCCCAAATATAGAAGACCTTGCCACTCAATTT
Organism: Cibotium barometz; assembly: GCF_041138505.1. Classification (NCBI taxonomy): domain Eukaryota; kingdom Viridiplantae; phylum Streptophyta; class Polypodiopsida; order Cyatheales; family Cibotiaceae; genus Cibotium; species Cibotium barometz. Next base: position 21,177,974 of record NC_141096.1, on the reverse strand, counting down.
GGCAACTAAATGGATTATTAGAAGCTTGTCCCAACCAAATTCAGACTGGTCAATACTTATTCACAGGAATTTGAGTGCTCACAGGATGATTGAGAGACCGTAAGGGAGAAGCATTCCATTTGTGCCTATGTTCTTCTCCTTTTCATCCAATCCAAGATAAACCAATGGGATCCTGACAAGGCAATACTCATACAGTGCAGAAACCCCCTCACCCTAGATGCACTTAATTGGGGACATTCTAACTTGTTGTTACCCATCCCCCCTTCCCTTCCATGGAATGCTGATGCATGTGAGATTAAACTCTAAATGGAATATCGTCTGGGACATAAAATAGTGGGAATTCCTATTGGAATTAGGGTTAGGGTTGCAACAATGCACACACACAAGATAGAGAAGCTTGAGAGCACACAAACTCACTAGAATAGCATAAACAAATGTGTGACAGATACAAAAGATAAGTACACATCCCAAAATGAGTAGATAAGAGGGTGTACATACACACAGGGGAAAAAACCTCCTAGTGAGGGAAAAAGTGCCCCGGCAGTCCTAAGTGTATTCACACACATCACTACCATATAATGCTGCAAATCCCCCCTGGAGTGATGATGTGAACATGTACATGGTATTGCTGATCATTCCTGAAAAGGCAGTAAGCCCAAAGCTTTACGAAAAGCTTCGAACTTTTCACAAGGAAGAGCCTTCGTGAATAAATATGCCATGTTGTCATGTGTAGGCACATAGACCGAGCTGATCTCTGCTTGCAGAGAGTCTTTCCCTAACATAGTGGTAATGCACCTCAATGTGCTTAATGCGAGCATGAAACACTGGGTTCCTCATCGCAACTGCTAATGCGCTCTGGCTGTCAGTGAAAATCGTAGTGCTAGACGACTGTCCAACACCCAAATCAGCCAAAAGACGTCTGAGCCACACACACTCAACTGTAGCTGTAAAAGCTGCCATGTACTCAGCTTCACATATGAAAGTGGCCACTATAGGCTACTTCTTGCTAAGCCATGATATATATGAATCACCAAGGCGAAAGAAAAACCCAATAGTGGACACTCGTGTGTCATAACATCCAGCCTAATCTAAATCATTGAAAGCATGTAGCTGTGACTCACCCCCCTTTGGATAAAATAATCCAAAATACTGAGTGTCTTATAAATAGCGAGAAACCCGCATAATAGCATGTCGATGCTTTGTGCCTATGCTATGCATAAATCTGCTCAATTGTGAGACCGCATATTGTATATCTGGCCTCGTGTTGCACACATAAAGAAGGGATCCAATGGCCTGCTGATACAAACTAGCATCAAAAGAGTCTCGTGCATCTTTAAGACTAAGTCGAGTACGTGTCTCCATAGGTGTAGCTACAAGTTTACAGTTTTCAAGATTAAACCTCTGCAATAGCTTCTGTATATATTTAAACTACCGCATAACAATGCCATCATTGTGTTGCCTAAACTGAATCCCCAAATACTAATGCAAGGGCCCCAAATCTCACATCTCAAACGATGAGTGCAAATCAGCCTTAAAGGCTAAAATCTGATCTATATCAGGTCCCGTGAGCAGCATGTCATCAACGTATAGAACGATGACCAAAAATGTGTCCTTACTCCTCTTCACATAGAGGGTACTCTCTGTTGGACTGTTGCAAAAATCACTTACAAGCAAGTTTGTATGCAAAATGATGGAAATCGACTTTATCCGCTCAAGAAAAGATTTAAAGAGCCCAAAAAGATCTTAAAGATGAGCAGTAGAACACGTTCACTTACCTCATAGTTTGGGAGATACAAGTGTGCAAACACGGCTACTTTTTTTTGCTACCCCCTGGTTTTTCATGCATGAAACTTTGAGTTTTTCATCGCATGACTATCTTCACTTTTTTTGAGTTTTTCATGGCTATGAATTTTTTTTATACATTTATCTCTAGTTTTTTATATCGTCGTTGATGTGAATATCTTTAAAATATTTTTTAATTTTTTTCACGCATGAATATCTTTTGTTTTTCATGCCACTATCTGCATGAATATTTTGGGCATGATTATCTCTTGATGTAAATATCTCTCAACATGAATTACATTCTAGAGATAGAAAATCACATGTGATTTCCCACAAAAAGCAAGTGGGAGATAAAAGTCAATACTTTATGACACCCCTCTCTACACATGTTATACATGTGTAAGAGGGTGTCATAAAGTCAATACTTTATGACACCCCACTTACACATGTCATATATGTCGCCCAAAAGTGGATCCTATCCAACTCACTAGGCATCTTCTCCTTGAATACACATTAGTAAGCAACCACTAATGAGTTGTGAAGCATAGTGAATTAAGAGTTAATCCAAGATTAACCCTTTCACTGATTTTGCTCCCTTTTATAATGATTAAGAGACTCTAATTAACCAAAAATACAAATGATTTACTTTTGTTATACTAATAGATCAATGTCTCCACTAAAGTAGTTGGTCAATAATTGATATCTAAATAAATCTAATCAAATAGGGTGTGTCTGTGGAGCGAGCACGAGTTAGCGAGAAGATTGGGTTATTGACAACTTACCAGTGCAATGAGCGAGCAAGAGTGAGCCAAAAGATGTATGGATATGTACAAATGTAGTAATTAATTATAAAGGAATACTAAACTACCTATATTTACTAATATCAAATAACAAGTTGCTCATGAATTGACAAGCAATTTACAAATAATATAACATAAAAATATATACCAATGGTAATACTGAGGCAAGAACAAGTAACATTATAGTGCTAATTTTTAGGAGAATCTGAGACATATGGCATTTCATGATAACTTCAAAAAGTTGAAATTTCTACCACATGGAGATGCCTATGCTGGTATTTCTACCATCACAAAATAGTGCTATACTAGGTATTCCTAGTCTACCAAAAGGAGGCACAAGAACTCTGGCTTAATGTGAAGTGGAGGGTAGCTCGTTTTACAACTTTTGTGAGCATGTCCTTCAAAACATGTTGAGCTATTTTTGCTTGATGGATGTGCATATTTTTATTCACATCTTGCCCAAGCACCATCAAAAACACAAAATATATATGCTTACAAGCAAGATATGTCTTCTTGTTTTTTACCCTTTCCATAAATGCACCACATAAACAAGAGGGTTGCTTCTGTATTATCACTTCAAATTGTGGCATCCCCTGCTCATCAGCACCCTTTATTTTCACATAGAATGTTTCTATGCAGCTTTAGATATACCTCTTCTATAGAGAAACTTATGGCTTTTTTTTCCCCCAAGAAGGCCACTATCACCATGTGAAGTTGTGGATGTTGGGAGATCCTCAAGTGAAATACCAATATCAAAACCTGCACGAATAAGCTTTTGTGCTTCCCTAATTTTCAAGGGGGTGCCCTTTGCAATGGGCCATACATCAGGAACACTAGGGGGTGGATGTAAAACTAGTGTCTAAATCTTCCATGTATGTCTGACATCAGTATTGCAAAAATAGCACATCGTATCTTTTGTCCATTGTGACAACTAATAGTTACTTAAAAAACAAGGAATGACATCCCCACCTCGCAATTGTACTACATCACATTTATGAACCTTTGCCCAATGATGGCACTTTACCTTGCTTGTCTTTGGAACTCTCCTAATAGCCCACTTTGTATCATGAATTTCTTTTTTCATTTCTACTAGTTGTTTGTCTATATCATGCTCCAAGTCTATCGTTGCATCCTTTGCCTTTACAGAGTCCACCCGGTCTACTGTCACACGGCAGAGATGAATTCCGGTCTATGACTACAATAAGCAGCATTTTCCTCTTCTCCTTGTTGGTGAAGAGGCCTCTTTGCTCGAATAGTCTTCTCCTCCCCCTTGAATTTTAACTTGTCTATAAACATTGGAGTTCCCATCACTGCATCACCAACTATTCTTGAAGTGGCTCCAGGAGATGGGCTGGTCTTTTGCCTTGACAAAGTTCTATCTATTAGCATTTGAAGATTGGGTCCACTACCAATATATTTTCCCTTCATGAAAGCTAGTAGCGCATTGCAAGTTTGCATTTATCATATCTATGATACAAGCATCATAGAGGCTAATTTTGTGCTTATAGGCCTCTTCTGCTAGCCAACGGCAAAGCTACATGTGATTTTTGTTAGTGGTTGGGGACACTAAGAGATGTTAATAATGGGAGAGAAGAGAGAGAAAGATCCAGAGGAACGTAGACTTAATCATCAGAACGAGATGGTGATTCTCAGTTTCTCATTTGATTCATTGAAGCGACATTCATCATTTGAAGTAATTGGCTTGTGATGATGTCCCTTTGTGTGGCAGGATTCTTATCAAATGTTGTTGAGTAGGATATGATCGTGTCTTCTTCTGTCCATGTGCTTTTTATGTTTTTATGCATATTTAAGTGCTCTTATGAAGCAGATTTACATGAAGTACAAGAATTGAGTCATATAGACTCCTATTGAACTACTATGTATTGAAGTAACCACTTGTTGGTGAGGATTGAAAGAATTATGTCGACTTACGAGGCTAATATATCTATATCTTCACTAAGGATTGGAGATTATTGATTTGTGAAGATGGTGGCATCGTTTTGAGAGGTTTGTAATTTGAAGGAAAATTCTAGGCTATGGGTTGTACCATTGACCAGGCTATTGACCAGGCTTTCGCCCACCCATGGCCCCCCCATCCAGAGATGTACCTGGAAGTTGTCGATGGTGAGGCTTTGGTGCAAATGTTCTCCAGTGCATGACTATGGATATGTACTCATAGAGCAGCTGCTACATTAATTTAGCCAAAAGAATAGTAAGCAATAAGCTTAACAAATATATAGTGGCTATTGTGTGATATGGCTTAATCCATGAGATGAGGCTTAACCGTGAAAGTGCAGGTTCTTAAGCCGTGAGATGGAACTCTTTGAATTGTAATTCCGTGAGATGGAATTCCATGAATTTGTAGATTTTGACCCTCTTTTTTTATTATTATTATTTTATGGGTCATCTAGGTCATGATTTGCAAGCAACGGCTCCTTATGCGCTCATTTCTTACTTCAAGAGGGGTGACAAGAGCATTGTTATTTTATTCTTGATGTGCTCCTAAGTCTCTGTGTTTGATCTTGAATTTGTTTGCTGAAATGATGTCGAGGTAGTAAGGAAGACTGCTGATTGTTTGCTTGAACAGACAAGCTCTTGTGTTGGTGCTGAATGCACGAGAGTGGTTGAGTGATTTGCTTGCTGTTTCTTGGGCCTCCATTCTTGTGTGGAACTTTAGGTGAAGTTGTTGGGATTGAAGTCGGTGGTGAGATTTTCTTCACAATGTTCAATTTTGGCAACCATATAACGAAATTACCATCATAGTATCCTTGTTGATGTACATGCACAGGCACCCATCTTTGACGAACACTGTAATTCAGTGGTGGCCGATGTGCTTGGTATTGAGGCTTTCTTCTTAGTGCAAGCTTAGGGGACTTTGTTATGCACTTGGGGACCCAAGCTTTGGTATTTCTTTGATAGTATCCTTGTGCTTGCAATAGTGTTTTTGGTACCCACACTTGTTGCATTGGTGGAGTTCTTTGAGGAACTTGCATAGGCTTTTGTGGGTGGTGTTGTTGAGTATTCTTCTTCCTTGGCTTTCGAGTGCTACATTGAGGAAGAGGTTTTGACTGTCGAGGCACCCAAATTTGATTGGCACCTTCATAGTAGCCTTGAGCTACAAGTAGCTGCTTCTCTACCCACATTTTAATACTATTAAGATATCGTGATTGTGGGAGTCTTGGTGGAGTTTTCCTTAGGGTTGATGTGGAAGGTTTGGGGCCTTCCTTGACTTTGGCTGGTGCTGAAGCTATGGGTTTGAGACTCATGGGCATTGTTGATGATGATGAGGTTAGATTCTCTTGTGGAGTGGCTGTCAACGATGACGAGGCCTTTGAGCATGTGAGCATGTGGTTGTCTCCTTTGTTGAGGTTTGTCGATGAAAATGCATAGGCTCCGAGGTCTTTCCTTTGAGTCCCTGTTAGAGATAGATGGTTGGGATCTGGGAACTTCTTCAGGAATAGCTGATTGCAAGGTTTTAGCATCGAACTTTGTAGGTGAGGATGGGGTTGAAGGAGTTGATGCTTTATCAGAATCGATCGTTGGGGTGGCTGACGCAGATGGTAAGTCTTGTGTAAAGGGACTTTTGTGGAAGAGACTTCTATCCGTTTGCGTTTAGCATCATAGAAATCCATTAAAGTTGGATCCTCTTCCTGGCAGTATGGTATTGTCAACTTTTTGTCGTTGACCATCATGAGATGACTCTATCGTTAGCAAAAAGCATAGTGGTGCTTGGGTAGCAACAATCCATTTATGCCCCAAGATCATATCTGCTTCCAACACATACTCAACCACAAAAAACTTGCAAGTGAGGGGGTTAGTTTCAATATACATTGTATGTTCAAAGTACCCTATACATGGCATGTTCAAGTCTTGTGTAAAGGTAATCCTTTTAGGATGTGCCGTGAGTGTTGGTTAACCTAACAAATCCCATAGCTCGAGGGTCATGAGATTGTGTTGTCATGTTGGATAAAGTTGTGCTTGAGCTATGGTGATTTTATTTGCAATTTTCAATCCAACATTGAAGTTCCAGCTCCTGTGCAAGGTTTCTTCCTCCCGTAGTAGCAATTGTACATTGCCTGCAGGAGTGTTCAAGGTGACTGTTTACATGAATTCATCTAGTGAATACAATGATTCACTTATCCAAGGTTCCACCAAAGACATCATATTCAAGGGATTCTAGGGTAACATGGAATGTAAATTCCATATCGCCATCGATTATTTGAGTAGTGTATCTAAAAGAACTTAAAACTTTAATGTTTTATCCATTAGCTCCTCTTGCAAGACTATTGCTTGTAGGGATGAGTTTAGGTTGTCCCAGTGACACCCATGTCTATTATCACGATGTTATGACTAGCTCAAGGGCTAATTAATGCGCGTTTGCATTGAACATCATTGCCTGTAGGGAAATCCAACCATACCATGATAGAATCTTCCAAAGGAACCATGGATGTTTCGATTATTGTTTCAGCTTCAGATCATATTTATGTTTCATATTCCCATTCATTTTCATCCTCTGTTTGGGTCTTAGCTTTTTTAACAGTACCCAATACATACACTAGCACACTTGGCCCTCTGACAATTCTTAATGAGGGCTGTTTGGAAACTTGCGAATCCTCATAGTCTTGTTTTATGTAGTTCGTTATGTCCTTGTATAACTCAGGTTGAGCTATTAAAGGTGCAAGTGTTGATGTGATGTTGGCTTTATCATGAGAGAAGAGCATTCCTCCGAATGAGGTTTTGAGAGATTGTTTTAATCTTGTAAGAGAATTATCGAATTCCTCACGTGCTTTCTGAAGCCTATAGTTCGTACAATCTGTCTCAAATGACTCTTCTGTAGAGAGTATGTCTACCTCTTGAAAGAGGAAGCGGTACTCATCTAGGCTTTATATTTTGGTTGCTCTTTTAGGATTGGCATTATGAGGCTCAATCACAACCGATGACCATGTAAGACATTCAACTAAGCTAAGCATGCTCTCCTGAGCTTGCTTTTTGCGTTTCTCATACGTCATGTGATTATCATTATCCATTTGGGGTGTTTAGGTGGGTTCTAGTTTCTTGATTGGTCTATGTGGTGCACTGAGCGAAGATTAAGAACTTGTTTCATCCTCACTTAGTGATGTACTAGAACTTGTTTCATTCTTTGACTTTCTTTGGTTTGTTAGTTTTTCATTATGTTTACCCATACGACAAGATCGAATTTTCTTTTGGGTTTTTGTATCATGTGTAGCACTTATGGGTGTTGAGGTTTGTGTGGTGGCCTTTGATGTGGATGCTTTTGCATCCTGTATAGCTTTTGGCTCTTTCGTGTTTACGTCCCCTTTTGGGTTTATGTCCTGTATAGACTCCTTTTCCCTGTCTTTTAATTTGACCTTGGTTTTGATAGTTTTTTGTCCTTTGTTTTTCTTGGTTTTATAAGGTTTTGCTCCTTCTTTTGGGTTATGTTTTGAAGCATGTTCTTTTACCCGTGTTGATGAGGTGTTGTCTTGTACATTCTTTTTGATTGTTTGTCGTGCCTCGGCTTGTAAACGTGTAAGCACATTCAAGGGTACCGTGTAAGCACATTCAGGGGTACCGTGGATAATTGCCCGTTTTGTACACTTACGATGTTAAGAGTTGTATTTTGTGAGACAAGTTCTATTGAAGCAACTCATCTTGGGTAATCTTGGAACATGTGATCAATGCCACATCGTTCACACATTGGTCGTAAGGTGTCAGTGACTATGGGCATGGAAGTATTCCAAACTGTGCAGTCTACCACCTTGTGAGGTCCACGACAATAGAAACACTGAAGTGTCCGATTAACTACTTCCTGAGTAGTTTCTACCCTTTGGACTGTTTCTGTTTGGTGCACGAAAGTTGGAGGCTTTGAGTACATTGTGGATGAAGCGGGACACTTTTTAGTATCATGGTCAAAGGTTTTACAATATATGCAGTATAGTAGAGCAGGTGCCTTGTATGCACAATGAGGATTGCGATGGTCGTAGTAGTGATTGCATTCAACACAAGGCATTGCGCTCGTCACTTTTATAGGCATTGAGGATGTTTGGTTTTGAAGGTTTTCATCCTCTCTTACAGATGTTGGCTGTAAGGTTTTAAACAAGGATGCATAAAATTCTGGGAATGTCAATTCTGAGACCAATCTTTCTTTTGCCATTGCTTCACTTGTTTAGATGAAGAAGATCTCGTAACATGATCATCTTCTAGCATGTTGTCATCTAAACGTACTGCTTCTTTACAACATTGATCGAATGTTTCCGGATTGGATACTATGATCAAGTTGTGTAAGCTGTTATTCTTCAAGCCCATCATGAAACATCTCCTCAATTGAACATCGTTTAATTTTTCCCATGACTCATAACGTGAGTCCAAGAGTTTTATCCGAAGGATAAAATCTCTAATGGATTCATTGGGTTGACACTCAATTGGATAGAGTTCTATTACTGCACTCCATCGATCACCTTGTCTAGAAAGGCCATGTATAAAGAAGGCTGATTTCAAGGTTTTGAAGTTGGTCTTGATCATCGGCATCAATGCGATGTTCAACTTATGTACCTTAGTGGGGCAGTTGGGATTTCCAAAGGCTTCACATCTGTGTTCAAACACTTAAATGAATTGAACGGGGTCTGTTGTTCCATCATATTTGCCCATAATTTTGGAAATTTGTATGGCTATATTTTTGTATGAATCATTGAGGCCGTATGTGAGGGCTCTTGTTGGAAGAGACTCAACGGAGTCCTTGGGCCACCCCACTTCTTAGACTACTTAGTATGTCCAAGGTGTGGGCATCCAAGAAAGGGTTGGTATTTATAGGACTTGAGAGAATGTTAGGCAAGGGACCAAAGCCTGGTGTGGGATTGAAGTCATAGGGGGTGTAAAACCCGATGACACACTTGTTATAGGCATGGCCAATGGCATTGGGAGAAGAATTTGCGGCATAGATCTCAATGGCTCGAAGATGTCAGCCATTGGGTTTAGTTCTTGTGTGACCCCTGGCAATCCCACCATCGTGGGGCCACGACGGAGTGCCTAAATGTTCCTTCATGAGCAATTACAGTGTTTTTTTTTTTTGCTTTTTATACTTTCCCAGAGCCCGCGTTTATAGCCTCAAGAGCCTTGGTGTACTCTTTATTAGATCAAATAGGTGTCCGTTTGCCCTAATTAGCTTAGGCGCTATACGCACGTGAACGTTTGGGAATGTTCATCAAAGATGGGTACCTGTGCCTGTGCTTCAACAACAAGGATACTATGATGGTAAGTCCATCATATGGTTGCCAAAATCGAACAATGTGAATAAAACCTCACCATCAACTTTAACCCCAACAACTTCACCTAAAGTTCGATAAGAATGGAGGCCCAAGTGACAAACAAAACCACTCTCGTGCATTCAGCACCAACACAAGAGCTTGTCTATTCCACCAAACAATCAGCAGTCTTCCCTACTGCCTCGACATCATTTCAGCAACAAAATTAAGATCAAATACGGGGACTTAAGAGCACATCAAGAACAATATAACAATGCTCTTGTCACCCCTGTGGAAATGATAAATGATCCATCCTAAGCATGTGCAAACACAGTTGGTCAGTCTCTGCAGATTCACATCATGACTTTCACATCTTGGATCTTCACGTCATGGCTTTCACGTCTGCAAATTCACGTCATGACTTTCACATCTGCAGATTCACGTCATGACTTTCACGTCTTGGATCTTCACGTCTGCTCATTCGCGTCATGACTTTCACATATGGTCTTTCACGCCTCAGTGTTTCACGTATGGTCTTTCACGCCTCAGTGTTTCACGTCTTAGTAGTTCACGTCGTGGAGAAAAAAAAATCGAGGTCAAAATTTGCAAATTCAAGGAGTTCCATCTCAAGGCTTAAGAACCTACACTTTCACAATTTAAGTCTCATCATGGATTAAGCCACATCACACAATAGCCACTATATATTTGTTAAGCTTATTGCTTATTATTCTTTTGGCTAAATTAATGTAGCAGGCAGCTGCTCCATGAGTACAAATCCATACTCATGCACTGGAGAACATTTGCACCAATGCCTCACCATCAACAACTTCCAGGTACATCTCTGGATGGGGGGGCCATGGTGGGCGAAAGCCTGGTCAATGGTACAACCCATCGCTTGGAATTTTCCTTCAAATTATAAACCTCTTCAAATGATGCCACCATCTTCACAAATCAATGATCTCCAATTCTTAATGAAGATATCTATATTAGCCTCACAAGTCGACGTAATTCTTTCAAGCCTCACCAACAAGTGGCTACTTCAACAAAGAGCAGTTCAATAAGAGTCTATATGACTCAATTCTTGTATTCATGTAAATCTGCTTAATAAGAGCACTTAAATATGCATAAAAACATAAAAAGCACATGGGTAGAAGAAGATAGGATCAGGTCCTACTTAACAACATTTGACAAGAATCCTGCCACACAAAGGGACATCATCACAAGCCAATTACTTCAAATGATGAATGTCGCTTCAATGAATCAAATGAGGAACTGAGAATCATCATCTCATTCTAATGATTAAGTCTACGTTCCTCCGGATCCTTCTCTCTTCTCTCCCATTATTAACATCTCTTAGTGTCCCCACTAACAAAAATCACATGTAACCTTGCCGATGATTGCCAATAACAAAGTGAGCCAAAAGAAAAAAGAAAAAAAATGGCTCTCACAAATATAAAAATGCAATGATTCACAAAAACCCCCCACCCCGTTAGGAATTCCCAATACACCACTAACCTCTTCATTCATTAACTAGCTTTTCTTATTCCTTCCGGAGGAACACAGACCATTGAACGTCATTCAACATCAAAGCCATCGACAAAGCTTGTTCATTCTCCCCACACAGAAGTCTTCAATCAACACGATCACGAGGACGCGATCGTCATCAGGAAGGGGGGAATGTTAATCTAATTCTAGGATTAATAAGAGCTACTGCCATTATCTTACATCAAGAATTCATGATAGATACACCAAAGGGTCATACATTCAAGATATCAAGCAATAGTGTCCAAAGCTACAACTTGGACGGGTGCCCGTAATGGTGTGATGGAGTATTTATGGCAATTCTCGCTTCAAGAGCATGTGGTAGCAAGACAGGATGAAGTCCTAAGTGATATACTTCATGTATATATTATGAGAGTAGTCATTGTAATAGCATTAGGCCTCTTATGAGCCTAAAGTGCCCGACCAACCACAATTTAAGTGAGTGTGAACACTTATGGCCATGCATATAAGTGAATTTCTCTCATAATAGAACATACTTTCCCATTGTGTAATTGAGTCTTTTCTCTTGCTAATCCTCTTGCTAATCTCTCCCTAATGCATGCTAGTGAGTGTGTGTGAGTGAATTGAGGTGAGAGGAGGGACGAGAATCCGTAGTGCAACGCGGTGGTGTGACAACGCTCGCGGGAGACGCGGTGGAATTACTTCTCAAGGAGTTGTAGAGCTTGGAGACCTTGAGGGTTACGAGCTCGGCCATTGGAAAGATCCTCATGACAGTTGTGGTTCACCAGGTAAGTTCTTTTTGGATGTGTTTCAAGGAGGGTTAGGGTGAGCCTTAACAACCCTTCATAAATGACCCCCAAAATGGACAAATTGACAACTTATGAGTATCTACTCATTGAATGCTCATTAACCTTAATGAGTTATATAAAAAAGTGATTAATAATTAATTCAAAATTAATCCTTTCACTAATCTTTCCCTCTTTGTACTAATCAATTAACCACCATTAATCCCTAATTAATTCACACAATTGAGCACATCATTGCATAGAGCAAGGGAATGCTAATCTTTGTGCATCAACAATTGTGTGAATTAATTTAAAATAAGATATTAATTAGGCTCTTAATTATAGTCTCCTCTTTTAAGGTAAAATTAAGCAAAAAGAGTCAAATTTCTCTAATTGATCAAAAATTTGATGTGATAGGTGTTTTGATGCATCTAGATGCTCTTAAAACACTTAAAACCCCCAATTTTGACTACTCATATGGTCCATTTAGACCCAATTAATACATTTTCTAAATTTTTAGCCTCTTGAATAAGATTAATTATCCTTAATGACAAAAACCAGTCCATTAAGAGAAATTAGTCAAATTCAAGGGTTTTTTATGGTTTTAAGAAATTTTTTAAAAGATTAAGTTACTCCTAATGCTTGCTAACACTCTAATCCAAACAATTTCAACAAAAACATACAATTAAACTAGAATTAATGATCTTAGATCTATGTTTAAACTAAAGAGAGCTAACATTCACTAAAAATTTCATTCTATTGCATTGTTTGACGCAATAGAAGTCTAATACAAACTATGTGCAAGCCCTAAGAACATGAAAAACCACAAAAACAACAACAAAAACAACCAATTAATCTAAAATTAAGCAAAAAACATTCTTTTCAAAAACAAAAAAAGAGAGATATTCTACACCAAATCTCACACAAATCACCACCAAATCCACATCTTTTGGGGTTATGCGTAGATTAGAGACAAAACGATGGAAAAAGCCAAAGGATGGCGCCCCGGAAGCAGCGCCAAAAATGTTATGGCTCACCCTAACCCTCCTTGAAACACATTCAAAAAGAGATTATTTGGTGAACTGCAACTGTTGTGAGGATCTTTCCAATGGCCAAGCTCGTAACCCTTGAGGTCTCCAAGCTCTACAACTCCTTGAGAAGCAATTCCACTGCGTCTCCCGCGCACGAGCGTTGTCACACTACCGCGTTGCACTACGGGTCCTCATCCAAGACTCAATTGCACAATGGGAGAGTATATTGTATTATGAGAGAAATTCACTTATATACCCATAAGTGTTCACACTCACTTAAACTATGGCCAAACGGGCACTTTAGGCTCATAAGAGGCCTAATGCTATTACAATGACTACTCTCATAATATATCCATGAGGTACATCACTTAGGACTTCATCCTATCTTGCTACCACATGCTCTTGAAGCGGAAATCGCCATAAATACTCCGTCACACCATTACGGGCGCCCGTCCAAGTTGTAGCTTTGGACGCTTCATATCTTGAATGTATGACCCTTTGGTGTATCTATCGTGACTCCTTGATGTAAGATAATGGCGGTAGATCTTGTTAATCCTAGAATTAGATTAACAGACACGATCTCATTTTAAGAAGAAAACATATATCTTACAAACAACAAAGAGATTTTACGTACCTATACACGAAAGTGTCCCTAGTGTCCTACTCTAAAATGCCACCAACTAAGCCAACTATCAAGTTTTGCAATGCTCTTATCTGTAACTTTACCTATTGCCCACTAAGCACGATTTTTTCTGAACTGTACAAGAGCATCATCTTTTATCTTGCATGTCCTCCACTTTTCACACATTGCAATGTAAACCTCTCTATAATGTAAGAAAATATATTTATTAGTATGAACATTAAGGCTATCTCTCCAATGAAAAAGGTACGAGTGTTTTTTTCCAACCATCTTTTTGCCATTGTTGTAAACCCTATGAATAGCATTCCAATTGGCTCTTGCCTCATCAGCCCATAAATCCACAAAAAATTACTGGCTTCCCTTATTGCTCAATCATCATAACTAAACTTAGATTCTCCTATAATAAGACCTGTGCCTTTTCATCTTCTTCCTTGAACTCACATGTAGCAATTGTTAACAACTCTTGGATACTGAAAATAAAATTAAAATATAAGAGAAGTGCGTAAGGGAACTATATTTGGACACTAAAAACAAAATTAAAATATGAGAGAAGTGTGCAAGGAAACTATTACTCAGTGAAGGCTACTAAAAATGAAACTACTCACAAGGGGTCATACACATGTATGGCCATCGTATGCCATCCCTCAATTCTATGAACATGATCAAAGCAAACCCAAGAGTGTTACAAATCACCATCACTGTCAGCATCCATTCGATCCACAATGTCCACCCCTGAGCCTGGTCCTGTTGTTGACATCTTAAATATAAAACATCTCTCATCCAAATTTTGAGCTTGTAAGGGGAAACGACTGCCGTGGAAGAATGCAAAATGACTTTTTCTCTTCAGTTCCAAGATTTCTTCTATCCCTTCATCCTGTGGTGGTCGACTCTACATGACCATTTGCTTTAGCTTGCACAACAAATATATCCATAAACACCGTGTTTTAAAATTTCCAACTATAATACATAAAAGTACTAGGAATCACTTACTTTCTAAGCTTCAACAATCCTTGGAGCTCTTGTGCCATCTCAGAAAACTCTTTCTCAGACACGTGTTCTCCCACCTTTCTATCTTCATCTGTAAATGCTTTCAAAATTAATTCCCTAGCAATAATCATCTGAATCTTTCTCGGACCTGCATTGTGGTCCATGTTAACTACTCGAGCAACAAGATCTTTTGTGTTTCTCAAAGCTGATCTATACATCCCCTTTGGTACCTCATGTGTATGCACCCCTCGTTGTATGAACAATCTGTTGTGGGAAATACACACACTGAGCATATCCAAAGTTCCCAAAACTACCCATTGCCAAAGAGACCTTTGGAGGAGACTTCAATAATTTCCCTTTCCAATAAAGTCTATTTGGAACCTACGAGCAAGAAACAAATATCTTTCATTCATACACTGATAGGTTCCACCACAAAAACTTTTTTTAGAATAAATGTTTTGTTGGATCTAGTTTGTGTCTGTGGTTTTGTCCATGCATTTACATCATACTTTTGTTTTATTCCCTCCATCCTTTTTCCATTTATCAATTCATAAATACAATTCTCGACACAAAGCTTGGGTGGATCAGTCACTTTACCTTTGTATTCACATTCTTCCACCAACTTTCTGAGGAGATCAGTGTATGGGGAAGAGTCCAAATTATTTGGAATGCTGACATTGGTTCTTGAAATATAGTCTTTGCTTCAATATCCAGGATAATGTTTTCATCACATGATCCTTCTTGTCTGACTTCCTCCATCAATTACTTTGTGAAATAATATCACTCTATCAAAATTTCTATGTGCACAAAAAGTTAAAAGTTTCACTTTATTATAGAAAGAAAAAGGGAGTACTACTCACATTTGGAGAGTTGAAACCCCTACTTTGTTGTGTTATATTGGTGTTGCAGTGTGACCTAGAAGACTCTGGGTTGCTTTGATCTACTCTTGCTAAAAAGCAAGAAGATAAACTACATTCAAGTATGAAATGTTTCTCACTGTCAATCCCTTTATAGACACGGGTTGAACAAAGAACTTGATAAGTCCCATCCATTTCAATCAATGCCTCTAACACCACATCATGATTGCAATTAAGCTTTTCTTGTAGCGTTTTATGCAAAGCCACAGCCTTTCCATACATGAAAGGAACTTCAATAGAAGTTGCTCCAACATTTCCCAAGAAAACCTTTGTAGACCTGCAACAGTAATAGATTGATGATTTATTTCACTTTTATTTCATTTTGATATCTTATAAACCTCGCATATATTATCGATTAGTTATAATTCATTTAAAACATTGCTATATGTTATTTAGAAAAAATATCAAAATAAGTTTTTTTATTTTAATTCAAAACTAATATTTATCAATAATGATAAAAATTTCTATTTTATGTGAATAGTAATCTAATCTTTAAATTAAAAATATGGTATAACATGTAACATTCCACATGTAATGCCCACACTCGGGCATTGACATCTTCATATATATATATGTGTGTGTGTGTGTGTGTACACACACACATATTTAAGTTAAAAATATGGTATAACATGTAACATTCCACATGTAATGCCCACACTCGGGCATTGACGTCTTCATATATATATATATATGTGTGTGTGTGTGTGTGTATGTACACACACACATATTTATGTGTGTGTGTGTGGCTCTCTTGTGCATGTCGGCTATGGTGAATTCTTGTCTAACTTCACATAGAGCTATAGCATGTATTGAGTCGATTGGAACCAATACACATGACAATGTATCCACACGAAGAATGCTCTGAAGAAGGAATTTGGGCATCTCTCATTGCAAACTCACCACTTGCCAATATGTTAATAAGCCTATATTTCCTACATTGTGAACCAACTTTATATGTCTAGCTACATATCAAAAAAGTTTTAATGTGTCAAGAGAAAATGTGTGATCTTACTTTGCATTTGGAATATGCACACGAGCAATCTCTGCAAGCTTAGGAGTAGTGAATCTACTTGCCTTTTCACCCCAACCTTGGTAAGAGATCACCTTCTTGAAAAACGTTTTGCCATGATTGTGTGTTTCTTATTGTCAAAAATGACTTATATACAAGTGACTATTTTTCACACTAAAATGCTTTGGCCTCTATTAATTATCTTAAGAAACTACATATATTAAGTCTATAGACTTTCTTATATAAGTGATGGGAAGATTTGGATAGCCCTAATGGCAGTCAGCTTGTTGAGGTAGCATGCTAAGTGATAGGTGATGTAGAGGTGCTTCATGCTGGCCTCCATTTGTTGTGGATGTGGCGTGGACCCTTCAACATGAGGTAGTTATTGGTAGAAGTAGTCCACACTTTGTGTTTGGCAAAATGAGTGCCTAGAACCCATGGAAATAATTGGCATGGGTAGATGGATGTCCGGGACGTCTTGGTGATGTCTTGGTGTAATAGGACATTATGCTCGGATCTCATTGTGTGATGCCTAGAGATGAGGCATTTTCTTGACAAATACATCATCCAAGATGAGGTTTTGTTGATGGTGAATTGGAGTCAAAGCAAAGGATATAGGCACGGAAGCTCAAGTGAGATACTTGCAAGGTCAAGGATTCTCCAGGTGATGGGTCGTACCATGGGCCATGCGTGTGCCCATGGTCCCTCCATCCAAAGATGTATCTGGAGAGTTGGCATTGACGAGGTTAGGTATGTGTGTTTGTGCATGCCATGAGATGTGAGAAGTGAAAAAATTGTGATTCTTGTAGTGAAATATGTAGGTGTTATGCATGGGTAATGGGTGGAAGGTGTGCCCATGTGGGTGCACTTCTCCAACACAACTTCTTTCTTTGACTCTTTTTGCTACTTTCACATTTACTTGGCATCCCTTTCCTTGGGGTGTCAAGATTAGTAGCTTGTTAGAGACATGGCAACAAATTTGCATGTGGTGGTGCCCACAGTTGCTGCAAGGGAGATGGGTGGCCTCTGTGGCTTGAAGGGATTCGGTAGAAACATGGTGGACTGAGAATGGGTAAGCTATGAGGCACAAAAGGATCCTATTGATTGTAGAAAGGTGTAGACAATGGGTCATATCATGGGAAATGTACCTAGACGGTCAATGTAGGTTCATGAAAGAACAATGCTAATGTGTCTATTACATGTAGAGCCCATGGATATTACAGGTGACATGAATGGGCATCATGCAAAAGGTGGGAACATATAGAAGCTTCTTCTAGTGAAAACTCATAACACTTTTCTTTCTTTGTCAACACTTTGCATTTTGATTTATTCAACTCTCTTCTCAAAGTAGGCCTATAAAAGATTAGGCAAGAGTCGAGGCTTGGCTTGGTATGGGGCTTGGTATGGGGCTTGGTATGGGCTCAGACTTACCAACCTGCATTGGTGCCAAATATGCGATCGCTTTCATAGAAAGACGTGACAAAGGGCTTGTGGGAAAGCCATTGTGACTGGATCAACACATAATCTCAAAGGACGTCCAAAACCTTCTATTTGGCATATCTTCGAAGGTGACCACTTTGTGGCTATGGAAGTATTTGACCATGCTATAAAGGTTGAGTTACTGAATGACGAAAGTTGGGACTTCATTGAGATTGAAGACCAACCGCTCTTTGCTTGTCCATTGGCACCTCCTCTAGGATGATGATAATGAACTGGAAGAAATGACATGTGGCGATAGTAGTGGGATCAGGGACCTTGGCATAGTAGAGGTCATTGAAGTTCTTCATTCAGAGCTACAGCTCTGTGGTGATGAGGGGTGTGGGGCCTTCAATGTAGGGAAAGTTATAAACAGGCCCTTTTTCTTCCATGCACAGGAACTAGCACTAGGACCACCTACTTTTGATTTGTGAGGTGAGTGCTTCACATTGAAAGAAGAGAGGAGAGTTTGACAAAAAGGTATAAGTAGGTATAAGATGGTAGAAACAGGCAACATATTGAGGAATTTATCTTTAGGAGATGCAAATTTGACAGCTACTATGGGGAAGCTAGATTAGAGCAATTATTGTACTTGGAGAATTATTTGGAGAGCATGGATTTATGGGGTTTGATTGATGGTGATAATATATTTGAGCCACAAGAACCATAAGCACCAACTAGATATGAAGTTACTGTTTTGGTAGCACATAGTCATGCTATTGCAGCTTATGAAGGACAAAGGAAGGAGTGAGAGATCAAGAACAAGAAAGTGATTTATCTAGGACTCTATCTTCTTCAACTTTTATTCCACATATAGAAGAGTATGCTACAGTGAGGGAGATGTGGCTTGTTTTTAGAGATGGATGCACTTTATAAGAACATGACATGGGAGCTAGTGCCTCAACTAAGAGATAAGTCAAAACGTAAAAGCTTTGAAGAAGCTAAAGGGAGCAAAGAGTAGCAAGTTGCAATGCTTAAACAGATGGATGCACTTTATAAGAACATGACATGGGAGCTAGTGCCTCAACTAAGAGAGAAGTTAATCATAGGTTGCAAGTGGATTTACAGGATCAAGCATAATTCAGATGGAAGTATCAATCGTTTCAAGGCTCATATAGTGGCCAAAGGGCAAGCTACTAGACATGTCCCTTGAGCTATAGAATTGGATTCCACCAACATCCTATACCCATGCAAGGAGGAACTCTTGTGAAGGTGATGATAGTGACAATGAGGAGAACATCCTCAAGCTACTAGACCCTTAAGGATTGGATTTCACGAGCATCCTATACCCATGCTAGGTGTAACTCTTGTGCTTGTCTCATTAACTAGCTCCTTCTTGTACTAATAAAGGTTAGACCTTTTGAAGTATGCACCAACATCTCAATTTCATTATCAGAAGCTCCCATAGACCCACCTAATCCTCCCTTATCTACACTGAACTATTTGAAGTACTTGGCATAATACACAGCCCATCAATTAGAGATGCAAGTATATTTACATTTAACTATATATATATATATATATCCTCCCCTGTGCAAAAAAAAAACATCCACAAGCTACAATATAATCCTTTGTGCAAAAAGAAAAATATTGGTATTGCAACCACATGAATATTGAATAAACGACTTTTTTCAAAATTGTATCCACGATTGGTTTGCTCCCCCTTACACGATCTCAATGAGAACCATTTAGGTGAATAAAAAAAAAGAATAGCCACTCTGGTTTTCTCTTCAGAGGTACCACAGCCTTTGCCCGAGGGCATGTGCTGCATAGGCAGTGGAGATGTCTTCTTGTCTGAGAGAGGGCGCTAATGGAAGCACTACTTGTTCAGGATCCTTGCCAGTGGTGGGACAACGGAAAAGAGCAAAATATGTGGTGGGTGCCATTTCATTTCAATTGTACAGAGAGAGAAAGATCCTCAGCTGTTGGTCGCTCGCCTCTGCTGCCGAAACTGAGCCAAGCCTCGGTTTCCTGCAAACATACCCACATCGACTGACGATGGACATGCTAAGACTCTATAAAGCAGACGAGCCTTATGGCACGAGGGCAGCGAACCGGTTGTGATGTTGGTTGTTTTAGTGTTCTCTGGGAGATACTTGGCTTAGGGGAGCCACTCCCTTCTTTCCAAAGAAGGGATGCCTCCCCTCCACCCTTCGAAGTTTGAGAACTTTGTATGCCTCTTGCACAAGTGCAGAAAGGAGAAAAACCTAGCCCATGCGCAACACTTGCATGCCTACATTCGTGAAAGTGGCTTGGAAGCCCATCCATCACTGGGGAACCACCTTGTCTCGATGTTGGTGGAAGTTGGAAGCATGTGCCATGCCCAGCAAGTCTTCAATGGGCTGGTGTGTCGGGATGTATGCTCATGGAATGCCCTCATCACAGGTTATGTTAAACATGGGGAATCAGAGCATGCCCTCACCCTCTACAATAAAATGCAGCAGGATGTTTCTCTACATCCAAATGGGTACACTTTTGTGGCCTTACTGAAGGCTTGTGCTACACTGAAAGATCTTGAAAGAGGTCGCAAAATACATACTGAGATTGCCACAAAGGGATTGCTGGAAACGAACGTTTTTGTTGGCAGCACCTTGGTTGATATGTATGCAAGATGTGGCTCCCTTGCAAAAGCACAAGAAGTGTTTGATAAACTCCCAGTTAGAAATGTTGTCTCATGGAATACACTACTCACAGGGTACGTGGAACATGGGCATGCTGAGGAAGCACTCAGCTGTTTCAAGCAGATGCAATCTTGTGGCATCTCTCCAAATGCTGTTACACTTCTTTGCAGCTTGAAAGCTTGTGGTAGCATTGGAGCCACAGACCAGGGCCGTGAATTACATGCTGAAATTTCCAGACAAGGCTTGGAAAGGGACCTTGTGGTTGGCAGCACCTTGGTCGATATGTATGCCAAATGTGGCTCCCTTGAAAAAGCACAGGAAGTGTTTGACAAGCTTCCGATTCGAAATGTAGTGTCATGGACGGCAATAATTGCAGGATATGCTGAACATGGGTGTGGTGAGGAGGCCCTGTGTTGTTTTGAACAGATGAAACACGAGGGAGTCTCTCCGGGTTCTGTCACATTTGTTTACAGCTTGAAAGCCTGTTGCAACATAGGGTTTGTAGAAAAGGGCCAAGAAATATATGCTGAAGTTGTGCAAAAAGGGTTGGAAAGAGACCTGGTGGTTGGCAGCACCTTGGTTGATATGTATGCTAAATGTGGCTCACTTGCAACAGCACATGAAGTGTTTGACAAGCTGCCAGTTCGGGATGTGGTCTCTTGGACTGCACTCATGGCAGGATATGCAGAGCATGGGCATGGTGAGGAAGCACTCTACTTTTGTGAACAAATGCAACGCGAGGGCATCTCTCCAAGTGCTATCACTTTTGTTTGCAGCTTGAAAGCTTGTGGCAGTATAGGAGACACAAACAAGGGCCGAGAGATTCATGCTGGCATTGTTAGAAAAGGGCTGTTGGAAAGAGACATTTACATTGGCAGCACCTTGGTTGATATGTATGCCAGATGTGGCTTGCTTGCAGAAGCACAGGAAGTGTTTGACCAGCTCCCAGTTCGAATTGTAGTCTCGTGGAATGCACTAATTAAAGGATATTCCGAATGTGGGCATGGCATTGAAGCACTAAACTATTTTCAACGGATGCAACATGAGGGCATCTCTCCAGATGCTGTCACACTTGTTTGCAGCTTGAAAGCTTGTGGCAGCATAGGAGCCACAGACAAAGGCGAAGAACTATATGCCGAAATTGCTAGAAAAGGGTTGGAAACAGACATTGTTGTTTCCAGCAACTTGATCAATATGTATGCAAAATGTGGCTTATTGTCAAAAGCGGAGGAAGTATTTGAGAATCTCCCATTTCGAAATGTTGTCTTGTGGACCGCACTAATTGCTGTATATGTAGAACATGGGCATGGCAAGGAGGCACTCTACTGTTTCAAACAGATGCAACATGAGGGTGCCTCTCCAGATGCTACCACATTTGTTTGCAGCTTGAAAGCTTGTGGCAACATAGGAGCCACAGTCAAGGGGCAAGAAATACATGCCGAGATTGCAAGAAAAGGGTTGGAAAGAGAGCTCCTCATTGGTAATGCCTTGGTTGATATGTATGCAAAATGTGGCTTTCTTGTGGCAGCACAAGAAGTGTTTGGAAAGCTTCCTGTTCGAAGCACAGTCTCTTGGACTGCACTAATTGCAGGATACAGTGATCATGGGCGTGGTAAGGATGCAATCTATTCTTTCGAACAGATGCAACATGAGTGCATCTCTTTGGATGTTGTCACTGTTGTTTGCATCTTGAAAGCTTGTGGCAGCATAGGAGCCCGAGACAAGGGCAAGGAAATACATGCTGAGATTGTCAGAAAAGGGTTGCTGGAAAGAGACATTTTTGTTGGCAGCACCTTGGTCGATATGTACTCTAAATGTGGGTTACTTGGCGAAGCACAAGAAGAGTTAGACAAGCTTCCAGTGAGAGACATGGTCTCATGGACGGCACTAGTTGCAGGATATGCTGAACATGGGCGTGCTGAGCAGGCACTCTTTTGTTTCGAACAGATGCAATCTGATGGCATCTCTCCAGGTGTTGCCACATTTGTTTGCAGCTTGAAAGCTTGTGGCAGCATAAGAGCAACAGACAAGGGCCGAGACATACATGCTAGTATTGCCAAAAAAGGTTTGGAAGAAGACCTTGTGATTGGCAGCACCTTGGTTGATATGTATGTTAAATGTGGCTCCCTTGCAACAGCACAGGAAGTGTTTGACAAGCTTCCAATTCAAGATGTGGTCTTATGGAATGCACTGATTGCAGGGTATGCACAGCTTGGAGATAGTGAAAATGTTTTCCTTATCTTTGACAGAATGATAGGAGTAGGTATAAAGCCAGATCTGGCTACATTTCTTATTGTTCTTAATGCATGCAGTCATGCAGGTCTAGTAGATAAGGGCCAGATGTACTTTGAGGCCATTAGCAATCACTATGGTTTCATCCCAACTCTTGAGCATTACACTTGCATGGTCGATTTGCTTGGCCGTGCAGGCTGTATTGATAAGGCAATTGCGATGATAAAGAAGATGCCATTGCATCCTGGTATTTTGGTGTGGCACACTGTGTTGGGAGCTTGTCGAAAGTGGGGCAATGTGGAGCTTGGAAGACATGCCTTCGAACATGCAATAAGATTGGATGAAAAGGACGTTGCATCTTATGTCTGTATGTCTAACATCTATGTGGATGCTGCCATGCAGGAGGTGGTGAACAAGTTTGAAGCAATGAGTGTGGAAAATATAGCATAAAAGAAGCCAGGACATGGTTGCTGCCAGGACACTAGTGTAATTGCGCATTCCTTCTTGATGCCATAATGGAGAGACAGATGAGGTGTAGGAAGTGAGTCAGATTTTGTGTTCGCCTATGTAAGGTGCTTCTTTTTCAAGATAATGATAAGATCTATCACGTATCAAACAAGAACCTTGCATGGAGGAAAGTGCAGTACTGTACATAAGGAATTTCATGCATAAGCAGCACTGCCATAAACAGTCCCTGGGTGGATAGACTATTCGCTGGACTCATTGAGTTGTATAGTATGTTTGCATTAGTCTGCTCTTTGTTACTGTGGTTCCACAGGCTGGGAGGTTTTTGCTCCTGCCCTTTGCAGAATATAGTGATAATGTCGGTTGCTTATGCAGTCAACCTTTTTTGTCATTATCGTGTTGACCCAACTGCTTAGGTTCCACACAGCTCTATCTTTATCAGGAATTTAATAGGGTGAACACTGAACAGGCAATTGTATTGGCAATTCAATGGATTGAGCAGGTTGACAGATTACAAGTTAGTACAGATCCAGATGGGAAAGGTGGTAGGTATTATTGGCTGCTGAAGTGTAAGTGTAATTGCCATTTCAATTCTTCCTCCTTTCCATTAAAAGTTGGCAACACCATTTGTTCTGCAATTTAAGGAGTGTAAGAAGCTCCAAATTGCCATTTCAATTCTTCCTCCTTTCCATTAAAAGTTGGCAACACCATTTGTTCTGCAATTTGAGGAGTGTAAGAAGCTCCAAATTCATATTGTCGTTTTATTCTCATATTGTGTGATATTGGGCATTTACAGAAAATTACAGGTTGCTGGAATTTCTGAGATTTCATTTTTTAGTGGCTCTCACACTCACATTTGGCATGCTTATTATGGTGGGATGGTTGGGTATGATGGATAGTTGGTACATATGCAGTTTTCAGCCCTTCACAGTCATATTTTCCAGCCATGTTTTGGGGTTTGTACGTATGGATATCATGAGTATGTTCTATGGCTTTTACTGGGGTGTTGTTTTGGCGTTATGTGCAGGAAATTACAATGAAGAGTTTATGGATGGTTACATATGAAGCCTGGAAAGACATGCTCATGGATTTTAAGGTGGGAAGGGATGGAATGTAATGAAGGGTTATTTTAATACCCAAAGTTGAAAAAATTAGAATAATACGCAATATTAGGTAGCACATATAAATACGGCTAAGGGCTTATAGAAGAAAAATTCTGAATCATTTGTATTTTCGACCTATGGTCATTTCTTGGATTATATTGGTACCACCATTTGGGCTTTCATGGGAGCTGGTGTCAGATGCACAGCGGAAATGAAGACAACTGCTGTAGAGAGCCATACACAGATGAAAGAGAGAGAGAAGCTAGTGTAACTCTGCTATATACACCAATAAAATCCCGGAATACAGAATACAGAAAGTGTGAGGGCAAGGGGCCATTTTATATGGCCCTTGGCTGCTGGTCGGCCAGCCCAAAGTCAGCCGATTGCTGCCCTGGTTGCCCACGACATGTAGAAATACCCAGTCGGCCAGCAGTATGGTACAGTCGGGCAGCACAGACTCAGTCGGCCAGACACCTGGGGGCAACCGACAGCCCACACAGCTCCAAAAAGAAAGGGGAAAAATACGGAGAGTGAGGAAAAAATTTCCGTCGAACAATAAAGAAGCAAGATGTCACCAGCCAAGATCTTCTCACGAACAAAGTGATATTGTATCTCTATGTGCTTGGTCCGGACATGGAAGACCGGTTTCCGAGCAATAGCGATACAGCTCTGGTTATCACACTGGATGACCGTGGGCTCCTTCTGTGGAAACCTAATCTCGCCAAGCAACCTCCACAGCCACAACCTCGCAAGCAGCACCACAAGCAGCCCGGTACTTTGCCTCTGTCGATGACAAGGCAATAGTTGGTTGCCTCTTGCTGCTCCATGAAACTGCTCCTGAGCCGAGGGTAAAACTGTAGCCTGATGTAGATCTCCTCGTGTCTAGATCCCCTCCCCAATCTGAGTCACTCCAACCTTGGAGTCGAACTCGTTCCTTCGTTTCACCTCTAGTGGTGTAGAAGAGTCTAAGATCCTTTGTACCCTGCAGATACCGCAAGATCCACAGTCTTGCGTCCCAATGAGACTTCAACGGCGTCTGCATAAATGAGCTCAACAGCCCCACAGGAAAGCTCAAGTCCAATGTGGTGTTCAGCAACCAGATCAATGAACCAACCAGTTTTCGGTATAGAGAGGCATGAATTGGCTCACAAGGATCATTCACCGTAAGTTTTGTGTTCGGGTCCATCGGTGACGTGATAGGCTTGCAGTTCTCCATCCCAAAGGCCTCAAGCAACTCATGAATATACCGTTTTAACATCGATCTGAAATACAAGCCACCGCTGAGAAGAAGCAAGGACAAGAACAGTCCGAATCGTGGTCATCCTTGCTGTCGGTGCAAAGGTATCCTCATAGTCGATGCCAGGCCGCTGAGCATAACCCTTAGCCACAAGTCTGGCTTTGTGTTTGTCCACCGACCCATCGGACGTATACTTGGTCTTAAAGACTTGACACCAATGATGGACCGTTTTGACGGCCTCGGAACCAACTCCCAAGTGTTATTTTTCTCAATGGCATCCAGTTTCACTTGCATGGCTTTCCTCCAAGTATCCTGTGCAAGGGCTTCCTTGACAGAAGTGGGCTCTTTGTCCCGCATGATACGAGACATCAAAACATAGTTTACCTGTAAAAGCTCCGCTGAATGACTTTTATCACAAACTCTATGCGATCTTCGAGGTCCGTCCTCTGTGGTCCATTCGGAGGGAAGCTTCGTGACACCTGACTCCCGAAGGGTGTCTACCAACCACTTGGGTACTCGAATAGAACGTGGAGCCTCCTGTTGCTGCGGAGGCTCATCCCCAGCTGCGGGCTCAACCTCCCCAATTGACTAAGGTTGTCCTGCTGGAACAATCGACTGGGAATCATCATTAGAATCATTTGGGTCTCCAAGAAGTGGTGGCTCATCAACAGTGGAAACCGGAACATGTTCATCAAAAACCACATCCCTGCTGACGACAACCTTGTTCCTCACTGGATCATACAACCTGTATCCCTTGGAAAGAGAGTTATATCCCACAAAGACAAGCTTTTGGGACTTTGAGTCGATCTTCCCCCTCTGCTTCTTTGGAATGTGAACATATGCATCACTCCCAAACACATGGAAATGGGAGACATCAGGTTTCCTACCAAAATATGCCTCAAAGTGAGTCATGTTTGGTACTAAAGTCGTCGGAGAACGATTGAGGATATAGACAGCCGTAGCCACAGCCTCTCCCCAAAGTGGACGAGGAAGATCACGATGCTCCAGCATCGTCCTCGCCATCTCCACCACAGTCCTATTCTTACGCTCAACTGTTCCATTCTCTGACGGCAAACCTGTATTGACCAGCTCCCGCTTGATGCCATGTTCCGCACAAAACCGCACGAAAGCATTGGAAGAAAATTATCCTCCTTTTTTTTTTCCCGAGAAAAGATCCTTTCATTAGTTATATAAAAACGCCTGTAGGGCTACAAAAGATCTCTCCTGCTCATAAGAGAAACAGAGCAGTGAATACAGCAAGGCAGCTCGGGAGACTCTCCCTAGGTGCTGCAAAATACAAGCATCAGTACTCAGGACTGAGGCGCTAAATCATACAATAGGGGGGGGGGATAGCCAAACAGGTGGCCTGTAATGCCAACGGGGGGATCCCGTGTGTAAGGTGTAGAAGGGGCCGCTGCGCCAGGTGGTGTGAAAGGCCTGGCGCCGCAAGATCGCCTCGTCCGAGTCACCCCGGATGCGGTCATACTGTCCTCGCAGGGTGTGGATCAACTCCTGCCAAATCCCCCGTACAGTCTCTGCTGGTGGCTCCAGTCTCCCCTCAAAAGCCGTGAAACACCGGGCCCTCCAGGTGAACCAGATGGTGAGGCTGCTGAGGAGCTCCCATCGTAAATCCCTCTCCTGTGTCCAGCTGGCGGACGAGAAATCCGGTGTCGGAACCAGGCGAGGCTGGCCCCTAATGAATCTGATGGCCTGACTGTCCTGCTCCATCTCTTAGCCCATAGCAGGCCCTAACGAAGTCGACCAAGCAGCTGCACCCCACGTAAACATACCCTCTGGAGAGAGGGGGGCCAGAATACGCAGCATCCGCAGCCAAATCTGCTGCGCTTGAGGGCAATCCCAAAGGCAATGTCTCTGTGTCTCCATAGGGTGGCCGCATCGGACACAGGCCGCCGGAAGACCGCTGTAAACAAGCCAGGTGCCAACTGCTAAGCCCCTGTGGGCGACCAGCCACCACTGGAAAGTCGAGATCCTGCGGGCCTGTCGACTAGCCCAGAGCCGAGCCCAGAAATCCTCCAGGAACTCCTGTGAGAGTCCCTATAGCTGCCAATGCCCCGCTATGCAGCTGGAGAGACCATCCTCCTCGCCGTCAAAATATGCCTCCCCAGCCGAACAGTATACTGGAAAAAGGTGATCTCTGTGGCCTCAAGGGATGCATAAGGATCATGCCACTCGTACTCCCCAGGGTCCCACTGTAACCGGGCCAAGGGGCGCGCTGCATATGCCCATATGCGCCAATCCGGGAGCACATCAGCAGGGTCGGGGTCAATATGCCACTTCCGAGAAGCGGCAGCCACTACCCGTATCCTTTGAAAGGTGCACTCTGCAACCAAGGGCGACTCCACCTCCACTCTCTGAAGTCTACCCTCATCCTGAATCTCATAGTAGAGGCATCTGCCATCCTCAATGCAAGCTCTGACAGCAATCAGGATCTCCAACTGAGTGGAATAAGAACCTCATCAAGTTCCTCCGCTTCCGTCTGAGCCTCACCACTGGCTCGAAAGGCGTGAACCACTCCTCTGTGAGTGCCTCCTGAATATCCTCGCTCATAATCAACCCCCCTCTGAAGTGACTCAGCCTCTCCACCTGGATCTCCTCTGGGAGACTGCAGAAGGCCTGCCAGACTCCAAAACTGCATGCTGGGCCTGCCGCTAAAGGTCCCCAGGCTAGACAAGGCCGAGAACCCAGCATATGACCCTGCTCTGTGCGAACCGCTGGGCTCCAGATGAGCGGCTGTCTCGCCCGCTCCTCAACACAAGAAGGAGGTCGCTGAGAGAGCCCCGGTCTCAGCAACTCCCAAGCTCTCAGGATACTCAAAGCAAATCTGTCCTCCCATCCTCTACTGAGGCCTGTCCTCCTCATCTCTATGAAGATCCAGCGAATCTCTGGTGCCCAAGTGCACCCTGTTGGGGGAGCCCGAGCCTGCAGCCGTTGCAAGAGAAGCTCTTTCCAAGGCTCAGCGCCTGGAAGCAGCCCCCGAACAATAAGCTTCCCCAATAAGGCTCTACTCTGATCGACTGGATCTATAATGCCCAAGCCTCCCTGAGCCAGCGGAAGTGTAATAACTGCCCATGCAACCTTTGCCCGGGCTGGCTGACCGTCCCGCCCAGACCAAAGAAAGTTCCTGATCAGCCTCTGTACCTGGCTGATGCAAGAGCTCGAGAAGATCCAGCAAGACGTAATGCACCACATGGTTGCTAACAGCACCTGATTTGCCACCACCACCCTCCCAGCCAAGGATAGTCGATCTGTACTCCAATACAAAAGCTTCTTCCGAATGCTCAGAAGAAGCGGGGCAATCTGCTGCTCAGGTGACAAATCTAGTCCAATCTGGCATCCCAAATACCGCACTGCTGTGCCAGGAGGAATCCATCTAAAACCGGGGTCCGGGCTCCATGCCGGAGTGGGAGCACTACTGATCCAAGAGGCCACTGTCTTGCGCCAATTGATCAATGCTCCCGAAGCTGCACTAAAAACCTGGAGCGACTGCTCTGCCCGAAGAAGATTGGCCTCTTGGCCATGCAAAAATAAGCCCGTGTCGTCTGCAAACTCAGCATCAAGCAGGTCCTCCCCCCGGACTGGGAGCTGGAGTCCTCTCAAACCAACCTCCTCTGCCGTCAAATACATGCTCATAGCCTCCGCAAAGAAGAGAAAAAGAAAAGGGGCGAGGGGACACCCCTGTCGGACTGATCTGGTCAGCTCAAAACTCGGCCCCCGTCCTCCTGCAATCAACACCTGGCTACGAGCTGTGGAGTATAGAGCCGCCACCCCTCTGATCCATCCTGGCTCAAAGCCCAGGCGAAGCATAGTGCCCTCTAAGAAACCCCAATCAACTCTATCGTATGCCTTCTCAAAATCGAGAAGCATCACGACCAAGTCCTCGCCAAGAAATCTAGCTCAGGCCGTCGCCTCCTAGAAAGTAAAGATGTTGTCAAGGATACTGCGCTCCTTGACGAATCCTGTCTGGGTAGCATGAATCAACTCCCCCAAAAAGGGCTGGATCCTCAAACTCAAGGCCTTTGCTAAGACCTTGTAGACAGTGTTGAGAATCGTAATAGGCCTCCAATGCCAAATATCATCTGATACTCCCTCCCCCTTGGGGATAAGAAAGATCAAGCCCTCTGAAAAGCTCTGTGGCATCACCCCAGTGTCCAAAACATACTGAAAGCCCCTACGGAGGCCTGGCCCCAAAAGGTCCCAATAGCGCATAAAAAAGGCCGGCGTCAGTCCGTCCTCCCCTGGGCAACTATGTCGCGGCAGGACCCTCAAGGCCTCGGCAAGCTCAATCTCTGAAAGAGGCACACCAAGAACTGTACGCATACGATCTGTGACCCTCCTCTGCACATGGGCCCACACAGTCTGTCTGCAAGCATCTCTATCCTCAGTGGCTGGCTCCGCTGAAAGCAGGTCTCTATAAAATGCAGTGGCAATGGCTTTGATCTCCCCGGGCTCAGTAGCTACCGATCCATCCGGTCTACCAAGCTGACGGACTCCTGCCCGAGCATGGCGGGGTCCAGTGATCTCAAAAAACTCCCCAGTCACTCTATCACCAAGCTGCGTCCACTAAGAGGCCTGACGCAGCTTGTTAGCCCTAAGAGTCTTTATCTGCAAGCCAGACTCTTTCTCCACCATCACATGCCACTCCTTGAAAAGAGCAAAGGCTTGGTCCTTTTGGGAAAGAAAATAAACCCATGTGAATCTGCTACAATCATCAAGAAGCAGCATAAAGTACAAAGAACCTCCCAAGGATGTTGTCTGCATAGGCCCACACAAGTCAGTTTGTACCAACTCCAAAGGTTTCGAAGCCCGCTTGGAAGCCTACTTCGGAAAAGATTCCCTATGTTGCTTACCAACGAATGCAAGAACTACAACGTCCTTGCTTGTTGACAACATCTGGCAAGCCAACCACCATTTGGTCTCGGAAAGCTCGCCGCAGTGCATCCACATTCAAGTGGCCAAACCGAAAGTGCCACAAATCACCAATCTGAGAATCTGTCAAAGAGGAGAGTGCGGAGAGTTTGTATATACCATTCTCCAGGCCGCCTTCCAAAACAACCTGGCTAGTCTCATGGTCCCATAGAGCAACAAAATGCTCCTCAAACTCCACCCGGAAGCCAGTCTTGCACACCTCATGCACTGACAACAAATGAAAATCAAGTGCGGGGACGTAAAGAACACGAGAGGAATGCTTTTCCCCTCTACCATCGAAAATGATATCCATCCGGCCCTCATTGTGAATCGGTATGGTGGAATTGTCACCAATGAAAATGCTACCTGATTGCCGTTTCAGATCCTGAAAGAAGTCATGGGAAGGAGTCATGTGCCTGGAAGCACCACTATCAAGAATCCATTCCCGAGTATTCTTGGCGGTGAAGCCAACTGCCTCCTCGCTCGAAGAAGATGAAGCATCGGTGTCGAACATCTCCAAGTGCACAAAGGCTGGAGTCTTTGCCAGTTGAAGCTGAAGAATCAGCACTCTTCCCAGTCCGCTTGGGACACTTCCTCCAATACTGGCCTTTCTCGCCACAATCATTACAGGTCCTCTCGGCCTTCAGTGTCTCTTGGTCTGAATTGGGCTTCTTCTCAGAAGACTTTCCTTTGCCCTTGTTGTTGTTGTTGTTGTTGTTGTTACGGCCTTTCGACCGTTGGCCAGTCAAGGCCTCAGAACCTCCGCCCTGTGGAGAGTTCGTGAATCGCTCTTCCTGGTACAAGACCATGGGCACAAGCTCCTCCCATGTGATGGTGCTGAGCCTGCCATTGGTGATCAAAGAGGAGTAAAAGGCTGAGTACTGAGAGGGCAAATGTGACAACAGCGTTATGGCCGTATCCTCTGTCGATATATCTTTCCCTACCTGGAGAACTTCCTGCTGAAGAGCCTGCAGCTTGTTGATGTGCTCCCGCATCGTTGACGACTTTGTAGGATTCATCACCCGCATTTGAACTTCCAAGGAGATTCTCTTCATGGGTGATACCCTGTTGTAGAGAGAAGCCAAATGTTGCCAAATCCCTCTGGCCAGCGTCATATGCTTTATGTGATTGATCACCTGTGGTGTGCAATTGAGGAAGATGAAAGAACGGACTTAGGCATTCACACGATCCCATAACTGTGCTTGCACCTCCCGTTCCTTCCGAATAGAGGGTAACTCCCCTCCTTCCAACTCCGGCCGTGGAACCCCAACAACAATGAAATCAGCCAAGTCATAGGACTCCAAAACAGATTCCATCATTACCTTCCATATGCCGTAGTTGTTCCCGTCCAACTGGCGGTCCACCGGGAACGTGGGGAGTGTTGGGATCTTCACGTGCTTCTCAGCCATCTCAAGCAAATCTGCCATCTCAAGGGTTCACAAGGTCTTGTCAAGGGAGGGTGGGTGGTGAAAAAGAAGAAGAGGCTGCAAATAGAATGCAAGGTGGCTGTCCAACGGTGATGGCCGCCTTCTACCTGATCTCCCAAGTCCCGTAGAGCCCAAATAGTCTCCAATCAGCACCTCAATCAGCAAACCCTCGACGTCCCACTATCTCCAAGCTTCAAGCCACCTGGGGCTCTGATGCCATGTCAGAATGCACAGCGGAAACGAAGACAACTGCTGTAGAGAGCAATACACAGATGAAAGAGAGAGAGAAGCTAGTGTAACTCTGCTATATACACCAATAAAATCCCGGAATACAGAATACAGAAGTGTGAGGGCAAGGGGCCATTTTATATGGCCCCTGGCTGCTGGTTGGCCATCCCAAAGTCAGTGGACTGCTACACTGGTGCCCACTACGACATGTAGAAATTGTCAAAATATGCAGCGGAAATGATAACCAAACTTGGGTCCACAAGAGCAAGTAGAGTGCAGAAAATAGACAGAACAAGAAACACTGAGAGATAGGCGTGTAAACTCTTCTCTATACACAAGATCCCGTACAAAACTGAATGAGAAAATGGTGAGGAGCATGGGGCCTATTTATATGCCCCATGGATGCAGTCGGCCAGCGCATGAGGGCTCTCCACGACTGCATAAAGCAGTCGGCCAGCAGAGAATATCTCCACGACTGTGTAAAACAGGTCGGCCAGCATTAGCACCTCCACGACTGCATCATAGGCAGTCGGCCAGCCACCAGGAGCATATGAGGTGCAGTCGGCCAGCACCATGGGCTCCTGCCAACATGTGGCATCCATCCACACCATGGAAAAATGGGGAAAAAATACGGGGAGTGAGGAAAAATGATAAAACACCTATACAAGGCGGGCACACCCACAACAGAAGCCCTGGTGTCTGATTAAGACAGGAGATGACTTCTAACACCCCCTCTCAGCTCTTGGCGGTGCAATCAACCCAAGGGAGCTGGAGTGCCGCCTGAGCGTAGCCTGAGGTAGAGACTTCGTGAAGAGGTCCGCCCGCATTGTCCTCCGTCGAACAATAAAGTAGCAATATGTCACCAGCCAAGATCTTCTCACGTACAAAGTGATACTGTATCTCTATGTGCTTGGTCTGGGCATGGAAGACCGGGTTCCGAGCAATAGCTATACAACTCTGGTAATCGCACTGGATGACTGTGGGCTCCTTCTGTGAAAACCCAATCTCGCCTAGCAGCCTCCGCCGCCACACAACCTCGCAAGCAGCACCACAAGCAGCCCGGTACTCTGCCTTTGTCGAAGAGAGGACAATAGTTGGCTGCCTCTTGCTGCTCCAAGAAACTGCTCCTGAGCCGAGGGTAAAACTGTATCCTGAAGTAGATCTCCTCGTGTCTGGATCTCCTCCCCAATCTGAGTCACTCCAACCTTGGAGTCTGACTCCATCCCCTCATGTGTAAAAGAGTCCTAGATCCTTCGTACTCTGCAGATACCGCAAGATCCGCAATCCTGCGTCCCAATGAGACTTCAATGGCATCTGCATAAAAGAGCTCAACAGCCCCATGGAGAAGCTCAAGTCCAATCTGGTGTTCAGCAACCATATCAATGAACCAACCAACTTCCGGTACTGCGAGGCATCAACTGGCTCACAAGGATCAATAACGGTTGAACTTTGTGTTTGGGTCCATCGGCGAAGTAATAGGCTTGCAATTCTCCATCCCAAAGGCCTCAAGCAACTCATGAACATACCGCTGCTGAGAGACAAAAAACCCCCTCTGGGTCTGCTAGATCTCCAATCCCAAAAAGAAGTGGAGTAAGCCTAAGTCGGTTATCTCAAACTCATTTGACAAGGCAGCCTTCGTCACACCAATGTGCTCCACATGACCGCCGGTGAGAATGAGATCATCCACATAAAGGATGATAATCGTGACCATGCCGCGTTCCCGAAAGAGATACAGGTTAGGATCTGCAACCGATCTCTGAAATCCAGTCCGAACAAAGAAGGAATCAATCTTCTGATTCCAAGCCCTGGGAGCCTACTTAAGACCATACAAGGCCTTACGTAACCTGTAAACCATCCCTTCTGATCCTGGAATAATAAAGCCTGGAGGCTGCTCAACATACACCTCCTCCTGTAGGTCACCATTAAGGAACGCAGATTTTACATCCATTTGATACACGGGCCACCTTTGAGAAGAAGCAAGGGCAAGAATGGTCCGAATCGTGGACATCCGTGCTGTCGGTGTAAAGGTATCCTCGTAGTCGATGCTTGGCCGCTGAGCATAACCTTTAGCCACAAGTCTGGCTTTGTGTTTGTCCATCGACCCATCAGACGCATATTTGGTCTTAAAGACCCATTTGACACCAATGACTGACCGTTTCGACGGCCTCGGTACCAACTCCCATGTGTTGTTCTTCTCGATGGCATCAAGTTCCACCTGCATGGCTTTCCTCCAAGTATCATGTGAAAGGGCTTCCTTGACGGAAGTGGGCTCCTTGTCCCGCATAATACGAGACATCAGAGCATAGTTTACCTGAAGAAGCTCCACTGTACTGCTTTTATCTCGGACTCTGTGTGATCTTCGAGGGCCGTCCTCTGTGGTCCACTCGGAGGGTAACTCCGTGACAGCTGACTCCCGAAGGGTGTCTAACAACCACCTAGGTACTCGAACAGATCGTGGAGCCTGGGGCTCTACTCCAGCTGCGGGCTCAACCTCCTGTACTGTCTAAGGTTGATCAACTGGAATAATGGTCTGGGAATCATCATCAGACTCCTCTAGATCTCCAAGAAGTGGCAGCTCCTCGACAGTGGTTACTGGAACATGCTCGTCAAAGACCACTTCCCGGCTGACAACAATCTCGTTCTTGTCTGGATCATGCAATCTGTATTCCTTGGAAAGAGAATTATACCCCACAAATACAAGCTTGCGGGACTTGGAGTCAAGCTTCCCCCTCTGCTTCTTCGGAATATGTACATGTGCATCACTCCCAAAAACACGGAAGTGCGAGACATCAGGTTTCCTGCCAAAGTATGCCTCAAATGGAGTCGTATGAGGTACTGAAGTCGTCGGAGATCGGTTGAGGGTATGGACAGCCGTTGCCACAGCCTCTCCCCAAAGTGGACGAGGAAGATCACGATGCTCCAGCACGGTCCTCGCCATCTCCACCACAGTCCTATTCTTGCGTTCTACAACTCCATTATCCGAAGGCGGTCCTGTATTGGCCAGTTCTCGCCCCCTCCGCGGTGCCCCCTCTGAGGGCGCTGGTGGCGGAAGCAGCGTCAACCTCACGCGTGGGGCACGGATCCACACTCAGACCTTCGCCCACAGATATCCGCACAAGAGACTAGTCCTGCGGTTCCTACGAAACCGAACTTGAAAAAACTTCCCTCGCCCAAAAGGCACGGGCAATGCTCCAGGGAAAATCTTCGAACGGGAGAATTAATCAGCACTCTTCCTAGTCCGCTTAGGACACTTCCTCCAATAGTGGCCTTTCTCGCCACAATCATTGCAGGATCTTTCGGCCTTCAGCTTCTCTCGTTCTGAGTCAGGCTTCTTCGCAGAAAACTTCTCCAGTGAAGCCTTCCCTTTGCTCTTGTTGTTATTCCGGCCTTTCGACCGTTGGCCAGTTAAGGCCTCCGAACCGCCGCTGTGAGGAGGGTTCGTGAAACGTTCCTCCTAGTCCAAGACCATTGGCACAAGCTCCTCCTAGGTAATGGTGCTGAGCCTGCCACTCGTAATCAACGAGGAGTAGAAAGCAGAATACTAAGCAAGCAAGTGGGACAACAAAGTGATGGCCATGTCTTCAGATGATATCTCCTTCCCAGCCTGGAGGACTTCCTGCTGAAGGGCCTACAGCTTGTTAATGTGTTCCCGCATCGTCGAGGACTTTGCAGGGTTCATAACCCGCATCTGCACTTCCAAGGAGATCCTCTTCATGGGTGTCACGTGTACACCCTTCAGGTGTACAGTGACATGGCATCATTTTAACATCATAAACATCATCAGGATTTATCAGGCATTTTATGGGCATTTAAATGAATGTTTTCAGCATGTACCACATGGTATGGGTTGGATTCAGCATTGTAGCATCACATTAGCCATCTAGACCAAAGCATTTGGGGCTTGTGGAGGCAGCCGACAGAGTTCGGACAGCAGCCGACAGCATGAATAAACCAGCCGATTGACGTTTTATAGCATTTATAGTATTTTATGGCAGTTGTGAGCATTCAGTGCTGGCCGACTGCAGCAAAGCTGGCCGACCAGCACCAGTCCCCCATATAAATAGAGACACATCAGCGTTTTAGTCCACAAGGGGCATCTGGCATCAGCGTTTTCAACCCATCAACGCGTCCAGATCAGTCCAGCGCATCTCCTCCAGTTCAGTCCATCAGATTCAGCCAACGCATCCATCTCCTCAGCGTTTCCTTCCCAGGCAACAAGAGAGCATCTGCGTTTTCAGCATCGCATCAGCATTGCATCAGTCCCAAAGCCATCCCTTCAGCGTTTCCTTCCCAGGAGACAAGGGAAAGACGGTGGGACAGCAGTTCATTCAGCATATCAGTATATTCAGCATATAGGCAGCATATTCAGCATATAGTTCATCATTCCTATCTCCTACATAGAGGGAAGCCGGCATCGAAGGGTGGACCTCAGCATTGGAGCAAGGAACAGTCCTCAACGTCAGCATTCAGCCTATCCCTCTCATCCCGAGAAGGATAGTCATCTAGGACAGCATCATAGATCTATTCAGATCTCATTGTAACCCATTCATCTAATATAGCTGCATTGCATTGCATTGACACTATCTGTCTTTCTTAAACATCATTAAGTGCAGTTTAGTTAGACTAAGGTTGTGTTTACGACGGTCAAAGACCTCACATGTCACAATGGGTGATACCCTGTTATAGTGAGAAGCCAAGTGCTGCCATATGCCTTTGGCCAGCGTCATGTGCTTTACATGATTGATCACTTGTGGTGTGCAGTTGAGGAAAATAAATGACCGGCGGACCCTGGCGTTGACACGATCCCACATGTGCGCTTGTGCCTCTCGGTCCTCCTTCATCGACAGTAACTCCCCTTCCTCTGCTTCCAGCCGTGGAACCCCGATGATGATGAAATCAGCAAGGTCATATGACTCCAACACAGACTCCATCATCACCTTCCAGATGCCGTAATTGTTCCCGTCCAACTGACGGTCCACAGGGAACGTGGGGAGAGTTGGGATCTTCACGTGCTTCTCAGCCATTTCTAACAAATTTGCCATCGCGGGGATTAAACTGAAAAAGGATGGGTGGGTGGGAAAAAAAACCTAAACCTGCAAGTGGCTGTCCAGCACCTTAGCCCGCCTTTCTCTTGCAATTTCTCTTCCCGAACAGTC
Organism: Cibotium barometz; assembly: GCF_041138505.1. Lineage (NCBI taxonomy): Eukaryota > Viridiplantae > Streptophyta > Polypodiopsida > Cyatheales > Cibotiaceae > Cibotium > Cibotium barometz. The sequence goes on along the minus strand of NC_141096.1, from coordinate 21,140,408 downwards.
CAAAACAGTCCACCAATCAGCAACTTAACTATCCCCCTCTTGCTCAGAAAACTCCCAAGATCTATCAAGAGCCTAGGGCTCTGATACCATGTCAAAATATGCAACGGAAATGATAACCAAACTTGGGTCCACAAGAGCAAGTAGAGTGCAGAAAATAGACAGCCCAAGAAACACTGAGAGATAGGCGTGTAAACTCTTCTCTATACACAAGATCCCGTACAAAACTGAATGAGAAAATGGTGAGGAGCATGGGGCCTATTTATATGCCCCATGGATGCAGTCAGCCAGCGCATGAGGGCTCTCCACGATTGCATAAAGCAGTCGGCCAGCAGAGAATATCTCCACGACTGTGTAAAACAGGTCGGCCAGCATCAACACCTCCACGACTGCATCATAGGCAGTTGGCCAGCCACCAGGAGCACATGAGGTGCAGTCGGCCAGCACCATGGGCTCCTGCCAACATGTGGCATCCATCCACACCATGGAAAAATGGGGAAAAAATACGGGGAGTGAGGAAAAATGATAAAACACCTATACAGGGCGGGCACACCCACAACAAAAGCCCTGGTGTCTGATTAAGACAGGAGATGACTTCTAACAGAAATACCCAGTCGGCCAACATTTCTGTAGTCAGCCAGTAGTATGGTACAGTCGGGCAGCATAGACTCAGTCGGCCAGACACCTGGGGGCAGCCGACAGCCCACACACAGCTTCATTGAGTATGGCTTAGACTCATTACACTTGTTTCTATCATCTTCATGTTTCTTGATGAATGCTCATGTTATGGCTATGGAGTTCTCACATGTTTTTAATCATGAGTACTTTTTGCATTTTATTTTATTATCACACACAATTACCTTGCTTACAAACATAATGATATGTGTCCACAAAGCAAACAAGTGTCTCAGTAATACTGACATGTAAGATTCTTTTCCAAGGGGTGTTGCAGCCCTGCAGTTGAATTCTCTCCTTGATCAAGTGAACTCTTTCCACGTTTGGCAATGTGGAATGTGGTAAAAAGTAGGGTTGATTCATAAGTAGGATTGTGAAATGTGGTAAAAAGACCTTGGTACCTCGTAACAAGTTATCCAGTATCTTTGGATTTTGAGGAAAGGTAACCATCAAGGTGATTGAGGATCCACATCCTCCTCTATGGGGATCTCCAATTTGGGATTTTTTGGGTGGTAGCCACCACTCTAATGTGGTCAATACAGCTTGCAAAATTCCATAAGCTCTAGAATTCTGTAGAAATACCTAGATTTGTGTAGATTTCTCAGGTGGTAGCCACCACACTAAGGTGGTGGATACAGCTTGCAAAATTCCATAAGCTCTAGAATTATCTAGAGGTACCTAGTCCCATGTGATGGTCCATTGCAAATGCAGGCATCTTTGGCAACCACTACTACGTTTCTTCCTTTGACATGGGTGGAGGTCTATCTGTAAAGACTCTCTCGCTAGGTTGTCTTGCTGCATGTCCACGGAAAAGTGATAGTGGGCAGGACTTGCAATACTATGATGTTTCTTACCATAGCTTTGCACATGAACTTCTTCATCATGTTCTTACAATAGGCACATCAAAGTGATGTGTGAGCATATGCTTTTTGGTGGGCACGGTGGGTTGAAGAAACTACTGCCATAATGTTATTCTACATGGTTTTATGCCCAACTGTAGAGGGTGGTCGAGATGGTAGTGGACCTTCTGGTAATGGGGCATGTTCCACATTCACTTCTAGAGGATTTGAATGCTCAGGCAAATCATGCATTGATGGACCTCCCAATTCTTGATATAAAGCATCTACTTGATGTAGTGATTGCCAAGTTTCCTCCAACCTTCTAACTTCTTTATCATCCTGTTTGTTGAGGAGATCTATTGTGAGAGCGGCATCCTCAACATATTTCTGAATGGACTTCACAAAAGATAATTCTTGCTGATGTGATGCCCTATGGCATGGTTTCCACTAAGAACCTACCAATGCGGCACTTTGGACACAGTGAATTCCGATCTACACTGCTCATGCTATTGCGTATGAAAAATCCCCCTAATCCAATAAGATTTGTATTTGGACAGTATCCCTTTGTGTCTCCTGCAAGGAGTCCACTCTCTTTACACAATTGTTCCATGACCACCCTTCTTTGGTAATCCAATGTGAGATGATGAGTATCATGCAATAGCGTATAAGAAATAGCATATGAAGAAATCCCCCTAATCTAGTAAGATATGTATTTGAACAATGTTCCTTTGTGTCTCCTCCAAGGAGTCCATGTTTCTTTACACAATTGTTCACGGCCACCCTTCTTTGGTAATCCAATTTGAGATGATGAGTATGGCAGTTCTGAAGATGACAAATGAAGTTGTGTAACTTAAGATCCACTCGAGGGGTTGGTGGCTCATGGAGAGTAGACAGGGGTTAATATGAGGACTTACTCCTTTATCTTCAAGGGCCATGAGTACATCATCAACATTGAAGCAGCTGCAACTTGTAACCTCAATTGACTTCCACTGGTTCTCCACTCTTTTTTAAAAATTTGCTCCTTGGCTTCATGTGACCACTGTGCATGTGGACAAGGTGTGCCATGTGGGGGCTTATTTGAGCTTTTACCAGTGAAGTATGTGCTTGTGCTTTCTTGAGCTCCAATATATCCATCAACTGTTAGTTTATATCAATATATGTAAACTTAATCATGAAGTATTCACAACTTTACTGAAACTAGAAGGCCATAAAGGCAAAGGTCCAAACATTTTTGAGATTGGATACTGTTGTGCATGAGTGCATAATTCATCTGATGCTTCAATGATTGGTTTGACTTAAAGCATCATGGAGTAAACCTATGCACACGTGCACCTTGAAAGTCCTGCTCCAGCCTATAAACTTAAAAAATTAGTTTTCATATATAGAATTTTGATAACCCCAGCTAATAATATATACACTGTATCATGCTTAGACCCATAAGCAATATCCAGTCCTCCCAAATATGTAAATTTGGCATTTTTGGCTTGTGTATCTTGTGCATGTAATGTCTGCTCTTCCACCTGTTGTGTTAATTCTTGGACTTGTGTTTCCAATTTGTCCGCATGTGCATGAAACTAATTCAGAGCTTCTATGTTTTCTAGTGTTCAAAATCCCATGCCATTTTCCTTCCACCATGCTCTCCAACCACTGCACCAATCTTATGAGTGTCAGAAACTGTGATGTTAATGCCATAGAGGTAGCATATGCTTGTGATTGCATGCTCAGCAAATGATTCACAATGTTGGCCAAGGCATGTGGGTTGGAAGCATTCATGTCATGATTTAACACTTGATGCATGATAGAGACTGAGTTTGAGCAGATGATGCTGATTTGCGTAGGACACCTTTGGGAACTACTTATCAAAAAGGATACCTTTGGAGCTAGAATTGAATGCAGACCACATGTAATGCCACTGGATGTTGTTCCAGCCAACTTGATTCTTTTGGGAGAGGGGGAGTAACATGTATGACACGTGGTTTTGGCCCCTGCATGGATGTGCCAAGCTATATCAAAATATGGGGAAGGGGGGTGGATGGGGGGGGGGCGGGGGGGTGAGGAATTACCCGTGCAATTATACCATGGAAAGGGGTGGTATCAAACATCTCAATGATGTCTGGAAAGGGGTGGTATCAAGCATCTAAGTGATATCGTTGGTTAGATCCTACACCCAATCAAATGTGTGAGTGATGGTGCTTGCTTGGTCATGTGTATACACCATCAAAAGGGCAGTTTTTCTATAAAAAATATAGATTAATGATGGATGGTAAAACTATTGAAAAGACAGATTAATGATACAAAACTATTGCAATAGTTGATAAGACCACACCATCAAAAGGGAAGTTTTTTTTAAATACAGATTAATGATAGATGGTAAAACTATTGAAAAGACACATTCATTTGCCTTTTTGTGTGAATGCATGAATGATATATGGTAAAGCTATTAAAAATACAACACATTTATTTGCATTTTTAGGTTAATGTTCAAAAGGCATGCCATGTGTTTACAACTTAGAATCAATGTGATGATGATCAGAGCAACCTAAGGAAGTTATCATTACATAGATTCATTGAATAGAGAGAATGTTCTTAACATATCAATTCTTGCTACTTGGTTCCTTTAACACGAAGTTTCTCATTAGCTTGTATCTTATACCAAGGATCCTTAACAAGGGCATGTGGGATGATCCTTACCATTCCCTCCTCGCATGTGGTGAACTCAAGCCCTTGTTTATTTCTTTAGTAACACAAGAGAAAATGCCTTGCTTAGAGGCAATTTGGGACTATAATTTGAGAAATTTATATATGCCACCTTGGTACCTTGGTGTAAGATTTGGTATGAGTGAAGCCTCTAGTATGGTCTTTAAAATGAGAAGTCAATCTCCCTCATAGGATTCATAATATTATAGATGTGAAGAACACAAAAGTGCCATAAAGGCACCCTACACACCATAGTGGTAGAATTTCGCATATTTTTGGGATTTATTTGAAGGATCGCCAAATGTCTGGATCATGGATTGGTATAGAGAGACTAACAATCTCTTCAACCCCACCTATCATCAAGCTCTTCCACACCGGCATCATGATGGTGAATATATTAACTTTCAAAAGTTGCTACTTAAAGTAGTCTTGTACATTACAGTGTGCAGATATGCGTTGTTGTACTTTTTATGGGATGTATTTTTTTGGCGAGCATTTTTTAGTGAACGCTTTTTGGTGTTGAGGTGAGCGGTTTCTCTCTCTCCCCTTCTTGTATTCATCTATTCCTCTCCCTCTACTGTCACACCTAGGAGATGTTGAGCACTTGACATCATGGGCCACTATCATTACAACTCATTTACAAAGACACCATATTATGATCTAAAGCTTCCATTGTATTCCAAAGCAAATTTATAAGACCACAACATTACATAACAAACATGTTGAATGCACGTAACAATACATGAAAGCACGTGTGTACACAATGTTCTTTACTTCCATGGGCCACTATCATTGCAACTCATTTACAAAGACATTATATTATGATCTAAAACTTCCATTGTATTCCAAAGCAAATTTACAAGACCACAACATTACATGACAAAACTCTGGCCGAGATGTTGAACACATTCAACAATACATGAAAGCATGTGTGTACACAATATTCTTTACTTCGATGGTGGGCCACTATCATTGCTACATCTTCATAAAGACACCATAGAGAGACACTACTTCCGTTATATTTCAAAGAAAAATTACAATATTGTAACACATTATGATAAACACCTACGAGATGTTGAACACATGCAACAATATATGAAAGCATTTGGGGCCTCAACTATCATCTTGTTCTTCTTCGTCTACCTCTAAATTTGTAATGAAGGTGGCAACTTCTCCTTGAAGAGGAGCCTCCTTTTTCTCTTCAATGATACCAAAAGCTCTCCATATCCCAATGGATGTTCTTGCTTTCACCTCTAGCATGTTCTTGTCTACAAGGTCTATCACTTTCTCTATTGTGAGCTTCTTGTAGAGGTCCTACACTTTAGACGTTGTTGTCCATGCTTCCATAAGGACATCCGATCTAGGTTCCTTTTCTTTGAGGTGCATGAAATATTGAAGAGCTTTACTTAAGATGCTTGCAAACGTAGTAGTATTAGAGGGATTGCTAGATGAAGCCATGATAATTGAGTTTATGCTAGCCTATTGCAATATGAAGATATAAGGGGAGGGTGGGGTGGGATGCGTGCCTAGAAGAAGAGTATTGGAACGTGGCAATCTCTATTGTATTTATAACTTCTCAAAAATAGAAATAACTATTTTAAGCATAAAAATAACTATTTTAAGGTCTCACTCAAACTCTTTCTCTCTCACACACACAATCTCTCGTGGCCTTGAGATCTCTATCTATCTTCCTCCATCTCTCTCAATTGTCAATTTGATTACCTAAACAGTCACAGTAGAAGCTGAAAACAATGCCATTGACATAATTTGAGTGTACAAGAGTGCATCACAATAATGCCTAAAACAAGATATTTCTTTCATTACAAGGGAGTTAAATACATTAGTAAGTACGTCGTGCGGGTGCTGGTGGAAGAAGGAAGGGTGGTATGGGGGGTAGGGAGCTCTACCAAATGGTGCATGTAGGAATAGTGGCCTCGCAAGTTTGGGACGTGGTTCCCATGATATGAGGGCATTGTAAAGAACCCACAGGGGATATCTGTGACATTACATGTCAATATTGGGGCTCCCTTGGAACACTAGGTGGCCCCATGACGAGGCACTTGAATGTGTTGGGTTCATGTTGGGTACTGGGGCGGGTGAAGGATATGGGGAGAAATGTGTGGAGACGATGCCCCCACGTCCCTTTGCTACTCCCATTCCGAGAGCATACTCACTGACCTCACCCTTGAAAAATTGTTGACCCAAATCATTGTGAATGTACATAAGTGGTCGTAGACATGAACTAAGGCACACCTTGTCACTCTCCACGCTGATGCAATGTCAATGCAATATCCTACATGCTCTAGCAAGGGTCCCAGTACGAGCAAAGTAATCTAGGATTGCATCCCCTCAATCGGTGAATGTCCAGAGTAATCACCCACCATAGTACAAGTTCACAATCGGCATATATAAATGGATAACAATATAAAAGACAATGACAATATAACTATTACACTACTCTAAGTAGATTGTAATGAAGTGAGTGTTGTAATTACCTTACGAAAGGATCGCTATGCTCAACAAAATCTGGGATGGGATTCCCATCCGCATACAACTGGTATAGCAAGGTTTCCTCTTGCGGTTTTGGCTCTAGGAAGATATCGTTGTCCACCACCACCTCCAAACTTGAATAATCTGCAGCTACCTCACATCCCCATTTGTCATACTTTACCGCACGTAGAGTACACACCATAGTGCCGTCAGCCTGTAGGAACTCTGTAGTAGCAAGTACAAAAGCTGACTCCACAAGTACCTCCCTAAAAACATTCCATTGAGGAACCACAACCTCATCCTTATAGAGAGAGAGAGATTTGTTGGAAAATCGGCCCACACTAAGCGCAAGCCTCCAAGGCTATCGAAGGCATCCATGCTTCCCTACCTCATCAGAGATCCCATGATTCGTTGCAATACTACAAGATTCCTAGAGGAACAACAAAGCATATAATTGGACTGTAAACTATATAATAATAACGAGTGGAGAGAGTTAGTAGCACGGGTTAGAGATCATACCTCACTTTCCCAAAAGTGCGAGATGGAGGTGATCAATGTTGGAGCCGAGAATTAAGTGCAGAGGGTCCATCACATGTGGACATTAGTCTTCATTTAGATAAGACCAAATACAAGTTATTACTGTTGTTCAATAAATGAACTAATGACTATTCAAACATGTTAAGTTCACTTACTGGATCCCAAGAGGGCTGTGTCATCTTCTTTTGAACTCTCTGATCCCTGCTCTTTGCTCTCACCATACGAGCTCACCTGCTCATCGCCTTGTGCGTGGGACTCATGCTCATCATGCTTAGAGTGGCCATCCTCAACATCCTCACATCAATGTCATCCCCTTCCCACTCTTGCCGTGACTTCTTTCTGAACATTGCTGTCATGGTCGTGGATGATGGAGGCTCCTTGTTTGTTGATTTCTTTCCCTTCTTCCCGATTGCTACTCGGTGCCATGCTTCTTGGCCTTCTTTGATTTTGCATTCAACCAACATAGGAACTTTAAACTCCCAAAAAGCAAGCTTCAGAGTTCATACATATGTGCTACTCTACACAATGAAACGTACTCTGAAACTGCTCAGCCTCCTTTGGAAGAAACTCCACCTCTGGATAGTCTATCCACCATGGGCACACTATCCAAGTTTCCTTACCCCGTAGCTCATCGATCCACTCCTTGGGGTACAATCCCATGTCCTCTGTCTTGGACTGTACCCATGCATCTGAAGGGTGCTCGAGAATATATACCCGATTACACACACTACTTCTCCACCACCTAATACTGAAGTATTAAAATTCTCCAACAAACCAATAAAATAACAATAACAACTTCTCCACCACCTAATGTAATAAAATAACAATAATAGTATTGTGGTGCAATGCTATTACATATCTATACAAGAGGTGTTGTGCCGTGCATGGAAGGTGTGGTTGTTGGTTAGGATCCAAGGCGGCACACATTTTTCCTTTCCACCTTACGAACGCCTTCTCAAAGTGAGTCTTCCTGTAAGACTTGAGGGCATCCGTGATACCTATCCCAGAGTCCACTATGGCTCTCTCGTGCATGCTGGCTATGCGGCGAGTGAGTTCATCTCCAACTTCGCGTACAATTGTAGCGTGTACTCGATCAATTAGAGCCAGTACATGTGACGATGGATCCACATGAAGAACTCTCGGTCGAGATGGTAGAATCTGGACATCCCTCATTGCAAACTCACCACTCAAGGAGCCTACATTTCCTATAGTGTGAACCAGCATTATGTTTCTACTTATGTATAAAAAATATTTTAATGCACCAAGAGAGTTGGAGATCTTACTCTCCATTTGGAATATATGCTCAAGCGATCTTTGCTAGCTTAGGAGTAGTGCATTTTCTTGTCTTAGCACCCCAGCCCTGGTAGGAGATCACTTTCTTGAAATATTCTTTGCTACAATCGAGGTTGGCAATTTGTGCTAGCTTATGTCCCCTCTTTGTAAAATTCACCTCCGTCTCCTTGTCAAACATTTTTGCATTCAAAAGGTATTCTCTACTCCCTCGCTCAGGTAAGCCACTGACTTTGGCTTGGTACATGGCATCGAACTTTCAGTGTAATGCATTTATGTCTAAGAAACATATTTTGAAATCAGAACATGGCTTTATTGTGGTTTGAGAACGAGGCACGCACATACCTTGAAAACCAGTTGTGAGAGGAGTATCATGGGAAGCTTCAGCCACTTCGATCTGTTAGGTCCCCGATGAGTAATAGCTTTCTTGGCCCATGCACAATCTGCGTCATTGAACTTTGACAGCAATAATTATGAATCGGCAAGGCCTACATGCTGCATCATAAATATATCATGTGCCAAACACAGTGCCATTGTGTTTGGCACATAAATAGTAGTGGCCCTGGCAATTTTGTATGCATATGAAATAAGATAAATGATGACATATAAGATGTTTGTTCATTTGAACCACAAAAAAAAAAGATATAATCCACTTACTTGTTTATCATGTGTAGCACCAACAAGAACTCTGCCTCCTCCTCCTCAAGGAATCAGACCACTCTACAAATTGTTAATCCCATTTTGGATTAACAAGTATGCTCCTCCGATTGAGGACATTAATAAGTGTCATGAAAAGGCACTATAAAAGTTGTACATTATAAGATATTGGCCACCCAAGGCCTAGTTAAGTAAGTTTTGGGCGCCTAAGTGTGAATAAGGACCAAACATATATAAGGCATTTTCTCATAATGAAAAGACACAATCCCCCTTTGTGCTATTGAGAGCTCTTCTTTGTGTCTTGAGAGAGATGGAGAGAGAGAATTCTAGCATTTGTGCCTCCCATCAGTGGTTCCGAATCCTCAAACCAAAGGATAAGGTTAACTTCACACGACTCAAGAATGTGTTTGTGCCCAGCTTTGCTAGAAGTGGTGACAGATGGAGCCCTGTGGCACAACTGCACAATATCAAACAAAAGGAAATGGAGTCGATGATGAGAGACTATGTGTCTTGACTTAAGCACTTAAATTCAAGGTGTAAACTACGGGAGAGGTTAACTGACAATCAGTTATCGCCTTGCTTCCGGAGAGGAGTTAGAGACCACAAGATGCATTATTATCGCCTTGCTTCCCGAGAGGAGTTAGAGACCACAAGATGCATGATTATCTGGTACCAGTCTGACCAGCCACTCTAGATGCATGTTGCAAACCGGCAATTGAATATGAAGATAATATGCTGGAATTGCCGCAACCAGTAGATGTCAGAATATCTTTGGCAACAACGACTTCTCCTGTCTCAATTTCAAGAGATTGGAACTCGGAGCAAGCAAGTCAGAAACATGACTGTGGAGGACAAGCTCATTAACGCAATACTAGAGAAATTGAAGGTAAAGGAGGGAAGAGAAACATCTTGGCATGGACATAACCATCTTTACCCCCGTAGGGAATCGGTGTGGTGCTCTATGTGCAGATTGAATCACACTACCACCAAATGTCCACAATTAAGAGCAAGGCCATTACTCTATTGTGCACACTATGTAAAATTAGGAAATCATGACACCTCAATGTGCAGATATCCAAGGTTCCAAATTGTTGCATAGCTACCGGCACCTAGAGCTCCATTGGCTTTACCACACCAGCACCACCTGGACAAATCACTGCAGCTGTAGGACAACCCAGCTCTTTCTATATACCTAGGGGGATGTTCCGAGTACAGGACACTTCACCTCTACCACCACCAGTTCTATCACCACAACCACCATAGGCTAAAATCAACCAAGTATTGATTGAAGGGCCATCAAAAGATATTGATATGGTACATGAAGTAGAACTTAGTGAAGGTCACACCTGAATTCTATGTCCTACAGAATAACACGCCAGTACCTACATTTCAAACCACGGTATAGGGGAAGGGTAAGGACATTAACTCGAACATGAGGAGAGGACATCTACAATGTTTTGGCTATGGAGGGCCGCATCGAATCGCTGAGTGCCCAAACAAGAGTGTGGTTCATACGCACCAACCCCAACAATTGACTGCTTCGCCCAATGACATGCCAATACTCACTTGTACTAAATGTGGTATTGATCATTTGATCCGGGATTGTCTATACCGTGCAAGTGGTTCGACTTCCACTTCTAATCAAGCCACTATTCGAACGATTAGTGTGCAACCTAGAAATATCACACCACTCAATGTCTTGACACGAGCCTAGTCCCAATTGGGAGACAAGGGGAAGAAGCGAGCAGATGCAGATGCGACCATTTCCAGAACTGGCCAGGAGAAGAGTTAAAAAAGTGGGTAAAGGTGACACTAGGGTCACAATCCAAGATGGATCCGAAGAAGATACGATCGACACTAGATCCACCCAATCGAGAGAGTAGAAGGGGATCAAGGGATCAACCACCCCACAGAGAGCCTGATCTAGAGGAGCAAAGGGAGAGACGATCAACCCCTAAAGGAGTCGTGAGTACCCAAATGCCGACTCAAAGATGCCAGAGTCTTAGTAGAAGAATGCCAATGGCTTCATGAATCCAAGCTAAGGGCTAACCGGGTCAGGGATACAATGTATCCACACACGAAACGAGCCAACACCAAGGGAAAGGGAATTGGACATACCTACTCCAATTCTATCCTTCCCTAGGGATGAATACGAGACACACACCTGGGGAGAACCCTCAATCTCTAGAGAACCCAGAGACATAAGAAGTCTCATGGCTGTACTGTCCACGCCTGTACAAATTCCATTGGGGAAACTGTTACGCAGTTCACCAACCCTATGGACAAACATAAAGGAATGGGTAGAAGGTGGACTAAAGCCAGTCGATACTGCGCAGAGAAGGTTTTGCTACCTCTGGCAAAAAGACCCCTAAAACACATAAGGGAAACTCGAGTCGTCAAGATATTAGTCAATCAATTGGGACGTCATTACGAAAGTGACGTAAAAAATGCTACAATCTCGATTCATCATGGTGGGTACCAAGCATTGGCTATCCTAGATGGTGGGCCGAGGGTTAGCATCATCACAAAATGTTGTTGGGAGAACTGGGGAAAACCTAATCTAAAAAGGGCAGATCTTATCGTCGTTAAAATGGTTGATGGAACATCTTCAAGACCCATTAGACTTTTGGAGATTGTGAAACTCAAACTCTTTACGTTTCGCTTGCCATCATACATTTGTGGTAATGGACTTCGTGCACCAACCCGACTCATATGACATAATATTGGGGAGACCCTTCATGAGGGACTCCAAATTGGTGCACGATTGGGCATTAGATCACGTGTACGTGCGTAGGGATTCGTAAATTTTAAAGATAGATCTGAGAATGTGGAAAGCACATCCCATGGAAGGGCAATTGTTTAGTAATGATTCGCTCACAATGGAGTGGACCACATCTGTACAAATATGCCAACCCACGGTGGACATTTCTAAGGAAGAAGAGGAAACAGAAATGTATGCATCACTTCCAATATGTGGAATCGAGAACTCTTCGTACGACCTCAGTCTGTATGGTTAATTGGCAAACCATTAATGAAGAATCAGAAGAGGAGGCCTCTAGCATAGAATGGACCGTAACACAAGGCCGTACCAATGCTCAACGCCTCAAAAGATGGCGACAACAGAAACGATATATTGGCTGAGATACCTTGAGGCCACTAAGGTACACCACCATGAGTTTTCCAAGGATTGGGGTGAGGAATTGAGTAAGATATCATTGGAGGGAAAACACAAGGAGAAAGTCACCCTTCAAGAGCAAGAAACAACTAATCTTGCGAAAGCTAGGTGTTGAAAATAAAACAAAGCTTTGATAGAAGCTGAACGTGAGGCTAGAAAAGTCATGGCTAAAACAAAAAGTGACAATGAGGATAAACCAGACTTGCTCTTAGTACCATACCACTTCAAACCTACACTATTGGACGAACAAAAAGTGGTCTGACTGATGGCAACAAGGGTTAAGGAGGATGGGCTATCCACATCATACAATAGCCCAGTGCAAAAGTCAAGGGAGGTTGATATTGCGGGACAAAGGGAGGAAGCCAACCATATATATTGCTAAGGACTTGAATTCAATTGAAGAAGATGAGCTCGTTTTCCTCGTTAAGGAATTTAAGGACTGTTTCGCTTGGAATTACAAGGAGATGAAGGGTGTACCACCTAAAGTAGTGCAGCATACGATTCCAATCATGGAAGGATCAAGACCAACCAGGGAGAAACTAAACTAGATGAATCCTAAGTATGCGGCAATTGTAAATGAGGAAATAGATAAGCTCATTGTTGCGGATTTCATCTATGAGATAGAACACACGGATTGGTTGTCGCCAATCGTAATAGTGCCAAAAAAGAATGGAAAACTTAGAGTGTGTGTTGATCTTAAAAAAGTCAAAGCAGCTACTAGGAAATACCATTATCCACCATTACCCTTGGAACATGTTTGGGAGAGAGTGGCTGCTGAAGAAGCTTACAACTTCTTGGATGGATTTTCATGTTACAATCATATGTCAATAGCACCAGAAGACTAGCATAAGACAGCTTTCAATATAACGTGGGAGACATTTGCTTACAAAGTCAGGCCCATTGGTCTCACCAATGCCCTAGCAACATTCCAACGATTGATGTGCACAACCTTCAAAGACTACTTGCAGAAGTGGTTGGAGGTATTCATTGATGATCTGTGTGCACACTCTCAATGGGTGGGCCATCTGGCTTGTTTAAGGAAGGTGTTCGAGTGATATCAATTATATCGTATATCCCTAAACCCTTTAAAGTGCCAATTTTGGGTCAAACATGGTGTGATATTGGGACACATTGTCTCAATGAACGATATATCCACGGATGATAGCAAGGTCAAGTTGATATTGGAGCTGCCACCGCCCACTAATTACAAAGGTGTGCAAAGATTTATAGGCCACGTTGGGTATTACCACCGCTTTATAATTTTCTATGCTGAAATTGCTAGGCCATTGTACAAGCTACTCATTGTCTTTGAATGGACTGAGGAATGCCAGGAAGCATATGATCGACTGAAGCATGCATTGGCTAGCACGCCAATTCTATGACCCCCCAATTGGGACCTCATATTTCATGTGCATATTGATGCATCAAACTTTTCTACGACCCCCCAATTGGGACCTCATATTTCATGTGCATATTGATGCATCAAACTTTTCTACGACCCCCCAATTGGGACCTCATATTTCATGTGCATATTGATGCATCAAACTTTTCTATTGGATGCGTACTAGCCCAAGCCTGGTGAGTTCAAATTAGACTGTCTAGTTTGCTTCGCTAGTCTCATCAATTGAATGAGGTAGAAGTAAATTACACCACCACAGAGAGAGAAGGATTGGCCATGGTTTACGTTGTCAAGAAGTATCGACACTACCTATCGGCCAATAATTTCGTATTCTTTGTGGACCATCAAGCCTTATTATACTTAGTGAATAAGCCTTGCACCATGGGAAGAATCACACGATGGTTGCTATTAATGTTGGAATTTGACTTTACAATTACGATAAGAAAAGAGACATGTGTTAGCTAATCGTATGTCAAGAATTCTAAATGGGGAACCAGCAAACTGGTGTTGAAGATGATCTCCCTGATGCTTGTTTGTTCAAACTGGACATGGTACTCGAATGGAGCAAGGAGATATCTGATTATCTAGCTCATGGTTTTCCACAAGAAACACCCTTGAACAAAGATAAAATGCGGCGGCTTATCAAGCTTGCTACACCTTATCAATTAATTTGCGGAGAACTATATAAGCTAGGTAAAGACAATGTCCTAAGAAGATGTGTGAGAGAAGATGAGTTCGTCTCACAATATTAGATGAAGCTCATTTACGGATAGCCAGAAGGCATTTTGCTGGCGAGATCACGACTTGCAAAGTACTTCAAGCAAGATTATGGTCGCCTACGTTGTTCGGAGATGCCATAGAATTTGTCAAACGGTGCAAAGAATGTCAACGATTTGCTATTCCACAACAAAGGGACAAGATACCGCTCACCCCTATTATTGTAAGACAACATGGGTAGCGTTAGATAGACCGCACCTTAAACCCACCAATGCAAAAGTACGTAGTGTGCACTTAATAACTACGAAAGCTGAGGGATTTTTAAGTGATAACATTTCCATCAGAAATAATTCCTTGGCTGGAAAGGTGTTCGGCATGCCTACAGGTTCCATGAAAGAGGAAATGATCCTAGGATGATCCTGGATTTGTGCTAGCAAATGTAATATCCAATGGGAGAAGAGGACAACCCTGCTGAATGGGAGAGACAGTCATGTCTGTACCTTTATGGAGCCTGACAAACACAGGAAAACATGCCATGATTGAGGAGATAGCGACACCGAGCACGGTGACATCAACTCATAAAATAAAACAAGCATCAGTTCCACAAACCCTACACAAACAATATCCAAAGTCACAGGGTACACACAGCTATGGGTGCCCAAGGTTCAACTTAGAAACTAACCCCACAAGGAGGAGAAGCAGGTTAATGCAAAAACAATAAGAAAGATTCAAACAAGGGCCAAAAATCAGAATTGGCCTTTACAAGCAGGTTGGCAGTACTCCAGACATACCAACACCCCACAAGGCATTCGTTAATAAGCAATGAGTCCAAAAGGATTTACTATGGGCGCAAGGATATCACCGAGGCAATACGGAAGTGTGGGTGCCCAACCCCGCTTAGTGGCCACCGTCACAAACTGTTCCGATAACAAAGGAAAGGGTAGTAAAAACATGCAGCACCAACTCCCAACTAAAATCAATGCTCAAACTGCACAAACATTGGTATGGAGGAAGAAGACAACTCAACAAGATGGGTTGAGGGTTGCCAAACCAATGTCAGTAAACCAAAGTAGAAATAAAGAAGTTCAGCAAAGGGACACGAATAAAAGCCCCCAACCACAGGACCCAGTAATAGCATTGTTCAGTTGGGTGGAAGGAATAATAAAAAATTCCCACAGAGCTAAAACGCCTGCAGAGCAGCAACACCTACCCAAAAGTGCCAAGGTGTCACCTTGGCTTTCATGGCAATAAAAGATGAAGGTATCCATTTGTTGCCCAATGGATACAAGGTAAACTAGGTATCATTCACTCATTTAATGCATGTTTGAATGACTGAGCATGAAGAAAAAAAATAGAAGATCTCAATTGTTAAAACCCTAAGATCTCTCTAGATAATTGTTATGCATAAACATGCATAAATCAGGCATAAACTCATCCACCCGACCACCCCCGAGCCCAAGGGATGCACACATGAAATATAATAAAATACATCATACCTTTACCTTGATGTCCCATACCATCAAGAGGTATAACTCCAATCCAATAGCATGTAGCTATAGTCATGTAGCTATAGTCATGTAGCTATAGTGTGAAATGGTAGGTGAGTAGATATGATCCTCTGCACAAGAGAGCATAGCCTAAGCCTCCAAGCCTCAAGCCTTCCTTGAGTGTGCCCCATGCCCCTATTATATAGGAGGGCCCTCAAGTGACTCTTGACTCTCTATTTCCCATGTGTGACCCTTGGATGCCTGACCCTAACCTTAACCCTTAAGGTTAGTCCTAACCCATGCTCCACTAGAGCTTGTTCCCATGCTCCCATGCTCACAAGCCTAATGTGGGTTAGCCTCCTAGTATATGCACACATAATGTGCATATAACATACTTTCCCTCTCTCAAAACATTGCACTCTTGCAATGAAAAGAAGGAGAACTGCGCTGAACAATCTCAACCAACTCCCTTGTCGAATCCTCTATTTCCCTATCTTTCCACCTAATTTTAACCTAAGGGATTAGTCAACTACAAAGTTTCCTTTCCCTGAATTCAAGTACCTTATCAGGTTCATGTGGAACATAGGATAAAACTTCGACTTCAACGAGTTCTGGAGGAGGGAGTAACTATGTTATCCTCACCTCCCAGTTTCCCTTTCAATCTAATGATATAAAAGACTGGATGAACTCTAACATGTGGAGGTAGTTTAAGTTCATATGCAACCATGCCAATCTAATGTATAAATCGAAATGGACCACAATATCTAGGAGATAAATTCGAGCATTTTCCTATTGAAAGTCTAAAAATCTTTAGGAACTTTTAAATAAACCAACGCTCCTGGTTCAAAAGACCAAATTGAGCGTCCTCTATCAGCATAGAACCGTGCCCTATCCTGTGAGCACTCTTGATAGAATCCCAAGCTTCGGTCAGCATTTCCTGCATATCATGCAAGAAATCCCTCGATGCATCAAGCTCGATGTCCTTAAGACCGACATCCAATAGGTGCCCTGGGTTGATACCCATACATAAGCATGAACGGACTAAAACCAATAGCCGTATGTTTAAAACTGTTATATGCGAATTCCATCATTGGAAGATATTTTTTTCAATTTGATGCTTTTCCAGAGACATGCATGAAGCATATCCTCTACAATCTGATTCATACGCTCTGTTTGCCCATCAGACTACGGATGATCAGAGGAATTCATACTCAAAGTAATTTCCTCGTTGTAAACCATTCGGAATAAAGTAGGAAAACATGGCATTATAACAGCAGTAACTAGGGATTCCTCGGTGCCCCGACCCACATTTGCACATGGAATAATCGACGTCCCGAGTTACCCATATCAACATAGAGAGTCATCAGCATCTCGATGAGTCACATATGTCCATCCGTAAACCATCCGGTTGACTATATAAATCACCTAAAGTACGGAACTAGAGAAAGAAATGCCAACAAAGGAAAAATCCAAATTTCCTTAATCCGAACACAAGATAAACTCGTTGAACTCTAAAGAAAGAGATTTCAATGAAAGAAAATGATGTGGCCATAGTGGGTTTCTTCTTGCTGAGCTATGATATACGTAAATCACTAAGGCGAAAGCAAAAACTACTAGTGGACACTCAAGTGTCATAACATCCAGCCCAATCTAAGTCTATAAATGTATGAAGCTATAATTTACCCCCCTTGGGATAAAATAACCCAAAGTTCTTACTACCTTTTAAGTAACGGAACACCCGATTGACAAACTGCCAATGCTTTGTTCTTAGGCTATGCATAAATCTACTCAATATTGAGATCACATACTGAATATCAAGCCTAGTGTTACACAGAAAAATAAGGCATCGAACAGCTTCTTGATACAAGCTAACATCAAAAGAGTCACTTGCATCTTCAAGACTTAGTCGTAAACTTGGCTCCATAGGTGTAGCCACAGGTTTATAATCTTCAAGATTGAACCTCTTCAACAATGCATCTATGTATTTCCTCTCTACAGCATAACAATGCCATCATTACACTGTCGAAACTCAATGCCCAAATAATAGTGTAACGTTCCAAGATCTAACATCTCAAAAGACTTCTCTAAATCAGCTATAAAAACTAAAATATGATCATCATTAGGACCTATGAGCAGCATGTTATCAACGTAAAAACATCCTTAGTCCCCTTAGAGGGTACTGTCAGTTCGGCTATTGCAGAACCCCAAGGATGCATGTAAATTTTATTAAAATGCTCTAGGAGCCTACTTAAGACCATATAAAGCTTTCTTCAAGGTGCATACTTTTGATTCCTGACTTTTCTAAACAAAACCACGAGGCTGAGGTACATAGACCTCCTCATGCAAATCTCCTTTCAAGAAAGCAATTTTGATATCCAACTGGCATACATTCCAACCTTTATGTGTGCAAATGCAATAATAGTTTGCATGGTAGTCATACGACATGTGGGTGCAAAGGTTTCACTATAGTCAATGCCTTTGTCTTGTGGATAATCCTTTTGCACAACAACAAGCCTAGCTTTGTATCGCTCAACACAACCATCCACTCTACATTTGAGCTTGTAAA
Source organism: Cibotium barometz (assembly GCF_041138505.1). Classification (NCBI taxonomy): domain Eukaryota; kingdom Viridiplantae; phylum Streptophyta; class Polypodiopsida; order Cyatheales; family Cibotiaceae; genus Cibotium; species Cibotium barometz. Next base: position 21,121,882 of record NC_141096.1, on the reverse strand, counting down.
CCCATTTCGTACCAATGGCCTTCTTTCCAAGAGGCAAGTCTACCAAATTCCATGTATCATTGTTGAGTATCAAATCATACTCAGATTGCATAGCACTCATCCAATTTTCAGATTCCTTTGCTTCATCAAAGGAGACGGGTTCCTCATCATCACATAAACTAGCAATAAGAGCATCAATGTGAGATGCATGATGAGAACTTGCACATGTTCTGCTAGGCAAAGGAGTGGCCACTTTGCTGTCACGTAGTGTTTGCACCAGGCATTTTGGTATACTTTTTGACTCCACAATTTTCCTTCTTTCCTCAACGACTACATCATCCACATTTGCTTCATCAATAGGCTGATTTGTGGGCTGAAAAAGATGCTGATTTGTAACATGTGTGGGCTAATTTTCACCATTTCTTTGATTACCCAAATGCTCTACATCAATGTGTCCCGCATTAAACAATGGAAGGAGAGTGTCAAATATGTCCTACACGAATATACATTTTGATTTTTTTTACATGAAATCAAGGGCTCAATTGCATCTTCCACAAATATAATATCGCTACTCACAAGAATCCGCTTTGGGTAGTAGCAGGATGATAGAGACAATAACCCTTACTTTTCGAGTTGTACCCCACAAAAATACATTTAAACAGCCTTAGCATCAAGATTGCTTCTGCGAAGTTTCTCAAGCACAAGTGCATAAGTAAGATAACCAAAAATGTGAAAGTGAGCCACAGAGGACTTTCTATCATTCCAAGCTTCAAAAGGCGTAAATGTATGCAAAGCCTTTATAGGACATCTGTTCAAAACATATGTTTTACACATGGCTGCTTCTAAGCAAGAAACCATGAAGTCCAACAACGCATTCAAGATAGAAGACACCAATGAACTGTCAAGATATATTTCATCAACACTGGCCAACTGCTCCTTACAATCCTTGATTTTTGTAAGGAAATTGTCCATGGAGTCCTCCTCATCCATATGCTCTGACTCTAATTGCTTGCGTATATAAGCAACACATGCTTCATTATTACAAACCTGATACAATGATGCAAGTGCATCAAGCATGTTTAGCAGTCTTGCATAACCGAATGTAAGGAATGATACTCCTATTAACTGACAAAGCAAGCAACGCATGTGCTTGCACATCTCTTCCATCCCACTTTATTTGTTCCTATGTTAGAGGGTATGCTATGTTGTGATAATGCAGCATGTGAAACTGAGTCCGTGTCTACAGATGTGCCTTATGCATTATGTTCATCAGAAGAACCAAGACGTTTCTTAATGCCAACCACAACATTCCATAACCCTTTGGCTGCCAATACATGTCGCATCATATAGGACCATAACGAGTAGTTGGTCCCATCAAGCTTATCCTCAGGGAGCGGATAACATCCAAAATACATCAATGTCTACCATTTCTGATAATGCCCAAGAAAGTAATCACGCAACCTGCAAAGTGCTGAGTGCTCTTTGATGCAGCCAAGGTAGCTACTAAATAATAAGGTCATCAAGACCTACAAGCTGTATGAAAGAAATACAGAGTATAGTGGATAGAAATTTTACTTGTAAGATTCAGATATCGATGTCATTAAAATGAAGCCTGTAGATTCTTTCTCTTGTATCTGCACACCCATCTGTAAAACAGATCAGATAAAACTACTCCAGAATCTGATGAAGAACGGTGCAAATCCGGTCCCCGCCCGAACATGTCTGCAGAAAACCAAAAACCGTGCGAATGGGCCCCAAAACAAAAATCTGACCCAAGAAATTTAGTAACATGTACTGCACACTACACGGTCCTCTATCTTTTCCCAGAAGAGCTCCTTGATCTAACTCAAGAAGACAAACGACTCAAGGTGAAGGGTAGGTAGCAGCACAGAGGCGAGGAGTATATGCTTTGATACCAAATGTTAGAAATAGGATTGCAGGAATGTGCACGCACACAAACACACACACACACACACACACACACACACAGTGGAGAAGCTCAAGAGAGCACACAATGAGATGATAGATAGATAATGAATGTGTGCTATACAAAGATGATAAGTATACTCCAAGATGGGTGTATACTAGCACGAGGGAAAAAACTCCTAAAGAGGAAAAAAGTGCCCCGGCTAGTCCTAGTGTGTTCACACACATCACTACCAAATATGGCTACGCATTCTCTCATATGACCAGATTCGAAAGAAGAACTTGGCCCCTTCAAGAGTAGACATGGGGAGCAACATAGTTTGCTTTTTCATAAAGGTAAATGCTTTAGGTGCCAATAACGGGGCCACCTAAGGGAAGATTTTCCAAATTAACAGGACCTCTCCCCAAACTTGGGAAGAGAAAACCCAAAGAGATGAACCCATATCCAGTTAGCCACTTTCAAGATTAATGACTTTTCTAATAAAAAGAAATTTCTACATCTAGATCCCTTCGTTGTATTTAAGTAGTGATAGAATAAAGGAAAGTTTTGTTTCCTAAAAATAAGTTTCGTTATATATTATATTGATAGAGAAATATACCACATGATTATCTCGTACCGTAGGGTACAAAGAGCTCGAGACAAGGACGTCTTGATTTTTTTAAGAGGGAAAGGATGTAAGATACATCCTATTATTTCAAGAAATAAATGAATACATAAATAAAAATATAAAGTGGGTTTATTTTCATCATTTATTTTAAGAGAAAAAGATTAAAAAGCAGGGTCAAAAGAGGAACACCTATGAGAATATTGATTTGAATAGCAAGCGTGAGAAATAAGGCTAAATAAATATTTGAGATTATTTCCCAAGCAATCTAAACAAGATTTGGTTTGTATAAACTTTAATGGAACCCTCTCATGTGCACACGTATAACCCCAACATCACAAGAAGTTTAGAAAGAGAAACATTAGCTAGCCTTGTGAAATAATTAAATTATAACCCTCTCGTGTGCACACGTATAACCCCGACATCATCAAAAGTTTAAAAAGAGAAACATTAGCTAGCCTTGTGAAATAATTAAATTATAGATTAATAAAATGCAAGGAAACAATAAACTATATCTCTCATTAAATGGAAAGTGTTTCCCTCCTAGAGTAAGAAGAAATTTCTTTGGAAAATAATGGGTTAATATCATAAGAAATTTTCCAGGGTTGAATTAAAATATCAAAGAGATATATTGGGAAATAGAGAGAAAATTTAAAATATATCCTTAAGTTGTGGAGATGTTTGAATGTATCTAGAACCATGTGTGTTTTCTATGGGAATAGGTGCTATAAAATTGAGGTATATTTATGCTTAGTATGAAGGAGGCATTTTAAGGAGGTGAAAATTATAAAATAAGAAAATATACATATATTTATAGACTTCACGTGACTCAAAGACGAATTTGCATGGAGGCTCTAACATAAGTAGCATGGAGGCTAACATGAGTGCATGAAGGATTGCATGAGATCCCTTTTTTACACTTGGAAGTCCCTCTCATACATGGTGGGCTACCCCTTTGCCTATATAAGAAGGCTAGAGAGAGGGCAAAACACAACATTCTTCTTCTCTAGAGAATGTTGTTTTGAGACACCCCTCTAATAACGTGCATTTTTGTATCATTGTATTAGTCAAATTTGCTCTAGTTGAAACCTAAAACATTGTGAAGCTCTCTTGGGCTTTCAAATGCAAAAAAAAAAAACTTTTGGATTCTGAGTTTAGGAGCTGTAGTATGAGTAAAACACTAAACGAGAGATTTCTGTAAAATTTTGCAAGGTATGATTTTAGTAGTTCTTCAATTGTTTATCATTCTTCGAGGTTGAGGGGCCCTAACTTCTCCATTTCTTGTTAATTATGAGATAATTGATTGATAAATTATTAATTAAATTTTAATAAATAATATGTTAGAGATTATCGATTCATTAATTATTAAGAACATGTTAGGAATTATGCTAGTGATAAAGATAGGAATTATTAATTAAAGCTTAATTAAGAACATGTTAGGAATTATGCTACCATAAAGATAGGGATTGTGATAAGGATTATGTTAAAAACTATGATCGAGATTATGATAGGGATTACAAATGAGAGATTATGGTAAAGATTAAGGTAGAGATTTTGATAGGGATTATAAATGAGAGATTATGGTAAAGATTAACCTAGAGATTTTGATAAAGAATATCCTATGAATTAGGATGGGATTGCTATGTACTACAATCCCTAAATAAGGGCTAATAGAAGCGATCGAGAAGAAAATCCCTAGTAAGGAGTGATACCATTCATAGCAATGGTTAAGCCCCTATTTAAGAACCTCATAGGTCATAGATAAATTATAAAAAGATAAGAATTATTTTTATGGGTTTGATTATCCATGATGAATGGGTACCCAGTGCATAGATCGTGCACAATTGGGACGAAGATTGAAAAAAAGGAAACGACCCTAGCATTATCTATAAGGTTGCACACATACCTAAGTGTGCATCATAGTAAAGATTATATGGATGATGGATTGAAGATAGTCCAATCTTACATGTGTTTCTATAAGATAAAGCAGATAATTTTTCCACATGGTTAATTTTATATGAAGTCGAAGAGGGATGTGAAATGTACACGTAAATGCATGGATGACGAATAAAGCCATATATGGCTTTGACATTAAGTGTTGGACTTAGGGAATCATCATATGAAAGATTTAATATGTCATAAAGGTTAGCTTGTATAATAGGGAGAGAACAAGACCCTTACCTCTGTATTGTGATGCATACAACTTAATGATGTGACCCAATAGATAGGATAATAATGATTTGTGATGATAATTGGAGTGACTGGATATGAATGATCTTCATCATAAGCACACATGTAGGATATGAGAAATGATGATATATGTGATGATCGATAGACGTATCCTAGGGAATGATACTAAGGTTATGCATCTTGTTATCTTAGGTTAAAGTACATAAGGGTTGATCTCCTTGCATTTGCCCATGATACTTTTTGGATAGTCTATTACTGAATTCATCCTTAATCCTACCTTACAAATGCCTTACTTCATACGCCCACGATATAAGTGGGCCGAGCAACTATGGGTGCTACGCTGCTGCCTCTTGCAATATTGTGTGCACACCAGTGTCAAAAAAAAAAACCGTCCTTTAGTGTAATTTTCACGGCTCAAATGGAGAAAGTGCCCTCTCTGGATCTTCCTATCATTCCCTCCTATGCACTTGTCTCACGTTCCAAAGATGAAAGTCTGCAGTAGCCTCTCTCTCCCACTCAACACGTGTTAAGATCTTAGAGTCTCTAGAGTCTAGTGTGCTGCTTATCATCATCTTGTCCCTATGGTGCTATGCTACGATTGAACCCACACTCCCCACATGCATTCTTATTGCGGCTCGTCTCCATCGCCTATGCCTAGCATACATTCTATGGTCTATGTTTTCCACAGTTGTGCCTCTACTTACATGTTTTCTATAGTTGTGCCTACGCCTATCATTATAAGATCCGAACATTCTGTCGTCTATGTTTCCCACAGTACGTGTTTGCCTATGGCTTCCGTAATTGCCAAAGAGCCCACAGCTCCCCTCTCCCTCCCCTCTTCCACCCCTTAGCCTTTGGCCTTTTCCTTTCATACACAGTTCCCTTTAGCATGGAATCATGCACCCCTCTCATGGAGCTCATTAAGTCTATTGATCAAGAGCGCTGAGCGGTTTGTGATAGTGTGCACACACTATACTCCACATTGTTACTCCACATTGTGGCATGTCTTGGTACTATACTAGCATTGCTACATAGTCTTGAGAACCTGACTAATGTGGAGGATTGTGAAGCTAGTCAGCCACCTCCCAAGGCCTTACTTATCACTAGATATCTACGCTCCCTAGGATTTGGGATACAGTCTTAATCTTTTTTATAGTTAGGCTTGTTATTTGGCTGCCCATAGTCTGAATGCATCAAACTATATATCAAGAAATGGTAGAAAGTAGTGGGCTAATCGAGTTGCACACCTGGGTGTTTACAAGAATATTATTTCTCAATGCCTATTTACTCAATATCAGTTCTTGGTATTGACAAGAATATTATTTCTCGCTAAAGGGTTAATGCCTATTTACTCAATATCAGTTCTTGGTATTGACATACCCGATGTCCACTACGTAACTGAGTGCAATGAACACCGTTGTAGTTGATTCGCTTTTTAGATGCCTTAGTGAGTTGCATGACAGTATGCAATTCCAAATTCTTTCTTTCATCCTTGAATCATACACAATCTATTCATTTACATGGTACAAGAGTGATGGGTAGGAGAGAGAGAGAGAGACGGACACACAGAGATGGCAAAGCTCTAGAGTGAGAGCTAGTTGATTGATGTGATGAACCTTCACCAAGTACATACACACACTCTCTCTCACTGAAGCCTTATCTTTTGAACCATAGAATTCTCACACCCACACTCACCGAAGCCTTATCTTTTGAACCATAGAATTCTCACACATACACTCACTTAAGCACATTTATCCTATCCACACACACACTCTCTCTGTCATTGAAGCCTTATCTTTTGAACCATAGAATTCTCACACACACTCACTGAAGTGATGACTCATAGCACACTTATCCTATCCACACATAGGAGGTGTTCACAACTACAGAGCCTCGAATCCCAACAAAGCCCCCCTCTACTGTTCGAGAAACCTTTCATGGTGATTTTGACTCTAGAATGTATCATGTGCTTAAAAGAGACACAATGACACCAATAGCATATGAACTCTCATATCACACTTGATAGAAGAGCTTGACCATTCATGATAGCCTACATCAGTTTACACAACGATTGGGCCTTGCTCTAAACAGGGGTATGAAGGAAATGATGGAGCCTTTTATAACAAGGCATTACAAAGAGAAAACACACAAGGATTATTTAACTCAACTTTTGGAGCAAAGAACCCTTGACACATATATAGGAGAAATCAGAAAGCCCACCAATTGTAATCTTTCTCATTGAGAGAGATTTTCCACTGATGTGATATGCTTGTCTTCTGATGTTATGGATGCTTCTGTTGCACTTCCAAATGTAGCATAAAGGCCACCCATCGTATAACTGTCAACTATTCTGTGACAAAGCTAAGCCTTTCAGCTAAGGTGCAATCCCCAGTAAGCTAACAGTGAAAAGATAGGCTTGTTACAAACCAAGGCCCTTTATGAATACAAACACAACCGCTACAAGCAACCACTAAATCTTGCTTCCGCTTAAGACTCAACAACTGCTTTTAATGTGTGAGCGTAAAACCAGTTGCTATGTAACGACCACTCTAGTTGTAAGAGTGACCACAGCATAAACATCCTTGACAATTCAATACATCATGTAGCTTTGTAAATTTTTGAAATTTCATTCACTCCAAATCACTCGAACTCGCCTTGAGAGACCATCTTGTCGACAATTTTGAGTTCAAGATCAAGATTTCGAGACATCTTGTCGACAATTTCGAGTTCAAGATCATCATCTATAAAAGAAGTTCCAAGTTACCTTGAAAATCCTTCAAGTTTCACCAAGGCTAGAATTTGAAAGATACGAGTGCCTCGAAGGCACGGCCATCTCAATGTGATCCTCTCTGCTATAGATACATTTCCTGGTTGCATCCGCCTGCATAAGGCTTGTGGAGCAAAATAGAAGGTATGCTTCTTCTTCCTCTCCGTTGAAGGCAACAAAGCCATCTCCTCTTCTCTTTCTGCCTTTTGTAGTAGAGGCAAAAATCGAAGCTTATCAAATCGAGAAGGCTCAGAAGAACAAGGTCATGACCAAATCGTGATTTCCACAAGTAATCATGGAGGTAACATCACCCATTTCCAGCAAAGAAAATTGTACCTCAATATGTGGTGATGACACAGTGACAATGGACGAAGGCTACACAAGCAACGATGGGCAAAAGAGAGAGAAAGAAAGAAAGAAAGAAAGTTGTATTAACGTCTACTAGAGGCCGAACTCGACCTATGAGACAAATCAATGTACAACTATTGATGTCCTTTGGAGAGAGAGAGAGAGACCGATAACCAAGAACATTCAGTTTTCTTTCAATTTTTTCATGTGGACAAATGTGTAGCATACCTGGTTAACTAGGAATGCCTTCATCTTTGATACAAAAGTTGGTATTACAGCTCATATAGGTCGTATAAAGAGACTACTATTGTGATAAGTCTCTTCCTTACGCTCAATTCATTTGGTGAAGAATGACACATCTATATATTGGATGAGGGTACTCCGAGCTACACCTGTGGCTCATAGTAATTAGTGAGGGAAAGCTAGTACATCATATGGCGGCCATGTGGCCATTTGTAAAGTAATTTTGGTAATATATTTTCTATTACAAAAGAGAGAGAGAGAGAGAGAGAGAAAGAGATGACAAAGCTATACAGCAAGACCGAGGATTGTACGAATCTCTCTCACACACACACAAAACTAATGACACATGCCACACTTATCTTATCCACACATAAGGGGTGTTTACACCTACTACTAAGCTTCAAAGCCCAACACAATCGATGACTTTCAAGGCATTGTCTTAACCATAGACAACCTACAATAAGCACATGGGATTAAATGCGGAATGAAACATCTTCTCTATATCCATCTTGTTTGCATTTTCACATTAGCCGACTACATAATATTCACAACCACGATGTGCTATATGCAAGACTAGTACTACCACAAACTATCCCAGTCTCTAGGTCATTAGCTTCAAGGACTTTTGGTACTGCAGCTTATCAACCATCTTCCCTTTACTTGTGATAAATGTGACAGGCTAAGAGTGGCAGCGCAAAGAGCCCCCAGCTGGTGACAACGACCATAAGAGGCTAACTTCTTGAAGAAGAAAGCAAAACGCACCCAAAAAAAAAATATATAGTTTTTGTAGCGGCAAGCGACATGAGTCTAAACAATGCCCGAACAAGTCTCTTTTACACAAGTCATCCCATCGATCTAAGCATAATCTGTACACAGTTGAATGACAATTTAGATACCTGATCATTGTGGTTTAAATACCAGATATGACAATGGCATAGATATATTAGACATTTATGATCAACTAGAATGGTTTGAAAAGCATGATGTTTATGATCAAATAGAATGGTTTGAAAAGCATGTGTCCACATTTCCAGTCTATATCCTTGGATACACACGCCTATTAAGAAGCTTGAAAAATATACAAGCCAACATATGGCGCCTTAACCCTTCTCCAGCCATCGGTGCCACGATACAAGGGCTTGTTTCTGGACCATTGATGACTCATTAAGTCTCTCATCCTCTTTAGCATCCACTTAGTATCAAACATGTTTTTCTTTGTTTAGTACAGGGAACTCTCTATGGTGCTACTCAATGATGTTCTTTTTATCGGTAGGTTGTCAATGTCACTTCGTGAGGATACCGTAACCAAAGTGTATACTACAAAGCTGACAAGGATACCCTCCCACCCTGCTTATCCTCTATGATGGATCCTTCATCGTGGCATCTATAGTAGTATATAGGTCCTACTAGAGAGTGAGCAATGAAAGTGCGAGGGCATCACATATGATGAGTAGCGAATGATGGATGTTCAGCATGGCATTTATAGGAGTATATAGGTCCTACAAGAGAGCGAGTAATGAGAGTACGAGCATAAGGGCATCAAAAATGATGAGTGGCAAATGACGGATGTTCATCGTGGCATATATAAGAGTATATAGGTCCTACTAGAGAGCGAGTAATAGGAGTATGAGCATAACGGGATCAGCCATGATGAGTCACGCTAGGAGGGACCCAGAGAGGCGCCCAAGGTGGCGTCAACAAAACATTCAAGGTGATACATAACGAGTAAATATGAATTTAAAGTGAGAATCTAATAAAATATAATACAAGCACCACATGCTAAATTGAAAAATAGAGGCATCCTCCAGAGGTAGCTCCCTGGCTTAGGACAACGTGAGAATAAGCACCACGCAAGTAGAAAGCAGTACAGATGTACATGTTGTACTTTTAATTGACAAGGACCCAATCGTTGGGGCTCAAAGAGCAACTATGACTTCTGTTAACCATGGCAACAGCCATGCTACTAATAACCTTCACACACCCTCTCTGATAGGATCAGAATGGCAAACAGATTGGTATGCATCAGATAAAATCGCTCCTGCTTGTGCTTGAAAACCTTCATTCACCCTTAGAGCGCTGCAAATAGCAGTCTGTTTCCAAACCTGCTGTCTTGAACGACTCTGCAGCCTCTGCTAGAAGCCTTCGTGCTTCTAGAAGCGGAGCTAATGCATTCTTGTCCTTGGCTGCTGCAGCTTCAAGAGCCCTTGCAGCTCTTTGTGCTTCTGCCATGAGCGTTCTGGATGGGGAAAAAAAAAAAGACAAGACCATGAAGGCAAAACCAAACTCAGCCAAAACCGCAAGAAGAGGGACCAGACAAACATGATCTACAGTGTAAATACCTAGCTCTCTCTGTCGCCTTATTTCGCCTTGTCTCTTTGGAGAGACGGCTGGCACGAATCTGCTTCAGCTTTTCCAGCATCTCCCAACTCAAAGGGTTTTTGTATGTAGGTAGATCCTTGGTTCGTGTGGGTTGTAAAACCACAGATCCAATGCCAGATGCACTATCTGCATCTGGCACCACTGTATCATGGGATTTGTTGTCCTTAGATGCAATCCTATCTACCTTACTTCGCCTTTGGCTTTTGCCACGTGCTACACATTGCTTTGCCCGGTGTGCAGGTAGGGCTGCTTCCACAGTTTCTTGATTATTCTGCACAACCCAAAGTGTAGTGTCTATTACTATGACATGACACGAGACCGCCTTCTAGAGAAGAATTCTCAAGAGATTTTGGAGGGCACTTACATGATCAGCCCATTTGCCTTTGATTGCATTTGATAAATTTATCCCATGAGTTGATGATACGGCAGCCCTTGAGTCTTTCTTTTTTCTTCTCTTTCGATTCACTCTCCAAGCATTCTGTCGCTCCTTGAAGATGGTGTCATAACTGTTCCACTCATACACCACATCACCATCATAGCCTCTTCTAGCTGCATCAGCAATCGTTTCTTCCCAATCTCCCACACAAGTCTCTTGAGCCCGCTTCACCTTTCTCTTTGCACCCCACACAAGCGCCAAAGCAGTGCTTATTTTTGACTTGGTCTCACCGCTGCAGATTACAGTTAAAATATTAATGTATGCACCCAAAAAACAGCTTGAAATAAAAGCATGTGAAAGCCTTCTCCTGACTATTATTATATCCAACATACAAAGTGAAACTTGGTTAAGAGATACATGGAAATCCGACAAAAAAATACTTTCTACATGAAAAGACAAACGATAGCACAAGCACAAAATCCCTATGTGTAGCATAAGCATAAGAGCTTTAAGTACATCAGTTGCACATGACTGGCTATAACAAGCCCATGATCCCAGTAGTCAGTCAAGCCCATTGGTGTACCGTGTATGGGACACCAGCAAGTGCCATTATGTATCTTGTTTTTGTAGAATAAGGGTGAGCTCTAGTTGAGGCAAGGCCTAGGGACTCTACAATTGAGCGGCGAAGTGGTGCCCATACTTCATCATCATGTGTCCATACTCCACCGTTTTTTTCAACAAAGCAATTACCCCTTTGTAGTAGGGTTTCCATAGAAGTCTGCACCAAACAATAGCAACAACCGTTTGCACATGGATGTGTCATAAAACCCACAGAATTCCATTAAAAATGCTAACCCTTTATTACAAAAACACACAACAATTTCTTGCACACATCATCAGAAATCTATACAAACATGAGGCATAACTTGTGCCCTAATCTCTTATGTCCATAAAATAACATGAGGCAATATTTATACCTTCTACCTGCAAAAATAAGGATGGTTGCACATTATGCTTTTAATCCTCGTCACCTCAGCATGCAGCTGCATATGCCATGATGAAGGAGTTGACCCACATTGAAAGGGGACAAGCCTAATTATAAACCCTATTCTATACAGGAAAGGCCAATCCACAATGCTCAAAAAATGTGCACTTCCCAGCAAAGGGAAAGTGAGGACTGCTTTTACACCTACATATGTGCTTAGACTCTCATATCAGAAGGCCGTGGTTGGAAAAATCAAGCCCTATTTTCTAAGGAAGAGACATTATAGAAGGTTACATCTTCTTTCCATTAATTTAACACACATGAGGACTCTGTTGCTGCCATACACTGAAATCCTTTGCCAATCTATTTCCACACACGCGTTAGGGTGTCAAGATACATCACTCTTCACAAAACATGGCAATTCAGTGTGCATGCAAAAAACAACCAAAAACAAAAAACAAAAAAAACAACCAAAAAAAAACCAAAAAAAAAACTTTGTGATCACACGATTACAAGGGGGCATAAAGCATTCTAGGTATCCCTGATCGATTGTTACATGCTAATGCAGAAGCGTGCTAATTATACACCTAATCAGCTCTAATTAACACAAATTAAGATGCATAAACTGAATACAGAGGTTCTCTCGAGAGAGGTGTCAAAACCTCGAGGATCTCCTCGTAGGGCATACTTGCCAACAAGACTCCAAACCTGCAAAACAAAGCCATAAAACCATAAAGGGGTTGCAGGCCTAACTCACCACCCAACCACGATAACCGTGGGCAAAGCCCACAAGTCTTGGCTATCCCTACCGAGCCACAAGCTGAGCTAACTAGCTAGATGTACCGACCAGCCTCTACCCCATGACGTCGGAGTCCCCATACCGCCATGGAGCTACCCTTGTGGGCTGCCGGCCTCAGCTGCATGAAGCACGTACACGTCTGCACTAGATCGAGGCTCCTAACCGCAGAGCTCTCACATAGCCTCGCGAGACTTTGACTGACTGACTGTCACTTTTAAACTTAAGAGTCCCTATCACTGACTATGTCCTACGGTAAACCATACAATCTAAACAATTGCTCGATAAATTGCCTTGCTAATTGCGTAGCTGAAACGGTTTGCCGTGTAGGGAAAAATCTAGCTATCTTTGTCAAGCGGTCTACCACAACCCAAATAGAATCATGGCCTTGACATGTTCTTGAATCTTGGCAATCCTGTAATAAAATCCATCCCACTTATTACCTAGGATTTGCAAAGGATGCAACATCCCAGCCTCTCTAAAGCATTCAGCTTTATTCGTTTGACAAATTTGACACTTAAGGATGTAATCTTCTACATACCCAAATCAGAGAGGTGAATACTTTGTCATTCAAAGAGATTTCCACTGATTTATTTCAGTCATTGAGAGAGCTTTGCAGGACTGATAGATATTTGGTCCATATTGGCAGAGAATCCAAGACGGGAGCGCATTGATTGACAAAGACTCGGTGACTGAGCAGCCTACGATTCAGGTTGTGGGAGGCCAGTGGATGATTCAGAATGGTTTACTGTTCCATAATGACAAAATTTGTATACTGCATGTCCCCGACATTAGGTCCAAGATTCTCAAGGAGTGTCACGACGCCCCTTTTGATAGACACTACTCATAGACCCCTTGCGATAGCGTATCTCAAAATCAAAATCTTACATTAACTCTACCCATCTAGCCTTTCATCCTCTCAAATCATTTGCATCACACACATACTTAGATTGATTGATGATCAGTCAATACCACAAACTTGGAGCCATATAAATAATGCCTCTAAACCTTGAGAGCGTAAATGACAACGTAAAGCTCCTTCTCGAGGGTTGACCAACGAGATTGAATGTCGTTCAGCGTTCGACTCTCGAAAGCAACAAGTCTACCATCTTGGAATAGAGCATCCCCGGTCGCATAGTCACTCGCGTCGGTCTCGAAAGGAGAAAAAAAAACGTACGGATCGATCCGTGCGTACGAAACCCTGTACGGTACGGATTGGATCCATACGTACGTTTTGATCCTACCTTGTCCAAGACCATAGAGCTCTCACAAATTCGCGAGACTCTCTATATACCAATAACTAACCTTGGCCACCCTTTTATAGGCTCTTAGCCGATCATCGGGCGTCCACACTTGGGCGCCTGCCTGTCCATACTTGGGTGCCCGCCCGTTAGTATATCCCTAACTCAACTCGTCAATCAGCCTGCCTAGCTCCAAGCTTCACTAGCCTTGAAACTAGTCTTGCGTGCGTGTAGCACACGGAAGATACATACTGTGCACATGACAAATGCTTCCCCTAGTGTAGAATAATGCATAATCTCCTCTGGACAGACAAATGTATGGCGAGGCTCCTGTCTCCTCCTCCTGTGGCATGTCCTCTGTAATGACATAGGAGGATCCTGATGGAGGAAAGTAACATAGGGCTATGTATATAACCCTGTCCTGTGAGAGCTGTAAGCTGATCCACATGTATCTGGCCTCTGGATCCTGTGCTACCACTCTCAGTCTCCCCTGTAGCTCCCGTCTGAATAGAACTGCTACTCCCCCCGACCCTCTCGAGGTACCCTGGCGTGTGGTCCTCCTGAATGCTGACTCCCACTGGAATCCCTCTACTCGAGGTAGCCCTCTCTCTGGGCTCTGATGTGTCTCTATCAGAAGTATGATGTCTCTCCCCACCATAACATGCTCCAGTCGTCCAGGCTGCACCCATAGTGAACCAGTACAGTTCCATACTGCCATGTGTATCTCTGTCAGTGGCCTGGTCTGTGTCCCATAGGCCCCAAACCGCTAATCCATGGGCCAGCCATCAATGATGACCCGACCATCTCGATAGAAGGCCTTCTTGCCTTCTCTCCTCGCGTGTAAGACTCGTGGCATGCAAGCTCTCCTATGCTCAAGCTGCATCCTCGTGAGATCATCATCCAAGAAAATAGCAGCTCCCTCTAAACCTCGTAATATGACCCTCTTCCTCATGAAGGTGACCCTCTCCGTCTCCTGTAAACTATAAGATGAGGGCTCGCTTGCGTGTTGAGTCTTTCCCGGCTCTCCATGCTTTGGTGAAGGGGAGAGGGTGCTCTTCCGTGTAGCCGAGCTTCATGCATAGAAGCTGTCCATCTTTCTCGGGAGTGGAGTCAGGTGTCTCGGCTATACCTGTGACTCGAATGTTGAGGCGGCGGGCATGCCTCATCTTCTCCTCCTCAATGGTGGTGTGAATGATTTGGTGTTCTTCCCTTGGAGTCTCCTCCCTCACTTCTTTACGGATGTTCTTCTTCACCACCTCAACCCACATGACTACTTGGCTTCGAGTTTTTCCTCCATGTCCTTTGTGATCTCCTGGGAGACCTCTTCTTTAATTGATCTCCCCTTCTTCCTTCTCAGTATTCTTGATGGCTACCAGTTCCACTTTCAATGCACTCACCTCCTCCTTGAGTGCCATGATCTCGTGTTCCAGGTGTGACCCGTGCTTCGAGAGCCATGATGTGCCAATGTAGTTTGTTCTCCACCTCATTGAGGTTGGAATCGGATGTCTTCTTGTTCTCCTTGATTAGTGCCTTCATTGCCGTCTCGAGGGCCTCGAGTTTCTCTTGGAGACTCGGGGCCATTCCTCCAGATCACTCTGCAGTCCTTCCCACAGGCAGGGAGGGGAGAGAGAGAGAGAGTTATGTTGCTGCCAGAGTTATGTTGCTGCCTTGGGGGCCTGAGCAAGGGTGGGTGGGGAAAAGGGCGGCGGCGAAGCGAACAGAAGGCGGTTGCCAACAGCAACGCAGCGAGTAGTTGCGGGCAGCGAACAGTAGCGGAGCGTGGGTGGGAAAAGGGCGGCCAACAGCAGCGCAGCGTGGGTGGGAAAGAGCTAGAGAGGGCAGCAGGCGGGAGAGGGAAGCGACACGGTTCGAAGAGAAAGAAAGAAAGCAGCCGAGGCGGGGGTTACACTTCAACGCGTTGCGGACCTCCGAGCCAGACGGAGACCGAGCACCGGGCTACCAGACTCCCAGACTACATCAGAGGGAGATTACAGAGATACGGACTCGACATCAACACCATATCCAGGAGCGGCTAGCTCGAGTTCACCACTTCTACACTGGCTTCGACAGCCATAGGCATATTATGCAAGGAGCATGCAGAGAGCACTTCCTTTTGGGAGGATGTGAAACGCATTGATGCTATGGTGAGGCCTATTGTCCACTTGTTGAGGCTTGTAGATGCTATGCAGCCATGCATCGGGAAGGTGTATGAGGCGATGGATAGAATGATAGAGAAGTTGCAAGAGTTAGAGCCCGATGAGGACAGATACGAGTTCGTTCCTTATGTGTGACGAGCTGGAACTCCTATGCCTCTCCTTGCATGCAGCTGCATATATGGTGGACACCAAATAGGAAGCCAGCAAGTAGGGGATGATATCTAACAAAACTCAGGGTCCACCATATATGCAGCTGCATATATGGTGGACCCTGAGTTTTGTTAGATATCATCCCCTACTAGCTGCATATATGGTGGACCCTGAGTTTTGTTAGATATCATCCCCTACTTGCTGGCTTCCTATTTGGTGTCCTATTTTAGCCTCTAGGGCTGACCATGTTAGTCTGAGGGGCTGGTCACCCCTCATGTATTTTACCCATATTTATTCCCCATTTATGGTCCTGGGTATTTGTCCCAGTCGTGGAGATATTTATCACCAGTCCGCTGCCTTCATGTAGAGGTATATTTAACCGGCATGCCTCCCTCATGTTTCATTGCTTGCCTAGCTTGTCTAGCTGCAGTCCCTAACTAACGAGGTTCTCCCCTCTTGCTCGGGACATGTATTCCTTTTGGTGATGATATTGAGAGCAGGTTCTCACCTGTGTTTCCTCTCCATCTCTCTCTCTCTCTCTCTCTCTCTCTCTCTCTCCTTCTCCAGTGTTTCCACTTTCCCTTCTTCTGCTGCACATTCTATCATGGTATCAGAGCGCCGGTGATTTTCAGTGTTGGATGCTCCCTCCTATACCTCTTCATATCTGCATTTTTCCGCCCATGGACAGATCTGCGTTTTTTCTCCAGTTGAAGCTTGCGTTTCAGATTTTCAACGGCTGATTCATCACCACTTCAGTGGGCTGCAGTTTCTTCTCTTCAGGGCGTCAGTTTGCAGCCTGTAGGCAGCCTGACAGGGGTGTTTTTTCTGGACAGCATACCTGCCCATCTTGGCGGCACCTTCCAGGGGTTCTCAGGCATTTTTTTTCAGGTCTGGACAGCAACATAGCTGTCCCAAACAGGCTGCGTTTTTGGCCTGTTTGGGCTTGCTTTCCTAGCCCTGATCTTGGAGCTCTCTCGGCTCCCTTTTGCCTATCCTTCCTAGTTATCTTGTGCCATCCCTCCCCCCCCCTGATTGTTCTCTGCAGCAGTTCTTGGTCTGAGGCTTCAGCGTTTCCATATTCAGCCCTTTATACCTCTGCGTTTTCAGATTTACAGCCATGGTTGCTGCGTTTTTCTGAACCGATTTTGTTGTTGGTAGCTCTACCTTCACTTGGGCTTCATCTGTTGGACCCAAAGGTACCTTCTCTTCAGCGTTTTTCCTCATAGGAGGTGTGGACACTGGTTGGCCTGAATTTTTAGGTTTGTAGCCCTTGTTTGGCTTCGTTTTCTTCTCCAGCGGACACAGATCACTTGCACAGGGGGTTTCTTGTTTGGATTGTGGCTTTGGAGGCAGTTTTGTACTTGAGGAGGATTCTGAATTTCAGATTTCAGTCAGTGTTTTGCTGATTTTGGAGCATCTCTAAATGTGTTTTGTTCCTCACCTACATGGTTTCCCGGTTTCTACATGTTCCTTGCCTTCTGTTGGCGGTGGAGTGCTATTTTTTGCTGGACAGCAATGTTTTGGCTGCGTTTTGCTTCCCCCATGAGTTTTCTACACTCAGAGGGGGCCTTTCTCCAGCTGCTTCGCTTGAGGATCAGTTTCGGGAGCTATGTTGTAGCTGTGGAGACTTTCTTCTTTAACAGGAGTTTACAGTTATTTGGAGGAGAGCAATGATCTTTCCAGAGATCGTAAGCAGAATTTATTTTGTCCAAGCTTGAGTTCTTTGCAGTATTTGCAGAACAAGGAGGGTGTTTTGCCCTTTTAAGGTGTGATCCTTTCACATAGATCTTTTATCTGTTGCTGATTCTTGGGATCTAGTTCTACTTCTGGAACAGTCTTCTGCTATCTGTGAAGCTTTTGAGGACTTTGTTGCCACAACACTTTATATTCTTGCTTCCTTTCCTCACTCTGAGGAGTCTATCTCTTCATCTCTTTGTGATGCTTCTGAGGATGCCCCTCCCCCTATCAGTTCTGCTAGCTTGTTGTTTAGGAAGATGGTTTTTTGGACCCGGTGGGATGCTTTGGATCTATGGTTGCTAACCGTGCCTCTGGCCCAGTGGTACTTCCAGAGTTTTTTGGATTTGGATCAGAATCAGGTTGGACTTATATCAGTTCGACGATATTTTTTTTCAGAGGGGGATGTGGAGTCCTTTCATCTTGCGATGTCCACCTCAGTGGCGTGTACTTATGTACAGCATTGGGGAAATATGTTATGGAGTTTGAGCGAATGGACCCCATCTTTTCTACAGAGTCTTTACATCTTGTGATGCTGACTTTTTCAGAGGATGCTTTATACATCATTTGGCTACTCTTGGTATAGAGTTGGGACAGATTGACTCTATTTCTTTTGAGGGTTCCAGTGAGGAGCAGTTTGCTTCTCCCAGGATTGATTAACTACAGGATCTGATCTTGGTTGGTTATGAGGTTTTTCATACCTTCTCCAAGCTGGATACACGACATTCGACTTCGGGGAGTGTTCTTACACTTGGGATTTGGAACCATTATTTGGAGCAGCACGTCTTTTCTTCCAGAGGAGCGGTGTACCT
Organism: Cibotium barometz; assembly: GCF_041138505.1. Lineage (NCBI taxonomy): Eukaryota > Viridiplantae > Streptophyta > Polypodiopsida > Cyatheales > Cibotiaceae > Cibotium > Cibotium barometz. The sequence goes on along the minus strand of NC_141096.1, from coordinate 21,103,195 downwards.
GGCAGCTTGTTCTGTTGCTTTTGTAGCTGAGTTGCTGAGGAGATTGCTTGTGGAGCTTTCTTGGTACCTGTTTTTGCAATCTTTCATCTTTGATCGAGGACGGCGTCTCTGGCTTCTTGGAGTTTGCTCAGCATCCGGTGCTGAGAGGGGGTGTTAGATATCATCCCCTACTTGTTGCTGGCTTCCTATTTGGTGTCCTATTTTAGCCTCTAGGGCTGACCATGTTAGTCTGAGGGGCTGGTCACCCCTCACATGTATTTTACCCATATTTATTCCCCATTTATGGTCCTGGGTATTTTTCCAGGTCATGGAGATATTTATCACCAGTCGGCTGCCTTCATGTAGAGGTATATATAGCCAGCATGCCTCCCTCATATTTCATTGCTTGCCTAGCTTGTCTGGCTACAGTCCCTCACTTACGAGGTTCTCCCCTCTTGCTCGGGACATGTATTCCTTTTGGTGATGATATTGAGAGCAGGTTCTCACCTGTGTTTCCTCTCTCTCTCTCTCTCTCTCTCTCTCTCTCTCTCTCTCTCTCTCTCTCTCTCTCTCTTGTGTTTCCACTTTCCCTTCTTCCGCTGCACATTCTATCAAGTTTCAGGGTAATGGACAGGAGAGTGACAAAGAGTCAGTGATGGTTGGAGTCGCATCTTGGATCGTCTAGTGCTAGATGGAGGCATTAGGCGCAAAATCAGAGACCAGCTTGCTGCATACAAGTCCTTTCGTGGTGCTTTTGGTTGTGCGGATGCACAGGAGGATAGATTTAAGGTTGGGACTACTTTGTGGTGGGAAGACTATGGTTCAGATGGGCCTGCGCAGCAACACTTGGCTATCCGCATTCTCAGCCAAGCTGTAAGCTCCTCTTGTTTGGAGCAGCTTTGGAGTTCTTACAGCCATATTGCATCAAAGAAGAGGAACCGCCTTGGTGTAGAAAAGGCCAATGATCTTGTCTCTGTAAGCGCAAACTTGCGAATGCTTTGCAAGGGTGCGACTGCAAAGGCAGATCCCTTTACTCAGTGGGAGATAGAGCAGGAGGGGGGAAATGAGTGGAGACACAACAGAGCCCAGAGGACGATGCCACTACCTTTCAAACTGGTCATGTAGGCAACCATGATCATGACGCCAGTACTTCTCATGCTCCACCCTCCGATTGAGCATTGCAGGCTCTATGATTTATCCTTTAGCTATGTTTCATTGTTTTTACTTTTGAGTCTTGACTCAGCACTTTATGTGCATTGTAGACACTAGTCTTTTGTTATTTGATAGTGATCATCATTCCATGCTTATATATTGGTTTGAACTTTGTCAGTGTACTTATTAGCACCTTTTCGGTGTTTGCGCCATGTATTGTACATTTAAAGTGATGCCTTGAAAGTTCAAAGTGTAAAAACATAAATGTTATTTTATTTAGTGTGCTTTGTAGTCAATAAATTGCATATTCCATATGCCGTCCCTGTCCCCCTGTCCCCGTTCCCTGCCTTTTGCCATTCCCCGTCCCATGTGACTATGACCATACCTCAAGCTTTCCCATGTGGACCGTAACCAGGTGCTCCGATATGATTTGCTTCAAGCACAAAATAGGGACACTTGGATTACCCCGGCACGGCCCTTGCCCGTCAAGATGCAGTATTATCAGGATCACTTCCTTAGGCTCACTAAGGATGGGTTCGTACAAAGACCAAGCTACATGGATATCTTTATGTCTCATGCCATGAGGATTGCCATTGGTCAGCCCCGAGTTTCATCCCATCCCCTAGAGATCGAGGCCGGCAGAGCAGCGAGGATACCCAAGGAGGACACGATTTGCACATTATGCAGTAGAGAGGTGGAGTCTGAGGAGCATTATCTATGTCAATGCTCAGTCCACTATGAGATCAAAGGGAGATACCATTGCCTTTTCAAAGAGGGGTTCGGTCCTATTAGCCGTATCATGGATTATCCAGACCACAGATGCCTGGGCTTGTTCTTGCTGGAGCTACGACAACACAGAGAGAGCCTAATCAAAGCACAGACGTCACGAGCTAGTTCAACCAAGCTCAGGATCACCAACTTCTTCCAACCCCAGCAGGCTATGCCTACTTCACCAGCAGATCCGGCACTTCATCAGACTCGGACAGTATCCAGGAGCAGAGGGGTCACTCTACCGCGAGCCACAATGCTCCGAGCTATGAGACGACCTCGGCCCCCTGACCACGACCACCACCAGTCCATCAAGCCCAAATCGATGTGATCCTTACACATCACCGACGCACGATGGAGGCCTCTTCTTCTCAGCCTCTCTTCACTATTTCAGATCTTGCGGCCACCCTCTCCTGCCCAATGATGGATCTCCTCCATGGACCCTTCCCCTCAATAGATTCACGATAGACTGCATTCTGATCATTCTTGTATACTTTATAGCATGCTCCCATGTTTTTTCTGTGCATTTACCCAGCACTTAGCTTCAGTTACTAGGTTTCCAGTTTCAGTTTGAGTTTTCCAGGATGATGATATTCCATGGATGATACTTGTAATCATCTTTTGTCCCATAGGCCCATCGGGCCTTTTGTAAGACGTAAATATAACTCTCTCTCTCTCTCTCTCTCTCTCTCTCTCTCTCTCTCTCTACATTGTGCTAGTCATCATCAATAACCAAGGGCTGAAAGTATTTATCAAAGTATAATCCCCATCTGTAAAATTCCGCATGTTGCACATCATCATTGCCAACAAGCACAAAGAATTGAGCGAACTACACTGATCATCGAGACTGAGAATCAAGCATCGGAAAGCTGTGATCATAGGCAACATCTTTTTCAGCAGTAGAAGAGCAAAAAGATGAATAAAGAGCTGTAATAAGTGATTATTGAGGAGCTGTACACTGATTAACTTGAAAGAAGAATTGCAGCATATTTCTGAAGAATTTTGAAGACTATGATTTCTAGGATTATAATGATTTCCTATCATTGATTTTTGATCCTCTGAAAAAAGAAGATTTGGAAACCCTTGTGATCGCAATTGAGTGTCTTTAGGGACGCGAATGAGTAAGAGAGAGAGATACTTTTGCAAATTTGAGTCTCCTTTAGAGATGCAATTGAGACCCTTGTGGCCGCGAGTGAGTGTGAGCATGAGATACCTCTACAGCCAGCCATTATGGGGCTTATTTGGGAACCAAGACTGACATTTTAAATATGTGGAATTAAACAATGCAATATACTAGCAGCTTACTGTGAGAAAGGGTTTAGCTTTAGGAATTATATTGTTCCATTCTCCAAAGATATAGACAAGATCCAAACCTCAATGTAGATCTATGACTGTGCAGTTTCTCAAGGACCTGATACCAAGAAAAATCAAAAAAGAACATAAGAAACCTCCTTATTTTTAGTGGTTAGAAAAATGATTAAACTAGTAGATGTTAAGAGGCAAAAGTTTATGTATATCCCACCTTTGGATTTTTCATTGCCTCCATTGTCCGCTCTCTGATTCGTTGTCTCGTCTCTAGAACAAAGTAGCTTACATGTGAAAGCAATTCAAAACTCAAAAATTCCATTTCACATTACAGCCATCTGCATAACTGGCATAGTCATGTGGAAATAGAACAGAAATGGAAACAACTGAAGCCTGGGCAACAAAAATGGCTATGAAACAGCAGGTCTTATATGCATTCGTACCTTCAGTGTGCTGCCGTCCCTTATTCCAGGGAACTTTTCCTCTATTTGCAGCAGCTAAACGTTGCCTTCTTTGCTTCTCTTTTGCCAAGAGGTCAGCATCACCTACGCCCTTCAACAAGCACATTACATGAAGTGAGAAGGGAATTTTAAGAACTGTGTCATTATTTTGAGGTGGCTAAGGTTTTTCCAAAGGCCAAAAATTAGTGTTTACTCCAGTATCTTCTACTATGAGGCTAGTTACATGACCACTTCAACCATCAGAGAGGAGACCATCTTGTCCACCCAGGCCCGGAGGCATTAATCGGGCAACCTGGGGCAGGGAACATTCACCAGCCTGAGACAGATGAGTTTCTTTTCCAAGGGACCAGAAAAATGTTACTTACTGTGAGAACGAAGGGCAAGAAACTATTGTTACTTACTGTGATGCCTTTGTTGGACACTGCTGCATAGATGCATTTCATCCCTGCAAAAACAAGCCGGTGGATCAAGCTTAACATACGACCATCACACGAGTAGCAAAGTCACCAGATAATCTAACAGAGAGAGAGTGAGGAAGGCCTAAATACCTAGAGCATACTTTTTACCCTTGTTCCAAGGAACTTGTCCCTTGTTAGCCTCGCTTATCCTCAACCTTCTGAGTTTCTCATTTTTTATGATAGAGACTTCCTCTTCTAGAGTAGGAGCATCATGACCCTGTGGGGTAGAAAGAGCCTCTCCAGGTGCAAGCGTTTCTATGGTTTCCTTGTCTTCTGGGGACTGCAAGAATGCTTCTATGGTTTCCTTGTCTTCTGCGGATTGCAAACATGCTTCCTTGTCTTCTGCAGACTGCAAGCATACTTCTATGCTTTCCTTGTCTGGGAAGGCTAAGTACACTTCTTCTTCTTCTTCTTCTGCAAGGGGCAATGCAGCACCAGTCTCTGCAAAGCACTGCAATGCCCTGGCCAAAACAGTTATGTCTGCATAATCTCCGCAAACAGTGAACTCCGTGTTTTGTTTGATCCTTTCAACTGCGGCAGAGTTAGCAGCTGGCACTGCTACAATTCTACTAAACGCTCTTGAGCTTATCCTTTTCCCTTGCAAGAGAGACGATCTGCTCCAACTGCATTCGGAATTAGAGAGCGGATTCCTTCTGCAGCAGCCTGTTGAGCAAGACTCTGATAGCCCTAAGAGGCTCTGAGAAAAGTTTTCCGCAGAAGAAAATGATGAAAATGACGGCGGACCATGCCATACATCGGACCCCGGCAGCACTTGAGTACACCTGAAAAGAAGGCTTTCTAGTTCAATCAAACGACATGAAAGAAGACTTTTAGTTTACAAGATTAAGAAAACAGACCTGAACTGAAGCAAGCATGTCTCCTTCTGCAAGGTGGGAGGAGTAAGCATGTCTCCTTTGCATGTCTCTGTGTTCTAATGAGCAAGTGGAATAAGATAATTTTTCATTACCGCATACAGTAACCTACTAGTTTTTTCTATGGGGTTTGCATATGAGGGTCCTTTGGTGAGCTATGGACAATCTATCTATATCTATACTTCTTCTATACGTCCATACTTACTTATCTATACCTATTATGAGATACACATATTCACTCTATATGAGATACACATTAATTAATCAGGCCCCATAACATATTCACTCTATATGAGATACACATTAATTAATCAAGCCCTATTGGCCTGATTAATTAATGTATACCAAAAGCGAAGGTTCAACCTTCGTCTCTCTCCGTAGTCTCTCCCCCTCTCTCAAGCCATTGTCTGTCCAGAGAGAGAGAGAGAGAGAGAGAGAGAGAGAGAGAGAGAGATTTCATGAACAAATGAAAAAAGGGGGAGAAGAGAGAGTAGACGTGGTTGAATTTTTATATATTTTAAGTGGTTTTAACTTGGCACTTTCTGCTTAGCAAATTTAGAATACCCCTTATACCTCCTAATTTGCAAATGCAAGCCCAAATTTTATTCCAGCTAGGCGCACTATGTGTTATGCCCTCACATTTAAGGGTCAACACCTTTTTAGTCAACAAGCAAATGAGGTATAATTTTCTAATAATCAAGGGTCGAATCTTTAGCTTACAAAAATTCTTGAGGTTTTTTTTTTAAGATATCTAAATACCTTAGAATTTTCATTAAGACCTAAATTTTGGAGTTCTAATTGATTTTTGAGCCTACGATAGATTATATTACACCATAGATATGTTTGTGTAGCAATGCACATCCAAAAACTTTGGAAAGCAAGGAGAAATTGGCTAATTAAAGCCTTTGATCCAAATATAGCCCAAGTAGCTCTACGTTACATATGTAATTTGGCCTATGAATTTCTATGGAATTGAGTGTAAACATATCTCGAGTGCCTAACCCTTAGTGTGATGACACCACCCATAAGAGAAAGAAACCTTTGCAGAGCCTTTAAAAAGCCTAGAGGTAACCAATGTAATCCCATAAAATCCCAATTCTCCTTCACTATGTACCTGATGATATGAAAAAAGAAAATCTTTTATTTTCACTATCCATGTATTCCAAATAATTCCAAAGTTGGTTAATAATGAAAACATAAATATGTCCACGGACACATTTCTGTCCTATTACCAAACTAGTATTAGTATAAAAAACCAATCCAATTAGTGTATTTAAGAAAATTTAGAGATCTTTAATGTTTTTTAAGATTTCTTTGATGATTAAGCTAACTAAAATCTATGTAACACTCTAATCTAATCAAATAGGGTGTGTTTGTGGAGCGAGCGCGAGTTAGCGAGAAGATTGGGTTATTGACAACTTACCAGTGCATGAGCGAGCAAGAGTGAGCCAAAAGATGTATGGATGTGTACAAATGTAATTAATTACAAAGGAATACTAAACTACCTATATTTATTAATATCAAATAACAAGTTGCTCATGAATTGACAAGCAATTTACAAATAATATAACATAAAAATATATACCAATGGTAATACTGAGGCAAGAACAAGTAACATTATAGTGCTAGTTTTTAGGAGAATCTGAGACATATGGCATTTCATGATAACTTCAAAAAGTTGAAATTTCTACCACATGGAGATGCCTATGCTGGTATTTCTACCATCACAAAATAGTGCTATACTAGGTATTCCTAGTCTACCAAAAGGAGGCACAAGAACTCTGGCCTAATGTGAAGTGGAAGGGTAACTCGTTACAACTTTTGTGAGCATGTCCTTCAAAACATTTTGAGCTATTTTTGCTTGATGGATGTGCATATTTTTATTCACATCTTGCCCAAGCACCATCAAAAACACAAATATATATATGCCTGCAAGCAAGATATGTCTTCTTGTTTTTTACCCTTTAACAAGAGGGTTGCTTCTATATTATCACTTCAAATTGTGGCATCCCCTGCTCATCAGCACCCTTTATTTTCACATAGAATGTTTCTTTGACACCAACCTTGTATACGACTCCGCCAATAACCTTTTCTTTCATGTCTAATGCTTGCTGAATCTGTTCAAATGCAGCTTTAGATATACCTCTTCTATAGAGAAACTTATGGCTTTTTTTTCCCCAAGAAGGCCAGTGTCACCATGTGAAGTTGTGGATGTTGGGAGATCCTCAAGTGAAATACCAATATCAAAACCTGCACAAATAAGCTTTTGTGCTTCCCCAATTTTCAAGGGGGTGCCCTTTGCAATGGGCCATACATCACGAACACTAGGGGGTGGATGTAAAACTAGTGTCTAAATCTTCCATGTATGTCTGACATCAGTATTGCAAAAATAGCACATCTTATCTTTTGTCCATTGTGACAACTAATAGTCACTTAAAAAACAAGGAACGACATCCCCACCTCGCAATTGTACTACATCACATTTATGACCCTTTGCCCAATGATGGCACTTTACCCTGCTTGTCTTTGGAACTCTCCTAATAGCCACTTTGTATTATGAATTTCTTTTTTCATTTCTACTAGTTGTGTGACGTGCGTGTAGCACCACTGCGGGTGCCCTCACAACGGAGGGATCGGCGACTAGTTCACCACCCAGCCATAGAGGAGAATGAGGATTACCTCCTCATTCCCGGGCTATAAAGTGTGTGGCCTGCCGTCCACACTAGCCCGGCCGCCCATGTCTCCGCACGGGCGTCCTCTCCCACTGAACCCCGGATGGCCTCGACACTTCGGTCGAGCGCTGCCATCCGGTCCGCCGATGGTAACAAGCATTACAGCATACGTGACAAGTTGTTTGTCTATATCATGCTCCAAGTCTATCGTTGCATCCTTTGCCTTTACAGAGTCCACCCGGTCTACTATCACGGCGGAGATGAATTCTGGTCTATGACTACAATAAGGAGCATTTTCCTCTTCTCCTTGGTGAAGAGGTCTCTTTGCTCGAACAGTCTTCTCCTCCCCCTTGAATTTTAACATGTCTATAAACATTGGAGTTCCCATCACTGCATCACCAACTATTCTTGAAGTGGCTCTAGGAGATGGGCTGGTCTTTTGCCTTGACAAAGTTATATCTATTAGCATTTGAAGATTGGGTCCACTACCAATGTATTTTCCCTTCATGAAAGCTAGTTGTCAAGGGCATTGCAAGTTTGCATTTATCATATCTGTGATACAAGCATCATAGAGACTAATTTTGTGCTTATAGGCCTCTCCTGCTAGCCAACTCCCTTGTTTTGATTCCAATATATGTCCTGGGCACAAATGCATTATTATGGGATCCCCACCCTACACACAAATAGGATTCTTAGGTCTTGACACTGTATGCCTTCTCTGCAGGAGTGTTCAAGGTGACTGTTTACATGAATTCATCTAGTGAATACAATGATTCACTTATCCAAGGTCCACCAACAAAGACAACATCATATTTAAGGGATTCTAGGGTAACATGGAATGTAAATTCCATGTCGCCATCGATTATTTGAGTAGTGTATCTAAAAGAACTTGGAACTTTAATGTTTTGTCCATTAGCTCGTCTTGCAAGACTATTCCTTGTAGGGATGAGTTTAGTTGTCCCAATGACACCCAAGTGTCTATTGTCACGATGTTATGACTAGCTCAATGACACCCAAGTGTCTATTGTCATCAATGACACCCAAGTGTCTATTGTCATCACGACTAGCTCAAGGGTCTAATTAATGCGTGTTTGCGTTGAACATCATTGCCTGTAGGGAAATCCAACCATACCATGATAGAATCTTCCAAAGGAACCATGGATGTTTCGATTATTGTTTCAGCTTCAAATCATGTTTCTGTTTCATATTCCCATTCATTTTCATCCTCTATTTGGGTCTCAGCTTTTTCAACAGTACCCAATGCGTACACTAGCACACTTGGCCCTCTGACAATTCTTAATGAGGGCTGTTTGGAAACTTGCAAATCCTCAGTCTTATTTTATGTAGTTTGTTATGTCCTTGTATAACTCAGGTTGAGCTATTAAAGGTGCAAGTGTTGATGTGTGATGAGCATTCCTCCAAATGAGGTTTTGAGAGATTGTTTTAATCTTGTAAGAGAATTATCGAATTCCTCACGTGCTTTTTTCTGAAGCCTATAGTTCGTACAATCTATCTCAAATGACTCTTCTGTAGAGAGTATGTCTACCTCTTGAAAGAGGAAGCGGTACTCATCTAGGCTTTATATTTTGGTTGCTCTTTTAGGATTGGCATTATGAGGCTCAATCACAACCGATGACCCTATAAGACATTCAACTAAGCTAAGCATGCTCTCCTGAGCTTGCTTTTTGCGTTTCTCATATGTCATGTGATTATCATTATCCATTTGGGGTGGTTAGGTGGGTTCTAGTTTCTTGATTGGTCTATGTGGTGCACTGAGTGAAGATTAAGAACTTGTTTCATCCTCGCTTAGTGATGTACTAGAACTTGTTTCATTCTTTGACCTCCTTTGGTTTGTTAGTTTTTCATTATGTTTACCCATGCGACGAGATCGAATTTTCTTTTGGGTTTTTGTATCATGTGTCGCACTTATGGGTGTCGAGGTTTGTGTGGTGGCCTTTGATGTGGATGCTTCTGCATCCTGTATAGATTTTGGCTCTTTCGTGTTTACGTCTCCTTTTGGGTTTATGTCCTGTATAGACTCCTTTTCCCTGTCTTTTAATTCGACCTTAAGTTTCGATAGTTTTTTGTCCTTTGTTTTTCTTGGTTTTATAAGATTTTGCTCCTTCTTTTGGGTTCTGTTTTGAAGCATGTTCTTTTACCCGTGTTGATGAGGTGTTGTCTTGTACATTCTTTTTTATTGTTTGTCGTGCCTCGGCTTGTAAACGTGTTAGGACATTTAAGATAATTGCCCGTTTTGTACACTTACGATGTTAAGAGTTGTGTTTTGTGAGACAAGTTATATTGAAGCAACTCGTCTTGGGCAATCTTGGAACATGTGATCAATGCCACATCGTTCACACATTGGTCGCAAGGTGTCAGTGACTATGGGCATGGAAGTATTCCAAACTGTGCAGTCTGCCACCTTGTGAGGTCCACGACAATAGAAACACTGAAGTGTCCGATTAACTGCTTCCTGAGTAGTTTCTACCCTTTGGACTATTTCTATTTGGTGCACGAAAGTTGGAGGTTTTGAGTACATTGTGGATGAAGCGGGACACTTTTTAGTGTCATGGTCAAAGGTTTTTTAGTATAGTAGAGCAAGTGCCTTGTATGCACAATGAGGATTGCGATGGTCGTAGTGATTGCATTCAACACAAGGCATTTTGCTCATCACTTTTATAGGCATTAAGGATGTTTAGTTTTGAAGGTTTTGATCCTCTCTTACAGATGTTGGCTGTAAGGTTTTAAACAAGGATGCATAAAATTCTGGGAATGCCAATTGTGAGACCAATCTTTCTTTTGCCATTGCTTCACTTGGTTCAGATGTGATCCATCCTAAGCATGTGCAAACACAGTTGGTCAGTCTGCAAATTCGCATCATGACTTTCACGTCTTGGATCTTCACGTCTGTAGATTCACGTCATGACTTTCACATCTTGGATCTTCACGTCTGCTCATTCACATCGTGGAGAAAAAAAAATCGAGGTCAAAATTTACAAATTCAAGGAGTTCCATCTCAAGGCTTAAGAACCTACACTTTCACGATTTAAGTCTCATCATGGATTAAGCCACATCACACAATAGCCACTATATATTTGTTAAGCTTATTGCTTATTATTCTTTTGGCTAAATTAATATAGCAGCTGCTCCATAAGAGTACGAATCCATACTCATGCACTGGAGAACATTTGCATCAATGCCTCACTATCAATAACTTGGTGGGCGAAAGCCTGGTCAATGGTACAACCCATTGTTTGAAATTTTCCTTCAAATTATAAACCTCTCCAAACGATGCCACCATCTTCACAAATCAATGATCTCCAATCCTTAATGAAGATATCTATATTAGCTTACAAGTCGATGTAATTCTTTCAAGCCTCACCAACAAGTGGCTACTTCAACAAAGAGCAGTTCAATAAGAGTCTATATGACTCAATTCTTGTACTTGATGTAAATCTGCTTAATAAGAGCACTTAAATATGTATAAAAACATAAAAAGCACATGGGTAGAAGAAGATAGGATCAGGTGCTACTCAACAACATTTGACAAGAATCCTGCCACACAAAGGGAATACGTTCCTCCGGATCCTTCTCTCTCTTCTCTCTCATTATTAACATCTCTTAGTGTCCCCACTAACAAAAATCACATGTAACCTTGCCGATGATTGCCAATAACAAAGTGAGCCAAAAAGAAAAAAGAAAAAAAAGGGCTCTCACAAATATAAAAATGCAATCATTCACAAAAACTACCCACCTCGTTAGGAATTCCCAATACACCACTAACCTCTTCATTCATTAACTAGCTTTTCTTATTTCTTTCGGAGGAGGAACACAGACCATTGAACGTCATTCAACATCAAAGCCATCGACAAAGCTTGTTCATTCTCCCCACACAAAAGTCTTCAACATGATCACGAGGACGCGCATCAAGAAGGGGGGAATGTTAATCCAATTCTAGGATTAATAAGAGCTACCACCATTATCTTACATCAAGGATTCATGATAGATACACCAAAGGGTCATACATTCAAGATATCAAGCAATAGTGTCCAAAGCTACAACTTGGAAGGGCGCTTGTAATGGTGTGACGGAGTATTTATGGCAATTCTCGCTTCAAGAGCATGTGGTAGCAAGATAGGATGAAGTCCTAAGTGATATACTTCATGTATATATTATGAGAGTAGTCATTGTAATAGCATTAGGCCTCTTATGAGCCTAAAGTGCCTGACCAGCCACAATTTAAGTGAGTGTGAACACTTATAGCCATGTATATAAGTGAATTTCTCTCATAATAGAACATACTCTCCCATTGTGTAATTGAGTCTTTCTTTTGCTAATCTCTCTCCCTAATGCATGCTAGTGAGTGTGTGTGAGTGAAGTGAGGTGAGAGGAGGGACGAGGATCCGTAGTGCAACGCGGCGGTGTGACAACGCTCACGGCGGGAGACGCGGTGGAATTGCTTCTCAAGGAGTTGTAGAGCTTGGAGACCTCGAGGGTTACAAGCTTGGCCATTGGAAAGATCCTCATGACAGTTGTGGTTCACCAGGTAAGCTCTTTTTGGATGTGTTTCAAGGAGGGTCAGGGTGAGCCTTAACAACCCTTCATAAATGACCCTCAAAATGGACAAATTGACAACTCATGAGTATCTACTCATTCGCCGGTGGTTTGCTGCACTGATTCGATGGGCTGGAGCACCAATGAAGTAGCTATGTTGGGCTAGAAGAGTTTGGGATAATTTGATGTATGTAAGGAGATAGAGCTCCTCCACCAGCTGGGGGTACAGAGGGTTAGTTGAAAAAGAGGAAAAAATATTAATTATCTACTAATCCTAATTAGCTTGGTGATTAGCAAGATAATGGGCTCACAAATTGATGAATTCTAGGCTAGGCTCTGATACCATGTTAAAATTACAGCAATGTGATGAGCTATGGTGGATCAAATGCTAGAATCAACATCATTAACAAAGTGATTAGACGATAATTAAGATGTAGGCATGATAATTAAGTGATTAAATGATAATTAAGATGTGATTAGTGAGTAATTAACTAATAGCTTAATGTAGGCATGGATAATAAAAAACGAGCAAATTCTCATTAGGCCAATGCCTCAATTTATAGAGTTTACATCCAAGCATCTAATCCCACTGATTTCTCCTTGATTCACTCCACCTCTTTTGCTTGATTCTCTCCACCCCTCCACCTCTTTTGCTTGATTCTCTCCACCTCTCCAAGAATATCTCCACACCTCCTAAATCTTCTCATGCTACCCTTTATTCTCTCCCAGTAGATTCTTCTCACCTTTTCACAGGTTCTCTCACATTTACAGATTCTCTTTTACAGCCTCTAGCCAAGGGCTTGTTCCCGCACACACCCTATTCACTTGTATATTTCAACACTAAATACGTCCTATTTACCAAGAGGAATGTTCATGATGCATGATCTGATGCCATTACCGCCACCTTTCTACCACCACAGCCACCACAGGCCAAGATCAACCAGGTGTTGATTGAAGAACCCTTGGAAGAGGAGGAAGCTATGTGTGAAGTAGAAGTGAATAATGACTACTACGAGGAACCACTCGAGATCGCACAAGAGTATTATGTCCTATAAAATAGCACGCCAGTACTAGTGTTTTAGACCACGGTACAGTGGAAGGGAAAAGAAATAAACTTGACTATGAGAAGGGGACCCATACAGTGTTTCCATTGTAGTGGAGCTCATTGAGTAGCGGAGTGTCCTCTGAAAAATGTAGCTAACGCTAGTGAACTTCAGCCGATAGCAGCACAAACCAACATAATGCCAACTCTTTCCTTCTTTATCAAGTGTGGTGTTGATCATCTCATCAAAGACTGCCCTTATCGCACCAATGGTAATGCTTCTACATCTAACCATGCCACCATTAGGACTATAAGTGTGTAGCCTGGAAATATCACGCCGGTAAATGTCTTACATGCACACAAGAGAAATAGGTGGACAAAGGGTGTTAATCCCATTTTGGATCAACAAAGATGCTCCCCGATTGAAGACATTAATAAGTGTCATGTAAAGGCACTATAAAAGTTGTACATTTTGAGATACTGGCCACCCAAGGTCTTAGTTAGTAAGTTTTGGATGCCCAAGTGTGAATAAGGGCCAGTTGTATAAAAGGCAATTCTCATAACGAAATGACATGCTACGAGAGCTCTTATCTTTGGAGAGAGAGAGAGAGAGAGAGAGAGAGAGAGAGAGAGAGAGAGAGAGAATATACTCTAGTGCATGTTCGTCCTTCATGCATGTGTGAGAGGTAGATTTCCTTGCATTGTGGTGCGAGTGACTCCATAATGACAGTGTGGAGGTGGAGATCGGAGGAGTGGAGCTTCCAAAGCAAGCTTGGGGAGCCTCAAGGGACGCGAGCTCGAAGCATTGGTAACTACCCAAACAATTTTTGTATCTATTGCTTCTCCCATTTGCAGTTGTGTGGAGTTCCCTCTTGGGAGGTGTGGTAGCCCATAACATTTTTGGCGCCGTTGCCGGGGAAATACCTTTGTTTCTTCCATCCTCTTAGAGCTTCAGCTCCCACTATGCAAGATTCACCATTGCCTTTACATTTGGAAGGTGCAACGAGAAGAAACTATGTAGATAAGGTTTGAATGGTAGAGAAAAAATTATAAAAAATCATGTGTTAGAAGTGTGGGTGAATACTTAAAGGAAAGCTACCCTCAATTTTACATTCAATTTTATTATTTTTTGCTAGCAATTCCTATAGCATGAGCTAGCAAGAGGTGACACATTTTGTTCTGTTTTTAAAAAAATCACAAAAGTTACAAAAACAAAGAGCCATTAGTTGTGTTTATGACTTGCATTGCATTCCTCATCCTTGGCACAACCATTCGGGATCATTTGGATAGGGAAATCACCCTCTAACCATCATTCTGTCAATGTAGTTAACACATGAAAGTGCAGGAAACGTTTTACTTCATGAACCATTGCCTGGTACTTCACGGCATGAAACACCTTCCACAATCAGTGTCGGGAATCTCGGGATTACCTTACTAAAATTATGTCGTCTTATCTTGACACATCTGACATAACGAAATTGAAAAATTTGATCACGTGAAATAGCAACGAAGCATTTCACAATGTGAACCACACTCAACAGTGAGTCATGAAAAATGACAACAAAATCATGCAAACGATAATTTTTGAAAAAAAAAACTAAAAAATGTACCTTTTTTTCAAATTCATGGAGATAAAAGACACACTTTCATGTCAAACATTTAAAAAAAACACTACTTTTGTGAAAAAAGAATGCATAAAACATTACTTACATTTTACTCTAAACCCAAAAACGTCCAATTAAAAAAAGAATTATAAGGGAGAAGAAACTATTCCAATTAACTAGGAGAGTCATTGGACCTTTTGCTTAAAAATATCAATTATTTTTTGGTGCAAGTCTCCAAAAGTTTTTTTAACTCAAAATCCATATACAAGAATTTCTATATCATGCAAATTAAGCATGTCTACATGTCGACAAATTTCACTTTTCTCTCCTTTTTTTCTTTGTTTAAGCATCTCTAGATCATACTTTCCCTTGAGCACGGATAAGTTTTGTACCAAACACACATTTCTACACTACATGTTGTATGTAGCGTGTTATAAACTGCTAGGTGATAAAATTGGTGTTACTTTTAGACCCAATATAGTTTGATGAAACTCTCTTACATGGCGATAATGCGTTGTCTAAGAAAATAAATTTTATTTGTATACAAAGTTGATCCAATGGTTGAATTTAAGCATAGTTTGATATTAAGACAGGTAAGTATATGGAGTCCATGGCCATAAAAGAGGTTTATTGTTGAAAGCAAAGATGTCTCTAGATTTAGATAGAAATCCAACAATCCAAATGGTTAAATTTTAGATGGTAATGAGTACTATAATTTATTAGTTAGCTTTATTTTGATCTAATAGTTCAATTTAGACTTATAGTCTTTGTAAAAACACAGTTTTCGGTTTATAACAGTTAGATTTTAAGCCATGAAAATGACAACAGTTGTTGTTTTGAAAAATTGATGAAAATTTGGATTCCAGAATCCACTTTGTTGACAAAGTGGATTATGGAATCCAAAATTCCGTTGACTGATGTTTCTATCGTGACATCGAAATTTTTATCCAAAAATAGAAATTTTGGTTCATAAATGAATGAAAATTTCACTTTTATTGGACAAAAATTTAGTTTGTCTCGATAGAAAAAATTCCATTGAAAAGGCTATCGACGATGGAAAAAATTTTCATTGACAGAAATTTGGATTCCGGAATGTAAATTTCCATTGATGGATTGAAATTTTTGTCCGACGGAAATTTTAATCCGTCGTGAAAATTTACATTCCAAAATCCAAATTCTTTTTGACGAAAATTTATTTGTCGATGGACTAAATTTTTTCATCTTATAAAAGTAAAATTTTCGTTCATTATGGACCAAAATTTCTCTTTTTTTTAAACGAAAATTTTGCTATCATGATAGAAACGTCAGTGTGTCTGGAATTTTGGATTCCAAGATCCACTTTGTCAACAAAGTGATTCTAGAATCTAAATTTTCATCAATTTTTTAAAACGATAGCTGTTGTCACTTTCATGGCTTAAAATCTAACTGTTATAAACTAAAAACTGTGTTTTTGTAAAGACTATAACTCCAAATCGAACTGTTAGATCAAAATAAAGTAAATTGATAAATTATAGTACTCACTACCGTCTAAAATTTGATCGTTGTTAATCCAATTCTAGGATTAACAAGAGCTATCGCCATTATCTTACATCAAGGAGTCACGGTAGATATACCAAAGGGTTATACATTCATAATATGAAGCAACAGTGTCCAACTTGGATGGGCGCCCGCAATGGTGTGACGGAGTATTTATGGTAATTCTCGCTTCAAGAGCGTGTGGTAGCAAGATAGGATGAAGTCCTAAGTGATGTACTTCATGGATATATTATGAGAGTAGTCATTGTAGCATTAGGCCTCTTATGAGTCTAAAGTGCCCGGTCGACCATAGTTTAAGTGAGTGTGAACACTTATGGCCATGTATATAAGTGAATTTGTCTCATAATACAACTCTCCCATTGTGCAATTGTGTCTTGCTCTTGCTAATCCTCTTGCTAATCTCTCTCCCTAATGCATGTTAGTGAGTCTGTGAGTGAAGTGAGGTGAGAGGAGGGACGAGGACTCGTAGTGCAACGCAGAGGTGTGACAACGCTCGCTCGTCGCAGGAGACACAGTGGAATTGCTTCTCAAGGAGTTGTAGAGCTTGGAGACCTCAAGGGTTACAAGCTCGGTCATTGGAAAGATCCTCATCACGACAGTTGCGGTTCACCAGGTAATCTCTTTTTGGATATGTTTCAAGGAGGGTTAGGGTGAGCCTTAACATTTTTGGCATCGTTGTCGAGGAGCCATCCCTTGGCTTTTTCCATTGTTTTGTCTCTAATCTATATATAATCCATTGCCCATTATCTTGATTAGTGATTTTCCATGAAAAAGATATGGATTTGATGGTGATTTGTGTGAGATTTGTTGTAGAATAGCTCTCTTTTTTGTTTTTGAAAAGAATGCTTTTTGCTTAATTTTTAGATTAATTTGTTATTTTTATTATTATTTTTATTTTTTCATATTCTTAAGGCTTGCACATAGTTGTATAAGTCTTAGTTTGAATCCATTGCATCAAACAATGCAAGAGAATGCATTTTTTAGTGAATGTTAGCTCTCTTTAGTTTAAACATAGATCAAAGATCATTAATTTTAGTTTAATTGTGTGTTTTTTGTTGAAATTGTTTGGATTAGAGTGTTAGCGAGCTTTATGAGTAGCTTAATCTTTCAAAAAATTTCTTAAAACCATAAAAAAAACCCCTTGAATTTGACTTATTTCTTTTAATGGACTGGTTTTTGTCATTAAGGGTGATTAATCTTGATTAAGAGACTAAAAAATTAGAAAATATGGTAATTGGGGTCTAAATTGATCATTTGAGTAGTCAAAATTGGGATTTTTGAGTGTTTTGAGAGTATCTAGATGCATCAAAACACCTAATCACATCAATTTTTTGATCAATTAGAGAAATTTGACTCTCTTTGCTTAATTCTACCTTAAAAAGAAGACTATAATTAAGAGTCTAATTAATCTCCTAATTTAGATTAATTTATACAATTGTTGATGAACATAGATTAGTGTTTTCTTGCTCTATCCAATGGTGTGCTCATTTGTGTGAATTAATTAGATATTAGTGGTTAATTAGAGTCCTTGATTAGTGTAAAAGAGGAAAAGATAATGAAAGGATCAATAGTGTATTAATCCTTAATAATCACCTTTTTTCATAACTCATTAAGGCTAATGAGCATTCAATGAGAAGATGCTCATGAGTTGTCAATTTGTCCATTTTGGGGGTCATTTATGAAGGGAGTAAGGTGTCATTAAAGGGTTGACTTTTTTGATTCCACTAAGGTTGGGGGAGTGGGAAGCTATAGAGGCATGTTTCCTTGTTTTTTTTCCACTCCACAGCTTTCTGGTGCCCCCACTGAGGAGAGCCAAGTGTTTTTCTTCGCCTACAAGGGTGTATGCCCCAGAGGTTGAAGGTTTTAGGGAAGTTGTTTTTTCTTGGGATTTGAGGTGAAGCTTGGGGATCAAAATGATGTCGTATCCAGAGTTTTTTGGTGGTCCTAGTGAAGATGTAGCAGATTTTCTTGAAAGGATGAAGGTTGCATGCATAAGCAACCACATCAACGAGCCGGCACAGGTATTGCAGTTGCTGAGTATATATTTGAAGGGAGATGCGAGGACATGGTTCAGAACTTTTGAAGAGTCGTTAAGGGATGCTGAGCCACACATTCCAATGACCGAAGATAGATTGAAGACTGCACTTTTGAACAGGTTCAAGAAGATTGAGGATGCAGACAGAGTCTGGCATGAAGTGCAGGGGTTGATAGAGGGCAAATTGGAGCCAATTGATGATTACATAAAGAAATTCTTCTTGCTGTGGGAGACCTTGTGCAGGGCTTTGGGGGAGGATCAAGTGCCTCCGGACATGATGAAGAAGGATCGTTTTGTTGCGGGATTGAAGGAAGGCATTCGCTGGAAGGTTGAATTAAAGAAGCCCAAATCTTATGAGGATGCTGTGGAGATTGCCAAATCAAAGGATTGGAAGTTGCAACGGATGAACCAGATGGGGATAGTTCGAGTGGTAGTGAGGCTTGAAATTAGAAGGGTAGAAGCGGTACCGATGAGAACCGTGCTGGAAAGAGTGCAACGGATAGAAGCTCAAATGAATAATGCCACACCACAGGGGACAAAGGTGGCACCCACAACTGTTACAGCTTCTGATGAAGGGCTTCAACAGGACATGAGGCAAATAGTGGATTGTATGAAGAATCTGAGTTTGAAAATGATAGGGAACACAGGTGGTGGTGGACGTGGCCGAGGCAGAGGTTATAATCAGGAAGGGGTTGAAGGTCAGACAGGCTATGGAAGTGGCCATGGTTTTGGCAGGGGTAGACGGTTTATTCCTAGATGTTGGAATTGTGGTGAATTGGGGCATGTAAGTCCCGACTGTGAGATAAGCCGCCGCGAATGTGGGGTGATATGTATCCCTTACCCTCTCAGATTCCCAATAGGGCAAATGATTATGGAATTGAAATTAAAGGTGAAGCAGGGACCAGTGGGTTGACAAATACGGAGAAGGGAAAACTAAGGTGGTGAATGTGGTCACCCTTGAGAAGACAAAGGAGACGGAAGCTAATGTAATGCCTTTGGGGAAACGGATGCCACAGGAAAGGGAAGGCAGGGATGCTGTAGGGCCTAGCAACAAGAAGAAAGGTAAAGTGAAGGAAGGAGGGGATGTAAAGGTCAAGCGAAAGCGGAAGCCTCGAAGGAAGTTTCAAGTGACTGATTTTCCACTAGGGGTTGGGCAAGATAGCTATAATTTGCAGGAGGACATGACTAGAAGGAAAGCTAATATTACTTTTGGGCAATTGATGGAGTTAGCTCCCAAATTGAAACGTCAGTGGAAAAGTCTCGTGAACCTGAGAAAGTAAGAGCCTGCCACCAGAGGGACAGTGACTGTTTTATCTGTTGTGAGGAGTTGCCTGATATATGTCCTGTGGTGGATGTATGGCACAAAGGGAAGAATCTGGGAGAGGCATATATAGATGGTGGTGCACAAATTTACGTAATCACACTAGCAAACTGTGGAGAGGCTTGGTCTTTATATTTTAATGAAGCGTCTGGTTTCCGTATTCGGTTAGGTGTGATCAAGGGGTTAGAACTGCAGGCTTTTAATGTAAAGGTGCTTGTGGATTGTCATGTTATGCTGGCAGGAATGGGTGCATTTCCCATCATTTTGGGAAGACCATGGTTGAGAGCGGTGAAAGCTGTTCAAGATTGGAGGAAAGGGGTCATTACTCTGTATGACAGGCAAGGGGACAAAAAGCAATTTAATATGGATAATCAGAAGCCTGTTGATGATGAAGGGGAGGATGAAGCAGATTCGAGTGTTGATGATACGACTAGTAGCACCACTACTAGTGAGGGAACAGAGGACACTTCATCCAATGAGGAGGATGCAGAGATGGCTACCCTGGTTATTGATGAGGAAGTGTTTAGTGACAAGGTTGCCCAACAAGAAGAGGCCATACAGGAAGAATGCGAGGTGACTGATTTTATGACAGAGGATGCCCTTGAAGAGTATATGTTTTTTGAGGCAGATTTCCTTCAAGATCCTGATGTACTTCCTTTGGATGCTATGGTTGAGATGCAAGTGAATCATGAGCAGATGTATGCATGTGATGTGAAAGAGTATGCTTTTGAGTCTTTGGATGATGATGTACCTTTGTGGGATGAGTGGGATATAGAAAGTCTGCAGGATGATGAACCTGAGTTAGAGTTGGATGATCAGATGTGCATTAATGTTAAGAAAGCCACGAGCATAATTGATACTATGAGGGAGGAGCGACACCAAAAGACTATGAATGATGTTGATGCTATGGATGAGACTATGGATGCTGTGATAGATGAATTTCTTATTGGCCTTGATAAAGGTGAACACACAAAAACTGAGGTGGATGCTTTGGCAATGGTGCCTTTTGAAGGGGAGTATGTTTTGCCTGTAGTGGATGGCTTTGATGGTGATGTTTCTTATGTTAATGGATAAGAAAGTGCTATGGGATAACAGGTTATAGAGTCTTGTTCTTTGGGATGTGCACAGCAAGTCTTTCTTGATGAAGCTTTTATTAGTTATTACCCTCAGTAGGAGTTGCTTCACTGGTTTTCTAATAATAGCGTTGACCACATCAGTGATTATGGAATTGAAATGAGGCAGGATGTTATGTATGTCAAGAGCTTTATTTCCAAAAGTTCTTATGTTATGTTGTGGGATGTGGGATGGCAAACTACGTCTTGGGAAGATGATAATGTTTCTTCGAACACATGGAATAGAGATGTTTTGGTTACCTTGTATGATGCTCAAAGGATTGACACAGGGAAACGTGGTCGTATGCTTTTTGCTGCTGATCATAAATGATTCAACAGGCTAGGGGTTGGGCAAAGTATGTCAGGAAAATTTTTGTAAAAGTGTTTTGGGCTTTGTGTACATATGGATGCATGGCATGCAAAAAAGCTTTGCCCTGAATGCCCTGGCAGGTGTACAGAGTGGATGGTTTTGTAGTAGGCTAGTACATGCATGGTTTTTTTTTTGGGAGCAGGTGCTTGAGATTTGAAGTTTTTTTTTTTCATTACAGCAGTGTGTATGGCTACTAGTGGGAAATGACCTTATGATAGGCGCTGCTCTTAGTGATTGTGTATACCAAGTGTGGTGCTGTTTTCAAAAGCCGTCAAGTGCTAGTGGCCATCGCAGCTCATATATGTGATCGCTACAGTAGTGGTGGGCTTTCTCAGAGTGATGGCAATGGCAATATTGCTGCTGGCTGAAGAGAGAGTTTCAGGAAGGTGGAGGTGGCAGCCTGGCCATGCACGTAGATGATCGAGAATCTTTTGGTGGAGGAAGAGGCCGGAATCAGAAAAAAGGGAAAAAAGGCTAAAAAAAGAAAAAGAGGAAATGGGCGTTGGGCGGCGTAATACAGGTGTAAAGGGGGTTTTTTTGACACGGGGGGTGGCGTTTGTCGGAAAGAGAGAAGCAAGTGATGGGAAGGATGAGTCCATCACTCCTTGATTTGTTGAGAGGAGGATCATTCCTGGTAATCTCGCCCTTGAGAATTGCTACATGCAATGTTGGTGTGGATTGACGTGCGAGTTTGGAAGAAAGTGTTGGGGAGAATCCTGGTTGCAGATTTACGTGAGCTCTGATGGAAGGCTAGTGTTGCTAAATATGCACCTGGAATAGAGAACGAGAAAGAATCATCTTTAAAAGCTTTGACCAATGAATTAAGTATGGAGGAAACTGCCTGGCTGGTGGTTTCTTGTGTGGTTGCCCACTTCTGGATATACAGCAAGTGATTGATTGAAGGATTTCTAAAGGCAAAGTCGACTACAGCTTTCATGGTGGCAGATTTGGTACCCAGTGGCATTTCTTTACTTTGCTGAGAGTGCCATACACTTTTGTGGTCCCTGTGTGTTGTCTATAGTGAGTTCTTGGGGTTTTTTTTTGTCTCGTGATGTGTTGAGATACACTTTGCTGGGTTCATGATCATTGGGATTTTTATTCTGGCTGGTGCACTTGCTCATGTGCTTAGAGCCACATTGCAACTAATCCCACAGTGAACTGGTATCTAGTTTTCTGGTGTGGTTTAAGATTCTTGGAGTTCTTGGTGTTCTTTTTGATTAACAGAGGATGAACTTCCTGAATGCATCCTTGCTATGGACTTTGTTTCAGAGAAGGAGTTTGGATTATGAAGGTTCTGATTGCATTTGTTTATCTTGAATATAGTTCTGGGTTTGCTTGACGACTGAAGTGCAGCATGCCATGTTTCTTGAGGGTTGGTAAATCCAGTGAGCCTGCCTGTTGAGTCCCCATTCTACCATCTTTTCTGGTATCAATGTGTTTGGTGGTGTAGTCCACGGGTTTACACTCTCACACCGCACCTTGTGCCAGCCTTCGATTACCTCGTCATCATGCACACAGTGAGAGTATATGTGTTTGTTGGGTGATTACTTTGTCTATGGTGCCCCTGTTTTGTGCTAGTGATTCCAAGGTTGGGGGAGTGGGAAGCTATAGAGGCCTGTTTCCTTGTTTTTTTTCCACTCCACAGCTTTTTGGTGCCCCCACTGAGGAGAGTGTTTTTCTTCGCCTACAAGGGTGTATGCCCCAGAGGTTAAAGGTTTCAGGGAAGGTGTTTTTCTTATTTTTTCTTGGGATTTGAGGTGAAGCTTGGGGATCAAAATGATGTCGTATCCAAAGTTTTTTGGTGGTCCTAGTGAAGATGTAGCAGATTTTCTTGAAAGGATGAAGGTTGCGTGCATAAGCAACCACATCAACGAGCCGGCACAGGTATTGCGGTTGTTGAGTATATGTTTGAAGGGAGATGCGAGGACATGGTTCAGAACTTTTGAAGAGTCGTTAAGGGATGCTGAGCCACGCATTCCAATGACCGAAGATGGATTGAAGACTGTACTTTTGAACAGGTTCAAGAAGATTGAGGATGCAGACAGAGTCTGGCATGAAGTGCAAGGGTTGACACAGGGCGAATTGGAGCCAATTGATGATTACATAAAGAAATTCTCCTTGCTGTGGGAGACCTTGTGCAGGGCTTTGGGGGAGGATCAAGTGCCTCCAAACATGATGAATATCAAAGTTCAATGACAGAGATTGTGCATGGGCCAAGAAAGCTATTACTCATCGGGGACCTAACAGATGGAAGTGGCTGAAGCTTCCCATGATACTCCTCTCACAATTGGTTTTCAAGATATGTGAGTGCCTCATTCTCAGACCACAATAAAGCCATGTTCTGATTTCAAAATATGTTTCTTAGACATAAATGCATTACACTGAAAGTTCGATGCCATGTACCAAGCCAAAGTCAGTGGCTTACCTGAGCGAGGGAGCCCAACCATCTAACTCTAATAGGGAACTCAAAGGAAAGGCCCCGGCTCCTATGCATCTTCATCGACAAACCTCACCAAAGGAGACAACCACATGCTCAAAGGCCTCATCTCGAAAACCACTCCATAAGAGACTCTAACCTCATCATCAACAATGCCAATGAGTCTCAAACTTGCGGCCTGAGCACCAACCAAAGTCAAGGAGGGCCCCAAACCTTCCACATCAACCCAAAAGAAAACTCCACCGAGACTACCACAAACACGATACCTTAATAGTATCAAAATGTGGGTGGAGAAGCAGTTACTTGTAGTTCAAGGCTACTATGAAGGTGCCAATCAAATTTGGGTGCCTCAATAGTCAAAACCTCTTCCTCAATGAAGCACTCAAAAGCCAAGAAAGAACAAGAGTACTCCACAACATCGTCCACAAAAGCCTATGCGAGTTCCTCAAAGAACTCTACCAATGCAACAAGTGTGGGTACCAAAAACATTGCTGCAAGAACAAGGGTACTACCAAAGAAATACCAAAGCTTGGATCCCCAAACGCATCACAAAGTCTCCTAAGCTTGCCCAAAGAAGGAAGCCTCAACACCAAGCACATCGACCACCAAATTACAGTGTTCACATCAAAGATGAGTACCTGTGCCTGTGCTTCAACAACAAGGATACTATGATGGTAATTCCATCATATGGTTGCCAAAATCGAACAATGTGAAGAAAACCTCAACATCGACTTCAACCCCAACAACTTCACCTAAACTTCGATAAGAATAGAAGCCCAAGCAACAGCAAGCAAACAAAACTACTCTCGTGCATTCAGCACCAACACAAGAGCTTGTCTTTTTAAGTAGACAATTAGCAGTCTTCCCTACTGCCTTGCCATCATTTCAGCAACAAATTCAAAATCAAATACGGGGATTTAAGAGCACATCAAGTACAAAATAACAATTCTCTTGTCTGGAAATGATAAATAATCCATTCTAAGCATGTGCAAACACAGTTGGTCAGTCTCTGTAGATTCACATCTGCACTTTTACGTCTTGGATCTTCACGTCATGACTTTCATGTCTACACTTTCACGTCTTAGATCTTTACGTCGTCATGACTTTCACGTCTTGGATCTTCACGTCATGACTTTCACGTCTACAGTTTTACGTCTTGGATCTTCACGTCATTACTTTCACGTCTGCAGTTTCACGTTTGCTCATTCATGTCTGCTCATTCACGTCTTGGACTTTCACGTCATATGTTTCACGTTTTAGTCCTTCACGTCTGATAATTCACGTCTGCACTTTCACGTCTAGTCTTTCACGCCTCAGTGTTTTACATCTTAGCAGTTTACGTGAAAAAAAACGAGGTCAAAATTTACAAAATCAAGGAGTTCCATCTCACGGCTTAAGAACCTGCAATTTCACGATTCAAGTCTCATCACGGATTAAGCCATATCACACAATAGCCACTATATAATTGTTAGCTTCTTGCTTCATATTATTTTGGCTAAATTAATGTAGCAACTGCTCCATGAGTACATATCCATACTCATGCAGACTGTCCGAGAACATTTGCACCAAAGCCTCACCATCGACAACTTCCAAGTACATCTCTGGATGGGGGGGCCATGGGGTGGGCGAAAGCCTGGTCAATGGTACAACCCATCGCTTGGAATTTTTCTTAAAAAATTACAAACCTCTCCAAACAATGCCACCATCTTCACAAATAAATGATCTTCAATCCTTAGAGAAGATATCTATATTAGCCTCGCAAGTCGACGTAATTCTTTCAAGCCTCCACCAACAAGTCGCTACTTCACACAGAGTAGTTCAATAAGAGTCTATATGACTCAATTCTTGTACTTCATGAAAATCTACTTCTAAGAGCACTTAAATATACATAAAAACATAAAAAGCACATGGGTAGAAGAAGACAGGATCAGGTACTATTCAACAACATTTGACAAGAATCCTGCCACACAAATGGACATCATCATAAGCCAATTACTTCAAATGATGAATGTCGCTTCAATGAATCAAATGAGGAACTGAGAATCACCATCTCGTTCTGATGATTAAGTCTACGTTCCTCCAAATCCTTCTCTCTCTTCTCTCCCATTATTAACATCTCTTAGTGTCCCCACTAACAAAAATCACATGTAACCTTACCGATCATTGCCAAAGTGAGCAAAAAAAAAATGGCTCACACAAATATAAAAATGCAATCATTCGCCAAAAAACCTCCACCCTGTTAGGAATTTCCAATACACCACTAACCTCTTCAATCATTCATTAACTAGCTTTTCTTATTCCTTCCGGAGGAACACAGACCACTGAACGTCATTCAACATCAAAGCCATTGACAAAGCTTGTTCATTCTCCCCACATAAAAGTCTTCAACATGATCACGAGGACATGATCGTTCAGGAAGGGGAGAATGTTTATCCCAATTCTAGGATTAACAAGAGCTATTGCCATTATCTTACATCTAGGAGTCACGGTAGATACACCAAAGGGTCATACATTCATGATATGAAGCAATAGTGTCCAAAGCTACAACTTGGACGGGCGCCTGTAATGGTGTGATGGAGTATTTATCGCAATTCCCACTTGAAGAGCGTGTGGTAGCAAGATAGGATGAAGTCTTAAGTGATGTACTTCATGGATATATTATGAGAGTAGTCATTTTAATAGCATTAGGCCTCTTATGAGCCTAAAGTGCCCGACCGGCCACCATAGTTTAAGTGAGTGTGAATACTTATGGCCATGTATATAAGTGAATTTCTCTCATAATACAGGATACTCTCCCATTGTGCAATTGAGTCTTGCTCTTGCTAATCCTCTTGCTAATCTCTCTCCCTAATGTATGCTAGTGAGTGTGTGTGAGAGAAGTGAGGTGAGAGGAGGGACGAGGACTGTAGTGCAATGTGACGGTGTGACAATGCTTGCGGCGGCGGGAGACACGATGGAATTGCTTCTTAAGGAGTTGTAGAGCTTGGAGACCTTGAGGGTTACGAGCTCGGCCATTGGAAAGATCCTCACACAACAGTTTTGCGGTTCACCATATAATCTCTTTTTGGATGTGTTTCAAGGAGGGTTAGGGTGAGCCTTAACAATCGTTGATTTTCTATCTGAATTTAGAGAAATCGTTTCTTTCAATAAGCCTCTTCTATGGCCATGGACTCCATATACCTACTTATCTTAATATCAAATATATGCTCTAATTTCATGATTAGGATGAAGTGCAATGATTGGGATGAAGTTAGTTAAATTTTTAGAGAAGAAAAGGTACATTTTTATAATTATACATTACATAGACATGCGTGAATTATTAGTACTTTTAAAGAATATTAGATCTTGTATTGACCTTGTTTTTTTTATTTTGTTATTTGACATGAAAAGTGATTCATCTTTAAATTAGCAACATGTACATTTTTTAAAAGAAGTTTAAAAATATGCTTATTTTGTAAAAATTATAAAAACATCTCTTCAATGTCTCCAAAAGTTGTAAAATTGATCAATATTTAGGACTAGTGAAAAATCAAGATCGCCTGTTGTAAACAGCAACTCATGGCTCGTGAACATTTTTCATGACTTGTTATTCTCTGTCATAGCGTGAACCATATTCCATTTCACGACGTGAAGCATTTGATACTTCACAGCGTGAACCATAACCTGCTACTTCATGGGATAATACTTCATGAGTTAACCCTTCACGCCTTAGCGCTTCACGTGTTAGCAGTTCACGAGTTAAGCTTTCACGGACTCCTAGTTCACGGATTAAGGGTTGTCATACCAGCAATAAAAGAAGTACCCTAATTACATCATTGGAGTCTATCTGACTCAAATTGAAGTAATTCTGAGCTAAAAATTTGAAACGTGAAACATCACATGCCGCAGCGTGAACAACATTTTGTTTCATGGCATGAACTCTTTCTACTTCACGATGTGAACCATTCTATTTCACGGCCAGAAAGGATAGTTCGGTAGAAAAATAGGTGAAACGGTTGGAATAGTGATTTCACCTGTCGAAATACATTCTCATGCACTTGAGGTCCTGTAAACTCATTGTTGGAGATGACATTACCTCCGACGACAGTGCATCAAATCACCTAGGTTCTTCCTACCAAAAAATGTTGGTTCAACAGAACAATAGGTGAAACAGTTGGAATAGTGATTTTTCCTCTTGAAATACATTCTCATGCACTTGAGGTCCGGTAAACTCATTGGAGAGATAACCTTACCCCCTAGGACAGTGCATCAAATCACCCAAGTTCTTCCTACAAAAAAGTGTTGGTTCAGCCCCAGCACTTAATTGAGTGTTTCAGCTTGGAGGAATCTGACCACCATAGAAACAAATAGTGAGGAATCCATGGAAGAAGGACTAAGATTCTCTGGCCTTGGAGAGGAAGAAAAACCCTCTTCCCTTGTTGTGAGATCCACCGAAATCTTTAATATGGCCAGGGGATTTTTTGGTCTCTAGCACGACATAGAAGATGAAGTGCAATCTATGGGCATGGGCCCTTCAACAAGTGCAAGACGACACGGTCTAAGACTAGAATTACCAACCTAAGCTTCTGGCCCTAGGAATACTAACACAGTAAGGACCAGTGGGATAACCCCCAGGGTTAGAAGGGATAAGGAAAGTGAAGAAAATAACAGCTCGATACGCGAAGAACAAGGGTAAAACAATAAAAAATGGAGGAAGTGAATCCATTTTGACCACGTGGCAAGGAACCAAAAACATCTAGAAATGCCACTAATAACATGTGGATGGGAATAACAGACGGAGTGATAACAACTTTGGAACCCATCAATGAGGAACCAAGGGCTGACCAAAGCCTTGAGACACAAGAGGAGGACAACCTACCTAGGGCACCTAGCCGATGGTGAGGATCGTCTCTATACAAGAGAGGATATACAAGAAACGATCAATGATCCCATGTTCTTGTTGTAGAGCATGGAACTCCTGATTAAACAAAGGTAAGCTGAGGCTATTAACAATGAGCTTGGCAATTAGGAATTACCTGGACCTAGCCATAGACCCGAACTAAATAGAAGAACCTATCCTAGGAAGAGGACATGACCTAGGTAGGGGGGGTAGCTCCTTGAAGGCCAATTGTAGATCCCAATGCAGATCTAAATGCAGTCACAAGGGCGGATTTGGTAAACATGGCCGTGGAAATGGGTTGAGGTATGGTTAGGGAGCTAGGCATTGCCCTAGAATCTAGACTATCCCAGATGAAGCCACATATTATTTCAAAGCTTGTGCAAAAATTCTTGGGAGATGGGGACCTGATCCAACATGTAGAGATCTTTGAGTCTACCTATGAAACATGTGGACCAGTGAGTGATGTAACCATGATACATGATTTTTCCATGACCCTAGAAGGGAAGGCTCACCTAAAATGTGAGGATAAAGTCAATTTCACTCCACTTAAATTTCACTCGACTTAAAAATGTGTTCATATCGAGATTTTCTTGAAGTGGTGATAGATGGAGTCCTGTGGCTTATAATATCAAGCAAAAAGAAAATGAGTCACATCAAGACACGGGAACCAAGAACAAGTTGTAACTTGGCAATTGAATATGAGGACAATATGTCTAAGTTGCCATAGCTAGAAGATGCCAAGGTAGCTTCAGTGTTGGCAACATCGCGAGTCTCTAGTCATCAGGACACGGGAACCAAGTTGGCAATATGATAGTGGAAGAACTGAGTATTGCCATCAAAAGTCAGGGAGGGGAGAGAAACATCAGGAAATGCTCATCTCTACCCCCAAAGAGAACTGATTTGGTGCTCAATTTGTAGACAGAATCACACGAGCACCAAATGAGATATCCGAGGGTTTAACCCTTAGCACAACTGCTAGCACTCAAAGTGCCGCTAGCCTTGCTAACACTACCAATGCAAACCAATGTGGCTGGGCATCCAAATACCTACCTACCCAAAGGGATGTTCTGAATGCAAGACATGTCACCTTTGCCAACCACCTGCTCTACCCCCATAGCCACCATAGGCCAAAATCATCCACGTGTTGATTGAGGAGCCCTTGGATGATGAGGGAGAAATCATGCGCAAGGTAGACGAGGAGCCCATGGAGATCACACCAAAGTATTATGTCTTACAGAACAACATGCTAGTACCAGTGTTTCAAACCATGGTACAATGGAAAGGAAAAGATATAAACTCAACTATGAGAAGAAGACCCATACAATGTTTTCATTGTATTGGACCTCATTGAGTAGCGGAGTGTCCTCTTTAGAATGTGGCTAATGCTGGTCAAGCTTAACCATTCACAACTCAGGCCAACATGATGCCTACACTTTCATGTGTGAAGTGTGGTGTCGATCATTTGATCAAAGATTGCCCATATCGTGCTAGTAGTTCCACCTCCACTTCTAACCATGCCACTATCAGGACTATAAATTTGCACCCTAGGAATATCACGTCATTTAATGTCCTAACACGAGCGTAAGCAAAACAAGTGGACAAAGGGAAAAACCTAGGAGGTGTTACAGCCCCTAAGACTGGGAGAAGAAGAAGAGTGAAAAAAATGGGCAAGGGGGATACCCTAGTCATAATTTAGGATGGATCTTAAGAAGATACCATTGACACCGAATCCACCCAATCAAAGGAAGAAGGTGACCAAGTGCCAAAATAGGATGGACATGCCCAAGAATCTGTAAGAGAGAGACCACCATCCCCTAAGGAGATTGGAGAATATCCAAATGCTGAAGAAGAAATAAGAAAGCTTCTTCACTAAGGCCCTAGTTGAGGAGTGTCAACAAAACCACGAAGCCAAGTTAAGAGCTAACCGACGGGCTAGGGATGCAGTGTATCCAAGAACGGAGATGTTAAAGGAAAGGAGCTTAGACGTGCCTACTCCAATCCCAAAAGAGTCCAAGGAAGGGAATCAAAGTGACCTCATGGCAAGAATGTTTGAGGAAGGAGATTAAGATTTGTCAATCCATTCATTCCCCTAGGATTGAATACGTGACAAACACGTGTAAGGAGCCCTCACTTGCTCTAGTAGGGAACCTAGAGACATAGGTAGTCTCGTAGCCATACTGTCCACAATAGTCAAAATTCTACTAGGGCCATTTCTCTGTAACACACTGGCATTGTGGGTAGATGTCAAGGACTAGGTAGAAGGAAGATTGAACCCAATGTCCAGGCACCTTTGGCAGAGAAAAACCTAGTGCGTGCAGAAGGAAGAAGGAACACCCAGATTTGTCAAAATACCTGTCAACCAATTGGGCCAGTGTATTATGAGAGTGAAGATACGAATGCCACAATTCTAATCCACCACAATGGGTACCAAGCACTGGTTATCCTCGATGGAGGCACGGGTGTGAGCATTATTACCAAAACAATGTAGGAAAAACTGGGAAAAACTAGAATTGGAAAGAGCAAATTTGATCATCAAGATGGCAGATGGAACATCCTCAAGACCAATAGGGCTATTGAAAAACATTAAGCTGAAGGTCTTTTCGTTCTGCTACCATCATACATTTGTTGTAATGGACTTTCTCCGTGCCAGCCTTCATATGACATTATCTTGGGCAGACCCTTCATGAGGGAAGCCAAATTGGTGCATGATTGGGCTTTAGATCAGGTGTATGTTGGAAACGATTCGCAGATTCTGAAAATTGATTTGCATATGTGGAAGGCACACCCTATGGAAGGGCAATTGTTTGGAAATGTGGAAGGCACACCCTATGGAAGGGCAATTGTTTGGAAATGATTTAGTCACCACAGAGCGAACCACATCCTTACAAGTTTGCCAAACAACCAATTGAGGAGGATTTACAGGAAGAGGAAGAGGCCGTAATGTATGCATCGCTTCCACCTCTGGATTTTAGCAAAAATTGGATACACGTGCTTGCCACACTATAGATGTGTTGCCCCCCAAAGGAACCCAATACATTGAATTGGGAAACATTTCTACCACCTCAGTGCGCATGGTAGATGTGCAACCAATAGAAGAGGAAACAAACGATGAAGCCTCCAACATAGAGGGGTCTAGATCGCAAGGCCACAACAGCACCCAACGCGTTAGGAGATGGCATAAACAAAAGAAGTGTATCGCTCGACAAAATTCCCTACTACAAAGTAAACCCACACATGCCTAGTGCCTAAGATATTTGGAGGTCACTAAAGTGCACAAGGAGTTTTCTAAGAATTGGGGTGAGGAGTTGAGTAAGATAACCTTGGAAGGAAAACGAGAGAAAAAGGCTATGCCACAAGAGCCGGAAATGTCTAAAATCACTAAGGCAAGATGTAGAAAACAAAATAAAGCTCTGGTTACAGCTAAGTGTGAGGCAAAGAAGGTGATGGCTCGGACGAAGGATGAGGAGGACGACAAGCCAGACTTGCTCTCAGTGCTGGACCATTTCAAAACATACGCCATTGTGATGAAAGAAAGGTGGTCCAATTAATAGAAAAAGAGTAGAGGAAGACTACAAATCCACGTCTTACGATGGCCCAGGTGAAGTTAAGGAGGTTGATATTGCAAAGCCAGGGGAGGACACTAAACTTGTCTACATTACTAAAAACTTAATTGCGGGCAGCTGAAGAAGAAGAGCTCATAGCTCTCTCTTAAAAGAATTCAAGGACTGTTTTGCTTGGAAATACATGGAAATGAAGGGTGTACCACCCAAGGTGGTCCAACACGCTATTCCAATCATGGAAGGATCGAGACTATCCAAGTAAAAACCGTATTAGATGAATCCAAAATATGCAGCAATTGTAAAGGAGAAAATTGATAAACTCATTGCTACGGATTTCATCTATGAAATCCAGCACACGGATTGGCTTTCACTAATCGTGATTGTGTCAAAGAAAAATGGGAAAATAAGGGTTTTTTTAAATCTCAAAAAGGTCAATGCAGTCACCCCAAGAAGGACCACTACCCACTACCATAACAGAACATGTATTAGAAAGGGTAGCAGGTGAAGAAGCTTACAGCTTCTTAGATGGGTTTCAGGCTGTAATTAGGTTGTCCATAGCACCAGAAGACCAGCACAAGATGACCTTCAATACGATGTAGGGGACATTTTCTTATAAGGTTATGCCTTTTGGCCTCACCAATGCCCGACAACTTTCCAATGGCTGATGTGCACAGCCTTCAAGGAATACTTAGAAAAGTGGCTGAGGTATTCAATGATGATCTATGTGCACACTCATGTTGGACTAAGAACTTGGCTTACTTGAGGAAGGTTTTTGAAAGATGTTGATTATATCGTATATCCTTAGACCCTTTAAAGTGTCAATTCTGCAAGTACGATGTAATCATAGGGTACATTGTGTCTAAAAATGGTATTTCCACTTATGTGAAAGCAAGGTAAAATTGATCTTGGAATTACCTTCACCAACCAACTACAAAGGTGTACAACAGTTTATGGGCCATGTTATGGGTATTATCGACGCTTCATCATATTCTATGCTAAAATTCTTAGGCCATTGTATAAACTACTCATTGTCTTTGAATGGACTGAGGAATTCCAAGAGGCCTATGATAAGTTGAAGAATGCACTGGCTCGTGCACCAATCCTGAGACCACCCAACTGGGATCTAGTATTCCACGTGCACATTAATGCATCAAACTTTGCTATAGGATGTGTATTGGTGCAACGTGGGGAATTCAAATTGGATTACCCAGTTTGCTTTGCCAGACGTCAACTGAATGATGTAGAGATAAACTACACCACCACGGAGCGTAAAGGGTTGGCCATGGTTTATGCTATAAAGAAATACAGACATTACCTGTTGGCCGATAAATTTGTATTCTTGGTGGACCATCAGGCCTTGTTATATTTGGTGAATAAGTCTTGTACTATAGGAAGAATCACATGATGGTTGCTTTTACTCTTGGAATTCGACTTCACGGTCACAGAGAGAAAAGGAACGCACCATGTTTTGGCAGACCATATGTCTAGAATTCCTAATGAAGAACCGAAAACAAGCATTGATGACTCATTGATGATGACCTTCCAGATGCTTGTCTATTCGAACTTGACATGGTGCCCGAGTGGAGTGAGGAAATATCTGACTATCTAGCCCATGGGTTTCCATAAGATTGACCCTTGAATAAAGATAAGATGTGTCGGCTTATTAAGTTGGCCACACCTTATCAATAGGAGAATTATATAAGCTAGGTAAAGATGATATCCTTAGGAGATGTGTGTGAGAAGATGAGTTTGTCACGATCTTAGAAGAGGTACACGTAGGAATAGCCAGATGACATTTTGCGAGAGAAGTTACGGCTTTGCAAAGTACTTTAAGCAGGATTGTGGTGACTTGTGTTATTCAGGGTCACCATAGAATTTGTAAAGAGATGCGACGAATGTCAACAATTTGCTATTCCACAACAAAAGGACAGGATGCCACTCACCCATGTAATTGTGAGACAACCCTTTGAGAAATGGGATATTGATTTTGTTGGATCCATTAGTCCAGTAGAGCATCCATCAGAAGCCCGTTATGTGATCGTGGCTATTGATTATTTCACTAAGTGGGCAAAGGCGAGAGCCTCTAAAAGTGTTGACGCTCGGACTACGACCAAGTTCTTATATGAGCAGATCGTTTCCAGATTTGGCTATCCACTTGAATTAGTCTCTGACCAAGGTTCACATTTCATTAATGAGGTGATTAAATAATTACTTATAGGCTTTCTTGTAGTACACCATAAATCATCATCTTATCACCCACAATCAAATGGCCAAGCCAAGAGCACAAACAAGATATTATGTGTACTATCTTGACTAAAACCTTGGAAGCCAGTCGCACGGATTGGGAACACAAGCTGACTGTAGTACTATGGGCCTATCGCACATTGTATAAGGTAGTGAGTGACGGGATACACTCCCTTCCATCTAGCTTATGGCATTGATATGGTAAGGCCTATGGAAATTTTAGTTCCAAGCTTGTGAATTGCCGTACAGGAAAGGCTGACTGAAAATGCATTAGCTAAAAGGTTGGTTGACTTGGAAAATCTCGATGAAACCCGACTGATTGCCTCGCATGGGCTTATGGTCAAAAAACTACAAAGAAAACACTGGTTTGACCATAACTTGAAACATAAAGAACTGGAAACGGGAGACCTTGTCCTCATGTATGGTGTGGAAAACACCAAGAAAAAGAAACTAAAATACAGAGGGTTAGGGCCTTTTAGAGTGTCCGAAATCACCCCTCAAGGGTCATTCCGCATCGAAACTATTGAAGGGGTAGAAATGGAAGGGTACATCAATGGGAGCAAACTCAAGAAATATTATGGACCCCTAACCTAGGAAATGCTCACACAAGAGCATCTCCTAAAACAAAAAAAGGAGCTAGTCAAGGAAAATATAAAAAAAGCACAAGAGGAAGCCAAGGCAAGGGAAGCCATAGCAGAACAAAGACTCCAAGGGAGAACGCTACACGTCAACATGGCTTCACTCACCTTGCTTAACAAGGATGACTTGGATATTGAACCTACACGACTCAGTGTTAAAGTCTCTACAAAGGAGGGCCACACGACAAGCATCACACTCATTGATACAGGGTCAAGTCATAACTTGATTTCCTATGAGACATGGGTAGCTTTAAACAAACTCCCCCTAGAGGTAACTAAAGCCAAGATTTGAAGTGTGCATCCATGTGTTACACATACAATAGGACTTTTGAATGTAAACAGCTCTGTTAAAAATAATCCATTGGTCGAAAAGGTGTTTGTTATGCTTGCAGCCACAATGGAAGAGGAAATGCTTCTTGGACGAACATGGATTTGCGTGTGCAACTACCACATCC
This sequence comes from Cibotium barometz, assembly GCF_041138505.1. Lineage (NCBI taxonomy): Eukaryota > Viridiplantae > Streptophyta > Polypodiopsida > Cyatheales > Cibotiaceae > Cibotium > Cibotium barometz. The sequence goes on along the minus strand of NC_141096.1, from coordinate 21,067,741 downwards.
AATGGGCAAAATGAGAAGTGAAACTCAATGAGATGGAAAAGACACCATCAGCGTTCCCTTATGGAGTCCATCAAATAAGGGGAAATAAGCAGTGGCATGCAACATGGACTCTTCAATGCCACGAAAAATAGAAGACTTAACGGACCAAGCATCCTCATCGAAAGGTCTTCCCGCTTCTTTAAGAGAATCAAAGAAAATGCAACAAAAGTATCCAAGCAAAAAATAATGGGTTCACAAGGCCCAGTTTCAAGCACAAGGATACTATGAGATAGACAAAGCCTCATGGGTAGCAAATAAAAATAGACATGCTATAAGTAAGAGACAAGGGAAGCCAGATAGGGACAGGAAGCTGTATTCCAGGCAAGCCCGCACACAACTCAGCATTCAACATCGGTGGGTCCGAAAGGACTTACTAAATGACACAGGGTTACTATCGAGGAAATGAAATAGTATGGGTACCCATTCATTCCCTAGGGTTGAGTATGAGATAAATACATGGAAGGAGACTTCACTTGTAAGAGAACCGAGAGATAATAGGAAGTCTCTTAGTAGTATTGTCCACAACTATCAAAATGCCACTTGCACCATTGTTATGCAACATGCCAACACTGTGGGCAGATGTCAAGGATTGGATAGAAAGAAGAATGAACCCACTGGCCTACAGAGGAGAGACAAACACCTTTGGCGAAGAAAAACCTCATGCTTGAGGAAAGGGAAGCACCCAAATACCTTCCCAATTGGTTGTCGGGTATTTGGAAGAAGGAAACTTACTAAGGCTGGAAGAAGGAAATGGAATAAGGATCTAGTTGAAGTTGAGCAAGAGGCAAGGAAGCTGATGGCTCGAAAAGAGGATGATGATGACGATGAGTCAGTCTTGCACCCAGTGTTAAACCATTTCAAAACTTACACCATCAATGAACGAAAGGGAGTCCAACTAACGGCCAAAAGAGTGAAGGAGAATGGCCTTTCCATGTCTTATGATGGACCAGCAGAAGTTAAAGAGGTAGACATTGCTGAGAGACAGGGGATGATACCAAACCCATCTACATTGCTAATGACTTGACTACTACACTACTGAAAAGGAGCTCATTGATCTCTTGTAAGAGTTAAAGGATTGTTTTGCTTGGAAGTATATTGAAATGAAGGGTGTACCACCCAAGGTTCAACACACTATTTCGATCATGGAGGGATCGAGACCATCTATGCAAAAACCTTGCCAAATGAATCCTAAATATGCAGTTATTGTAAAGGAGGAAATTGATAAACTCATAGCTATGTATTTCATCTATGAGATTGAGCACATAGATTGGCTATCACCAATCGTGATCATGCCAAAAAAGAATGGGAAGCTCAGAGTGTGTGTTGATCTCAAAAAGGTCAATGCAGCTAACAGGAAAGACCACTACCCATTACCATATATGAAGCATGTATTAGAACGACTAGCATGTGATGAAGCCTACAGCTTCTTAGACGATTTTTTGGGATACAACCAAGTGTCCATTGCACCAAAGGACCAACACAAGATGGCCTTTAACACAATGTGGGGGACCTATGCTTATAAGGTTTTGCCTTTTGGCCTCACTAATGCCCTTGCAACATTCCAATGATTGATGTGCACGACTTTCAAGGACTACTTGCAAAAGTGGCTTGGGGTATTTATTGACGATCTTTGTGCACACTCACGATGGACTAAACATCTGGCTTGCTTAAAGAAGGTGTTTGAGAGATGTCGATTATATCACATATCCTTAAACCCTTCAAGATGCCAATTTTGGGTTAAGCATGGTGTTATATTAGGACACATTGTGTCTAAGAATGGTATTTCCACCAATGAGAGCAAAGTGAAGTTGATTCTAGAATTACCTCCCACACCAACAAACTACAAGGGTGTACAACGGTTTATGGGACATGTCTAGCTAGTGCTAGCTAGGCACCCTTGGTTTTGAGTCTTTGGATGATGCATCCCCTATTTTTTTATCTGGATGATTTCTACGTCCTTGTCTCACTAGGTCTATTACCTCGCACGTAAGCAGTTAAGACCTACATCTAGGGACCAAGTGTGGGCTGATGTTAGCACACTATTGATTTCACAAAAGGTCATCGATAGAAGTTACTAGTTCAAGATCTTGGATCATTGTAAAGCAAGAGACAAGGTAAATTGATTCTAAAACAAATGATGATGTCGCTTTCAAATGGAGTTTTTCTTTCGATTACTATTGAGGGTGTGCTAGGAGGCAATACAAAATTTTATGGGTGTGTACTTCATGGATTTGTGAATGCAATGCCTCTATTATGATATGGGCCTGAGAGTAAATAAGTATATAGTGAAAAGAGGTCCAAGGCTTATAAAAGTGGAAATCTTTTCAGGAGAGAGTCAAAGGTTCATTATATAATCATCCAATTATGTTGAACATTGCACCCCTCTATTCACATAGAAAGGTATTCCTAGATATAGTGTGTTGTATAAATGCATTGACGCCCCATGTGTATTATAGGCTTGGTGGCATTGTTTTATTAAAAGCTATGAATATAAGGCTAGGCTTGTCTCGCCAAGGAGACACGTACCATGACAATTAAATTAGCTACATCAATATGAGAGTAGAGTTGTGTAAAATTAAGATGCAGGTTTAGGGTAACATGGAAAGACGTATTATTACGAGGAATAAATTCATGGAATTTAATATTATCACATTTCTCATTATTTGTGAATTCTTCTAAAATAGGTTTAGATTGGGAAGCCTTTCCAAATCCGAGCAATAGTAGCTTGCTTTACGCGTACGTGGATGATTCCAGACATGCATGATGGTATAGGTTGTATCCTCTTGATTTATTGAGTTTCATATGGTTATTTGTATTTTTAATAAATTAATTTATTAATTGATTGGCATAGTTGATGTAAGTGGGATCCTTGGGTTGGATAATAGAGATGAGCTGGTGGTGGTCAGGAAGATTTTGAGACACTCACAATGCGTGTCAGTTATTTCATTTTGGGCAGCATTCATATTTATTGGCAGCAGATATATTTATTTGGACATGTGAAAGCTTCTTTATGGACATATGATTTATTACACAGGTTGTATAAATTCATATGGTTAAGGGTTTATACCTATTTTGAGTAGATAGACTTGCATGTTCAATAAAGCAAGCTATTTTTATTTGAAGTCAATATATTTGTAAAGTGAAAGCTATTTTGAGCCTTGCAAGATATTTCAAGTAAATATGATTAAAATACACCAAGAGGAAGCATGGGATCACTCTTGTGTGGGGGCAAATTGGACCCAATCTTGTGTTATATGCAAATTTTACACTGTCCTGTTAATTCTTATTTTGCAATTTATTTATGGGTCATTGTCCTCCAATAGTGGTATCAGAGCTAAGGATAATTGCAAACCTTGAAGGCAGTGAAGAACCAGTGGTGGGCAAAGAAGTGATCAAAGCCATGGGCAAGGTAAATCTTCATTTAAATTTGAGCAACCAAGGTTAAGGTTGAAAGGAAGCCATGGGTAAGGTAAATCTTCATTTAAATTTGGGCAACTAAGGCTAAGGTTAAAAGGAAGCCTTGCTATAGAGCATTGGACAACAAGTTTCCATGTTTTTTATTATTCAAAAGGCAAAACCAAAGTGGAAAACCATTTGTGGGTTTTTAAAACCACTTTAAAATCCAAAACCACTTTTTCTCCTCATACCCTCTTCAAATTCAAGATGAAAAAAGCAAGCATGGAAGGTTTCAAAACCACTTCAAGGGCTCCAATTTGATGATCTTCACCTCCTACCCACGAGAAAGGGCTCAAGCTAGAAAAATCTCCCTCCCTACAGAGGCGATTTCTTTTTTCAAATAAAGGGTGGTTTCAAGTATTAAAAGGCTAAGCTTATAAAGCTTAAAAGCTTATAAAAATCACTTCAAGAACTTCAATTTGATGATCTTCACCTCCTACCCTCAAGAAAGGGCTTAGGGTGGTTGGAAAAATCTCCCTCCCTATAGGTAATTTCGTTTTTAAAAGAAAGGGTGGTTTCAAGTATTAAAAGGCCAAGCTTATAAAAATCAAAAATTTTGGGGTTTGCTTGGCCAAATCAAGTGCTATCAATTTATATGATTTCTTCCAAGGTTCAACCAGCTTTTCGAGAAATTTTAGTAATTTCTTTGAGTCCAAAATAACACTTTTCGGCCATTTTCAAGCCTAAAAGGCCTTAAAATTACCGAAAAAAGTTAAAAATAAAAAAACTATAAATTTTTTTCTTGAGGTTTTCAAATCATTTGAGAAAATTTCTTAGCCACTTACAAGTGAATGGTGGATTCACAATCTGCTTTTAATCAAGCCGCTAATGAATGACACTAACAATGAAGCTGCTAATGTTCAAGATGGTGGATTCTCTAATTCTCCACTTCCGTAAAACTGACCTTTGAAGATTGAATTCAGCTCCTTGAACAATTACTTCAAGATGAGCAACAAAAACACCTCGTCCCCTCGAGTAATGCCTTGTTAGTAAATAAAGTTTCTACTCCTACTTCTGAAGAAGCACACATCACCAAGATCATCAAGGCTACTTTCAACACTCAAGCAACTAAAAAGGATAGTAAGATTAGCCACCACACTTTTTCTTTTATCAAATTTGATGGCAAAAATGATGCTCATCCTGTGCTTTGATGGTTAAGTCAATTGAATAATTACTTCTTTGATAAGACTTTTCAGAATGAGGTAAGATTAAATATGCTACCAACCATATGGTTGATTGTGCATCATTCTAGTGGAGTATTCTCTGTAAATAACCACAATAAACCTACTAATTGGTAGAAATTCCAATGCAAAGTATGCAAAGTGAAGGCTAGCTTTTTACCACCACAATTTTCCCTCAAAGCTCCTCGTGCATGGGATACTTTGAAATGTCCGATTGTCAGATAATTCCTTAATACACCAAGAAGTTTCAGCAAACTCTTCTTTCACTTAGCATGCTTAAAGACATTCCTAGAGATATTATTTAATGTTGTTATGAATCTAGTCTTAAAGAAACTATTCAAGAAGCGAGCTAAATATGTTCAAGCATAGGCTTACTGGATGATGATATTGCCTTATGACATGATGCAGAATGCAAAAGAGGTTTAAACAAGCCTACTCAACACTTCAATGCCTCTTTTCTAAATAATTAACAAACTTTGGGCTTTAATAACAATCAGTAACTACAATGCTTCTATTAGATCACATTATTTTAATGGTTTTAATACAAATAGAAAGCCTTGGGTAGCTAGTAATGTACGCACTACTCCTATTCAAAATGTAAAGGATGTTAATGATCAAAGCAATGTAATTCAACCCAAGCCTATGAGTAGCTAGTAATGTACGCACTACTCCTATTCAAAGCAATGTAATTCAACCCAAGCCTATGAGTCACAACACTAATACTTTAAAAAATCCTCGCCCTACGTGTTATAAGTGTAATCAACTAGGTCACATTGCTGCTTGATGTTGGAACACCTCTAAATAGCCAATTGCTAGTGGCTCCTGATTTCCTTCAAATGCCTTGGCTGTAGCTTTTGCTTCCTTATCTTTTTGGTACAACTCCTTTTGAGGAACGCCTAATGAAAACGATGAATATGCTCTAGATTGGTTTGAGGATATGGTATACATTGATGGTAATCCTGACCAAAACAATGATGTGCCAGGTAACCCTATTTCAGCTTATTCATTACTTAAAATTAAGGTTAAGGGTAAAATTAATGGTTATGATGTTGTAGGTTTGCATGATGATGGAAGCACCCATGATTTTATTTCTGAATGTGCTATTAAGAAATTAGAGACACATCCATCTCTCTATAAGGTCAAGTCTACATTTCAAGGTACATGTTAGAATGGAAATTACAATTAGAGACACATCCATCTCTCTATAAGGTCAAGACTACATTTCAAGGTACATGTTATAATGACACTAGACAGTTAGAAAGTGTCATTGGCCCTTTTAAGAGAAAAGCAATTTCTTGATTACACCTCTACACACTAGTGATATCATCTTAAGCATGCCTTTTCTTCATTTAGACAACACCAGATACATGTTATTACTGTTGATTAATAAATGAACCAATGAATGTTCAAACATGTTAAGTTCACTTACTAGATCCCAAGAGGGCTACCTCGTCTTCTTTTAAACTCTCCCACCCCTACCCTTTGCTCCCACCATGCTCATCATCCTTAGACTGGCTATCCTTAGAATCCTAAACATGGCCTTATGCGTGGGGCTGCTTCTCATCATCATGCTCATCATCAAGTAGGTTTGGTATTGTAGAACGTTGTCATGTATTGATGAATGGTATTCACATTATGAGCATTCATTGGTTTGAAATCCTACAAAAATGAGAGGGGAACAACAAGAATGAGAGAGAAGAGAGAGAGTGAAGGTGCTCTAATACATACTCGCTCTTTCCCAAACAAGTTCAAAAGACTTGGTGTAGAAATTTGAGGAAAGATGCCTTTATTATTAACATGAAAAAAGATAAAAATTATTTTTTATTTTGTTTGTTATAAAAGTAGAGTGCACCTCTCCCACTGCTATAAATATAGAGGTAAGCTCCAAATCACTTTATTATTAATAACCATTACCACCAAGCCTTGTTAGTAGAGTACACCATCCTAAACCCTCCTTCGTTTTGTTTGTGATGGCCTCATCAAATATTAGCACTGAAGTTGTTGCTGCGCGTATCTAGTGGGAGACCACCAATGTGGAGGTCAAGAAGAAGACCATAGATGGTGCACAAGCATGGAAAGGTCTCACAACCTTTCCACTTCCTTTAATGATGATGTTATTTCTCAAGTGAAGGCCAAAGTGGTGGACTTAATTACGATATGGCCAGCCCCTGGTTTTATTGATGAATCATCTGAGCGTGTCTTGCTAGAGGAAGTGCGGAAGGGTACGAACACTATTCGCTTACACCCCTGAGGACAAGTGAGGCCCATAGTAGTAAAGATGATGGTTTTCACATTTGCTATATTTGGAAGTTGTATGTAAATGAACTTGGTTTTATTTTTAGTTTGGGGTAATAATCTCAATGTAGAGGATGTGATGTTGTCATGTTTTTCTATTTTCACTCCCTCTGGCTCTCTAACGCCCTCTCCCTCTCAAATAATTATGTTATGTTACTCTCTTCAATTATCTTCGCCCCTCTCTCTCTTCATGGAAGGGGGAGGGTATCTTTTGGAATCCGCTCGCTCGATTCCCAAAAAGCACTTGCTAGAAAATGCTCGCCAAAACAATCCCCTTTCTAATGATGAGGAGTAAATTCATGGAATTTAATATTCCCACAATTCTCATTATTTATAAATTGGGATGCCTTTTTAAATTTGGGTGATAGTAGCTTACTTTGTGTATACATAGGTGATTTCAAATATGTGTGGGAGTATGAGTTACATCATCTTGATTTGTTGAGTTTCGTATGGTTATTTGTATTTTTAATCTATTAATTGATTAGCATAGTTGATGTAAGTGTAGATCCTTGGGTTGGATAGAATGGAGGCGATATGGTGGTGGGGTCAGGAAGATTTGAGACACTCGATTTTAGGTGTCAGTGATCACTACTTAATTTTGGGCATTGTGCACCATTTATTCCATTTTGGGTGGCGTTAATATTTATTGGTAGTAGCAGATATATTTATTTGGACATGTAAAAGCTTCCTCATGGACATATCCTTTTATTACAAAGTTGTACAAATTCACATGGTTAAGGGTTTACACTTATTTTGAGTAGAAAGTCTTGCACGTTCAATAAAAAAAGCTATTTTTATTTGAAGTCGATATATTTATAAAGTGGAAGCTATTTTGAGCCCCATAAGCCATTTCAAGTAAATATGATACACCAAGAGAAAGCGTGGGCGCACTCTTGTGTGGAGAAAATTGGACCTAATCTTGTGCTATGTGTAAATTTTACACTCTGTCATGTTAATTTTTATTTTGCAATTTATTTATGGGTCATTGTCCTCCAACAAGATCGCATGCGTACAAGTAGCTAGAGCAAATGTGATAATGTCATGAAGAGATGCTATTAAAACCTGCATATGAGAGACCATAATGTATCTTCAATAGTGATTTGGAACATGAGAACAAGTGAGGGCATGACTCCCCTTCAAGAAAACATTGTCATCCTCTCTTGAGCCACATACCTTGCCTTTCTGACTAGACGACGTGTCACTTGTTGAGTGTTTGGAGGAGTGGTGTAAGTGCTTTATGCACCATAAAATCCTCCATCACTTGAGTAAGAGTGTTTAATTAGTTACATAAGTGTTAGGTCCCTTGACCTATATCCATAAGTAAGAGTCTTCAATTGAGAATGTTTAATTGCTTCCACCATTAAGCTTTACTTTTATCTTCTGTAAGTTTGTTTTATCCCTTTCATAGGCATTAAGCCTTTTTAGCCTTTTTGCCTATATCCATAATTAAGAGTCTTCAATTGAGAATGTTTAATTGCTTATATAGACTAGATCATTAACCTTTACTTTTATCTTGTGTAAGTTTATTTTATCCCTTTCATAGGCATTAAGCCTTTTTCGCCTTTTTGCCTATATCCATAATTAAGAGTCTTCAATTGAGAATGTTTAATTGCTTATAAAGACTGCACCATTAACCTTTACTTTTATCTTGTGTAAGTTTGTTTTATCCCTTTCATAGGCATTAAGCCTTTTTGCTTTTTATATATATTAAAGGTTGGCTAAGGCTTAGCAGAAATGGGTGCTGGCAAAGGCAGCCATTTGTGCTTAATTCAATTCCTCATTGATATATTAGTATTGGAAATCCTTTTTTTTTTTGGCCCTACCTTTAACAAGGTGTAGTGAGGGTATAGCTTAGGTAAGGATTTTTTTCAAGATTGTCCTGGTTACACGATTTTACAAATGTTTTATTGTTTTTGATTGCTTATATGTATTCATGAATTCAATTGGTTGAGGAGGTGATTATTTGGAGGTTAATGTGATTATAGCTCTCCACTTGTTGATAGCAGTTTGGTGGGGTCATTTTTGTTTCTTTTTAAAGTCATTTAATGACTTAATGACTTGGCAATATGTGTGATCCAACTATGACCGCACAACAAGTATTTGTAAATGGCATTTTGCAACTTATTTTAAAACTACAAATGGATTGATGCACCAAGCAATCAATTAATTTATTATTCTTCTTTTTTGAGATTTTTTTAACACACACACCCACACATCCATGAGCAGGTCCTCCCTGCACTAGGGCTCGATAAAAATGGCATTTCAATGTATTTTTACTGATTGAAATTTAGAAAAATTGGCTAGAAATATATTAAGCCCTTACAAAAAACGATTCAAATTTACCAATTTTTAGTTAAAATATCGGCAAAATATGTAACTTTGGCCTAAAAATCCAGTTAGTTTATAAGCATGTCCTTATTTTGATCGGTTAAAAAAATGCTTTTATCGAGTCCTGTGGGCCAGCACCCTTGTGATGTTGCTCTGTAACCATAGATCGCATGGATACAACCTAGGACCTCGTGTAGACTTTGTCATTGTGTTACATGGTGGGAACTCAATCAATTAAATTTAAAGAATACTGTAAATAAGCAACCAAAATCTTAAAAAAAGCATTAATTAATTGACCAATTGATTTTCTATGGCTGCCATGGTTTTGCTTTGAGTTGCTAAGCTTTAAATCTCAGAAATTTTGATCATTTTTTTTAAAAAAGTAGGGGTTTCTGGCGATTTCTCAAGTACGTGCTTGTGGTTGCATGCTAGGCTGGCTTGTGGCTACATACCGGTGCCTCCTTACTTCCTCTGCTAAATCGTGTCTCCCAAGGGATAGATAGTTTATCTGTTTCCCTGTCTCTTTGTTTGCATGAGCATAGGTTGGATGCATGCAATAAAGACCAGCTCCATCTTTTAGGGTATCTGTACTCGTGTGAGGAGAGGCGGATGCATGCATCGCTCCATCTTTCAAGCCGCCTCCTGCTTGCCCCTTACACCCCGCCCTGAGAGATAGAAAGAGAGACAGAGAGGGAGAGAGGGCTCTCAGTGCTGCTTGCTTCTCCCAGCAAGGAAGCTGGAGGTACCTTTCACCTTAGGGTAGCGGGCATTAATTAAAGCAACAAAAAGGTGAAAAGAAAGATATGCGAACATATGGGGTGTACATGGGAGAGACTCTATCTGGTGGCCAAGCATTCCCCTCCCCCCCCCAATTGATAATGCCCAAGCTGAAGTGGCTTTGAGAATGCAGAGGAAAGGAATCTGCTGTTGGTGGGATATTTGGGACAGAGACATCAATTCTTGGATGTCCAGAGCTGATCTGATCAGAGATTATAATGTCTCATATGCAGAATTAGACCTTATTGGGGTAAGAATCAGATTATGGCACCAATCGGACACCTGGCTGCTTTCGATTAAAGATATGCTAGCACACAAAGCTTTCCAATGGAAGAATCAAAAGGACTTCTCCCTATTCCCCCCAAACAGAGGACTCTACACAAGAGGTGGGGAATCCTTCTGGACAGATCGCAATGGTATTTTCTGTTTGATAAGCTATGGAATAAGTATGTGGAACCAAAAAAAGTGTGCCTAGCGTGGTTGGTCATGTTCAAAGCTATTTGGACCGAGCTTAAAGCCTTTAGACTTAACATAGGGGATGAGAAGTGCCATAGATGCAAGGAGGTGAAAGATGACCTGCACATTTTCATGCACTGCCCTATTGCAAAGAAATGTTTCGAGTCATTGGCCAAGTGCATTCAGCTATGGAATGGCTACACCCTTGGCTGGAAAAACTTGTTACTTGGAGAAGGCATCGGGTGCACCTTGGAACTATGGGACTGTCCTGAGAACCGAAATGTTATGGTGCTTGTGGTTAAATAGACTTGATTCCATTTTTAATAGTATGCATACTAACAGTTTCAGGTCGAAAGAGAACTTGATTCATGTAGGTGAAAGATGCATATAAAGACGGTTGAAAGACTTGGACACCAAGCTTCATCGGTTGCAGGAAAAAGCTAAAGGAAAGCAAGTAGATCAGATAACACAGCAAATTCAGGAACTGTGGAAGATGAGAGAGGCCGTCATCTCCAAGGATGTGTTGCTCATCAAAGCACTCTATGCCTTTTGAAAGTCACACTCACGAAAAGAGAGAAAAGCTGGTTTCACAGCTAGAGAAACTTCTCAATAAAGTCAAAGGCAAGCTCAGGGCCTGTGAAACTGTATGTCATGTGCATGGACAGTGGTCTCATTAGAGTTCTCAACATGTTGTAACCTGTCTTTTTCTAACCTCTTAATATAAGCAGCCAGTTTTTGAAAGATATGCGAACACAAAAAGGAACTTAATTAGGATTAACTGAATTGCCTACACTTTCAAAAATGGAGTCTAATGCTATGCTAACAGAACTACGCTCTCGGCGTCGAAGATCTAGTTACCACAATGAGCACGTGCAGGAAGGGAGAGCACGTAGGTAGCAGAGAAGAGCCTTGATTGTTGGGTTGAGAAAGAAGATGAGCCTTGTACAATGAAGGCAGTGAATCAGAGGTGTTGGTGTTGGTGGAGAGATGCTTAGGTTAGAGGAGCCACTCCCTTCTTTGGAAGAAGGGATGCCGCCCTTCCAACCTTCACAGGTTGAGGACTTTGCATGCATCTTGCACAAACGCAGAAAGGAGAAAAACCTCGCCCATGCTCTGCGCTTGTATGCCCACATGCGTGAAAGTGGGCTGGAAGCCCATACATCTCTGGGGAACTGCCTCGTCTCCATGTTGGTGGAAGTTGGAAGCATGTGCCATGCCCAGCAGGTCTTTGATAGGCTGGTGTATCGGGATGAGTGTTCCTGGAACTCTCTCATCACAGGCTATGTTAAAAACGGAGAGTCACAGCATGCCCTCACTCTGTACCAGAAAATGCAGGATGATGATTCTCTACTTCCTAGTGGGTACACTTTTGTGGCCTTATTGAAGGCTTGCACTGGCTTGAAAGATCTCGAAAGAGGGCGGGAAATACATGCTGAGATTGCCAGATTGGGTTTGCTGGAAAGAGATGTTTTTGTTGGCAGCACCTTAGTCAACATGTATGCCAAATGTGGATACCTTGCAAATGCACAGGAGGTGTTTGACAACCTCCTGGTCCGAAATGTGGTCTTGTGGAATGCACTGATCACAGGTTACGTGGAATACGGGTGTGGTCAGGAAGCACTCAATTGTTTCGAACAGATGCAACATGAGGGCATCTCTCCAGATGCTGTCACTCTATTTTGCAGCTTGAAAGCTTGTGGCACTATAGGAGCAACAGTCAAGGGTGAAGAAATACATGCTGAGATTGCCAGAAAAGGGTTGCTGGAAAGAGATGTTTTTGTTGCCAGCACCTTGGTTGCCATGTATGCCAAATGTGGATCCCTTGCAAAAGCACAGGAAGTGTTTGACAAGCTCCTAGTTAGAGATGTAGTCTTGTGGAATACATTAATTGCAGGATATGTCGAACAAGGGTGTGGACAGGAAGCACTCAACCGTTTCGAACAGATGAAACATGAGGGCATCTCTCCGGATGCTGTCACACTTGTTTGCAGTTTAAAAGCTTGTGGCAGCATTGGAGCCATAGTTAAGGGTCGAGAAATACATGCTGAGATTGCCAGAAAAGGGTTTCTAGAAAGGGATGCTTTTGTTGGCAGTGCCTTGGTTGATATGTATGCTAAATGTGGCTGGCTTGCAACAGCTCAGCAAGTGCTTGACAAGCTTTTAATTCAAGACCTGGTCTCATGGAATGCACTAATCACAGGATACTTGGAACAAGGACATGGCGAAGAAGCACTTGACTGTTTCGAACAGATGCAACATAACGGCATATTGCAAGATGCTGTCACATTTGTTTGCATCTTGAAAGCTTGTGGCAGCATAGGAGCCACAGACAAGGCCCGAGAAATACATGTTGATATCACCAGAAAAGGGTTGGAAAGAACCCTCTTGGTAGTTAACACCCTGATTGATGTGTATGCTAAATGCTGCTTGCTTGAAGAAGCCCAGGAAATGTTTAACAAGCTTCCAATTCGAAGTGCAGTCACATGGAATGCACTGATTGTGGGATATGCCAACAACGGCCATAGTGATGAAGCACTCAGCTGTTTCAGACAGATGCAACTTGAGGGCATCTTTCCTGATGTTGTCACACTTATTTGCAGTTTAAAAGCTTGTGGTAGCATAAGAGATACAGTCAAGGGACAAGAAATACATGCTGAAATTACCAGAAAAGGGTTGTTGGAAAGAGATGAGTTGGCTGGCAGCTCCTTGATTGATATGTATGCCAAAAGTGGCTTGCTTGCAGAAGGGCAAAAAGTGTTTGACAAGCTTCCTGTTCAAGACATGGTCTCGTGGACTGCATTAATTGCAGGATATGCAGAACATGGGTGTGGTGAGGAAGCACTTAACTGTTTTGAACAGATGCAGCACCAAGGCATCTCTCCAGGTGTCGTCACATTTGTTTGCAGCTTGAAAGCCTGTGGCAGCATAAGAGCCGCAGACAAGGGCCGGAAAATACATGCAGAGAGTGCAAGAAAAGGGTTTCTAGAAAGGGACGATTTCATTGGCAGCTCCTTGGTTGATATGTATGCTAAATGCGGTTTGCTCGCAGAAGCACAGGGAGTGTTTAACAAACTGCCAGTTCGGGACGTGGTGTCATGGACTGCACTTATCACAGGATACGTTGAATACAGGTGTGGTGAGGAAGCGCTCAACTGTTTGGAACAGATGCAAGAAGAGGGTGTTTTTCCGTGTGCTGTCACATATGTCTACAGCTTGAAAGCTTGTGGCAGCATAGGAGCCACAGATAAAATGCAAGGAATACATGCTGATATTGTCAGAAAAGGGTTTGAAAGCGAGCTACTCATCTGCAACACCTTGGTTGATATGTATGCCAAATGTGTCTCCCTTGCAAAAGCAAAGGAGGTGTTTGACAAACTCCCAGTTCAAGATGCAACCTCATGGACTGCGCTGATTGCAGGACATGCTGAACATGGGAGTGGTGAGGAGGCACTCAACTGTTTTGAACAGATGCAACATGAAGGCCTCTCTTTGAGTGCTGTCACATTCGTTTACAGCTTGAAAGCCTGTAGCAGCAGCAGAGCTACAGTCAAGGGACGAGAAATACATGCTGAGATTGCTAGAAAAGGGTTAGAAGGAGATGTCCTCGTTGGCAACACCTTGGTTGATATGTATGCTAAATGTGGCTCACTTGCAGAAGCACAGGAGTTGTTTGACAAGCTCCCAGGTGGAGATGTAGTCTCGTGGACTGTTTTAATTGCAGGATATGCTGAACACAGGTGTGATCATGAGGCACTCAACTGTTTTGAGCAAATGCAACATGAGGGCATCTCCCCGGTTGTTGTCACATTTGTTTGCTGCTTGAAAGCTTGTGGCAGCATAGGAGCCACATTCAAGTTACAAGAAATACATGCTGAGCTTGCCAGAAAAGGACTGGAAAGAGAGCTCCTTGTTGGCAGCACTTTGGTCGATATGTATGTGAAATGCGGCTTGCTTGCAGAAGCACAGAAAGTGTTTGACAAGCTTGCAGTTCAAATTGTAGTCTCATGGAATGCACTAATTTCAGGATATACAGAATATGGGCATGGTGAGGAAGCACTCCAGTGGTTTGAACAGATGCAACGTGAGGGCATCTCTCCAAATGCTGGCACATTTGTTTGCGTCTTGAAGGCTTGCGGCAGCATAGGAGCCACAATCAAGGGATCTGAAACACATGCCGAGATAGCCAGAAGAGGATTGGAAAAAGAGCTCCATGTCGGCAACACCTTGGTTGATATGTATGCTAAATGTGGCTCGCTTGCAGAAGCACAAGAAGTGTTTGACAAGCTTCCAATTCGAGACGTGGTTTCGTTTTCTGCACTTATCACAGGATATGCTCAGCTTGGAAAGAGCGATAATGTTTTTTATATCTTTGAGAGAATGTTAGGAGAAGGTATGAAGCCAAATTTGATCACATTCACTAGTGTTCTTAATGCATGCTGTCATGCAGGTCTTGTTGATAAGGGCCAAATGTACTTCAAGGCCATTAGCAATGACTATGGTTTAATTCCAACTCTTGAGAATTGCACTAGCATGATTGATCTCCTTGGTCGTGCAGGCCATGTAGACAAGGCTGTAGGGATAATTAAGAAGATGCCGTTCCATCCTGGTATTGTGGTGTGGCATACTGTATTGGGGGCTTGTCAAAAGTCGGGCAATGTGGATCTTGGAAGGGATGCCTTTGAACATGCAGTGCAATTGGATGAAAAGGATATTACAGCTTATGTTTGTATGTCTAACATATGTGCAGATGTTGCCATGCAGGAGGACATGCCGGAATAAGGAACAGCACAAACAAATCCAACACTTGAAAACAGTAGCATTCACTTTTTCAACTGAACCACATGCAATCTTAGCGTAAGAATCCAGCCCAATGGAGTGGTTGCATTAGTTTGTCCTTGACTTTGATCCACTCATAGTTGACCCAGCAACTGTTTGTAATCAGCTGTTTCCAAAAAACAAAGTGTTTTACTGGCCAGATCTTGCCGATTGTTTTGATCCACATGAATGACGAGTACATCCTACAGTGACTTAGCAGAAAAGCAATCAGAAAATCATGTGAAAGGTCATTATGACAATCAAAGCAGTGAGTGCATCTTTGTGTCATTCCCTTCTAAAAAACTGGCACTTGATTTTAGGAAGAGTGGACGGAAATGGTCTGGATCTGCTTGGAAGGTGTGGTATCAGAGAAGAGAGAGGTGCCATCTCAAGGCAGGATCTTTTTATGATGAAGACTGTATAATTGGCCTTGACCTTGAAACACACTCGACCTGGAGGCCCCATCGTGAGCTGTTGATTACAGAAGCTTCGCAAAGGTCCTCTCTTATCTGCAGGATCTCCAGCAGGGGCCAACTTAGAGACCACCCGCAAGCCAAGATTCACAATGGGCAGGGACACATCATGGATATCCAGTTTTTGGGCCACAGCTGATTAGGCCCTACTTGCGGACAGTGTGAGCAGAGGTCTCATCACATTACACAGTGGTATTGCGTACTTTGCTTGATGGACTGGACTCCCGTGCGGTTCCTTGTCATTGTTTGCTTTTTGCGATCTTCTCCCTAGTGATTGGTTTTAAACTGGGGCAGATGGGTGAGGCCCCTCCAACTGTGGCATCCATAGTGGCCCACACTGCAGGAACTTCTTCACTCAGGTTGATTAGCCCTTCCGAAGGAATTTGGCAGCTCATTTCATCGTCTTCCAACGTCAGTCCCCCTTAACCCATTGGAGACTCTCATTGGCCTTCCCCCTCTTGCCACAGAGGATTTCGATTTTCAGCCACTGGAGATGTATCATGTAGTGGATCATTCTTTTTGGCGATGCTTCTTGATCTAGACACATTCTCAGATTGGCATAATGGCACTGCTCCATACTCTAGTATGCCAGGTCGACTTCACAGGATTTGGGCTCTTCTGTTCTCTCCTTCCCCTTCACCATGACTCCCAATTGCAAGTGGCATGCCTACACTGCAGACACCACATAAGGGACCAGGTGATCCTCTTCTTCCAGAGCTTGATCAATATCTGGAAGTCCAGGGTGCATTGAGAGCTTGACTGATCCTAAACTGGGAAGGACAGTCCCCTACTTGCCTGGACTCTTTTTCCATGGCCCGCTGAGATCATTTCCATCTCAATGAGTGGGCCTTTGATAGAGATGGGATGATTGGTGTTATGGCAGGAGCTACCTTCTCTGATCACATCCCGATGGTCCTTTCTTTAGCTGACCCTGGGAGCATAATTTCCAGCAGTCCGCCAGGATACGTGATCACCTTCTCTGGGACAAGTGGAGGGTCGAGGAGATCTGGCAGCAGGAGTTCACTTTGTCTCGAGGTTTTGCTTCTTATGATGTAGATCCAACACTAGCAGGGGCTAGTGCTGGATCCATCACTAGCCAAGGCTAGCTCCTTTCTCCACAGGGCAGGCTCATGGGGATTAGCAGCACATTCTTCATCAAATGAGCAGGTTTGGGACAACCTTGGAGCAGGGCCAGATGGAGATGGGTCGCACCTCATTGAAGGCTATTGAGACCATGAAGACCGAATATTGCCCCCCCCCACGCCCCCCCCAAAGGACAAAAAGCCAGAGGCAGGAGATATTGTGACGGGGGATTCTTTGTCACCTACGCCCACAGGAGATACAGCATTGCATTGACAGTCTCGAAGGACCAAACCGAGCCCTGAACCCAACCCTACCCGTGTTTGAGACATTGTCATGCACTTCTACCACTCCCTTCTCTCGGATGATCTAGACTCCCCTACTTTCCCCAAAATCAGGTGTGGCACCTGGTAGCACATCTGCGAGGTGGTGGCAAAGTCCATTAGACTTCAACAACTGTGACCTTACCATCAACCTAAACATCATACATGGAACCCAAAAAGATTTTGTTTTGAGATAGGGGCATCATCGACGACATCAGCAGGGCAGACACAGAGACTGGACTTTGAGGTCTTGTGCTTCCCTTGGGGGCGTAGATGAAATAGAACAAATCTTATGGATTCTGGGCGAGCAGGGCTCCATGGTCAATTGTTATTGGATCACAGTGTGGCTATCCTTGGTTAGCCAGATGGTTGTGGTCAATTTGGTATGATGTGGTACATCACCTGTTACACGTGGCTTGAAGAATCTTTCTTGTCAGTTATGGAGATAGAACCATGTGTGTTTTGCATGCAAGAGAGATGGAGAAAATAGAGAAAGAGAGAAGTGCACAGTACACAGGATTGGAGGCCCTCCACCACTGGCCGGTCTACACCCTAAAGGGTTTACACGTGGTCAGGCAACCCCTTGGGCATAGTGCTGAAATTTGAAGCCTTCAGAGGGCATCAAAGCCCTTCAAACCTTCTAGAGAAGGGCTCTTAGAAAACAGGGTTGCAAAAGAAAGCCACTTTTGAAAATTCTCTAAATGTTACACAAATACAGATATTTAGTTAATTTTTGAAGGTCAAGCTAGTTTATGGCCTCAAATTGGAGGTTAGGGTAGGCCTTCAAATTTCATCCCTGCTTGGGCATGAAGTTGGGCATATAGCTGGCTGCTTGGAGGCTTGTATGGGCTGTGCCTATGGAATTGTCCACACTCCATCAAGCTGGCCTATACCTCATTCCCATTTTTCTTTGGGTGGTTGCCAAGCATCTTGAATTTTAGACATTTATTATATTTAACTTAATAAGATGGATAGTACTCACAGGAAAAAGTAAATAAGTTAGACTTTATCGATCATCAAATCATATTAAGATGAAGATTGACATCGTATAATCAAGATCATATTAAAAAAGAAGTATGGATTTTTGATAAGTATAGAAGTGCAGATAAAAAGCAAGAAGACTTGTGATAGCTCTAACTTTAAGATTTATTTCTAAAATATTAGCGAGAAACTACAAGAAAAAGAGTTGATAACCCTCTCTTATAATTTGATTGGCATGTCTTTTGTCTTAACAAGTTTATAAGAAGATGTCTTGTGATTTATTTTGAGATTGTAAATTAGGAGTAAAATTTCAACTCACATTAATTAAGCTTCCCACAAGATATGTTAAAACAGTACTATTAATAATTGATTCATGTGTAAAAGCTAAAAGCTTTTGATTTGATTTCATTGGAGTAAAAACTAACTTTATGGACATTATGCTAATTAATTATTTTTGCATGTTAATTATTCTAATAATCCTTGAATGTATTTTGATTTAAGAATCATACTTGCTTCGTTTCTCCAAATTTCAATTCCAAGATAGTAATGAACTACACCCAAGTCTTTCAAATCACTCCTTTAAAAGACTTGGTTCTATTAGTAATGATAAGATCATCCACATGTACACCACAAGCATAAACTAAAATTCACAACGGTGTTCACAATGGTAAACTTTTGAAGACATTGAGAATAAGAAGAGTGAAGAAGTTAGGAAAAGGAGATGATAGATACCTTGTTTAAAAGTGGTTCTATTGCTACCATCTCCTCCACTTTTGAAATTTAAGTTGGAAGTACATCAAGTGGATTAAGTTGATTATACTTGCATTATGAAAGTAGAGAAAAAGTGATTAAACTAATGATACGATAATACCAAGAGATTAGATGTTTTAGGTTGGCTTGAGTACATTATCATTAGCACCATAATTTGCTTAATCCATTGACTAATTGAGTCCTAAATTAGCTTTGTGTGATTTAGCTTCTTTCACCTCCCATGATTCTAGGCTTAATGGTGATTGTTGACCTTTATTAGCCCCTTGTTCTACACACCTTCTTTTGATGCTATCTTGGATTGATTCTCACCCACATACATCATTTTATGACCCATTTGGACAATTTACTCGTCTGACATTTGATTTGAACACCTTAATGATCCCCCTTTAATTCCCAAATGCCTCCCCTTAATTCCCAAATGGTTGCACTCTTCACCACTCCCTCTCAATTGTCATCTAACACATCATCTAACATGTACTAGAGTCTACATAAAAAAGCTCAACTCTACTTGTCTTTATACATCAGTAGGCCACCATTTTGACTTGCGTTGAGACTTTACACAAGGGTAGGATAGGGTTACAACACAAGGTGAGAGCAATGCCCTTTTTAAAATGTTCAAGAAGAAGCTTCCTTCATGGGAAGAATCTTTGATGTCCTTCTCTCCATCTTTGACCATCATGTCTCATCACCTTGGCTCTCTTTTTATGCCAATAGTCTTTAGCCATATGCCTTACTTTTTAACAATGATGGCATGCGAGCTTTGTCTTTGGTCCTTTATAGAAGAAAGCCTTCTCCTCACTCAATGTAGCCACTATAGCCTTGCTTTTGATTCATTGGTCCTCTTCCATGAGTGTCGCCTTCTCTATACCTTCAAATGTTGGTTATGGGAGGTTCTTGAGTGTGGACACTAGTGGCCCAAACCCTTCCATGGACATACTCTTTAGTAGGATGGCTATGATATTCTCCTCCTCTATTGGTGCTCGAATACATGCTAATTGTTGCATTATGCTTTTCATTTTATTCACATGTGCAGTGGATGACTCATTATATTTTATTTTAAGACCAAAGAATTGGATTTTGACTTCTTTCCCTTGGCCCCAAAGAGCTTCTTTAGTTCATCTTAAGCCCCTTTTGTTACATACCTTTGTAAGCATTGTGATGAATGAAAGCATCTCCCAAACCTAATGCAATTATAGACAATGCATTTTCATCTTTAATATGCCATAAATAGGAAGAATTTATTGCCAAAGTTAACAAGACTATCCAAGGAGCACCAAAAGTTTATGCCTCTTTTTTTATTCTAACTACAACAACTATCTACTATAGCCCCACCATCTAGGCTTCTGAGGACGGAACCTATAGTAGGAAGGGGGAGCACGTTAAGCCATTTTGTTCCCTAGTGTTTGTAACTGTTGGTGGTAAGTTTTGCATGACAATTACAATCTTATTCTAGCCTAGATTAGGTGGTAAGTAGCATAATTTTGAACCATACATAAGCATTATGAATATATGCCTTTTCACAATCTTGCCTATGACAAGATTGAAGATCACTTGCCAAGGCACTAAAACTACTCCTTGGTGAATCTTTCCACATCTCAAATGAGGGGCTTCCACCACACTAAAAAGGTGAGGAATTTGTGTGTGGGTTAATTCCATCAAACAAGGTCCTTGAACCTTTGCAAGAAGTTATGGAAAAGATAACAAGGCATCGATGATATTCAATAAGTGACAAAATCAAAATATAATTCCTTACTTTCGCTAATTCTTTTTTTCCCCCCCCAAAGCCGATAACCTTCTTGTAAGTTAAAATCAAGGGAAAAATCTAAAAACATATAATATATATTAAAAAGTTAAATGGCCAGGAAATTTGTCCTCCAAACTGATTTCAAACATTCATGTTCTACCCAAGCTAAAAAACAGGTTTTCTTTTTATAGTTTGATTTTTTTTTTTTTTTGCTAGGCTCACATCTAAAGGATGATGCCATTTTTTAAATGAACTAGGCTCATAGCCTGTGCACTCACTTCTAAAGAACTCACGAAGAGTTATCTAAGAACAAGCCCACCAAGGGAAGCATTGAGGCCACAAAAATATCTAGAAAACACTTAACAAGCCCACAAAGGGAAGCGTTGAGGCCACAAAATGTCTAGAAAACACTTAACTCTACTACACAAAAATGTCTAGAAAACACTTAACTCTATTACACAAATTGAAAGATTGTTATATAAACATAAGGAAGTTGACTTATATACTTTATAAGGAAGTTATTTCTTACTATGCTTGTGGTGGTGGCCAGAAGTAAGTGACTCGAGGGTGCCCATTTTCTAGTTCTAGCTCTTTTACATATGATTGGTCTTATTTTCCAATATTCCTCATGATACAAGAATGCAATCAAGCATGATGTCCAAATGTGTGAACATCCTTAAAGATAGTTTCAACATGGCAATGACACTTTTACAATATTAAAATGAAATAATGAAGACATCTTTGCATTATTAGAAACCAAATACTATGAATGTATTCTTGGTGATTATAGATTCTAATTGTTAGATATTTAGCACATAAGTTAATATACACCCCTCCTTTTTCTCCATCACATCCTTGTAGAGCCATTGAATGTGTTGTTCATGGAGAGTTATGTTGTAGATTGCTACACTCTTGTTGGATATCTCCTTCAAGTTTACATA
The DNA here is from genome assembly GCF_041138505.1 of Cibotium barometz. Classification (NCBI taxonomy): domain Eukaryota; kingdom Viridiplantae; phylum Streptophyta; class Polypodiopsida; order Cyatheales; family Cibotiaceae; genus Cibotium; species Cibotium barometz. Next base: position 21,046,081 of record NC_141096.1, on the reverse strand, counting down.
CTAAGGAGAAATTCATGATTGCCAATGTTGCTTTGGGATTGCTTGTTTTCTAATTAATGAATTATTATCTCTTCTTTGGCTTTTTAGATTTTTATGTATGGATTTTTAGTTTGTTTCTTACAAGGTGAACATCAACCTTGGGGTTGTTAATGACAATTGAAAGTAGGATTGAAATTAAATGAAGAGGGCATCAACCTTGGGGTTGTTAATGACAATTTGGAAGTAGGATCCAAATTAATATTCTTAAATCCTTTTATCAAGCATAATTGGCTTGCAATCAACCTTGTGTCATGATTTGTCAAATGTTACCAAACTCGTTTGGGAGAGGTTCTTGTATACCTTACCATTTAAAAGAAAACATTGTGTACTCCCATGATGCCTTATATGAGAAAAGTAGCTTCTTGTGTGTGCCCATTTTTGGGGATATGTTCTTATGTCTACTCATGGTGGACATTACTAAAAAGTTAACTTTGATGGCCAATGAATGCACATAGTTTTTCCTTGTGCTTCTTCATGAAGTGATCATCTTAAGTGCACCAACTCCAAGGCCTTTTTCTAAACCAAAGCCAAGTCTCTGAGAGATATTATATATATTAAAACATGTTGGAATATCTTTAGATCTTATGTGAAATGCTGATGGCATTCTCTCCACTCTCTCTTTCACTCATGATTTTTTATCTCCCTATCCTCTTCAAGGGACTCATGGATGGGGGGTTTCGTACTCCTGTCAATTCTCTTACTCCTAGTGAACCCATACTCTAAAAAGCTAAGGGTGATCTAAAATAAAGGTGCACACTAAAAGGTGGTTGCATATTAATCATTTAAGTATAGGTATTGATGAACCACATGTTGGCATGGGTTGATTTAGGGTTACTAAATATTAGTTCTAGGAATAATAGTTAATGAGTCACATGTTGGAGTGGATTGAAGAAGGTTTATTAAGGGTTACTAAGGATTAGTTCTAGGAAGTATAGTTGATGAGTCACATGTTGGAGTGGATTGAAGAAGGTTTATTAAGGGTTGGTTCTAAGGAACTTGATGAAGAAGTTGAAGCACTATTATTATTCATGATAAGAGATGCTACAGTTGTAAGAGTGGTTTTGTAAGAAAATAAAACTTCCCTTTCACAAGACAAAGAACTTGATGATATGGAGAATTGTTTGTAAACTAGTTTTTAAAAACTAATGGCACCTACCCATCCTTGTACTTTGGCAAGGAGCTTTGATGGTGATCTAGGTAGACTATGAAACTAAGGATGTCATGCAATAGCAAGAGTGCACACTACAGGCTCTGAGCATGAGGCTGAACCGGTCCTCCAAAGAATCATTCATGACACAATAATGGTTTTCTCCAAGGAAGGAGTTTTTTTAATAACATTTTTTCATTCTGGGATGCTATTGAGTGGGCTAAAGCTAGCCGCCAACCCCTTGCCATCCTTTTGTTTGATTTTGAAAAAGCATATGACATAGTGGATTGGGGTTTTTTGAAAGGCACAATGGCACATATGGGATTCTACCTAGGATTGGATCAGAGGGGTCTCTTGCCTTTATAGGGAGGCCCATAGCACGGTTTTGGCCTGTGGGGGATGGGGTGAGTGGCTTCAGATTTCTCGCTCGGTGTGGCAAGGTTGTCCCCTTGCTCCCTTAGTTTTTCTCATTGTGGTAGAGGCCATGAGAAGATTTCTTTGGGCCACCCCAGGTGTCACGGGTCTCAGATTGCCTTTATGCACAGAGGATGAGCTTGTGGATTCAAAGTTAGCAGATGACACCGTGATGTTTCTGGAGGCCTCACATGCTTGTCTTTGTGCTTTTGGCACAACCCAGATATATTCTGTTTGGCTGTAGGTGCCAACATTAATTGGCACAAGTCTGTCGGATTTTGGGTTAGCGACTCCCCATAGATAGATTGGGGCTTAGATGTGGGGTTTACTTGCGTTGAGAGAGGATGTACTACTAGGTACCTTGGCTGCTAGGGTTAGAATTGACATTTCCCTAACACATCAGTTTGGACCTGTAATCATGAGTCGATTAAGAGAAAAACTTCAGCATTGGAGCAGCAAGAAGCTTGATCTGGCATCCAGAGAGTGTTGTTGGTTAACCAAGTGCTGCTGGCCACGGCCAGGTTCATCACCTCATGTTGGGTTTTTCATAGAGGATGCGTTGGCCAACTTCGTTGCCTCATTAGGAACTTTTTGTGGTCAAGGTTGGACGGCACTGCACACACCCGGGCTAGAGTTGCCTGGGAAACCATTTTCATACCTAAGCATGAGGGGGGATTGAATATCATTAACCTAGAGGTGCAGTGTAAGGCGTTGCTTTGCAAGTTGATTTTTCGAGGATTTCTTCTTGGAATTGAGCCTTGGAAGGACTTTCTCCTACAACAAGTTATGAGATGCACTCTAGTCAAGGGTGGCGACAGCTCACGATTCATCTTTTCTGAGACAGATCACCACCCCCTCTCCTCCCTTCTGGTTAGGTCCCTTCTTCGGGCCTAGGAGTGCATGAGAAGTTTTCTAGTTCATATACCTCCTCAGTCAATTAAGGAGGCTTACAGACAGCCCATTTTGTGGAATGAATTAATCATGGATGAGCATGGTAGATCTCTTGGCACTGCCACACACATATATTGGGCTACTAGTGGAAGACGTTTAAGAGTGTGATGGAGGATCAAAGGGTTGGCCTTACTCAGCACTTGAGGGGAGCTAGTCGGAGGATTATGCAAATTAATGCAGCCATACCCAACCATTGGGTTACAAGGGCTTTTCTGGATGGATCTCCTCACTTGTGGTTTGGGTTTTTTTTAGGGACCGAGGTTCCTCTGCAGATTATGGGTCTCCCCTTGCCAGGGAAGGTTGAGGTACCATTTTTCTTTTCTGTTCACAATGGGTGGAAGCTCAAGAAATGTGTAGTGTAGGATATGGTTGAGGGCCTAGTGGTTCGGCCCGTGAGAGTAGTTGTCAGAGTAGGGAAGCACTTTTGTATTGACCCCCCCTAGAGATGATCACAGATGCTTCTTGACTTTGGCTATTTGGTGGATGCCCTATCAGACATTTACCTTGGGATCCTAGTGGTGAATGGGAATTGATGGATGCCACCAATCCGATGAAAATTTTACCTTTCTATAGCTACACTGTGAGGAATGCCATGCAGCTTGTCTTGGGAAAGATTCAGAGAGTCCCTACCCTTAGACCTCATTGGGAGTCCTATGGTATTACCTCATTCAGAGGAGTTTCTGGCGAAGGCTGTGGCTCTTACAGGAAGGCCACCACCAACTAGTGGAGATCGGTTCTTGGTGTTAGCCCAACTTACCCAAGATGTGCAGGAGCTTTAGAGACAATTTATGACTTCCTATGGGAATGTAGGGAACCACAGAGGACTTGGACCGTGATAGCACACCTATTTGGTAGGATTAGTAAGGATGCCTACATATCTTTTGGTTCTATCATTTGTTTGACTCAGTCGGTCTCCCCCAGCTTAGGTACGAGGGGGACGACAAGAGTCACGTCATTTTGATCAAGCAAGGAGTTTCTCAGTGGGGTTACCTTCAGGATTTTCCAGATTCAGGATATGCCCTGTCGTCGCCGACAGAGATTGGACAATGCATGGGAGATTATTAATAGTATTATAACCTAGCACATCTAGAAGGCTAGATGTAATGAGGCCATAGAGGGCACTATTTTCTTGGACACACAGTGCCTTTTCACTCTTATCACAAGTGAGGTTTCTGCATCCAAATAAAGAGAATCAGGGATGTGAACATAAGGGGAAGCATTTTGAGTCCCAGGCTCCCTGAGACAAAGAAAAACTAGGCAGTGATTTGATTTAGTGGTGCTAGGCATAAGTGATAGTGGCTCCCCTATCGAGGGCCCAATCATCCACATAGAATCTATCCAGCCATGAAAAAATGCAATCCTTTTTCCTCCTGCGAGCGATTATGCCAAGAGTAAGAGAGAGAATCAGGCCTCCTCTGGAAGTCATCCTCTATCTAACAATCCCTGCCATAGAAGAAAAGTGTAAATCTCTCCCATGAGGCATGCTCCAAGGGGTGAATTATGCCCTCATGGGGCGACCCTTTTTGTCAGAAGAAGGCAGCTCAACCATATGTTAAACCATTCCTAAGGTTAACAAGAACTACCACCATTATCTTACATCAAGGAGTCAAGGTAGATACACCAAAGGGTCATACATTCAAGATATGAAGCAATGGTGTCCAAATCTACAATTTGGATGGGCACCTATAATGGTGTGACGGAGTATTTATGGCGATTCCCACTTCAAGAGCATGTAGGATGAAGTCCCAAGTGATTCACTTCATGGATATATTATGAGAGTAGTCATTGTAATAGCATTAGGCCTCTTATGAGCCTAAAGTGCCCGGTCAGCCATGATTTAAGTGAGTGTGAACACTTATGGCCATGTATATAAGTGAATTTCTCTCATAATACAATAGACTCTCCCATTACGCAATTGAGTCTTGCTCTTACTAATCCTCTTGCTAATCTCTCTCCCTAATGCAGTGTTTTTTGTTGGAATTATTTGTATTAGAGTGTTAGCAACCATTAGGAGTAGCTTAATCTTTCTAATCTTTTTCAAAAACATAAAAAAACTCTTGAAAATGACTAATTTCTCTTAATTGATTGGTTTTTGTCATTAAGGATGATTAATCTACTTTAAGAGATAAAAAATTTAAAAAATGGGTTATTTGGGGTCCAGATTGATCATGTAAGTAGTCGAAATTAGTTTTTTTGAGTGTTTTAAGGACATTTACATGCTTCAAAACACCTAATTACATCAATTGGAGGAATTTGACTCTTTTTTGTTTAATTTTACCTTAAAAGAAGAGACTAAAATTAAGAGTTTTATTAATATCTAATTATAAATTAATTTACACATTAGATGATGCACATAGCTTAGCAAATCCTTGCTCTATCCAATGATGTGCTCAATTGTGTGAATTAATTAGAAATTAATAGTTAATTAGAGTCCTTGATTAGTGTAAAAGAGGGAAAGATTAGTGAAAGAATTAATCCTTGATTAAATCTTAATCACTTTTTTTACATAACTCATTAGAGCTAATGAACATTCAATGAGTAGATGCCCATGAGTTGTCAAATTGTCCATTTTGGGGGTCATTTATGAAGGGAGTAAGGGGGTGTCATAAAAAAGTTGACTTTTTTGATTCCCACTTACCTTTTTGGGAAAATGCCCATAACTCCTTAATTTAAAATTGAAAAAATATCCCCCCCAAACAAGGAAATTTGAATTTCCCACTAGCCTCCAAAAAAAGAAAAAATAATAATAAATAAATTTTAGAAAATGGTTCACGCGTGAACCATTTTCTAACTCACGCCTTAAAGGTTCATGCCCTAGGGGCCTGCGCCCCACAAAAAAAAGAAAGAAAGAAAAATGGTCACGCCCCAAGGGTTCACGCCCTAGGGGTCTGCGCCCAAAAAAATTTCAAAAATCGATTCACAACGTGAACCCTTAGGTGTTTCACGGCATGAAACTGTCCCCGTGTAAAAATAAAATCAAATTTATTTTTCTGTAAAGTCTGGTTCACGGCACAAAACCAAGCATTTCACGATGTGAAACACTAAGTATCTCATGTTGTGAAACAGTCCAAAAAAAAACAAATTTGATAAAATTCGTGAAGCCCGCTTCACACCGTGAACTGCACCCTGTGGTGTGAGATTTTTGGGATTCCTATCCGGCCTCACATGGTGCTCTCAAGGGATGCTTGGAGGCCCCGAATTCTTTGCCTCTATATGGGAGTACCTTGAGGTGGAGTAATGTGGCCTAGCCTGACCTCTCCTACCTTCGTTTAGATACAAGACAGCTTGTGGTGGGCAAGGGATCCCGTGCCTCGGACACCCATAAGTCTTTTCTCTCATCACTCGTGATCCCATTGTAATCTCGTCGCGTGTCGGCATTGAATCAATACAATTTTTGGGGTTGGAAGCCCGCATTTGGGTGATACCGTTTCTATTGTAGCTTGTACGTTTTTGGTCATATCTCCTTCATACGGTGTCCGTTTTCAAAGTACTAGCACTCAAAATGACCGACTCGTTGTCCTCTTCGAGACGAGCTATAGGTCTTGGTGTGCAACATTCAGCAAGTATTCTTTGTTTTCAGTTTTGTACTGAATTTTCCTAGTCCTGAGTGGAAACTTGCACCCAAAATGTGCCCCGAGATCACCGCTCCTCCGTGACACTTGGTATCAGAGCAGGAAATGCCACATCACGGTGAGTTTGATCAAGACTTATGCCAAAGGGAAAGACCACGAATGGTGGCCACCTGGACGTGGAAGAAGGTGCGAGAATTGAGGAAGAAGCAAGGTAAGAAAGAGAGACAGAGCTTGATGCCGAAGTAATAGCGTGGATTCGGTGTGAACAACACAACAGACGTCTTGTGTCAAGAGCACTGGATACTCAACAACACCAAATGGATGACCTAAGGGATCCAGGGCCGAGTTGGTAGGATCACCAAGATGACAGTTTGAACCGGTTTGGAAGGCATATTGGCCTCCTTAGTCGAACAACTACATAAGAAGGATGGCAGCCGACCTTCGTCGCCAAGACAGATGAGGTCGAGGTCCCCTCCTAGACGTCACCACAGGAGATGGAATGATAGGGGGGACTCAGAGTCATCAGATGAGGGGTACGGGAAGTACAAACCTGGCAAAGAGATTCACTGGTGGTGACAAGGTGGATCCGAGAGACAGAGGATTACCTCACCATGAACAAAGTAGCTCATAAACATTGGATCCGTGTGGCATCGCGACTACTATCAGGGGGGGGATGCATACACATGGTTTTTGGTAGGTGAGGCAAAAAGGCCGTGGACAAGATGGGGTGATTTTACCAAGGACATGGCCGAGTACTTTGTACCACGGAATGAAGTCTTCAGGGTACGCGATGAATGGCGTAACCTTAAACACACAGATGGAAAATTACGGGAATATATCAACAAATATAGGCAACTTATGCTGCAGATCATAGATATGCATTCTACAGATAGATTACACGGGTTCCTATTCGGATTACGTGATTGGACCCGGAGAGAGATCGAGAAGCAAGAACCTGAAAATTATGAGGCAGCACTCACAATGGCGGAATGGCTATCTGACACTGAGAGTAGGAAGTGGCAAAGCAAAAACAGTGCAACAAGAACAGGAGGATGGAATGGTGCCAAGCCTTAGAACAGGAATGATAACTCTTCCAATGAAACCTGGGGAGAGACCTCTGGGACAAGTACAAGTGGGGCGAGGTCGAGTGGACCTTTCGTACCCAGAACCTATGGGAGTAATTCAGTGAATAGGAAATTTGTGCTGGGGAGGGGGACACCCCAGTCAACCAATACAAGGGGATTTTCCAATACTGCAAGGCGCCCTCTTCCTCCCTCGACATGCAAGTGCAAAAGTTATGCAGGCAATCATTATGACAGTGAATGCCCTCGTCGACTCGCACAAAGCCGGGTTACTACCGTTCAAGCCCAAGGGCAAGAGGATAATTATGAAAACGGATGGATTGACTGAGGATCACCGAGATTGAGGATGCAGAAACCTCGTCTTGACGAGGCGATAGCCCACCAAGGGTAGGAGCCGTGCAGGCAATACCAAAATGCATGGCAGCTCAGTTTTATCGACAGTGTAGAATGTGTATTTTGAGGTTAATGTGAATGGCCTTGAGCAAAATATCATGTTGGATATGGGAGCCACGCATAATTTCATCACCCCAAAATGTGCCAAGAAACTCGGAGTGAAGCTGTACGACTCTAATAAGCTGTTAGTGTCCTTTGCACAAGGGCAATGACAATGTAAAGATGGCATACAATGTGCAAGTGCAAGCAGACGCATGGAAAGCGCGACTGGATTTCATAGTTATGCCCATGGATGCCTTCAAAGTGATTGTAGGGCTCACTTGGGTCGACAAATATCTCATCGCCTTTATGGGAAAAGGTGTAAATAACATGATACTGGATATGCAGGGGACAAGAGTCAGTGTGCCATGCATCCGTCCTCCTCACTCGGGGGACAAATCAGTCAACAAGAACATTGGAGGCAAAATCAAGAGCACCCCAATGTATGCAACAGGGTCGGGTAAGACTCATAAAGTGACAGATTGTCGTGGCAAGATGCCGGAATGGTGCAGTGCCAAGCAGGCAGAGAGGGCATTTATGCGTAATGAAGGTCAAGGATGCACAACAGACGAAGTGCAAGATTGGTGAAGCAGAGATACGCGAAGTGCTAAATGAGTTCTAGGATGTCTTGCTCGAGAAATTGCCAACCGGGTTATCGTCGAAACGATCGGTGGATCACAAGATCAAACTCTTTTGCCAGGGCATAGTCCTCCGGCTAAAGCTCCATATAGGATGGATGCTACAAAGCTCAAGGAGCTTAAGGTACAGTTGACTGAACTGGCCGAAAATGGAATGGTGCGCTCCAGCAAGTCGCCGTATGGTGCACCTGTGTTGTTTGTCACAAAGATAGACGAGTCAGCCAGGTTATGCACCGATTACAAAGCCCTCAATAAAATCACCATCAAGAACCACTATCCCTACCAGTAGTGGAGGAACTATTAGACCAACTGGTGGTAGCAAAGTACTTCAGTCGGATTCGGATATTATCATATACGAATCGCCGAAGAGACGACATTGAGGAAACGGCGTTTCGCACGAGGTATGGAAGCTACGAATGGTTGGTGTTGCCATTTAGGTTAACCAACGCCCCAGCCACCTTCTGCACAATGATGAATGATATCTTTAAAGACTATTTAGATGAGTTTTTGATCATACATATTGCTGATCTGCTCATATACAGCAAGACCTTGAGTGAACATAAAGAACACTTAAGAAATGTCTTCCAAATAATACAGCATCACAAACTGTATGCCAAACCAGAGAAATGCGTATTTGCAGTCATTGAAGTGGAGTTTTTAGGCTTTGTGGTCAATCAGAAAGGGGTACAAGTAGACCCTAGGAAGATCGAGGCAGTGGTGAAGTGGAGTGCACCCCGAACTGTGCGTGAAGTTCGCGAGTTCGTGGGTTTCACACAATTCTGCCGCGAAAGTTTATCAAGGATTTTAGCAAAATTGCCACCCCACTCACTGATATAACTAAAGGCATCAAGCCTTTTAGGTGGATAGATATAGAGAAGAATGCTTTTGAAAAGATGAAAGTCGTAATGTGCAGCACCTCAGTGCTTAAGCTCTCGGAGTTCAACAAGGAGTTTGAGATTCACACGGATGCATCGGACGGGGCCCTTGGAGGCACCCTGTCGCATATGAGTCACGCAAGTTCAACGATGTAGAATGCCGATGGACCACACATGAAAAGGAAATGCAAGCAATGGTTCATTACCTTAGGAAGTGGCGTCATTATGTGCAAGACAAACACACGAAAGTTCTTACAGATAACATATCTCTAAAGTACTTTTGGACACAATCACCAAAACAAGGCAGATGGTAGGACTTCATCACAAAATTTGACAAAGACATTATTCACAAACCAGGGAAGCAGAATGTGATGCCAGATGCTTTAAGCCGTATGCCACAATTGAATGTAGTGAGTGTTGCAAATGGGGCACTTTTGGACAAGATCAGAGATGCTCAGAAGTTAGATGCAGCAGTGATTCGAATGGCCACGGAGTTGCAAAATGGTACCTCACCCGTGGGTTTATTTGATTTCAAAGATGGATTATTCTATGCCCACCAAAAGGTGTATGTGCCCAATGACCCGGACCTCAAGCCATGCTACTTTGGGAAACCCACGACTGTAAGCTGGCCAGGCGCATGGTGGGCAGAAGCGCTCGCTGGAGCAACTTCGACGTCATTCCTTCAGGCCACGTATGACTGAGGATGTCATCGAATATGTTCGCACATGCCCAACATGTCAACTTGTGAAGGCACATCGAGTCAAACCGGCTGGTTTATTGCAAACCATGCCCGTCCGGTCCAGGCGGTGGGACATTGTCAGTATGGATTTTATTGTGGATCTCCTAGAGTCACATGGATACAACACCATATTTGTGGTAGTGGAATACTTCTCGAAGCAGGCACACATCATTCCATCTAAACCACCTCTCATGGCGTACCAAACTGCAAAGCTCTATTTTAGTCAAGTTTTCAAATATCATGGGTTACCAACAGCTATTGTGTCACACAGAGACAACAGATTCATGAGTAACATGTAAAGAGAATTGTTCAAGTTAATGGACACACAGTTGCGCATGTCTTTAGCATATCACCCGCAAACCGGTCAAACTGAGAGAATCAATCAAGGCATAGAAGACTATATTCGCAGTTATGTTCGTGCTGATCAGAATAATTGGGCGAATTACCTTGAAATCTTGGAATTTCATTATAACAATTTAGTGCACAGTGCTACTGGATATACGCCGTTTGAGTTGGCTACCGGTAAGAGGTCATTACACCTCTAGCAGTTGCTGCAGGAGATGTGCATGCCGAAGATGCAGATGCAGAGGATTTTTTACAGAAATGGCAAAAGAGAATGCGGGTTGCACAGCAGAATCTAGAAAAGAGCAAAGTCAGATATGTCAAGCATGCTAACAAAAAGAGACGTGATGATGAGTTTTAGTTCTCAAATCTTACAATGGAGTTACCTACAAAATAGATCTGCTCGCAACTGTGCACATACATAATGCATTTCATATCAGCCTACTCAAGAGGTTTGTTCCTGATACCCGTTTTGGCCGACATGTACTGATGCTTGCAAATGGTGCCACCCCCGCCGTTACGCCTTTTGAACCAGAACTCATATTGAAATCACGGTTCCGGTGGGGAACGCCAGAATTCTATGTTAAGTGGAAACACCGACCCATGACAGATTGCACATGGGTACCAGAAGGTAAAATGATTCAAATGGCGCGTTTGTTGGTTCTGCAGTTTTATAACATCATGCCCGTTGAAGATGAGATACAGCTAGAATAATGGCTTGAAAGGGAATTCAAGCTCTTCAAAAGGGGGGTGTATGTGAGGCATGGGATTTTTGGGATTCCTATCCGGCCTCACATGGTGCTCTCAAGGGATGCTTGGAGGCCCCGAATTCTTTGCCTCTATATGGGAGTACCTTGAGGTAGAGTAATGTGGCCTAGCCCGACCTCTCCTACCTTCGTTTAGATACAAGACAGCTTGTGGGCAAGGGATCCCGCACCTCGGACACCCATAAGTCTTTTCTCTCATCACTCTTGTGATCCCATTGTAATCTCGTCGCGTGTCGGCATTGAATCAATACAAGTTTTTGGGTTGGAAGCCCGCATTTGGGTGATACTGTTTCCTATTGCAGCTTGTATGTTTTTGGTCATATCTCCTTCATATACAGTCCTTCATATACGGTGTCCGTTTTCAAAGTTCTAGTACTCAAAACAACCGGCTTGTCATCCTCTTCGAGACGAGCTATAGGTCTTGGTGTGTAGCATTCAGCAAGTATTCTCTGTTTTCAATTTTGTACTAGATTTTCCTAGTCTCGAGCGGGAACTCGCACCCAGAAAGCGCTCCGAGATCACCGCTCTGTGACACACCCTGCTAGTTCACGATGTGAAAGGGGGTCTGTGAACTGCACGCTGCTAGTGCACTCTGAAAAATACCCCTATTTGGAGGCTCCTATCTCCTAAATTGTGAATCCGATGAAGGCACTCTAGTGCTCATCCGGAAAGCCAACATCGAGCTCTTCAAATTTGGTCTTGATCGTCCGAACTCAAAATTGATCGTTTTGGCCTTCGACCAGCAGTCTCAAAATTCGACCCAGAAATTGAGGCAAAAAATGGTCAAAGCACTAAAAATCATAAAAAATAGCGCGAAAATATTTTTTGAGGGTCTAAACGACAAAATTACGAACGATTTATAGAGACAAAGTTGTAGTACTCCAAAAATACTACAGCTCTCTCATACATAGTTTTTCCGAATTCCTTTTGGAACACCCTCAAAAACATGTTGCGAAACAGGGAAATTTTTTTCCGGAAAAGATAGTGATAGAAAATAGGATTTAGGACCTCCTCTTCCATATGGGAAGTTACTAGCATATGCACTTTTTGTGGAAAAATATCCTGAGAATATCCCTAAGAGGTCGTTCACGTGCGTGTAGCGTCTAAGCTAATTAGGGCAAACAGACACTCGTTTGACCCAACGAAGAGTATGCCAGGCCTCTTGAGGCTGTAATGGGCTGTGAGAGAAAAAAAACACACGTGTGCTTGCTCATTGAGGAGCAATTAGGCAATCAGATATGGCAACGATAGAGGGACTACGTGGGCCACCACCCTCGCTGACATCTTCGAGCCATTGAGATCTATACCCCAAATGCACCTCCCAATACCATTTGCCATGCCAATAACAAGAGTATCATCGGGTTTTGCACCCCTCTCACTTCAATCCCATCGGGCTTTGGTCCTTTACCTAACATTTTCACAATTCCTATAGGTACCAACCCTTTCTAACCCTTGGATGCCCACACCTTTGGACATACTACCTAGTCTAGGAAGGGGTGTAGCCCAAGGACGCAGTGAGTCCCTACCATCAAGAGCACTCACACACGGCCTCAGTGACTCATACAAAAATACGGCCGTATAGATCTCCAAAATTATAGGCAAATACAATGGAACAACTGATCCTGTTTAATTTATTCAAATGTTTGAACAGAGATGTGAAGCCTTTGGAAATCAAAACTGCCCCACCAAGGTACATGCGTTGAACCTATGCTTAGAGAGAGAAGCTAGTCGACGATTCATCACATTTATGCTGGCGATCAAGACAAACTTTAGAACCTTGAAGTCAGCCTTTATCCATGGCTTTTCAAGACAAGGTGATTGGTGGAGTGCAGCGAAAGAACTCTTTTCAATTGAGCGTAAACCAAATGAAACCATTAGAGACTTTATCCTTCGGATAAAACTCTTGGACTCACGACGTGAGTCATGGGAAAAATTAAACGATTCTCAATTGAAGAGATGTTTCATGATGAGCTTAAAGAATAACAGCTTACACAACTTGATCATTGTATCCAACCTGAAAACATTCGATCAATGTTGTAAAAAAGCAATACGGTTAGATGACAACACGATGGAAGATGATCATGATACGAGGTGTTCCTCATCCTAAAGAAAGATTGATCTCGGAATTGTCATTCCTTGAATTTTATACAGCCTTGCTTAAAAGCTTTCAATCGACATCTCTAAGAGAGGATGAAATCCTTTAAAACAAAACATCCTTAATGCCTCTACAAGTGAGGAGCGAAATGCCTTGTGTTCAGTGCAATCACTACTACGACCATCCTAGTCCCCATTGTGCATACAAGGAACATGTTTTTCTGTACTGCATATATTTTAAATCCTTTGGTCATGATACTACAAAGTGTCCCAATTCATCTATAAATAACTCAAAACCCCCATCTCCCGTGTACCAAACAGAAACAGTCCAAAGGGTAGAAACTGCTCCAAGAAGCAGTTAATCAAACACTTCAGTGTTTCTATTGTCGTGGAACTCACAAAGTGGTAGACTGCACAGTTTGGAATACTTCCATGTCCATAGTCACTGACACTTTGCAACCCATGTGTGAACGATGTGGCATTGATCATATGTTCCAAGATTTCCTAACACGAGTTGCTTCAATGCAACTTGTCTCACAAAATACAACTCTTAACATCTTAAGTGTACAAAACAAGCAATTGTCCATGGTACCCTTGAATGTGCTTACACGCTTATAAGACAAGGAACGAGAAACAATAAAAAGAATGCAAAAGATAACACTTTGAAATAGATAGAATAACATGCCTTAAAGCAGAAACCAAAAGAGAAAACAAAACCCGAGAAAAACAAGGGACAATAAACTATCGAAACCAAGGTTGAATTAAAGGACATGGAAAAGAAGCTTGTGGATGACATAAATCCAAAAGGAGACATAACCCCAAAAGAGCTAAAAACTACACATGATGTAGAAGCATCCATCTTAAGTGCTACCACACAAACCACAAAACCCATATGTGTGACACAGGATACAAAAGCCCAAAAGAAAATTTGATCTCGTCGCATGGGAAAACATAATGAAAACCTGATAATCCAAAGAAAGTCAGAAGATGAAACAAGTTCTAGTACGTCACTTAGTGAAGAGATGAAGTAAGTTCGGATTCATCACTTAGTGCACTTAATAGACTAATCAAGAAACTAGAACCCACCCAACCACCTCAAATTGAAAATCATGATCATATGACATATGCGGACCGTAAAAAGCAAGCTCAAGAAATCGTGCTTACCATTGTTGAGTGTCATACAGGATCACTGGTTGTGATTGAACCTCATAATGCTAAATCAAAAAAAGTAACCCAAAATACATGAACTTGAGGAGTATCACTTTCCCTTTAAAGAGGAAGACATACTCTCTACAGAAGAGTCATTATAGAAACAGATTACATTAATTATACGGTTGAAAAAGCACGTGAGGAATTCAATGAACATTAGAGGATATTTGAACATATTTTGGGCCTTTTGCTAATGAAAGTAATTAGCAACGGACCAATAGGAATAGAGGATTGTGCACATTTGGTCTCCTTTGAATATAGGGAGGGAGACTAGGCTGTAGGGAGGGGGACTAGGCTTTCAGTACTAATAATTACGCTTTTCCCTTTAAAAAAGTAGGGGGGTTTAGGGTAGGTATGTTCCCACCATTTTCGTGGCTCAAAAAATCCTCAAAATTTTAAAATTTTTGAGATTCCCCCAAAAGTCGCTTTTCTCCCCAAAAACCCATCTCAAATTTCATTGTAGTAAAAAATTTCATTTTCAAGTCCGCTTTCCCTCTTGAATGTCCAAATTAAACTCTTCCTCCCTTCCTCTTCCATCTTTATCCCATTTTCCCAACCCTAATGAAACCATCAAGCCCAAAACCCTAATCTACATAGCATCTTCGTGTTTTTATTTCTCATTGTCCATAAATAGGATGCTAGCTCGGAAGTCTTCTTCTTCATATCAATCAATGCAAGCGACACTAAGGGATCACAAATGAATATTTTGTTGACTTGATTTGGAAGAAATTCCTTTATAAGTGCCCTACAAGAGTTTATGAAGGAATGAACAAAATATGAGAAAATATTAACATAAGAGAAAATAAACATATAAGAAAATATACATATGTGAAAAATGTAGTCATACCTTATACACATGAAAACAACACTGTCACTGATCTCCCTATCCTTCTCTACAAGCATGTAGAGGTCCCCAGGTGCAATATAGAGATAGTCTTCCTCCACTATGCCAACATTGCAGATTAGCTGCCCTAGCACAAGGGTCTCCAAGCTATCATACACATGTGAGACCTTTGCAATCACCTCCTCCTCCTTTTCCTTCACCTCCTCCTCCTCCTCCTCCTCCTCAGAACTCTTATCATTTGGCTTAGATTTATTAACCAACTTTCTTTTCTTCTTCTTAGGAGGGAAAGTAACTTCTTCAACTTTAATATCATTTGCCTTTGATTTCCTTTTCAATGCTAGGGAATTGCAAGGATTTAAAAGGCTTTCCTATCCCTCATTGGTAAGGGATAAAGAAATTTATCAAACCTGCACCTCACCCTGCTAACAAGTGTCATGTCTCTGTCCATCAAAGTGACTCTTCTTGCATGGGCAGCACATATGAAGCTATCATTCATGAAGTCTATAAGAAAGTCTTCACAAGCTTCTTGAAGACATGCCAGTGCACTGCTCTGCCATCTATAATGTCCTTGCCCTTTGATGCTGTCACTTAATGTTCTTACAATTCTAAGGAATGGTGCCCTAGGGATGAGCAGATGTGTAGCCTCTTGTGCTTGCCTTATCTCAGCAAACAATTTCTTTTGTCTCTCGAGGAAAGTCCTTGCCTTGGATAAATTGGTTCTACCCTTTACTTGTTTCTTCTCTAATGGTTGCTTAAAAGTGGTTGCCTCTGGCTCTTGCTCTGGCACTGAATCTTTAGGAAGAGAGGGATCTGGGTAAACCATCCTCACAGTCTACTTTGTACGAGCCATACTACGAGGAAGCTACGGTGCGATAGGAGAGATTAGAGCATGCTGGATGATGTGTCTACTCGTGCTGTGGGAGGAGGGCGAGAGGCTGTCCACGGTGTGATAGAAGGTGTTGGAGCCTGCCGGATATGACTGATCGTGGCGTAGAGAGATGAAGTCAAGTAGTCGCTCAGCGCGATAAGCCTGATTGGACCCTACCAGAGGAGTCTATTCACGTCGTCGAGGGAGGAGGGGAACGCGTTGTCCACGGTGCGAAAAGCCTGCTGAGAGCTTGACGGATGGTAGTATTTGCGCCGTAGATGGAGGTTACGAAAATAATCATAAAAACTTTCGTGCCATCAATGGTACCTGACAAAAAAAAATATTTTATCCATTTTATAAAATGCGATGTCATCATTATAAGGATGACGTAAGTCTTACACGTGGCTTTTTGATGATGATGTCAGCCCTACACGTGGCACAATGGCACATTTTGGTGATGTCATCCCTTCACTTCCGTCGTACACATGTATGATGTGAGCCCTAATAAGATCTATATATATTCATACCTTTTTAAATTTTAATTTTTTTATTTTGGTCCTCCTTCTTTGTGCCTTCCTCCACACACGCTTTCAGTCATTGGTTCACTTCACCGTGCGATAAGAGAGTTTGTTTATAGTCCTTTCTTTGTCCTCGCGTCGTGGATTGGCTTCCGTCCCCCTTCACTCACATCTATAGCTCACCGTGTGATAGATAATTTCGCTTCTTATTAGTTATTTGTCACTGCGCCGGGGCCAGCATGGAGCAGGTGGTCAAGTGGTTCACTCCTATGATCCTTTGGAAGATGTAGAGACACTTGAAGAGGTAAAAGATGAGCCTAGTGCCAATGAGAAGCTATTTGATTTATTAACGAGAGCTAGGCATGATGAACGTCTTCCAAATGTTGAGCCTATATTCAATGTGCCCTTTAATTTAGAACAAATTATTAAGTACACTAGAAGATTTTCTCTCTCTAGGCCAAAACTGGTAGAAACAAGATCTTTTATATTTCTGAAGAGGGATTTGACTACAGGGGAAGATACTGGACATCCTGAGAGGCTGGGGAGGAATCTTACAATGGAGCTTGCCAAGAGTGGTAATTCAGTTTTTAAATATTTTTGGATGAAAAAATATCTCTTCTTATTAAAATAAGTTCCCCCGAAATAGAAGTTCAAAAAGATTTTCAGAAGGTGCATTAGAAATCAAGTATAATCTATTCAAGAGGCCTTATCTTGAGGATCAAGATTTTTTTAAAATTTTAAATTAAGGTTCATATGGGCCAATAAGATCAATTCATGTGTGGGGAGGAGATAAATCCAATTTGTAAAAGAAAAATACCCAAAAATGAGTAAATGCTCAAGATGAAGAGTTGACTATGTACAAGGGTTATTAGTAAAAAACTATAAGTATTACTAAAAAAATGAGATATTTTGGGTATAATGATTCCATTTTGACACGTGTAAGGAAGGGGAGTCCCTTCAAGGAGGTTCCTACTTCACATGCTTGAATGAGTTTTAAACTCAAAAATAATGTGATATTTTTATCTCTCCTCTCTCTTGGATCAAACCGAATAAAAAAGGAACCAAACTAGGTCCAAATCTAGTCCAAATTTAACCAAACTGAGTCTAGAAAATTCTAGAAATCAGTTGGTCTTGGTTAGAGCCTCCCTCTCCTATAAATAGAACCTGAGCCCTTTGTAAAAAAATAGAAGAATTATACTATGCCAGAATTATGCTGAAATAATGATAATTTTTACTATTCTCTGAAATTCTCTCCAAATTGAAGAAATTGGAGCTTCCCTCCTTCTTCAATCTCCATTGGTTCTCTAAAATGATTATGATGTTATGCCTCATTGAAAAAAGGCATTCCCCTCTCTTCTTTAGTAAATCCAACCATTCTTTATCCTAGATGAATGATTAATGGATAGAATCAAGTTTTTCATAATGTTTTTCTTAAATAAGTAAAAATTGTTTACATTAGAATGATTTAAATACTCTTGGTGAAATTCTAGTTGATTTTAGAGAGTTAAAAATTGAAAAATGGTCAGCCATACAAAGGAGGTTATGGAAAAATTTTCTAAAATTGTGTAAAATAAGTTTTATTTTTTAATTCAAAAAGAGTAATTCCCATCGTATATGTATTCTTAAAGTGTTAATTTTCATCCTAGGTATAAGAAAATACATACTAAAAATATTTTATTAAAAAAGTGTTACTTTCTTTAGAATTAAGTTCTATGCATAGAAGGAAGTATATTGAAATTGTTATTCTGATTATGAAAGTGCGATTTTTATCATAAATGATTTTATGCATAAATTAGATGCATAAAAGAAATTCTTTTATATTAAAAGAGTGATTTTCATCATAAATGATTTGTATGCATAAACATATGTATAAAAGATATTTTTTTAATATTAAAAGTGTGATTTTTATCATAAATGATTTTATGCATAAATTAGATGCATAAAAGAAATTCTTTTATATTAAAAGAGTGATTTTCATCATAAATGATTTGTATGCATAAACATATGCATAAAAGATTTTTTATATATATTAAAAGTGTGATTTTTATCATAAATAATTTTATGCATAAAAGAAATTCTTTTATATTAAAAGAGTGATTTTCATCATAAATGATTTGTATGCATAAACATATGCATAAAAGAATTTTTTTTTAATATTAAAAGTGTGATTTTCATCATAAATAATTTTATGCATAAATTAGATGCATAAAAGAAATTCTTTTATATTAAAAGAGTGATTTTCATCATAAATGATTTGTATGCATAAACGATATTTTTTATATTAAAAGAGTGATTTTCATCATAAATGATTTGTATGCATAAACATATGCATAAAATATATATTTTTTATATTAAAAGTGTGATTTTTATCATAAATGATTTTATGCATAAATTAGATGCATAAAAGAAATTCTTTTATATTAAAAGAGTGATTTTCATCATAAATGATTTGTATGCATAAACATATGCATAAAAGATATTTTTTTAATATTAAAAGTGAGATTTTTATCATAAATGGATTTTAAGCATAAATTAGATGCATAAAAGAAATTCTTTTATATTAAAAGAGTGATTTTTGCATAAAAGATTTTTTTATATTAAAAGTGAGATTTTCATCATAAATGGATTTTATGCATAAATTAGATGCATAAGAGAAATTCTTTTATTCTAAAAGTGTAATTTTTACTAAATTGGATTTATGCATGGAAAGATGCATAAAGAATTAATTTTAACCCAAAAGTGTTATTCTCATCAATTTTGATTTTATGCATAGAAAGATGCATAAAGAAATCTATTTTTAGTTCAAAAGAGTTATTTTTATCAATTTTGATTTTATGCATGAGAAGATGCATAAAAGATTGAATTTTAATTCAAAAGTGTCACTCTCATTTAAAATGAATTTATGCATAGGAAGATGCTTAAAAGATTGATTTTTATTTCGAAAGTGTTATTCTCCTTAAAATGGAATTTATGCATAAATAGATACGTAAAGAAATCTTATATCAAAAATAAGAATTCTCTTGTATTCTATAAATAGATATGAGGATGTGAAATGAATCAGATAGATGAAAATGAACGAAGAATGGATGGAGAGGATGTGAATGTGGATGTGGATGTGGATGTATGAATGAGGATGTATAGATGTATGAATGTGGATGTATGAATGTGGATGTGAAAATGGATGTATGGATGTAGATGTGAATGTGGATGTGTGGATGTGGATGTGGATGTGTGGATGTGGATGTGGATGTGGATGTGGATGTATGAATGTGGATGTGAAAATGGATGTATGAATGTGAATGTGGATGTGGATGTATGAATATGAATGTGGATGTGTGGATGTGGAAATGGAAGTGTGGATGTATGGATGTGGATGTGGATGTGGATGTATGAATGTGGATGTATGGATGTGGATGTATGAATGTGAATGTGGATGTGGATGTATGAATATGAATGTGGATGTGGAAATGGAAGTGTGGATGTATGAATGTATGAATGTAAATATGGATGTGTATGTATGAATGTGGATGTGGAAGTGGATGTATGAATGTGGATATGAAAATGGATGTGTGGATGTATGAATGTAGATGTGGATGTGGATGTGGATGTATGAATGTGGATGTGGGAATGGATGTGTGGATGTATGAATGTAGATGTGGATATGGATGTATGAATGTGAATGTGGATGTGGATGTATGAATGTGGAAGTGGATGTATGGATGTGGATATGGATATGTATGTATGAATGCAGATGTGGAAGTGGATGTATGGATGTGGAAGTACGAATGTGGATGTGTATGTGGAATAATGAATGCGAATGTGTATATGAAATGATGTGATGTCAATATGAGTGAATGGATGAGATGTGATGGCATGTGAATTGGGATGTGAATAAATGATATGTGATGTGAATGAATCTGATGTGATGAGATGGAAAATGATGTGATTGGATAAGAATGAGTACACATATAAATGGAATGTGGAATAAGTAATGCGGATTGATGTGGGATAATGTGGAAAGACGAGAGTTCAATATAGAAACTGTATTTGTGACCTGTTTGTAAATGACTGTTTTATGTCAAGAATGCTGGGGAAGCATTTTGACCGTCTTGTGATGATTAAGGTCATGGAGACCTAACTGATAAAGTTGCAACTGCTGTGACGACGGAGAGTCAATGGAGGACGTCTCACGTAGCAAGGTCGGCCGAGGTCTTGACCAGCCTCGATTCGATTTAAATGGTGAGCTTCCGGTACGGTGGATGAGGGACCAAGGAAGCGGTCTATGGGTGAAGATGACCTGCGAAGGATCCTAGAGGGTGCTGACCATACGGTACTTGGGCTCTGGGCCGAAGATACCCACACGTGCATCGTGGAAGATATTGAATCAAGGAGTAAGAGTTGTTTTCTGAAACCGGGCATGGATCTGGTTGATTGACCTTGCTGGTCCTCAACAACGGATGAGTCCATGGCTCTTTTATATGGATCTATTGGTTGATCTTGCTAATCTTCCACGGAAATTCCATTTTATTATGTGAATATATTGCCGGTTACTATGAGCTAGGAACTATCGAAAAGGCCCTTGTGTCAACAGGTGGTCAGCGTTTTGGTTGTTTTTGGCCAATGATGCTATAAGTACACCGATGAAGGAATGATTGGAAATAAGGATTCAATCAGAGATTTTGAGGATTGTGATCAGTGACACAATGGTTTCATTAAAGAATTGTTTTAAAGATAGCCGATGCTGAGAAAAAGGCAATTTCATATTGGGTGTGTAAGTGGTGTGACTAGTTTTATGTTTGCATGAACATCCGACTAGGGGGCCTGGGAACTCTTTTCCCTGGTACCCGAGACAAAACCTAACCAAATTCTAAATTGGATCCCATCACTACAGTGGTTGGGCAGTTGGCTAACCCATGGGACTGTTGGACTGATGGATCCGTAAATCGAGACTCAATTTCTGTTTAGTTCGATAGATGAAGTAAATCTCGGACAAAAATTGTTCTATGGAAAAGAATCAACGGCTGTGCCTCTCAATGAGGAAAAAAGCGTTGGTCTCTATAATCCAAGTACAGTTTTTTTCCTTGATCTGACTATGGGACTTACGAGTTTGGTCAGATCAGTTCAGTTAGTTAAGGCTTTTGACTACGTTAGAGAAAAGTTATCCTGGTGGAATCGCCCGTGCTTTCCGGGCAAAGGAAGTTTTTTCGGGTTCGGTTTTGAAAAAACCGATGGATTAGTCTCTTGTCCGGATATCCGTGGTGGGTGAGGCCCCGAGTGTGGGACCCTGCCCCGTGCAAGAAGTGCTACTTCCACTGCTAGCACCCCTGAATTTGTTGTGCGGTGGGGACAGGGATCTTACATCCATGTTAGGGAAAGAGTGGGGAGGCATATAGTAAATTTGTTAGTACAGAAATTATAAATGAGGGATCATCACAATATGTTTACATGTCTAGCTTTGCCCTATCCTCATCTGAAAAGAAGAGCATGTCAGGCAGGTGGGATGCCTATTCAGAAGATAAGAGGATAAAGATTTGTCTTGAACACTACCCTCTTCACAAGAAAAAGTGCAAAGTTCTTGAGTACTACTTTGGATTTGTGGCTTGTGTTTTTCTTCAGAGACAAAGAGGACTACACAAAGGATGAACTGGAAGTTCAGAAGGGTCCAAAGGTTGCACAAGCTTCATTTGTCACAGAGATTAAATGTGATGATGAAGTTATGGACCTAGTTTCTGGTGATGAGGAGAAGCTTCTAAGCACAGGTTTTGATGTGGCAGAGTTTAAGGCATCCACTGTTATTGATGAGGGATCATATGTGCATGGAGAACACTTGAAATCAAACTTCATCCTCCTGGGGGCTGCCCTCCTTTCTTATTAATGGCAAGAATTTTATTCTTCTTTGCCCTCCTTTCTTATTAATGGCAAGAATTTTATTCTTCTCTCCCACATACAAAAGCTTTATAATTTAAGGGAGGATTATTGCCTTGCAATTATAGCAAATGGTTGTGAAGCTGCGAAGGGTTTATTGGATGAGGAAAATGAACATAAAGAGGAGTTTCTGAAGTTGGACACTGAGGTGATAGAGAACTTCATTGAAGCCCCTAGAGCCGTGTCATTGTGCTTTGAAAAAGCCAAGGAAATTGAATCTTCTCTTCCCACAGAGCTAGAATTTCAAAGTCTTCAAGAGGAGTTAGGAATTACTAAAATAGGAAGAGAGCCCTTGCCCACCCTTGATCAAGGAAATGAAGAAGGCTCCATCAACCTTTGGGATGCATCCAAGTTGGAAGAGGATGAGAACCAGAACGTAATTTATCTATTCTTGAGTGAGTGAATTTATGTTTTGGTATTATTGACTGAATTTATGTGAAAGCCAATTCTTTGTTTATTGCAGATTGAGCTTGATGATGCCGATGGTTTCCTTGGACGTGGAGGTGCTGCCCGTGCAAGAGTTGGCCAAGATGCTGCTCTTGCAAAGTATAACCCATCTATTAACAAAGAAATATTTATTGTCTACCACAGCAAATATTCTAGTGATGTTGAAATTCCACTTCACACTCAAGGCACTATCTAGATATACGGGCTATTCCTTTATCCCTTACAATACACATAAGGTTATGCTTATAGAGAAGTGTGCTGCTATTCATATCTTTTCCTTAGGTGTCCTGGCACTTCACTCAGGGACCGCTTTGTCGGCCCTCGCCCATCGTAACCGAAAGCACACCATTTTTCACCATACCCAGGCTGGTCAAGACCTGGGCAGGTTTTTGCCGTGTGAGCCGTCCTTTGAACACTCCCCGCCAGCTGTTGCAACCAAACTTCCCTTAGAAAAACACATATACCAAATATTCCCTCCAGCATTCTGGCGTAAGACAGTCCTTAAATAAGAAAACAGGGTTTCTATATAAGTTTTCAGTTTTGATTTTCTTTTGAATACAATGGGTATATCTTAAATCCGTATCCCAATAATTCTAGATCACAGATCTAAAATTCCAACAGAATTTCCCGAATTCTGTAACCTTGATCCTCAGATCAGAATCAAGGTTCTTAACTTGATTTCAGATTTGGTGGGTGATTTGAGTGAAATTTTCCTGAACTGGTCACATCGTCTTTTCTTGAAACTGACGAAGGAGATTAAGTCTTGGTCATAGTCTGATTCAGGGTTTGAGTCTGGTGAAGGTTCTCCTTGAACTAACTTTCTCGAAGGGTAATATTTCAATTACTACTTTACTAAATTTCAATCATTGAGTATTTTGCTTAACTAAATTTAAAACTAATCATGAATTCCTATGAGGAATAAATTAATCATTTATCTAAAATTCTGACTTCGATAGTTTTTTTGAATTTTCTCATTACCATCCTAGAGAATATGAAACGGTAGAATTTTCTCTCATACAGTATTTACTTATTCATTTACCAATATTCATGGGATTTAAACATAGGATTAAAGAGAACTCTCATTTTGATATAAAAATTCTGTATGCATCTATTTATGCATAAAATCCAACTTCTATGGAAATAACACTTTTTTATAAAGGAAAATCCTTTTATGCATCTATTTATGTAAAAAAATCAATTTTGATGAAAGTAACAGTTTTATAATAAAAAAATTCTTTTATGCATAAAAATCAATATTGGTGAAAGTAACACTTTTAAAATAAAAAAATTCTTTTATGCATAAAAATTAATATTGGTGAAAGTAATACTTTTATAATAAAAAATCTTTTATGCATAAAAATCAATATTGGTGAGAGTAACACTTTTATAATAAAAAAATTATTTTATGTATCATTTTATGAATAAAAAACAATATTGGTGAAAGTAACACTTTTAATAATAAAAAAATTATTTCCAATATGCATCTTTCTATGCATAGAATTTAAATCTAATGAAAATCACTCTTTAATAATAAAAAAATAACCAATATACATCTTTCTATGCATAGAATTTAAATCTAATGAAAATCACTCTTTTATAATTAAAAAAATAACCAATATGCATCTTTCTATGCATAGAATTTAAATCTAAAGAAAATCACTCTTTTATTAAAAAAAACCAATATGCATCTTTCTATGCATAGAATTTAAATCTAATGAAAATCACTCTTTTATAATAAAAAAATAACCAATATGCATCTTTCTATGCATAGAATTTAAATCTAATGAAAATCACTCTTTTATAATAATAAAAAAATAACCAATATGCATCTTTCTATGCATAGAATTTAAATCTAATGAAAATCACTCTTTTATAATAAAAAAATAACCAATATGCATCTTTCTATGCATAGAATTTAAATTTTAATGGAAATAACACTTTTATAATAAAAATATTTCTACTATGCATTTTTTTATGCCTAGAATGAAAATAACACTTTTAGAATACACAAATGGTGGGGATTACTCTTTTTGAATAATAAAAGATAAAACTTATTTCACAAAATTTAAGAAAATTTTACCATAACCTCCTTTGTATGGCTGACCATTTTTAAAATTTTTCTATCCTCGAGTTACTTAAAAATTATCCCAAATGGTTAAAGCATTCTAAACTAATCAAATTCCACTTTTAAAAGAGAAACAATATGAAAAGTTTAAATCTAACAATTTGATTACTTATCTAGGATAAAGAAAGGCTGAATCTAAGAATGAAGAGAGGGGGAAAGCCTTTCCACAACAATTGAGATGAGGAGGCAGAAGAAGCTCGTAGTAGGCTAAGTCACCTACTTTCTTTGTAATCAGATATGGTCCATAGTATCTGGGGGATAACTTCTTGTACTTCCCAAGAGATAGAGAACTACTTTTGGGGCGTACTTGAATGAAGACCATATCTGCTTCTTCGAATTTTTTGTTTGTCCTCTTCTTATCTGCATACTGTTTCTGTCTATCCTGGGCAGCTTTTATATCTTTGTGAATTGACTGCATATGCTGCTCCATGTCGTCAAGCATCTGTCTGGACATCTCGACCCTAATCAATGGGTCGGACCAAGTTAATAGAGTTAAGCAATCTTGTCCATACAGAGCTTTGAAAGGGCTCATCCCAATACTTCGGTGATAAGAAGCATTGTAGGCGAACTCGACTAGGTGCAGATAGCTTAGCCACTTCTTGGGTTTCCTGCCACCACAGCATGACCGAAGTATATCTTCAATTACTTGGTTCACCCTTTAAGTTTGACCGTCGGTCTCGGGGTGGTAAACTATGCTGAGATCCAAGAAAGTTCCTACTGCTTCGAAAAATGTAGTCCAGAATCTTGACGTGGATTTGGGGTCTCGATCACTTACTATTCTTCTGGGTAGGCCATGCAATCTGAAGATTTCCTTGAGAAACACTCTGGCCACATCCACTGCAGTAGTGTAGGTTTCTTTTACTGGAATCAAATGGGCAACTTTGGTTAGTCTATCAACTACCACGAAGATGGAGTTGTAACCTGATTGCACTAAAGGTAATCTAGTAATAAAATCCATACTGATACATTCCCACTTCATCTGGGGGATGTGTAATGGATGTAACTTCCCATGCATTTTTACTCTCTCGGCCTTGACTTTCTAACAGGTCAGACATTGACGTACATGATTAAGCACATCCTTTTTTAGACCAGGCCAAAAGAAGCTTTTCTTCACAGACATGTAGGTTTTGATGAAACCTGGATGTCCTACAATAAGGCTGTCATGGGCTTCATTCAGAATTTGACCCTTAGTTCCCTCATCATTGGGAATGCATAGCTTGCGATTATAATACATAATTCCATCATCCAGGCTATACCCTTGAACTCGGTTTAACTCCTGTGGAGTTTTGCTTTCCTGCATAAGTAGGGTAGCAATAGGGCCAAAGAATCTATCCTGCATGATCTTCTTTCTTGCTTCAATAATCAAAGGATTTGACACTACAGTAATTGCAAGCAAGAAGGCTTTTCTGCTGAGGGCATCTGCTACCACATTCTCTTTTTTTTGCCTGGGCGGTACTTGATTTCAAAATCAAATTCCTGCAGGGTCTGCATCCACCTTCTTTGGCGCATGTTGAGATCCTTCTGAGTGAAGATCCACTTTAAGCTCTGATGATCTGTCATCAAAGTGAATCTTTGACCCAGTAGGTAATGTCTCCACATCTTCAGGGCATACACTACTGAAAGTAGTTCCAGGTCGTGGACAGCATAATTTCTCTCATGCGTTATGAGTTTTTGGGATTCATAGGCCACTGCATGACCTTCTTGCATGAGTGCACCTCCTAGGGCAAAACCACTGGCATCAGTTACCAATGGGTAGAGAGAAATCTGGCAACTTCAGAACGAGATTGGTTACCAAGGCGGTCTTCATCTTATCAAAAGCACTTTGGCACCTGGCAGACCATTGAAACGGAATATTCTTCTTGAGAAGATTAGTCAGGGGAAGCTATGAGAGCATACTTTGGTATAAAAATTCTATACCAACTAGTCAATCCCAAGAATCCTCTGACTTCTTTCACTGTCTTTGGTTCAGGCCAATCTATGACTGCTTGAACTTTTGTAAAATCTGGGAAAATTCCATCTTTGGATACCAGAAAGCCCAAGTATTCAACATGGTTGGCAGAGAAAGTGCATTTGCTCTTTTTTGCAAAGAGTTGGTGCTTCCTTTAGAATCTCAAGAACTTTTCTGACATGAGCTTCATGGTGAGCTGCATTCTTTGAGTAAATGAGAATATCATCAAAGAAAACAAGAACAAAATCATCCAAGTATTCTCTGAGAATGTCCTGCATTAGGCGATTGAATGTAGCTGGGGCATTTGTGAATCCAAATGGCATGACAGTGAATTCATAATGCCCATACCGAGTATTGATGGCTGTCTTCGGGATATCTTGCTCATTAATCCTGATCTGATAATACCTTGATTTGAGATCTATCTTTGTGAAGATCTGGGATCCACTTAGCTCATCGAGAAGCTCATCTTAACTGTTAGTTGATTGAGACCTCTGTAGTCCACACAGAGTCTTAGTGTTCCATCTTTCTTTTTCTGAAAGAGAACTGGCGCACATCATTTATAAAATGTTTCCCTTGGTCACTCACTAGGTGGAAAGGACAACCAAAGCGGGTAATGATATTCTCATAAAGAAACTTAGCTATTGCCACAACATCCGCTTTCTCTTACTTCAGCCCATTTTGTGACATAATCCGGAGATATTATAATATACCTTGCTTGGGTGCTACGTGCAATCGGACTAATGGGTCCCACAAAATCAATGTCCCACTTCATAAAGGGTTCTAGAACTTTAATAGGGTGTAAGGGCATCATGTCCTTCTTTTGTGGTTTAACACATCATTTTTGGCACTCGTCACTCACATCCTCTGGCAAATAGTGCACAATCTTTGAAGAGTGTCGGCCACCAATACCCTTATTTGAGTATTTTTCTTATAATAATATATGTTGAAAAGTTCCCACCAGTGCTTGTTCAATGATGTATAAGTATTTACCTCTTCCATAAAGAGTTCTAGTAATCAATTGGTAAGGTTCTGCGTCTTGCTCGATCTTTCCTTAGATTCTTTACCTCTAGTAGAGAACCATTAGCTAGAAAGTTAATGATATTCTCACTCCACTCTGGTATAGCCTCAACTTTAAACAGTGTAGCATCAAGAAGATCATTATCTATTCCAGTTGGCGCTTCACCATTAGGTATATGAGATAGATGATCAACCACGATATGTTTCTTGCTAGGCCGTACCACCACAGGCTTATATAAGTTCGTTGATGGGGGTGATTCCAAGATAATTTTGATTTTACTCTTATCTGTGGAAATCCCATTTTTGGACACTATATGTCCTAATATGACTTCGTGTTAAACCCAGAATTGGCATATGAATGGGTTTAGAGATAGGCAATAAAGTCTGCATCGTTCAAATACCTTTCGTAAGGATAAATGCTATTTCCATGATGAACGAATGCATAAATCATCCGAGAAAGCTTCAAGAAACTTCCTGAGAAAATCTTTAAAGGCAATGTCCATAAGTCATTGGAATGTGGCCCAGTGCATTTGTCAAGCAAAATGGCATAACTCTATAAGCATACACTCCATGTTCTGTAACAAAAGCAATTTTTGCTTGATCCTCTGGATCAATGGAAATTTGGTTATATTCTAAATACCGATCTTAGAAGATGTATGCTTCCTTGCCAGCTACTCATTCGAGTACGTGTCTTGAATATGACAAGGGGTCATGATCTCATCTTGTTACTATGTTGATCTTTTTGAGATCAACACATACTCGTAATTTCCCATTCTTTTTAGTAGGCACAACCACAATGGGTGACACCCAGTCCAAATGTTCAATCTCATAGATGAATCCACATTCTATGAGCTTGTCTATCTCTTCTTTAATAATGTTAGCATACTTTAGATTAACTGGATAAGGTAGCTGATGGACAAGTTTAGCATTTGGTACCATAAGGATTGTGTGGTTGCACAACCTCAATAGGTATTCCCTTCATATCATGGTAAGTCCATGCAAAAAAGCAATCCTTATATTCCTTGAGGATATTAATAAGTTCATCTTCCTGATTTGGAGTGAGGTCTTTTGCTATAAAGACTGGCTTAGGGTCTTTCCCAGGTTCAGCCAAGTCTACTTCTTTTACTTTAGTAGAACCATCATAAACTCCTTCTACCTCACTTGTTGGTTTTCTTGTGGCATTATCAAACACTAACTTGTGGTCCCCAATTGTAAAAGATTTATAATGCTCTGGGGCAGGGGGCAAGTTAGGTGTTAGCTCCTGATTTTCTTGAGTTGCCTTAGTTGCAGCTTCCTCTTTCCTTTCTTTCTCAGCCAACTTTTTGTTCTTCTTCTCCCTCACCGAACAATTAAGCTTTAGTTCATCTGTGACATTGATTTTGTATATCAACTCAGTGGGAGGAGAGTTGCAATACATAACTTTTTTAAATTCCTCTCCCTAGTTATCAATAAACTTGTGATGTGCATCGAATGGATCAACATATTGCAGGCATTGGGCGGTATTTGTCCTCTCTCTTGCAGCCTTATATGATGATTGGCTGCATAGCATTTATGTCTCCACCGTTTTCAGAGATTCTTCCTTGGTGTTTTGAAGAAATTTATCCCTTTCTTCAGATTGGGACTCATCAATGTCAGATTCAAAGCTACTCCCTTTAGTTTCTTTTGGTGTTGTCATCTCTGTTTTGCTTGTGGTAAACTGAGGAGTTGGTGTCGCTCTTTAGATCTCTTTTTTAGACTCCTCATCACACCACCATTGGTGCTTATGTCTAAGTCATCCCATGTGGACTCAAGTTCACTATAACGAGACTATAACCATTCCCCTCCTCGACATTAGAAGGTAGAGCATGAATCATTCATAATGGCACAACCTTGGGGAGCTCCTCACCATCAAGTGTAACCCATGTAGATCCTTTGGTTCCCCAACTATCTATTGTAGCCATCATATGTATCCAGTTTAGATTATCATCAAGCTCAATAGCTTATTTGCATTCTTATAGGGTGGGCCCTTCCCTACATCGATCTCTTCTCTACAAGTATAGCAATATTGTAATGGGGGGATGAATGAGTGGTGGTGCCTAAATAATTTTCAAAAATTCCTCCGCTACCCATAGGATGCATGTAGCCAGACACAAGATCAATCCTAATGATGGAATCATCAAATTGGAGGTAGACATGGTTCTTGAACCAGTCATGTACCATATTTGCCTCTCTCGTGAAGGGGCATCCTAAGATCATTTCATATGATTTGGGTTGTTTGGAAAAGTCCATAACAATGAAGGTATTTTCAACCCCGTATTTAAAAACCTTGATCTTTAAGTCTCATAACATCCCAATAGGTTTGGCGAAAGTTCCTGGCGAAAGTTCCGTCAACCATCTTGACAATGGTAACTGAGACTTCCATTACACAAAATATGGACTCTCATTTTTGCCCCTTAAGGATTTCTACACCTCCTCTCTCTAGAAAAATGGGCTCATGGTGAAATTTTTGCAAATCAAAATCAAAAGTTTGCAGAGATTGCACATTTGGAATCTACTTATCAAGACCTTTCCAATTATATATAGCATGATGGGAAATTTTGATTATTCAAGAAGTTCCCAAATTGGTGATGACGTGGGTAACATGCCATGTCATCACCAATTTGGGGACTTCTTGAATAATCAAAATTTCCCATCATGCTATATATCATTGGAAAGGTCTCGATGATGAGTAGATTGCAAATGTGTAATCTTGATTTGATTTGCAAAAATTTCACCACATGAGCCCATTTTTCTAGAGAGAGAAGGTGTGGAAATCTTGAAGGGGCAAAAATGAGAGTCCATATTTTGCCTAATGTAGATGTGGCTTGGCCATCTTCTCCCAGCATTTCTTGGTGGTATGCTCTCTCCCTCACCACCATCTAGGACTCCCATTACTGTGATGCCCTTGGCGATGAGACTAGTAGTAATGCATTATTAGACTCATCACCTTCAAAGTATTTCCCCGTTTTATTAAGTGGAATTTTAACCATATATTTTGTATTTTCTTCTTCCATTGGGACTATTGATTTGGGCACAACTCAAGGTGTCTCCATTGTATATTAGGGACGTGCCTTATACATGTTAACAAATGGTGGTAATTCAACACTGAGTTCTCCATTAAGAATAGCTCTCATTGTTTTAAACAATTCAGGATCTCCACTCAATCGATAGTTATAGTTGTACTTGTTTGTTGTGAGGCCATAAAATCCAACAATTTAGAGATGCTTTGTGGTGCATTCATGGCCTCCTTTCCATAAAAAAGGTGTTGGTGTGACTGGAAAATCCACCTTCGAGATGGGCTTAGGGTTTCCATATGGTAATTTTCCTTTGAACCAACCAGGGATCAAACTATGAGTGGTGGAGACCTCATTCTCTTCCATGATGACACTCGACACATCTAGAGGTTTGTGAATCTCAATAGTAGTCATTAAGGTGTACAATATCTGAGACTCTCACTTGCTTGGGCTTTGATTCAAGATCCTCTTGTGTTTCATAACTAAATCACCAAATTCTTGGACTTGCTCTTCGTCATGTGTGTTTTAATTCACATATTACAAGCTCCCATGGGATCTCCTTTCTCATGCTCTTGGTTTTGGGTGGCATTTCCTTGCCAAGTTTAGGATCAGTCCTTGTATCCAAGGAGTCCGAGTCCTCATATAGGTCCCAATTGATGAAGACTAGCTCTTAAGGTGTTCCGAGATTTGTGTTTTTGGTCTCCTTCATTTTTCCATCCTTAATCAACTTTTTTCTCCTATGGCCTTTCTTCTTCTTAGACTCTGCTACCAAAGCCACAAATTGCTGTTTGAGAACATGTTGGTTCTAGGTGTGTGGTGGGTGATAGCATTCATCAAAGGTGTGGGATCTAGACTCTTAGAGATCTACCTTTGGGTTTGGTTACTCACCCCACTCATGTTTAGGGCTGTGATGATGGGTCCCGTCTATGGACTTGTCACCAAAATCTTGTTGGGGCAGTCCTTAATCCAATGATCTATGCCACAACGGTTACAAGTAGCCGGTGTCACTTTTGAGGGCACATCTTGGTTAAGTTGAGGAAACTTTATAGAGCATTTCATAACTCAATGGGGACCTTGACATTGGTAACATTGAAGAGGCATTCTTCTTCCTGTGTTGTATTGATGTCACGGCCCCTTCCCATCACAATAAGTTGGTAAACTAGCTTGACTCCCCCTCTCCCATCCACATAATAGTCGGGATGAAGCTCCATGCGATCCTTGAAGAGGTGTGGGCTAGGTTAGAAATCCACCTGGTAATCAGTAGGCCCCTCAAAGCTAACTTGATTTTAAGAGGTGCCACCCTTGGTGGAGGTAGTTGCGATTCTAAGACTGGTGGAGGTAATGGCACATTGGGTGCCTTGTGCATGCCTTTTGATAGGAGTTGTTGCGTGGGATGCTCAACCATTGCTTGATTTATTATAGGACCGAGGGCTAGTATTTATTGCAGTGTCAGCAAGGCTAGTTGTGATCTCATTCTGTTGGAAATAGTCTCTAGGTGCGTTTGGCAATCTCGGGCTTCGTGACCATAGTGCCCACAAAATCTATAGTTACCATTGTAGCAAGCTCTTAAAATTGGACATTTGCTGGTGATATGCCCTCGACCCGGCAAATGGAACACCAATGTAGCTCTCTCCTTGGGTACATGCACACATTGTCCAAAGATTTAGTAGCCTTCATTTCCTCTTGGAGGGCTTTTGAGAAGTCATTCCAAGTCATTTCTGCTATTACCTTTAGCTATACAAGTTTTGCAGAGTGGTGGTGCTACGACCACTGGCTGTCTGTTGCTAACATAATAGACTTAGAGTCTGAAGCTCTGACTCCCCTTATCATCAGGTTATGCTCAAGTTGGATGGCATTAGCTGTGACATCCTCCCATGTGGTTATACCTCGAATGACCAAACCATTATGAATAACTTCATGTTTAAGCCCGTGAATGAGTTGATTGTTGGAGAAGCGCTCATGTAGAAAGCATGGTTAGGCGGTACACTGTTTACTACCCAATTAGGTTCTACGTGATGAGTACTTGGCTAAGGTGGAAAGGGCTTATTTTTTTATTCTTAAAGGAGCACTTATTTTTATTGTCAAAGGAGCACTTATTCTCCGAATCCAATTGACCATCATGAGTTATACATCCCCCGCACAAGTGGCACTCAAACTCCAATGTAGGAGCTAGTTGTTTGTTTCTACGCTCGCTTATCTGCTAGTTATTTGTTGCTCAAGGCCATTCGGGTTTGTTCTCTATTTGTTGGGTGCCATTTTGCTTTGCTGCCATGACAAGGACTCCAACGTGAAGCTGCAAAGCTAAGGCCAGAGCAGAAGCTGCTACTAGAGAGGATTCCCAGACACCCTACAGCCAGTATGTTCAGGAGGAGCAAACGAAGGCAGGGAAGGTCAAGACACCGGTTCATGGCAAATATGTAGATTAGTCAGAGATGCGCAGCGAATTAGATTATCCGGAGTCGACTGATGTCATAGCAGTGTGGCGGATGAGAAGCGGTCTACAACCAAGAGCAAGAGTAAGTTAAATATATGTTATTTCAATTAGGGTTTTGCAAGTATGTTTCCTTGTCACTATTGAAATGTTTAATCATTTAATCTTGGTGTTGCTTCATGATAGAGAAGATGACGATGGATGAATATCCACAGCTCAATAAGTTTTGTTTTACAGCTGAAGAGCTTCACCAAGTGTATGGGCTGAGCTTGGAGGGAAAAGTTGCTAGGGACCTGACTGAGTCTGACCTTCCTGATGAGGAGCAGTGGTGGTTGACCGTGTTCCAGCAAAGGTACAAGATGAATGCAAAGGTTTACTTAAACCACCTACAGCCCCAGTTCAAAGATGATTGCAGATTGTTATATCATAAGGTATACCAATGTGTTCGCGATTTGGGTAAAATGTATTGAACATGTGTAGAAGCAAGCCTGGGGGTTTGGATAGGAAGCTGAACAATTGGAGGAAGGCCAATGGACCATCCCATGGTGGGGTGCCAGATGGCAGTAAAGTTTTCGAGACACTGCAGGGTGCTAGCAATATCATAACGAAGGATGATTGGAACCCTCCCTTGTTGAAACAGACTATATTAGAGAGTTGGAGGATATTGGCAATAGACATCCAGAAAAGTGTAGACTCGTAAGGGAGAGGTATGCTAATGGTAAGGCATCCCTTTGGGGAAAAAAGGGACTACCTACTGAGATTTGAGGGTTCAACTTCAGTGTACAAACAACTATTGGAGGAAATCGTATCGTTTGAAGCCCATCTTGAAAAATTGAAGCAGCAGATTTTGCATCCAGTGTCAGAGATCAAGGAGGTGGAGGCGGATATTGAATGTTGCAAACGCGCGCTTCGATATCTCGGTGTGGTATGCAAGAGATCGCAAAAGTCAAGTAGAATCTAAATAGGTATGAATTTATGTTACTTCATACCTATGCTTTATGTGTTTTTATATGTTTCCCATTTACCTGAAATTGCACATATGGTATTCCATTATTATATCATATGGTATTCCATTATTATTTCCTATGGTTTCTGTTACTCGACAGTACTTAAATATGCTCACTATCATGTTGAAAGTTTATCAGGATGCCTTAATCCATTATGCAGGTACTTGAAATTTCAAAATTGGTAGTTTGAATTTCATTTAGGGTAGCCAAAAGTACATAAAATTGCTTACACGATAGTTGACAGTTCATAAGGATACCTTAATCAATATGTATTAGGTACTCCAAAAGTACCCAAAAGGTGACTGGGTAGGTTTAAGCTTATCATGGTACTTAATGCATTGTTTATGTACCTGTAATTAGAGAATTGGTAGTTTGAATATGTATCAGGTACTTCTAAAGTACCTAAAATTGATGTCTTGGTACTTGGCAGTTCATAAGGATACCTTAATCCACTGTTTAGGTACCTAAAAATGGTCAATTGGTAGTTTAAATATGTATTAAGAACTTCAGAAGTACCTAAAAATTATGACTGGGCAGGTTTAAGCTTTTCAAGGTACTTTAATCCATACCTAAAATTAGTCAATTGGTAGTATAGATATGTATTAGGTACTTTAAAAGTACCTAAAATTTATTACATGATGGTAGTTGACAGTTCATAATAACGATGCCTTAATCCACTGTTTAGGTACTTGGTGAAAGTGTATTGGTAGTTTAACTATATATTAGGTACTTCAAAAGTACCTTGAAATGGTGACTGGGTAGGTTTAAGCTTATCAAGGTACTTTAATCCAGTGTTTAGGTACTTCAAATATGTATTAGGTACTTCTAAAGTACCTAAAATGGTTAAATTTGGTACTTTAAATATGGATTAGGTACTTCAAAAGTATCATAAAATGATGACTAAGCTTATCAGGGTACTTTAATCCAATGTTTAGGTACTTCAAATATGTATTATGTACTTCTAAAGTACCTAAAATTGTTAAAATTGGTACTTTAAATATGGATTAGGTACTTCAAAAGTACCTAATATTGTTAAAATTGGTACTTTAAATATGGATTAGGTACTTTAAATATGGATTATGGTACTTTGGTACTTTAATCCAATGTTTTGGTACTTCAAATATGTATTATGTACTTCTAAAGTACCTAAAATTGTTAAAATTGGTACATATTTTAGAGGTCTGTAATAAGAAGCCAGTTTTCTAAAGATTCTAAAGAATGTGTGGGCAAAGCACTCGGAGTTTGATTCCATGAACACAATCCTAGTTGACAATGAGCGCTATAAGTCCCTGAAGAATGACTATGAAAACTGTTTGGTCATTCATGGTTTTGATTCACAACTAACAAATCAAGACCCCTATTATCTCACAAATACCGTACTTCCTTGGCTGGAAGGATGGGTGAAAGACCCCTATCCAAGGGCTTATTCTCGAGGACATCCGATATTTGACATAGAGGATGATATCTCTGGTTTGGTATCTAGTTACTTTGTAGAACAAGAAGGATATGCATACTGAATGGACAAGCCAGATTGTGACTAATACCTTACAGTTGTAACAAATTTTTTTTACTATTACTACTGTTTGTTTACAAAATTACTATTGTAACCACTGTTGGTACTGTTGAAATATGATGGCAAGTTACTGTTTGTTTACAAAATTCTGTTACAATATGATGACTTTCTGGTTTTAAAATATAATATGATGTTTTATCATGGTGTTTAATTTCAGATGTTTAATTGGTGTTCTAACATAATGCCTAATTTTAGATGTGTGCCTTACAAGGTACTGTGCTACCTAACAATGTACTAACTTACAAGGTACTGTAGCTCCTAACAAAGTACCTAATATAGTACCTAACAAGGTACTGTAGTACCTAGCAAAGTATTGTAGTACCTAGCAAAGTACTGTAGTACTGTGCTATCTAATAATGTACTACCTTACAACGTACTATAGTACCTAGCAAAGTATCTAAAAAAGTACCTAACAAGGTACTGTAGTACGTAGAAAAGTACTCTAGTACCTAGCAAAGTACCTAACAAGGTACTGTAGTACCTAACAAAGCACTGTAGTACTGTTTAAGTACTGTAGTACCTACCAAAGTACCTAACAAGATATTGTAGTACCTAATAAGGTACTTTGCTACCTAACAAGATACTGTACCTATAAAAGTACCTAACAAGGTACTGTACTACCTAACAAGGTACTGTATTGTACTGTACTTTACTAAGTACATCCACTATTAAACTTAGCACCTAACAGGGCACTGTTATACTTGGTACTTTATAGGGCACTGTTATAATGAGTACTTTAGAAGGTATTGTATGTGATTTGTTACTTTAAACAAGGTACTTTACTACCTAACAAGATATTGTACCTACCAAAGTGCTGTAGTACCTACCAAAGTACCTAACAAGGTACTGTACTACCTAAACAAGATACTGTACCTACCAAAGTACTATAGTACCTACTACTAAAGTACCTAACAAGGTACTGTACTACCTAACAAGGTACTGTACTACCTAACAAGATACTGTACCTACCAAAGTACTGTGGTACCTACTAAAGTACCTAACAAGGTAATTGTACTAGCTAACAAGGTAATTTACTACCTAACAGGGTGCTGTACTTTACTACCTTACATCCACTATTATGCTTAGCACCTAACAAGGCACTGCTATCCTTAGTACTTTACAAGGCTCTGTTATAATGAGTACTTTACAAGGTACTGTATGTGATTTGTTACTTTAAACAATACAATGGTACTCTGGTTTATGGCAAAAAACTCTAACACAAGACACTATAGGATACCAAAAACTAACCGGTCAGTCACTTACACAGCATTATGTCTTTACAAAAAATTTATGACTTCACTACAAGGAGTAGTCTACCACAATCTATCAGGACCAGTGTACAAAATAGGTAATCCATAACACCATTACTACTGCATCACAGTTGCATCATCATCACGAGCCTCATCATATGGCATACTGTTTTATATGTTTTCGTAGACATCAATGAATAGATTGAACAAGTTTTGGCATCTTGGTATAGCCTCCAGTGGAAACTTTATGGCGCTTACAAGGTGTGAGTAGATCATAACAAGGGGTTGAGCGTCTTGAAGTGTGTAGGTATCAATCTTACCTTGAAATTGGGCATAGTAAAAGCCTTCAACTACAAAGGCACCTCTTACAATTTATTTATGCCATGCATCCTTTTGTGCCTTCATTATCTAGTACACTGCTTTGGTGCATTTTAGTAGATAGAAATCCTCTCCATGTTCTGTTGCTTTGACTGCAAAGTTATCTCCAATGGACAATGCATCAAACAAAAGTTGGGGGTCACCTTCATACATTGGCATGTTGAAACATTAATTCATTGGCTGATTGAAGACCTGATCATCAACATCTTCATCATCATCATCGTTGCATACTGTGCCTGAATCTGGTAATGACTTAATGCTGAGATATAGCCATGCATCTACATATTTTTTGTTTGTACATCTTCTCCATTGTCCATGCATACATGGGTCACAGAAGCATGAGAGTGGACTCGAAGAGCACAACCATATTCCTTTGAATACCCATCGACACAATGAAAGCTTTGTAATTTGTGCAGCCTTTCCACCAAAGCTACTGTGTCCATTAGCTCTGATGAGTGGTCCTATACTTTTGGCCACCACTACGCTCTCCAATTCTTATACAAAGTCTACTGGATCAGTTGTGGGAGGGCTATTTGCCTATTGCTAGAAGTATTAGTACTGTAGGAGCAACATGTGGTACGAAGGGTGATGCTTGTGGTGACGGCGGGCGCAATGGCAAGAATCCAAGAGGAGTAATATGAGTCCAATAGGCGGGGGGCATACATGAATTCCCATAAGTACCGATGACATATGAGCCAAGGGTGCCAATAGTCTAGTCAATTGTGAGGATGTCCCCCTTGTTCTAGGTTGCATTGGCAACGTAGAGGAAGACACAAGGAATGAGAATGTTAGGTGAAGGTTCCTCCTGTGGCCCTAGAAGATTATATGGATGCGTTAACTAGGCTTGGAGCCATTGTTGTAGAGACTGTTGCAACCATGGTTGCTATAGTTGCTATAGTTATGAGATAGAGAGCATGAAACTAATGAAAAATGTTGTGTGGTTGGTCACAGGTGGTGCCGTTATGAGTGGTGTAGTACCCATCATCACCAGAGTCTAGAATTGTGCTAACATCTTGAGTGGGTACCTCTCTACTATGGTCTTGGAATGTTAAGCATGTACTAGTAGACTCTTGGAGTCCTGTGTAACCTTGAGGAACAATAGTAGCAGTCTGGGTTTGGTCCATCGTGTAGCCAATATGCCGCTTGGTTAGGTGCAAAGGTTGTAGTGTCAAAGCCGAACCCCTAAAGTAATTAGTCATGTGGCCTATTAAGCTAGTGGCGAGTCTAGCGTTTATTGTTTCAATGGGGATTTCTCCCCCATGGTTTGATACCCCTTCCATCGATTGATACCCCCACTACACTGGATCTCATTCCTGAAGAAGAGGATCCCAAGATAAAGGTCGGTTGATAAGAGCCTACTTGGGTCGATGTGGTTTCCTCAAAATTTGTCTCTAAAACGCACTGAAATCGCAAGTGCATATCATTGCAGGTGGTTTTAGGGCTAGGGGGATGTTTCATTTTTCATTTTTATATATATTTTATTTGTTTATTTTTTTGGGTTAGAGAAACTTTTTAAATAGTTCTACATACTTTGGGAAAGGCTATGAATGCACTTTTTTCAGGCCAACTAGAGGGTTTCCTATAGTTGTGGGTTTATGGAAAATTGCAATTTTTTTGTGGTTTGTATCAAGTGCACCAAAATGATCGCACGGCCTAAAACCTATAAGGCAAACTTGTGCATGCACTTTTCAAAAAACTTCTATATTTTTTTAAACCTACTTGAGAATCCAAGGGTGGTATATGATGTGCATATAAAGGCCCAACCCATGTACACGTGTCTAGATTTTTAGAAAATAGGGGATGCTAGAAAAGCAAGGATGTACTACATTTTCATACATGTATTGGGGCTAAAACAACATGAGAATGTGTTTATGCATCAATCAACCCTTTCTACTACAAATGTTTCAACTACACTTAACCATCCTTGAAGAAGGCATCCCTAATATTGAAGACATCATCATATCTTTGTATGATATAGCAAAATTATTCACAAAATTCAAAAAAAACTCATAAAATTGGAAATATTATTTAAAAAAACTCACAATAAAAAATTCACAAAAAAATTTCCTACTAAGTTCAAAGTTTAAATGAAAAACCTTAGGCTTATTAATTTTTGTTTAAAAGTCTAGTAGGAGCCATATTGCATCTTCATTTCTCAATAAAAGCATACAGTATAAATATTGAGGCATTTGGTGAGTGTATGTCACGTATTGAAGTCTAGTAGGAACCAAATTACATCTTCATTTCTCAGTAGAAATATGTAACATAAATATCAAAATTTGCTATAATGGATGTATGTCAGTGTTGGGACCCTTGTGAAGCTTGATGAAAAGTTATCTAGAGAGAAGATACTTCTCCACTAGTGGATGTGAAGGAGTACATGAAGTGACACAAAGATGACCCTCATTGCCAAAGTATTTGGGTCTCATCCTTCCCGTCTCTAGGCCTATGAGACTAGGTCCTCGCGGCATTGCCCTCCTCTGACCTTACTCTGCACTTCAAGGATGTCAGATTACTTGGGAGAGGCTTCTTCCAAGTTGACTTTAATGATGAGGATTCAGCCTCTTTGGTACTAGAGGGTAGCCCGTTCTCTTTGGGCCAAGGAAGATGTTCTTCCAACCTTATTCCAGCTACTTTGATCCCGTGGTGGCAGAAGACCAAAACAATGTCCCCATCACTCTCAAATTCCTATGTCTTCCTGTTGCATATTAGCCTATGCTGGAGGCCATTGGGTCATCGTTTGGACAAGTCCTTCAGGTGCCACCCTGCCTTACCTTACCAACTTTATCAGCCTAGGTGGTCATTGCCTCAACGGATGCTATCCCCAGCTCACTAGTTGTGATGAGCCTCTTGATGACTTTGTGTTTCTTCGAGACCTAATGGTCTTCTAGAGAAACATATGGAGGTTGTTGGTAAACCTGACCAATGCTGGGTTTGTCACCAGTAGGCAAGGGCACTTTGCCTTGGATTTCCCTAGAGCTAGGGGCTGTAAGAGGCAGCACAAATAGGCCTCCCCCTCGACAGAGCCTATGTCCCCAACCCATCCAGTGGTTTGTCAGGTGTGGAAGGTTGTGTCTCGTGCCCAATCTCCACGTGGGGATGTTGGGACCCCTCCCTCAGGTCATGCACAAGTAAAGATGGTGATGCTTTAGATCATAATGGTGAGATTGTTGGATCATCCATAGAGAAGGATGGTGCCTTAGGCCAGGATAACTTTGTTGAGTCCTCCCTACTTGGGCAGGGAAGTTTGCAGGATGTACAGAGCTTGAAAGATTATGCAGATAAATAATAGAATGCACAACAAGATGTATCAGGTCATGGTGCCTTGCATGGCAATCATGTATCTCGCACTTATGCAGACACTATGCAAATTCCTGGACATGGGAATGACAGTGGAGTTTGTCCCAAAGATTACCCCCTCCTTCAACATAATGAGAAGAGGCCTCCAACCCTAGCCCATCATTTGCTTTGGTCATAGGTCAAAACTCCATCTTGTCCACCATGAGGATTGTCTCATGGAATGTGCAAGGCCTAGGGGGGATTTCCACCCATAGTAGGAAGCGCCTTGTGAAGGACCAGCTCCATCAAGTGGTCACACAGGTGGAAATATGGATTTACTTTTGATGCAGGAGCACAAATTGG
Source organism: Cibotium barometz (assembly GCF_041138505.1). Taxonomy (NCBI): domain Eukaryota; kingdom Viridiplantae; phylum Streptophyta; class Polypodiopsida; order Cyatheales; family Cibotiaceae; genus Cibotium; species Cibotium barometz. The sequence continues at coordinate 21,004,775 of NC_141096.1, read as the reverse complement.
ATAGGTTCCAATGCTGCAAAAGTGGGAAATTTCTTTTGGGCTTTACTTTTTGGTATGGGGCAATTGGAACCAAAGGAGGTGTTTACATTTCAGTTGGCAACTTCCCTCTTGCCTCATGGTGTTGGATCTGGTGTTATTATACCTGCTAGGGCTTAGTGGATTATGATCATGCATGAGGGTCAGAAGTTAGGCATCTGGAATATCTATGTACCTAAAAGGGTGGCCTTTTGGGACACCATCACAGGGCTCCTCTCCCAAGTTGATCATTGGATAGTTGGAGGAGATTTCAATATGGTGTTATGGCTCACTCTAACCCCTATTGAAACACATCCAACAAGAGATTACCTGATGAACCGCAACAACTATTATGAGGATCTTTCAAAAGCCAAGCTCGTAACCCTTGAGGTCTCCAAGCTCTACAACTCCTTGAGAAGCAATTCCACCGTGCTCCCGCAAGCGTTGTCACACTGCCACGTTACACTATAGGTACTCTCATCCCTCCTCTCACCTCACTTCACTCACACATACTCACTAGCATGCATTAGGGAGAGAGATTAGCAAGAGCAAGACTCAATTGCACAATGGGAGAATCTATTGTATTATGAGAGAAATTCACTTATACATGGCCATAAGTGTTCACACTCACTTAAATTATGGTCGGCCCCAGGCATTTTAGGCTCATAAGGGGCCTAATGCTATTACAATGACTACTCTCATAATATATCCATGAAGTACATCCCTTGTAAGATTCCTCCCCAGTCCCTCAAGATGTCCAGTATCTTCCCTTGTAATCAATCCCCTCTTCAATTAATAAAAGATCTTGTTTCTACCTATTTTGGCTTAGAGGGAGAAAATGTTCTAGAGAGAGGTTATTTAGATTTTTGATATTTTTGGATGGAAAAATATCCCTTCTTGGATGGAAAAATATTTTTGGATGGAAAAATATCCCTTCTTATTAAAATAAATTCCCCTGAAATAGAAGTTCAAAAAAGATTTTCAGAAGGTGCATTAGAAATAAATTATAATCTGTTCAAAAAGGCCTTATCCCCCTAAGGGTCCGGATTTTCTAAAAATTTTAAATTAAGGTTCCTATGGACCAATAAGTTTAATCCAAATATAGGGAGGAGGATGTAAATTGAAGAAATAAAGAAAATCTCTCCAAAAATGAGTAAATACTCACATAAGATGAAGAGTGACTAAGGACCAAAGGAAATACTCACATAAGATGAAGAGTGACTAAGGACCAAAGGAAATACTAAAAAAATAAATTTTTGACACCTCAAAGTGGGGATTCCCCCTCATGAAGGAGACATCTATTTCACATGTGTGGTGGAGTTTTAAATTCTCAAATATTGAGATATTTCATCTCTCCTCTCTCCTAATTCAAGTCTAGTTCCAAAAAGTAAGCTAAATTGACCCAAAAATGGTCAAAAATTGACCAAATTGATCTGGAAAATTCTAGAATCAGTTTGCTTGGTTAGAAGCTCACTTTTTTCTATAAATAGAAGTCTCCCCCTTTTGTAGAAGCTTAATAGTGTTTTATGCACTGTTACTCTACTCCACCTCCCCAGAGCCAAAAATAGTGAATTTATTGATAATTCATTAGTTTTTGACCTTTCCCTCTTCAAAAGAATTGGTGGCCACTCTTGTTGCAAACAAGAGTAGATCCCTCAAACCATCAAGCCAAAGGAAAGCTCACAAAAATTCAAGTAAGCTAGAAATCCTACTTTTTCTTTATTCCTTTTAATAGTTTTCTAATTTTTATTTTCTTTAAAATAAAAAAAATGATATTATGCCTTGTTGGAAAGGCTTTCCCCCTCTCTTCATTCTTAAATTCAGCCTTTCTTTATCCTAGATAAGTAATCAAATTGTTAGAATTAAACTTTTCATATTGTTTCTCTTTTAAAAGTGGAATTTGATTAGTTTAGAATGCTTTAACCATTTGGGATAATTTTTAAGTAACTCGAGGATAGAAAAAATTGAAAAATGGTCAGCCATACAAAGGAGGTTATGGTAAAATTTTCTTAAATTTTGTGAAATAAGTTTTATCTTTTATTATTCAAAAAGAGTAATCCCCACCATTTGTGTATTCTAAAAGTGTTATTTTCATTCTAGGCATAGAAAAATCCATAATAAAAATATTTTTATTATAAAAGTGTTATTTTCATTAGATTTAAATTCTATGCATAGAAAGAAGCATATTGGTTATTTTTTTATTATAAAAGAGTGATTTTCATTAGATTTAAATTCTATGCATAGAAAGATGCATATTGGTTATTTTTTAATTATAAAAGAGTGATTTTCATTAGATTTAAATTCTATGCATAGAAAGATGCATATTGGTTATTTTTTTATTATAAAAGAGTGTTTTTCATTAGATTTAAATTATATGCATAGAAAGATGCATATTGGTTTTTTTTATTTATAAAAGAGTGATTTTCTTTAGATTTAAATTCTATACATAGAAAGATGCATATTGGTTATTTTTTAATTATAAAAGAGTGATTTTCATTAGATTTAAATTCTATACATAGAAAGATGCATATTGGTTATTTTTTTATTATAAAAGAGTGATTTTTATTAGATTTAAATTCTATGCATAGAAAGATGCATAATGGTTTTTTATTATTATAAAAGAGTGATTTTCATTAGATTTAAATTCTATGCATAGAAAGATGCATATTGGTTATTTTTTACTTTTTTATAAAAGAGTGATTTTCATTATAAAAGTGTTACTTTCACCAATATTGATTTTTATGCATAAAATGATGCATAAAAGAATTTTTTTATTATAAAAGTGCTACTTTCACTAATATTGATTTTTATGCATAAAAGAATTTTTTTATTATAAAAGTGTTACTTTCACCAATATTGATTTTTATGCATAAAATGACGCATAAAAGAATTTTTTTTATTATGACCAAGACTTAATCTCCTTTGTCAGTTTTAAGAAAAGACGATGTGACCAGTTCAGAAAAATTTCACTCAAATCATACCGAATCTGAAATCAAGTTAAGACCCTTGATTCTGATCTGAGGATCAAGGTTACAGAATTCAGGAAATTCTGTTGGAATTTTAGATCTGTGATCTAGAAGTATTGGGATACGGATTTAAGATATACCCATTGTATTCAAAAGAAAATCAAAACTGAAAACTTGCATAGAAACCTTGTTTTCTTAAAGGACTTTCTTATGCCAAAATGCTGGAAGGAGCATTTGGTATATGTGTTTTTCTAAGGGAAGTTCGGTTGCAATAGCTGGCGGGGAGTGTTCAAAGGACGGCTCACGTGGCAAAAACCTACCCACGTCTTGATCAGCCTGGGTATGGTGAAAAATGGTGTGCTTTCGGTACGATGGGTGAGGGGCCGACGAAGGGGTCCCTGAGTGAAGTGCTAGGACACCTAAGGAGGATCCTGGAGGGTTTTGACTAGGTGATGCACGGGCTCGCGGTGCTTAGGACACCCATGCGTATGTCATGGAAGATATATATATGTACGATGACGAGAAAATTATTGTAATCTGTTACTGGATCTCGTTGCTAACCTGCTGGTCTCAACGAAGAGTCCGGAGTGATACTGTTTTTTGAGAAACAAGAATTGAATGGAAATTTTGAGTTATGACATCTGTAACCAATAATTGTTTGTCATTGGATTGTTTTAAAAGTTAAAGTTTAAAGAGGAGTGTGTGCGTATCTTTATTCTAAAGCAAAAGTTAAGAAAGACATTCAATTATGGGTGGGTGAGTACTTGTCTGGTTCTACCAATTCCAGTGGTTGGGCAGTGGCTAACCCATGGGCCAGATGGGGTTAGGCTAGAATCAGTATAGAGTTTTAATAATAAAATTGATTAATAGGAATACATTTAGAACTCGAGTAGTTAAATAAAAGCCTGAAGACTTCTCTAATGAATAGATCAACGGCTGTTCCTGATTCAATTAGGAAAAAAGCGTTGATTCCTTCAAGTTAAGTCTATAATAGTTTCCCTTCTATCTGGTTTATTCAGATGAAGGTTAGTTCAGTATCTTGACCTCGTTAGAAAAATTTATTAAGAAATTCAAAATGGTGGAATCGTTCCCATTTTCTAGGCATGGGAAATTTTCCCGGTTTCGGTTTTCGGAATGACCACCAGCTTAGTCTTGTGCGCCTAGACATTCGAGGGCGAGGCCCCAAGTGGGAAACCCTGCCCCGCGCATGAGGGAGCTGCTTCCGCTCTGCCAGCTACCGAGAATCCGATGTGCAGAGGAGACAGTGGGATCCCACAGTTGGTATCAGAGTGCTGTTGTAAATTTACGTAACAACAACAGAAATTGCTTAAAATTTTAAAGTAAATCTGGGAAATAATGTTTTCACTTGTTAATATTATGTTGAATGAACTTCAAAAATTGAAAACTCATAAATTGAATTGGAAATTTATACATGGATACACCGAATCTATCTGGCATTCCTGAACTCCCAGAGTCAGGATATAATAGCCTTTGCATTCGAGCACCTCATCAACTCTGCTACGACACCCGAGTAAGCAGAGTGAAACTCGCATGTCATTTTGAGTCTTTACTTTCGTGATCCTATTGAGCGACGTCGGTATATGTGGTTCTTTGGAGGACGATGTATTAATGTCAGTACCAGACATCAGCGTCAGAGGTTCAGGCAAAATATTTCCTTAGCCATGATTCTGATATAAGGCTAGGGCTTGTTCAGCATGTACAACTCTTTGATCATTCACCCAGGGCTTGTTCAGCATGTACAACTCTTTGATCATTCACCCAGGGCTTGTTCAGCATGTATAACTCTTTGATCATTCACCCAGGAAATTCTGAATTTCATGCCGAGTTTTTAGGCTTCTTAGCCGCTTTATCCCTAGAAGTAGAATTACATCACCTCTTTCTGTAATGAATTGTGTGTACCATGGTATGTCTCCTTCGCAGTTTTGCTTCTTTATACGTACGCGATTGAGGCAATGATTTTGGGAGCCATTATGCTCTATGTATATATCGAAAAATTTTGATAATAAACGATGTTTTGTAAAAAAATTTCAAATTGTTTTCATGATTGTGAATGTGGTTAATCTTGTTCAAGAAGTATGATGAAATAATTATCTGTTTAAAGATAAATCTCAAAAATTAAATAATCATAAATCTATTATCAAAGTTAAGCTAACAAAAATCGCATTTTGTCAGAATCATGAGGCGCGCGGCCCATGCAAAATCGGATCCTCTAACCGATGACGAAGAGTTAGAACCGGATGTTCGAAAAGCCCTGCACCACAGATCCCAACTTGGTCCCTTCAAGGGTGAAGGGGAGTAGTTAGGTGAAGTAGTGGAAAAGTGGATTGAGGCTATGGAAGAATACTTTGATGTAACTGGCTACAATGAGAGAAGCAAGATGGCTCTCGCCAGGTTAAAGATTGTGGAAACAGCCAGGGTCGCTTGGAGGAATCACTGCGAGACTAACCATCTCGATCGGAATACCCAGACTTGGACCAATCTTAAAGCTTACCTCAGAAAGAGGTTTTGTCCTCCGGGCTTCCTTGAAACTAAAATGAATGAGTTCTTGGAACTAAAGCACGATAGACAAACAATTGAAGAGTACCATCAAGCTTTTGCCCTTCTCCTCAAATATTCCCCGCAATTGGATGAAGAGCAGCTGATGGCCAGATTCATTCGAGGAATGAACGAGCCATTGGACACCTTAGTGAAGAATGCCAAACCTGTCTCAATGGCCAAAGCAATAAGAATGGCAAAGGACTTTGCCAAAGCCTTTGTAGTTAAGGTCCCGCCAAAGCTTGCACCCTCTAATTTTAAAAGATTCCAAACCCCAAAAAGTACTTCAAACTTTCCACCCCCAAAGAGACAGCAAGGCCCAATTCAAAATCAGGATACTAGGAGATTCAGAAGTGAAGGAAGACCCTTCCCATAGAACACTTTCTCAGGAGCCCCACCTCTTTCAAGGATTCAGAGGGATGAGCTCAGAAGTGAGAACCGATGTTTTGGGTGTCAGGGTTTTGGTCACCAGCTGAAAGACTGGCCGACTCCTGCCATGTCAAGGGGACATGGAAGTCAAGGACCGAGAGTGTAGAGACCAGTCCCTTCCTATTAGTCAAATCAAGGTCCATCTCGTCAAAATCAGGGCAATCCCAAGAGAACTCCAGCTCAACCATCTACCTCTGTTCAGAGTAGCCTCAGAACTCCTTCCCAGAACTGGGGCAACCAAAGAGAAAGAGTTCTGTCTCAGACTATAGCAGCCAGAGCAGTCACAATAACAGAAGTAGTGAAATAGGAAAGAGGACAAATTTATGTAGCAATTGAAAACCAAGGGCCAATCCTCAGTCATCCATACTCCAGCTGAGTATCAGGGTAAGCCTTTTAAGCTTTTGATTGATTCAGGCAGTACTCATTCTTTCATTTCCCCAGGATGCTTGCGTAAGCTAGTCTTAGAACAAAAATCAGGGAAACCTATGCAAGTTGAATTGGCGAGTGGGAAGATTCCTTTCACTCACCTTGAGAGACAGATCGTATTCAATTCAATCTAGATGGGAATTTAACTGACTGTAAGTTCAGAGTTATACCTTTGGGAGTTTTCGACGGGATCCTTGGAATGGATTGGCTGCTCCACAAAAATCAAGCTGACATTCACTGTCATAATGGAACCATTTCCTTTCGTGACCTTCACGGAAATAAAGTTCAAGGAACCGAAATTATAGGATCCCCAATTCTGCAGTTAGTAAAGGCTTCTAAGTTACTGAAAGGATTTAGAAAGAAGTGGCTCATTTATGTTGTCAGAATGAATCCAATAGACTCAAAGTTAAAAGCTAAAGAACCTGAATGGTTAAGTGATTATGATGATTTATTCCCAGCAGAATTAACAGAGATGCCTCCAATTCGGGAAGTAGATCATGTGATAGAATTGACCCCCGGAGCTCAGCCCTGCGCCCGTACAAAATGCTAGTTCCTAAAGCCATCAAACTCAAGGAATAGCTTAGATAGCTATTAGAACAAGGGTTTGTACGACCCAGTGTTTCACCTTCACTACAACATTCATGATCTCACACCGCAAATCTACTCCCTACTACCCACAAGCAAATGGTCAAGCTGAGAGTACCAACAAAGTCCTCATTTTCATATTAACAAAAATTGTTGAAGCTCGATGCAATGATTGGGAACTCAAGCTCACAGCATCTCCATAGGCTTACTGAACCTCTTACAAAGTTGCAATTGTTTGCACACCATTTAAGATGATGGTATACGAGGTTGAGGCAGTAATTCCATGGGAATTTATGATACCAGCTTAAGAGTAGCAATGAGACTAAGAGACTTCATGGTAACATGTTGGCCGGCCGATTGTTCATTCTTGAACAATTGGAAGAAGAAAGACAAATTGCTATACAGAACATGTTAATAGAAAAGGATCAAAGAAAAAAATGGTTCAAGGATAAGGAAATCAATGAGGGAGCCCTTGTACTTATGTACGGCATCTGCATGAAAAAAGAAACTATAGTATACTGGAAAAGGACCATTTCGAGTCAATGAAATAACACCGCAAGGTATCATGCGTGTTGAAACCCTACGGGGTTGAAACCGTAGGCTTCCTTAATGGTAGTAAATTCAAAAAATATTACGATCCTCTTATTACCCGAGGAAGCCTTGTGGGTCCCACATGATAAAAAGGCAGCCAAGGAGAAGGCGGAACTAGGTTCTACCTATTATTGAAGTTCTTCAAGGCTAAAAATTAAAGAAGAAATGTAGATAATGGACCTAACCCCCAATTACTCAAACCCCCAATGTAGATGTTGGACCTAACCCCCAATTACTCAAACAACACTGAGATTAGTGATATTTAGTTTGAACTGCTTTTTTTAAATTTTTGGTTTCTACATTGCATATAGCAACATTTGGTGTTGCAGATAGGGCCATTTTCATCATCAAATTTTATCTCTTCGAGCTCATCATCAACATCTTCAATAGTATTGTTAACATTGATTTCTGCATTCTTGCTAGTAACATTTCTACACTCTACGCTTTACCATTTTTCATACACTTTATAGGTTTCCTTCATCACCTCAATTCAGATCTACAAGCACATCCATCTTGGTTGCATTTAACAGTCATTGATAGTACTTACAAATAGTTAGGATATTTGTATTTTGTGTTAGACATTAGTTATTTGCAAGTCAAAATGGCAGGTAATGATGTATTTCGGATGTTTTTCATTGAGGATAAGCTTGACGGGACCAAAATGGCAGGTAATGATGTATTTCGGATGTTTTTCACTGAGGATAAGCTTGACGGGACCAAAGTTACCCATTGTGGTCATATATGATGCATCATGTATTAGTTGTTAAAGGTATTTAGAATGTCATCATTGGTATTAAGGCATGCCCTATCTTGCTAGCACAGGATAGTATAAGTACTTTGGATGGTGACACTAGTTTAGATGTAACTATTGCATTTGCCTCTGCACCTCCCAATGTGGAACAATCTAGGTGGGATCGCAAGGATGCATAGGCACATATATTGGTGGAGCTTTCTCTGAAAAGGAACATGATTCTTGAATCCTCATATTCGCTCATGGAAAATTGCCAACGTAGGCTTGGGATGTGCTTGCTATGCTTTGTTAGGTGTGTAACGAGGCACGAGTGCCCTACTTGCACAAGCAATTAGAGTTCAAGCATATAAATGAGGGAGATTTAATGGATGAGTTTCTCATAAGAATTAAATATCTTAGGGAGCAGCTTGTATGTGTTGAGATGAGGCCTATTTGGATAGTTTATTTATGTCTACTATTCTCATAGCTTTACCAAATTCATACCAAGTTTTTGCATCCACACTTTGGCTCATGATGAAGGGTAACCCCGATGTCCTTGGATTTGATGAGTTGGTGTAGCACTCTTGTAAGAAGAGAAATCTCAACAAAACCAAACCAGTGTGCATGTGGAAGATCAAACGTTTGTTTGTTGCCACAGTCAAAAGGTAAAGACAAAGCATTTTCTAAGGGCAGCTATAAGCCAGAAGGCAAAATCAGCCCAGTCTTTTGAAAAGGATACCGAGAAGGGGGGTGATAAGCCTAAGAAGAAAGAAAAATGCAACTACTAACAGGATCCAAGCCATTATATGAATGAATTTAGAAAAAGACTAGAGAAGGATAAGAAAAACAAGTCAGGCATGGTTGTGGTGGTTGATGCATCAGCACCCAAAAATGCTGAAAAAAGGAGTCAGTGAGCTATGTTGAGAATAAAAATCAGTAATGTACTTGCTAGCACCCTTTTGTCCCATCATATATGCATGTCAGTGACACATCATCATGTCTAGTATAGCCTTGTTTGTGCCCAGCATTAAAAAAACTTGTTGTCAATCTCTTCCATTGCTAGAACAGGTGTAGTGGTCAGATTTATGGAAACATCACTGTGGTCACTTATCTAATACTCTAAGTCATGGGCTTTACATGTTGGACAGGTATGAGAGATTGGCACATAATGCTTGTTTAGTTACTTCCACACACATTCTATTGAAATCAGCCCATACGATCAACTAAAAATCAGCCCATACAACCAACTAAAAATCAGCTCGAATTGTAGCCCAAATATCAGCCTATTGATGAGGAAATTGTGGATGATGTAGTGGATGAGGAAAGGGAGGCCATATAGGCACCCACCAAGAGTATGCTAAAATGGTTGATGTAGACATTATGGGATAACAGCTACTCCTTTACCTAGCAAGACATGTGCAGGTTCTCATCATGCATCTTATTCTGTTGTGGATCATGCTCTCATTGCTAGTGTATGCAATGTAAAGGAACATGTTTCCTTTAAGGAAGCACAAGGAAATGATCATTGGATGTAGGCGCCATGCAAGATGAGTACAATGTAATCCTTAAAAGGGAAACCTGGTATTTAGGAAATTTGCCTTATGGTAAAAAGGCCATTGGTATGAAGTGGGTTTATAAGCTTAAGCATAAAGATGAAGGTAACATTGACCGCTACAAAGCAAAGCTTATTTTGCAAAGGGTTATGCTCACAAGCAGGGCATAGATTATGATGAGACCTTTGCACCCACGTCTCATATGACTATGATCAGGTGTATTATTGCATTAGCATGGTATCATAGTTGGAATGTACATTAGTTGGATATCAAGACTGCCTTCTTGAATGGTGACTTGCATGAGGAGGTTTATGTATCTCATCCTCATGGTTTTGTTAACAAGGGACATGAGGCTAAAGTATGTAGGCTAAGAAATTTAAAGCTTTATATGGCCTTAAGCAAGCTCCTTGAGCATGGTATGAGAAGATAAATTCATACTTGATTGTAAATTTTTTTTACAACAATCGAATTGAGAGTACTCTCTATGTAAAGGAGTGAAGATTATTTTTTGGTCATTCTTCTATACGTTGATGACATGCTACTCATAGACCCTAATGAGGAGAAGATTTCAGTCTTCAAGGCTAAATTACACATCTCATCTGAGATGATAGATTTTGGGCTCATTGCATTATTATTTGGGCATACAATTTATGAAGCGTGATGATGGTATTGTGATGTTACAGTCAAAGTACATACAGAGGATACTTATACTGTTTGGTCTTGAAGACTGCAAGCCTGTTACTACACCAGTAGAGATAGGTGCTAGGTTTAGTCTCCATGATGTAGGCCCCCATTTGATGCATCACTTTATCAATAGGGGTGCCTCATATATATATGTAATACGAGGCCAAACATTCAGCTTGGGGTCTCCCAGTTTAGCAGGTTTATGCACAATCCTGGAAGTAAGAACTGGTAGAGGCTACCAAAGCGAGTATTTAGATACTTACAAGGCACTCATCCCCTTAACTTATTATATGCTAAAGGGGGTGATATTCAGCTACATGCTAAATCGATGATTCCGATTAGGCTTGATGTTATGACACGTGAGTGTCAACTAGTGGCTTTTGCTTTTATCTTGGTGATTTATGTATATCATGGCTCAACAAGAAGTAGCTGTTGATAGTGGGACCACTTTAAACTATGAAGTTGAGTACAGGGTAGCTTTTACAGCATGACTAAGAAGCATGTATATCTTAGCCACCTTTTGGCAGATCTTAGTGTTAATCTTGGATAGAATTCTTCTACCTCCATCTTCACTAAGCCAAAGTGCATTAGTCGCGTTATGAGGAATCCAGTGTTTCATGCTCACTCAAAGCACATTGAGGTGCTGCATTATCATTATGTCACGGAGAGGCTCATTGCAGAGATTATCCTAGCTTATGTCTCTACACATGATAATGTAGCAGATATGTTGACGAAGGCTCTCTCGCTAGAGAAGTTCGAAGCTTTTTGCAAAGATTTGGGCTTATTGCCATTTGGGGATTGATCAACCACATGATCTATGGACATGCTCACATCATCACTATAGGGGGGATTTGTAGCCATTTATATGGTAGTGATGTATGGTGTATGCTAATAATGGACTGAGATACTTTTTTCCTCTTTAGGAGGCTTTTTCCCTCAATCATATATACACACTCTTATGAGTGTGTGTGTGTGTGTGTGTGTAAGTGACCTTATCATGTCACTTCACTTGTACTTCACTCATTCTCATCAATCTATTTTAAGTGGTGTGCTTCTATCTATCTCTATGTGTGTGTTGTTACCTTAATCTCCAAGTCTCCAATAACATTATCTCTTGTGCATTAGGGTAATGCATTAACCTATTCATTGTTCTATTTTAGGTCTCATAGATTCATTAGGGCTTCTGAATTTATCTCTCTCTCTCTCTCAAAAGAAGAAGAAACTTTAATAAATGGTTGCATCGTGATGCCATCTTCTTTGGTAGACTTGTCTCCTACACAACCTCCTTTCCACGATTGGAAGGTGTTGGAGTAGGTGTTGGCGTCTCACCTTTTTTATCTCGGGGCGAGGATGGACATGAGAGACTCTTAGTCCATGCCCTTTCATCAAGGTATAAGTTGAAAAGGAGATGTCTAGCAAGCCACAAAAAGTTGGTGGGAAACCATTTGTAAAATTCTAGCTAAGAAATCTAAAAGTATTTATACCTAAAACCTCTTAGATATGTTTTCAAGAAGTTGCTGGGAGACCTTTACATGGCCTAGGTTTTGTAATTAAGTCCAAGAAAAAATTAATATTTAAAAAAATCTCTTATGAAAAAAGTCCCAAAAGGCAAAGCCACGTGTTGACAAAACCTTGAGACTCGCGTGAAATGCATATTAACGATCGTCCTGTTAATCTACTTTATCTTATCTAATCCTTCACATCGATTAATCCAATGAAACCTTGCCTAATCTCCCTCTTAACTACCCCTCATCATCGTCCCGCCCACTTAAATGGTAGACTTAATCTCCTCATCCCCGCGATGCGCTCCTGAAAATATTACTGTTACTAATTCTGTACCTCTAATTCAACGGAATAATTGATATGTTAGCACTTAATCAACCGATTTAATGCACACGCAACGTAATAGTTTCGGGCACACTGTCTTTCTAGAATACACAGTGCTGGAAGGTATTATGAGGTGGAGCGTATGAAAAATAGGAGGCCTCCGGCGGAGTTATCATTCAATCCATGATGCTTTTGCAAATGGGCGGTTATATCCTGGAACCAAGGATTGATTCCACTGATGAAGGATTAAGAGATGATTTTGCAGTGCTTTACAGAAAAATGGTTGAGATGAAGAGCCCAAAATCTGTAATTGGTATTGTGATTAAGAGCCGGCAATTAGGGTTGTGATTAGGAGTCCACAAGCTGTGATTATTACAGTTGCGATTATAAGCCAAAACACTGTGACTAGGGCTGTGATTAAAAGCCGAGAAGCTCTGATTAGGTCCATTGTGATTACGAAAAGATGGGGCGAGCAAAGATTGAGATTAAAAAGATAGAGAACCCAAGTGCGAGGCAGGTTTGCTTTTCGAAGAGAAGGGTGGGGCTGATTAAAAAAGCAAGCGAGCTGTCAATACTGTGCGGATCAGAAGTGGGTATAATAGTGTTTTCACAGGCAGGAAAAGCATTCTCATTTGGGCATCCATGCATAGACTATGTGATAGACAAGACGCTGAAGAGGCCGGTGTGTGTGGATTCGGAGAAGATAGAGCATATAAGGAGGTTGGAGACAGAGTATAATCAGCTGTTGCAGAAGCTGGAGGCGGAGAAAGAGAAGAATTACATGCTGCAGCAGCAGCTCGCCGGAAGAGGGTTCTGGTGGGAAGAAAGCTTAGATGACAACATGGGTCTAGATGAGCACAAACAGCATGCACAGAAACTAGAGGCCTTCCATGACATGATCCTTGAACGAGCTCGATGCCTCCACCTGAGCTTGCATTTCCCCATCCACATGATGTTCGACGGCAGTGGTGCTGCTGCTGCTCCTGTTGGCCACACTCCCTTCCATGTTTTCCCCACCTTGCTCAGTGATAACCCACATAGATTCATGCAGCCCATTGAGCTCACCCCCATACAACTTACACCTCCCCTACATCTAGCAGCAGATCATCTGCCCCACACCGAATTTAGAGCAGATTCGTTCCCTCCCCCTCCTCTCTTCCCGGCCTTAGAGCTGCCAAATTTGGCACATAATCCAACCTCTGTCACAAGGTGCCCTCTCCACATCTTGCTCAATAATCCTGCTTCAATCCAACAACAGCCACCTGCTGATTCTAGCAGCTTGAACCTGCTTCCAAATTGGCATAATGCGGAGGAGATGAGCTATGAAGACCCTTTCTCAACAGGTGATCAGCTGACAAGTTTGATGATGCCGGCTGTAGCTGGAAGTGGGCTATATGTAGCAGAGGATTATGCTTCCGCCGATTTGACTGCCAAGGATTATATTGTCTCAGGTAATCAGCTAGCTGCTAATGCTAATGTTGTCTCTTTTAGTTCAACCAATGATGATGCTTCTGCTTCTGCTTCTACTGGTTTAGGCATGGATTATGGCTATGTTAGCTCGGCCAAAGACAGCCATCATGTTTCCAAGGACTATAATGCTTGTGATAATTTGGCCAAAGGTCATGCTTCTGCTGATTTGGCCAAGGATGTTGTTTCTGCCAACTTGGCCAAAGACTATGGTGCCACTAGTTTGGCCAATCTATGGCCACCTGCTAATGGCTACAGCAACATGAATGGCGGTAGCAGCATCAATGGCAGCAGCAGCATCAATGGCAGTGGTAGCAGCATGATTTGCAGTAGCATTTGCCCATTACCTTTGATGGGTTCTTTGCCGACTAGAATTGGAGGTGAAGCCAATCTGGGCAATAGTATTTTATCATCTCATCAGCAATTGTTACCACCTCTAGAATTGAACAGTAATATGCTGGAGATCCCATTTTTACAGACAGATTTCTTACGGTTCACAGCTGCCCAAAAGCAACAAAGTGATTTGCAAGCTGCAGCTAATGGTGGTAATTTCATCAGCAATGCAGCTGATCTCCATAGCGCCTGTAGCATCGATGGTGATGATAACAACAATAACTGCAGCAGCAAAGGCAGTGAGCAAGAAGATAGCAAAGCAGCTACTAGTTGTGGTGATGTAAAAAATAACAGAGACGTAAGGGCAGCTAGTAGTAGTGATTATAACATCATCAACAACAAGAGTAACGACGAGTTTAACAGCATTAATGATGATGAATTAGATAGCTGCGGAGATTTAATCATAATTACGCAAGAGCGGCAGGTAGACATTGCTGATGATGACGGTGATGCCGATGATGATGAGTAAGAAGAGCAGCTTAAGAGATTGCATGCGGCGGCCTCATGCATCTATGGCGCCTTCAGATTTGGAGAAAAATGAGTTCGGCGATCAAAACAGTGGCAGTGACGGCGTTTCGTGAGTGCATGCAGAAGCTGGCGCAGATAATAATAAATATTACGTACTCCAAAGCTCCTTATATCATGTAATGAAACTTGAGATTCTAGCACTCTTTGTATGTATATATATATATATATATAGAGAGAGAGAGAGAGAGAGAGAGAGAGAGAGAGGCGTCCTCCTTAATTTCTAACTACTCTCCTTGTGTAGAAGTTTCCTCCATCCCTTAAGAAGCCATAAGCATCTTAAGCCATGCATTCTAACTACTCTCCTTGTGTAGAAGTTTCAATCCATGTCTTAAGAAGCCATGCTTTCTAAATATCTTAAAGCCATGCCTTCTAACTACTCTCCTTGTGTAGAAGTTTCCTCCATGTCTTAAGAAGCCATATTGCTTTCTAAATATCTTGTTTTGAGGCCCCATCATATGACAATTTTGTAATGACATCAATAAAGACTTCCCATGCATGTAATGATGTTTGTATTTAGCTCATGCAAGGAGTCTAAGCCATCATTGTTTAGAAGCTCCATGTATTGAGACGCTAGTGTTGATTCACTCTTGCATTTTAAAATGTTATTTTGGTATCATCACCCATATGGCAACAACAAATGCAGGCACTAAGTTATGCATTCTAAACTCTTAAAAACGCCATCCATGTAAGAAATTGCTACTACTTTCTCATTCCAATTGCATTTCCAATCATTCATGTTTTTCTTGTCGTCTCTTATACCATTAGATTTTATACTTCCTATCGTGAGGCTCCTATACCATCACATTTGACACTTCCAGATTTTTCTATCTTATAAGGCACATTGTTTTCTTTTTGTTGCAAGTATTTAAATCACGTTGCCTGAATATTAAAATTGTTAATATACAACTTTCCCTTTGTCAAGAGGTTGATAATTTCAAACGCACATAGTATCATGATATTTACATGTGTTGTTGTCAGCCTTGCTAGAGTGACTGTATTCATTTATGACATTGGTAGAGTGCTTATACTTTGTAATTGTTATTCACCAATAGAACAACATTTGCAAATTCGAATGCTCCACATTCACAATAAGAGGAGTATAAGATATCATTTGGCATGTTGGGAATTTGCACCTACAAGTGCTTCAAATTTTTCATCCATGACGCAAAATGGCATGCAAAGAGGCACCATGAGAATAGCTTACTCGATTACATGTAATCACTAAATGTATATCTTTAGGAAGACTGATGTTTTCATGACATTAAGCTATAGAAGTAAGGTCCACGTATGTGTGTAGCCATATGATAAAGGTCCATTTATGTGTGAAGCCATGTGATTTGTACCTTTAATTGTTTGAAATCATGAGGTTATATGTTTATGTGTGTGTCTAGGGAGTTTTAAAAGAGTAGAAATGCTTCAAGTTCAAGAGCACGTTGGTCTAGGTTTATTACTAGAGTGGGTCATGGGTACCTATGCACGCACAAGAGGTAGTTTAAAAAAAAAGGAAGGGCTAAAATCGAGCATGACACAAAACCAAGCAATGTTCTCTAGGTTGCCATTGAAATTCAATCCATGAAACAAATAGAGGCCAAAGAAAGATTGTGTGCAAGTAAATTGTAATTGTTGAAGGACTAGCCGATCTCGAACCCTTTTTTAGAAGGATTACGGCTTACACTAACCACTCAAGGTTTTACAAGAACATTGACACCAAGCTAAAATGTCATGAGCAAGCCTATTCTAAACTATAGATTAAGATTGAAACCACATCACAAACTAAGCATTAAAATTTTGGACTCAAATTTTTCTTTTAAGGGCTCTCTCTCTCGTTCCTGAATCAAGGAAAAGCGCAAAAAAATGTTCTAGCATTGCCTCTCTCTCTCTCTCTCTCTCTCTCTCTCTCTCTCTCTTCTTTTAGAATCAAGGATATCTCTTCTTACTAGTTTTATAATAAGATTGGGACCAAATCTCCTCAAAATTCAAAAAGGTGAAAAACTACTGTTCTATTTGAGCTAAAAATGTGCAACATGTAACATGTGACACTCTTAGCTACCATATGACTTTTCAACTTCAAATTCCATCAAAATCGTGTGCATTTGAGCTTTCCAAATTTGAAAAAAGAAAAAGAAAATGAGATATCTTGATGTAGACTTTTGATTTTCAAATTTCTTTTTACCCATGCCTAGCTCTATGCTCTCAGAGTGTTTTTGTTCATTTTTCTTGAATTTCATTGGGTATTCTGAGCTTTAAGGTTTTTATTTCATTTGGAGACTTGTTTTGATTTTTTAATTAGAAAATAGCATCTTGAGGTAGCCACGATTTTACTATGCTTATCTAGGATCTTCCTGATATTTTCTCATGTTCCCTCCTTTGTAGAGGGGAAAATAAAATCTATGTGTAGCTTTTGTGTAACCTTCAACCTCAGCAACCATGCTCTCATTTCTTTGCTCAAAAACTTCATTTCCCTCCATTACTGCATTAATAGCATCATATCTTCTTAAGTATGGGATCATTTTTGAAAAGCAAGTGAGAGAATGAAGGGTATGTTGAATATTTGGTGCCATTAGTTGGAACCAAATATTCATCTTTCCATTCATTCATGTTTCTACAGTGCCAAAAAAAATCAAAGGAGAAGAGAGCTACAGAGGGTATATTTTCTATCATGTTTTGGTGATTTGTTATGTTTCAATTGTTCGGTGTTAATTTTGGGTTAATACTTGTGTTCATAAGATGATTTCATGTTATAAATAATAATTTAATGTTGTTCTCACGTTTTAGTGTAGTTACTACAACACTTTTGTTTGGTGTAATGTTATCTTAATTAGTTTTGTTTAATGTTGTTCTTAAGATGATTTCATGTTATAAATAATAATTTAATGTTGTTCTCATGTTTTAATGTAGTTACTACAACATTGTTGTTTTTAGATTGTTGTTTGGTGTACTATTATCTTAATTAGGTTTAATATATTTTAATATTATGGTTAAATGTGTTGCTTGTTGAAGATAAATATTATGTTAAGTACTATTGTATATTTTTGTTATTTTCATTTGCTATTGTATATTCCATGTTAAGTTTAGGTTGATAGTTGTGTTTAATGATGATGATTTCATGGCCTAAATAATGTTATGAGAGAAAGGTTTCATGCTAAGCTAATTCTTGGTTATGTTGATGAGATTATTGTGGTTTACTAGACCAACACTTTTTTTTAAGGTTTTTGTTTGGTGTAAAGTTTTTCAATTAGGTTTGATGTATTTTATTGTTGTGGGTCAATGTATTATTTAAAGAAGATTACTTTAATGGGGGTTAATGTGTTACAGTTATATACATAATTCTTGTTATTATTTAATGTTATA
This sequence comes from Cibotium barometz, assembly GCF_041138505.1. Taxonomy (NCBI): domain Eukaryota; kingdom Viridiplantae; phylum Streptophyta; class Polypodiopsida; order Cyatheales; family Cibotiaceae; genus Cibotium; species Cibotium barometz. Next base: position 20,986,674 of record NC_141096.1, on the reverse strand, counting down.
TTTTTTTGTTATGCACGGACAAATACTATGTTACTGTTAAGAATTTTTTTTGTTATGATTTAATATTATTGAATAATATTAATTATAGGACTTAGCTTATATAAATGTAATTTATTTTGTTAATGTGTACTAATGCCAACTTGAAGGTTTCAAAATGATGGTGTTTGGCATATATAATGTAGGGAGAAACAAAAAGAGAGACGTACACTTCCAATTAGAGGTCGAGTATGAAGCACCACTTTATAAGTGGATAAGCGGACAACACTAGGACAACACTTTAGGTTTGACACAACCATAGAGAATGATGCAGTAGGAGAGAGATGCAAAAAAAAAAGCATATAGATCTTTGAGTTAATGGGTCAATTTATTTCCTAGAGGCCTCCACAATTTTCAGGACTTACACCTTTCATAAAGTATGCATGGGAGGGTAACACAAGCTCATAGTATTAAGACATCCATTCAACGCATGATGATGGGCAAGGAGGCAAGGATTCACAAGCTCACTAATTCACTGATGAGTGAAAAGGAGAAAGAGTGTCAACTTTACATGCTTGTGAACTTGCAGACTTACTTGCTTATATGCTTTACTTCTAAACCCACAAACTTACCTGCTTATATGCTTTCGTCTTGCAGGAAAACTTATAGGCTTGTAGGTAGGCTTGTAGGCTTACCCTAACTCATGGGCTTGCAAGTAGGTAGGCTTGTAGGCTTACCCTAACTCATGGGCTTGCTTGTTGCAAGCTTGCGAACTTACGGACTTATGGGCTTGCAGGTAGGCTTATAGGCTTAAACTAACTTGTAGAATTTCTTGCAAGTTTGCAATCTTACAAACTTATGAGCTTGTGACTTGCCAGCTTATTGGTAAACCAACTTAGGGGCTTATTAGCTTAGAGGATTAGCTGAGGGGCTTGTGGGTGTGTGGATTTTCTTGCTTATAGGATCCTAATTTTGGCTTCAAAAATTATGGGCTTATGGGTTTATCGGCTTATACAATTACAAGCATATTGTCTTGCAAACTTGTTGGTAGGCTTGCCAACTTATCAGCTTGTGGGCTTACTGACTTCTGGTCTTATGGAGTGGGCTTGTTGGCTTGTAGCCATTTTTTTCTGTGTTTAGGCTTATATAAATATTGAGTTGTGGGTTTAATATGGCTTGTGAGCTTGTGTTCTTACCGGCTTGAAAACTTATGGGCTTACCGGTGGCTTATCAAGTTGTGGGCTTGTGATCTTATAGAGTTACTACGTTGCATGCTTGTGGAATTGTCAACTTAAGGGCTTGCAAGTTTAATGACTTACAGACTTATGAGATTTTTGGCTTGTAGTAGCTTCTGGGCTTACCATCTTGTCGATGAAAAATTAAGGACTTTTATGGGCTTATCGCCGTCTTGCAAGATTACTAGCTTAACAACTCATGAGCTTGCGGGCTTATGGGCTTGCTGACTTGTAAAATACGAGGCTTGTAGGCTTACAAGAAGACTTATAGGTTTTCTAGACTTGCTTGCTTATGGGGTTACCAACTTACTAGCTTGCGGCTTCATAGGTGTAAGGTCCCCACCCTAGGTGGGCCAAGGGGATCCTTTTGATAGGCAGCTAAGTCCCCTAGTCTCTTCGATTGATGACACCTTGATCTCTCAGGAATATGAGGATACGAGCAAATGGAGGGACCTAACTCTATCTTGCAGGGGAAACCTTGCAGGGGAAACTTAGTCATTCTAATGGGAATTTATTCATCTGATCGAATGGGAAACATAGTCATTCTAACGGGAATCTATTCCTCCGATCGAATGGCACTCAATGTGCACGATTGAGGATGGAACAAGTCCGCAATTGGTTCATAGAAGCCAATGCCTTTTTCCTCTTTTCTTTACAAGGCACGGTCGCTGGCTCGTTCCCCTAAAATGGAACTTGTTTGGGCCTTATCTTACTATGGATTGACTCCAACCGTCCATAGGATGGCACCGTTTGGGCATCCATCCACGCACTCACCCGTTCATTTTTATTATCTAATTAGGTCCTACCACGCTGTGAAACATATAAAAATAGGTTCTTTAATTAAAGAAGTTCCACAATGTTCCTTAAAATAGCCTTTAAAAACAAGATATTTACATCAAACAGTTCTTACAGAAAAATATTCACAAAAGAGACCCTGAAACTGGGTCAACAGCTAGATCCAGGCTTCCATATCCATGTCCATAGACATATCCAAACCAAACCAAACCAAACCACCAGATGATCTAGAATTTGGTCTTCCAACCTCAACCAGCTAGGCATACCTCACGAACCATACTCCCTCGTTGTTGACCAGTCGGTGAGGACCAAGCTGCCATGTTGCCCTCTCACACGTTGTTGCTTATACCAAACCCTCCCGCTCTTTAGAAAGGGTGTCTCACACGTTGTTGTTTCTTATACCAAACCCTCCCGCTCTTTAGAGGGGGTGTCTACTCATGAGATCAGCTAATTCACTGCACTAGCCCGGGCCTAGGCAGCATCCATAATCAGATGTCCACCCTTGTGGGGTAGAAATCCAATTCCCAGTGGCATAGGGGGGGATTACCCTGGGCCGACCTCCCGAGCTTGCTATTGCCACCACCACCTGCCGACTACACAAGCAGGAGCAGAGTTAGATAAGTAGGGGAGAAGATGTACCTCTAGATTAGCAACAATGAAACCAACAAACATATCCATTAAAACCAGGAAAACATTCTTTTTGAAGTATAAAGTATTTCGGAGTAAGATTAATCACAATTTTGCTTACTAGCCTTACTTAAGGACATATACGAGGACGAAATTGGTAATTCTTCATATTGGAGCCGTAATCTTTTTGGCTACTTAACTTAAAAGAGAGGTGTGATGCTTCTACAATGCTAGTTATAGTCGTTATAGGTTTAACCAATAGGAACATAATCTTACTAAGCCTAAGAATCTTAACTTTATGACCTAAAAGGAAGAAGTTGCTCATATATTTAAGAGAGTTAAATATATGGCCAACCTGGTTGTCGTATGCATGAGGATTCAATATGGAAGGGGTGAAGCCATTGAAAAGATGCAGGGGAGAAGAGAGCTTGAGCTCTTGCAAGCACACACACACTCACAAAACCCTAAAAGAGAACACACAAGGTGAGAGGCTGAAAATCTTCTTCTTCTTCACACAACACTCAACACACCATATACAAAGATAAGAGTACACACCATATGAAAAGGTACTCAACCAAATACATGCTAGGGTTCTCTATAGTGTGAACCCAACTAAATGAGCTGGCACTATAACTATGCCAGCTAGAATGGCTATCACACAGCCTGTCATCCCACTGGCCGCATATCACCCATGATCTCATCACTAACCATGCCAGTGGTGTAAGTGTGGGGCCTATCCCCCACGCGGGTCATTAGTGTCCACCGCCTCACTAGATGAGCTCGATATCTCAACACTCCCCGTCGAGCTCAACTCCATCTCATGTACACCAAGCGAAGCCCTGAATTTGCAGAGCTTCTCTGTACCCAATGCTTTAGTGAAGATGCCAACTACTACTTGATCCTGTGTGCTGACATAAACAAGGTCAACGTCTCCTGCCAAAACCTTCTCTCTGACAAAATGGTAGTGGACCTCTATATTCTTCGTGCGAGCATGAAAAATTGGGTTCCTGGCCAACTGTATACTGCTAATGTTGTCACAAAAAATGACAACTTGTCTATCCACTGATAGACCCAAATCTGCGGTAGCTTTCTCAACCAAGCTACCTCACATGCTGCCATAGCAGCACCTCTGTACTCGGCCTCTGTGTAGTACTGGATAGAGCAACTGTAGGCTGCTTCTTACTGCTCCAAGTCATAGCATCACTCCCCAAAGAAAACATGAAGCCACTAGTAGATCTTCTATCTGAGATACTACCAGCCCAATTAACATCTATGTACCCATGTACACATATCTCTGTCCCAGTTTCATAAAATAGTCCACAATGCAAAGTAGACCTCACATATCTCAGTATGCGTCTCAATGCATGCGGCTTCCGAGGAACCTGCATAAACTGACTCACCAACCCAACAGCATAGCTCAAATCTAGCCTAGTGATCGTCATGTAGATAAAGCTTCCTACTATGCGCTTATACATAGTAGGATCCTCCAAAATCTCTCCTGAATCTGCACTCAACTTGCCATTCTGATCCAATGGCAGTGAGATAGGCTTACAGCCTGTCATACCATACTTGGACAACATGTCCAAGCCATACCATGTGGTGACCTAATCACCTCAATGCCCAAGAAATATCTAAGCTCCCCCAGATCCTTCATCTCAAACTTCTATCTAAGCAAGATCTTTACATCAAAGATCTCTGCATCATGGTCCCCCGTAATGATCAGGTCATCTACATAGATGACAACAAGCACAACCCCTCTATCACTGTGTCACATACAGTGAGAAATCTGCATTGGCTACATGAAAGCCAATAGTGACAAGATATTCATAAATCTTGTCAGACCATGCTCTTGGTGCTTGTTTTAAGCCATAAAAGGATTTCTTCAACCTGCAAACATGCTCGGGGTGACTCACATCCTCATAACTAGGTGGCTGCAACATATACACCTCTTCCTGCCAATCTCCATGCAAGAATGCATTCTTTACATCCATCCGATGTAAAGACCATTGCTTTGACGCAACCACTGCTATCACAACTCTCACTATTGCCATCTTGGCAACTGGGCTGAAAGTTTCCTCATAATCAATGCCATAGGTCTGCGCATATCCTTTGGCTACCAATCTAGCCTTGTACCTGCTTATGCTTCCATCACTGTTATGTTTTACTTTGTACACCCACTTGCACATCCAATGGCTTTCTTGCCTTCAGGCAATTGCACTAAATCCCGAGTCTCATTTCCATATAGTGCATCCATCTCCTCATCCATAGCTTTCTCCCAACACACATTTTCAATAGCCTCATCAATGCATGTGGGCTCTACAACCTGTACAACTTTTGCCATGTATGGATAGTGATGTGCCACATAACCATCATAGGTAAACCTCTGCACAAGATTCTTCACTCTCCCAGATCTTTACAGCTTTGCATTCATGGCTTCCATAGCCTTCTTTACACGAGGTGTTCTCATAGCTGGTATCCCGAGATCCTCATCAAGGCTCATCTCTGAGCCACTAGACTCTCCATCAACATGAGAATGCCCCACAGAAATGTCAGTCATACTAAGGGGCTCAATCACTTTCTCTTTGCCTTTATGTGATGTACTAATCACATTTGCAAGACTGGTATTATGACGCAGCCTGCCACTCCATGGTCTATCAACTGAACCACTAGATGAGGACTCTCCTGGTCCACTCAAAGACTACTGTGATTGCTGACTTGCATTCTGTGCAACCACATTTCCACTCACATCAGCCCCAATAGCTTCTTTTTCAGCAGCATACCAGCTGATCATCTCATCAAAAACATCCCTGCTTACCCTTAACTCACGTGTAGCAGGGTTATAACAGCTGTATCCCTTTTGCTCAAGGGAATACCCAATAAACACACATTTTTCAACTTTTGGATCCAATTTAGTTCTCAGCTTATCTGGCACACATGAACATATGCAATGCATCCAAAGACTTTCAGATGAGACAAATCAGGTTTTTTGCCAGTAAACCTCTCCTTTGGAGTTACATCATGTATGGCTGTAGTTGGAGTCCTGTTCATGATGTAAACTGTTGTAGAAACAGCCTTAGCCCAATAGCTATGTGGCATATTCTTCTCTCCCATCAATGCTCGCGCAATCTCAGCAATGTGCCTGTTTTTTCGCTTAGCAACTCCATTTTGCTACGGAGTGTATCTGCATGTAAACTGTCTCTGAATTAAGGCTTTCATCTTTAAGTCTCTTCACATGGGGGGTTTTGGAGAGGGTGTCCTTAGCCAGAGGGCTCATAAGAGAGAGTGATGCTTGGGTATGTGTAGCCTTGGCTAGTGACTCTAAGTCTATTCACACCAGGGGTAGAAGAGTGTAGGACATGTCCTAGAGCTAGAGCCTAGCCTCTACACTAGTGCTTACCTCCTAGAGGGGAGGGGAGGGGGGTTTATACCTAGGGAATTCACTTTCCATAGAAAGGGGATGTCACCTGCACGCATGAAACTCATAAAAATCCCCTATTTAAGTTTCTCTAAAAAATAAAGTATACCCATTTCTAAGTATATGAGTCCCAATTATGAAATTCAAGTACCCCCCCTATTTAAGGTTTAAATATCAAATAGCAGATATTGATGTTATACATGTGACAAGTTACAGCCCATGTAAATAGCATGGATGTAAGTGCTAGAAGCACACAGACCTACATGTACTCTCCAAAAATTATTCCATGTGTGGTTGGCTTAAAATAATAGTAAACTAATTAAGTTTTCAAACTACACCACTAGATCATATATTGTAAACTACAAGAAGAAACGAAACCCCTACTTTCATTATCCCTTGCTCCCTTCTCTCTCTCTCTCTCTCTCTCTCTCTCTCTCTCTCTCTCTCTCTCTCTCTCCACCATAAATCCCCCTCACCCCCTAACTTATAAGCTTAAGGCCCCCCTTCCAAAAGACCCCCTTCGTTACACTCACGTGATACCATAAGATATGGCTTGTGAATCCCTAGGGGTTTATATATGTGGGGAGGGGGTTCCTACGCATGAAGAGTGCCAGCAAGGGGGGCAAGTGTGTATGGGTGGTGGCACCATTTGGAGAGAGTTCCAGTAGGGGGCAAGTGCGTCTGGGTGGGGGCGCCATCTAGGCTAGCTGCATGGGCGCTAGGTGTGTCACGGAGAGAGCACTGGAAGGCGTGTACGTAGGGAGGCGAGATGGCAGGGGGAGGGGGTACATGTACCACCTATTAAGGAAGGGTCCAGAGGGGGGTAAAGGTGAGAAGGGGTACGTGTAGGGGTACGTGTAGGGAGATGTGCCTCGAGGGGAGGATGGCAGGCATTGTCCAAGCGGGTTGGTGGGCGGCGCTCGTAGATCCGGGGTGTTGGTGGGTGGTGCCCGTGGATAAGTGCGTGCATAATTTGGCAGGAAATGAGCTCTCCGTTGTTTGGGGAAGGCATTCATAGCATCGTAATTCCACCTAGGACAGGGTCGTGGTGGGGCCCACTGCACATGCCCGAGGGCATCTTTCAGGCCATCAGTTTTTTTTATGGAAATTGTTCGGGATTACCTTGGGATCTAGTGGGTGCTTTTCGTCTGTCATTTGGACGTCCGGAATGCCGCCAGTTTTGGTTTGAACCTATCAAATTTCAAAACTTTGTGAGTCGATTTAAGCCACTTCGGTCACTCGTTTTCAATCCCAAAAAAAGCCCTATCTAGGGTATTAGCGTGCTTAAGATTTCAAATTTGAATTTAGTTTTCTTATATCCTGACTAGAAAATCCTGACTAGAAAGTGCTTAATTTGCAATTGCCTCAAAATAGCAACTTCTCAGGGATAAAAAATAACAATTGAATGCAACCATAATGAACTGCAATGGATATGCCATATTGTGCTTAATGTGCTATATTTACAATGGGTATGTTACATCTCTCCTTTAAAAAAAATTTGAGATGTTCTCATCTAAACATAGACTCTAGGTAATCTTTTAAGAATGCTTGCTCTTCTTCTTCCATTTCTAAGGTCGGTTCACCAATCATGGCGCACAAGTGTGAGCAACCGGTCCCTTATCACCACTAGTTCCAGCTTGGCGGTTGGGGGGCCCATAGCCCTAGTTTGCTTAGCCACCTTGTGGAATAGCAGCAGGATTAAAAGAGGGTCTTGCAAGTTTGGGGCATTCAGCTCTAAAGTGGCCAACTTCATTACAACAATAAAACACCTTTGGTTTCCATAGGGCTCCATGGTAAAAATAGCATAAGTGTGGGGGATAAAGTTGTTGGCTCATAAGGAGTGCTATTGTGAGGATTTTGCTGGAAATTCCTTTGGAATCATTCCCTTGGGCTAGAATGAGAATGGAATCTCTTCTTAACTTGACCACTCTTTACTTCTTTTACCAATGGCTTGGCTTGGGTAAGAGCATCTTACAAAGTGGTTGGTTTCATTGCTTCAAAGCAAGAGTCTAGGGGCTCATTCAACCCTTGGCAAAAATGGGCCACCTGTTGGGTGGTTGTCATAGGCGGAGCACACTTGCAAAGTGTGACAAATTTTTTAGTATTCCTCAAGCTGAGCTCCTTGAGGCTGAAGAACTCATTCATCATAATGGATTCATGAGATGGGAGAAGGTAGCGGTCCTTCATAGCTTGTTTAATGTCACTCCAAGTCTGGGAACCTTCGGTGACCCCCTTGTCTCAACACCATTGTTTCCACCAAAGTTTAGCATCTCCAATGAGATGAAACCTCACAAGCATGGATTGATTTTCAGATCTTGTGCTGGCTGCTAAGAAATAGTCATCCATATCCTCCATCCAACTTCTGCATCCCTTTCAATTTTTGAGCCTGCCCCATTGAATGAGAGTCATCAACGTCTCAATGAGTCACATATTTTCATCCGTAAACCATCAGGTTGACTGTATAAATCACCTAAAGTATGGAACTAGAGAAAGAAATGCCAACAAAGGAAAAATCCAAATTTCCTTAATTTGAACACAACAAGATAAACTCGTTGAACTCTAAAGAAATAGATTTCAACAAGTGAAAATGCCGACGAGATTACGCTTATCAATATATGTAAGCTATAAATAAAAGAAGTTTATCTAGAGAATGCCCACACAACAACTTTAAATGAATTCAGAAAATGAGATTGTCTTTGAATGTTGAGGTCAACATGCCAAGTGATGTTAGCAAAGCAACAATCTTGAGCCCAAATTATCCCATAAGATAATATATGTGAGGGATCGCTAGCGTCCCATACCACCATGATACCACCCATACATACCTTACTAATTTGAAACTCCCTAGTATGCCGTCTAGGAGATATGAATAAAATCCTTTATAAAAGAAATAAGATGGCCTTATCCCAAACTTTCACATACTAAAACTTGTCTCTATATTCTCGAGACTACATCACAGAATAACTCTTTCCGAGTACATCATTAGAAAAGAATTTAAATTATTGGCGCCTTTCTAATGATAACTACCCAAAAAACACACTAAGGTTGGGGTAGAAAAATAACTCACCTAGATACATAAGCAACTAGATATCCAAGTTGGAATATGTACAAGAGTATAAGAAATATACTCTAAAATTACGTGCAAAAAACGAAGGCAAATGCTACCTTCAAAGCACATGAAATTATCCAAAAGATCAAAAGTTCCTTTATAAAACCATGGATAAAAGCATAGAAGCTCCTCAAATCCATGAAAACCATAGTTGATCATAAAAATCAATGCATGCCATCTAATGGTCATTAATCATGCCAAAAGAAGCATTAAAATTGGTGGCCAACTCATCAATCCGGAGTATATGAACGTGGTCTCATTCAAGCAAAACTCCAAAGTAAGCAAGTGAAACACATGTGTGTAACACTCAATAAAAAACCCCTAGACACAAGTGATCTAGGTAAAACCTGATGAGTCCAAATAAAACTTGGAAAACATCCAATAAAATCCACCAAAACAAACCGATCAACTGACCCATAATAGAATTTGTCTTAGACTTAGGAAATTAAGCATAAACCACACTTAAATAAGTGCAAAATAAATTATCATGGAAAAGTGTCAAAGGTGAGACACACTTTGAATGCAGATTCTAGCCATCATTTAAAAAATTAAGGAACATGTCCAAAAAGAATGGCTAAACAATGGTAAAAAATCATAAAAACATCGTTTAGAATTAATCCAAACCAAAATAACTACTAATACGAGGTACAATCGTATTAATAATATGTGAATAACCCACATCTATCTAATGTCAGCACGTGAAAACGTACTTCAACATTAAATAACCCTCGAAAATATTAAATTCTTGAGAAAAAGAATTATCATGATTTTTTCCAAAATTTCCCTAATTTTATAGGGCCTTAAAATTTGGAATTCCACCAAATCTATCTTATGGCATTCCAAACCTATATTTTTCTAAAAAAAAATTAGCAATTAGATTTGCCAAAATACCATTGATATTTTAAAAATACTAATCTAGATCTCCCCTTTCCCCAATCTCTAGCTCTTGTGTGTGTGTTTGTGCTACAGAGAATACTCAAAAAGGTTAAAAATTTTGGTGCTTCTTTTGGCAGAACAACCAATGTATATGACCTCTTGGGAGCATCCACAAAGCTACCTTTGCCAATTTTTTGCAATAAAAACACAAAAAATGCATGCCAGAAGGGCACGACTTTTGGCAGAATAGGTGTATATAACCTCCTGGGGGCATCCACAAGCCACATATGCCATTTTATTGCAAAAAAATGACATAGGTGCCTTGTGGATGCCCTCAAGAGGTTAGCTATTGTCCTACCAAAAATCGCACCCTTCTAACATGCATTTTTTGTGTTTTTATTGCAAAAAAATGGCATAGGTGGCTTATGGATGCCCCCAGGAGGTCATATACATTGATTGCCCTACCAAAAGTCATGCCCTTCTGGTGGCAGGCATTTTTGTGTTTTTATTGCAAAAAATGGCATAGGTGACGTGTATTCGAATCCTCAGGAGGTCATATACATTGGTTGTTCTGCCAAAAGAAGCACCAAAATTTTTAACCTTTGTTTGAGTATTCTCTACAAGTAAAGTGACCAAATCTTGACAACAAATATAGTGTGGCTTAATGAACATTTTAATATGCCAAGATTTAATGTCAAGATTTGGGCACCTTAGCTGGCTAAGCTAACCCAATCTAAAGTTAAAAGTTTAATTGGATTTTTTGGCTATGTGAACCATGTAAATCACTTACAAAAGGCTAGTAGAGGTCATAATTACCATTTCTTTGCCTTCTTACGGTATTTTAGAATTGTCTGCTAGACATGTCCTCAAAAGCACAAAAAAAGGGTTGCAGGCCTTCTTATGGTATTTTAGAATTGTTTTCTAGACACTAGTCCATGCCAAAATTTGTTTTGTCAACCTTGGGCTCTTGTAGATTGGAATAATTACTCATTCTTTCATGCCAACTTTTGAGTTTTGTAAACATCATTTTTTTCTTCAAGATAAATGTTTCATGATGGAGTCCACAGCATTAGGTGAATTGAGATCGATTTTCTCTTTTGTTATAAATTTCAACTTATAAGTTTTATACCACATTATCACTTTAATAAACCTATGCCCAATGCAATGATATTCCTTGCACTAGGATTCCAAACACTACACTTATGGGGAGTTTTTTGTTTACATCTTTGGCCATTTGAAGACTTGGGGTGGCTTCCATGAGCCCCCGTCCGGGCTTCTTACAAGGTTTACTATCTATATTAAGATATTTTAAAGGGATCTAGTACACCTCCTTATGTATACACAGAATGTACTATGCAAGATAATATTTGATTGTTGTTTCATTGACCTTAGTTTTTAGTGTGGTGCATTCACATGCGTGCATGTGTGTGTGCATGCATGCGTGCGTACATGCACGTGTGTGTGTGTGTGTGTGTGAAAGCACATGGAGAGAGATAAAGAGAGAGAGGGGGGGTAGTCATACATAGGAAATGACTTTCAAAGAATTTCTCACTAAGTGTTAATGTAGCAAAGGAGATTACATCCAAAACTAGACAATGCCACCATGTCCCTAATTTGATGTCCATGGTCCATAAACATGGTATATATGTGTAGATGATAAAAAGTAGCTAATTCAAGTCAAAGATTATAATTTAAGTTTAAAAAATTTAAAGGATTTGTTTGCTACCATTTACTATTTTTGATGATATTTATAAGTGTTTTTGCATTTAAAAATCAAAACAATTATAAAAAATCTTAAAAATATCAAGAAAAATAAAGGTTTCCATAAGGACTGAGTTTTGGCCAAACAAGGCCTATTTTCATGCCAAAAGTTACATCCTTGTGGCACCCTAAGGTTTGGTAAAAATTGGAGACACACTAACATGTAGAGGCCTTATCCTTGCATTGATGTTGATGGAGTGATAAAATTTAAAAGAATTCCATAATATTAACTTATCTTCATCTATGACGTGAAGTACAAGGCGGTTGTAGTGATTTGGAGGAGGAAGTGATTACAATTAATTAGCACAACATTAATCAAGTGATAGCATTAACAAAGTCAGAGTTACTCAGAGATGGAGATCGCCATAGTTGCACACAGAGAAGGAGGGTGCGATCGTTGATTGAATCGATATGTTTTATTAAACTAACATATCCTTTTTATAAAGGGTTATGCATCCTTTCATTTATATCGCTTGGTGATGGGCGCTCACACACATGTGGACACACCCATTAACCCTTAATGCTTCTGACCGCATAAGCGGTAAGTAAGGAGATGCTTTGTGCATCATGGATGTGATATTCTGTAATATATTTACACCAATGATAAATCTAATGATGAGAGAAGTGACGTAGATGTCAAGGGTATTGTTGATGTTGTCGAAGCTGATCTTCTTCTTGACAATCATAAGACATATGTTCCAATATAATATTGAAACATTGGACTTGATGGTAACCACAACACGTGTGTTCCAATATGATGTCGAAACATAGGTTCTTCCACTCTCAGACTTGCCATCCGTATTCTCCCCCTCAAGTTGAGTAGTGGAATTCCAATTTTTGCATTGGTACATGCCAAAATAAAAAGGTTGTATGAGTACTTTATGATCAATTAATATCAAATGAGAGGTGATGCTATTTACAAGTGCGTATGTACAATTAAGTTTTAATGTCATCGCCCAGAGGTTGATTTGTTTCAGCTTGTCAAAAATAATTGATTTATTATTTTTTTAATTTAAAATTTATGGGTAATGTTCCACTTTTGTTATATATATATATATATATATATATATATATATATATATATATATATATATATATATATATATTGGTGGTCTTTGTTTTGTCACCATTGTTTGATTCTCAAGTGAGTTTGGGTGGTCGATTGTTATCACCCTTTTCATTTCAATTGAGAATTTGGGGATGGTCCTTGTTATCATCCCTATGCGTTTTTTTTAAAATATGTTTCATCATGCCTCATTGTGCTTTATGGTGGTCTTTGTTTTCACCTTGGTTTATGTGTATGCTCTTGGGTAGGGTAGTGGACAAGGTAATCACCGCGAATGTATTTTGTTTCCCATGATAATTTTGGGTTTGACCTTTATAGCCCATTATGCTACAATGAGCATTGCGATTGGTTGTTGGTTTATCCCATGGATGTTGCACACACACCTAGGGCTCATGAGTTTTCCTCTTTGGGCAAATGAATGCCAACTTGGGCGAAAGTAAAGACTCTATGGTTCAATCTAAGATACAATATGATCGAGTATACGATGAGGACATTGTCTATTAGGACATAATAACTAACACACAATGCTCTTGTAAATGAGGTTAACTTTATTCAATGAAGCAACATAAAGATGATGATGACGAGGTGTTTGTGAAAGCGGCCTTGGCATCAAGGATAGTGAGGTGGGTTTTGATGTTCCAAAGTGAGATGAGGTGTGGGACATTGAATGTGGTTTGATATCTAGAAAGTGACACCTAGGGATCACGATTTTCCATAAAGGAAATATACTAAAATCACATGGTAGTCCTTGGTAATAGATTGGGATGAAATCACAGCATATTGCCGATTGGGTGTATAAACATGTAAGTTTTTTGTGAGGCGAGACAAAGTCAATTGATCTCCATCCGGATCAATAAGAGGATGATGGTCAAGTAAATATGAGGTTATAACATAAGGGATGCATAGCAAAATCAAACAAGGCTAGACGGAGGGATTGTCTACAATAGATGGACCACAAAAGGAAGGAGGGTCAAATAAATATAGACCAAAGAAATTCTCAGCAGAGCAATGCACTCAAAGGAGCACAAGTTTATGATAAAGCATGTAGACAAGATGGGTTGTGAGAGCCATGCAACAAGCTAAGGATCCCACAGGGCACATAAAAACTACATGAATTAGACTTTCTTAAAATATAGGAGAACATGTAATAAGCTGTGCACATTGGTCGTGATAGAAGCGGTTGAGCAGAGACATGCCTCACGCAAGAGGCAACAAGATCAAAGGCATCGTTGCCATCAAAGAGGAGTACAAGGAGTCCAGGGCAGATTGAAACAGAAGTAGAAGGCTAAGGATACACTTCAGCTGCCCATATTTGTCTTTTTGACAAATGTAGGGGTGAGACCAAGTGTTAAAATCGTAAGATCTCTCTAGATAATTGTTATGCATAAACATGCATAAATCAGGCATAAACTCATCCACCTGACCACCCCGAGCCCAAGGGATGCACACATGAATTATAATGAAGTACATCATACCTTTACCTTGATGTCCCATACCATCAAGAGGTATAACTCCAATCCAGCAACATGTAGCTATAGTGTGAAATGGTAGGTAAGTAGTTATGATCCTCTACACAAGAGAACATAACATAACCTAGCCTCAAGATAACATCAAGAGACCATAGCCTAAGCCTCCAAGCCCCCTTTGAGTGTGCCCCACGCCCCTATTATATAGGAGGGCCCTCAAGTGACTCTTGACTCTCCATTTCCCATCATGTGTGACCCTTGGATGCCTGACCCTAACCTTAACCCTTAAGGTTAGTCCTAACCCATGCTCCACTAGAGCTTGTTCCCATGCTCCTATGCTCACAAGCCTAATGTGGATTAGCCTCCTAGAATATGTACACATAATGTGCATATAACATACTTCCCCTCTCTCAAAACATTGCACTCTTGCAATGAAAGAAGGAGAACTGCGTTGAACAATCTCAACCGACTCCCAAGTCGAATCCTCTATTTCCCTATCTTTCCACCTAATTTTAACCTCAGGGATTAGTCAACTACAAATTTTCCTTTCCCTGAATTCAAGTACCTTATTAGGTTCATGTAAAACATAGGATAATTCTTCGACTTTAACGAGTTCTTGAGGAGTAACTGTGTTATCCTCACCTCCTAAGGTTTTAAACAACAACTTAGTGCATTAAAGAAGTCATTGAGGAAGATGAATCTATTGCTGTATTCCTAAAAAGTGTTAACAAAGAACCTTATGAATCAATTGTTGCTACACTTAAAAATGTGCCCAACACTAAACTTCAAGATGTAGAATCATCTCTACTTGAACAAGAATCCAAATTCAAAGATAAAGAATCATTCAAATCACATTCAAGTGAGCAAGCACTATATAAAAAGGGTGGGAGATTTCAAAGGACAAATCAATCAACATCTCAACTTCCAAGATGCTATCACTGTGGAAAACTTGGTCATACCAAGAATGAATGTCGCGATAAAAATAAACCAAAGCTTGTTTGTGATTATTGTAGAAAAATTGGTCACCTAGAAGAAGATTGCTATAAAAAAAAGAAGCAAGCAAACTACATCGAGGCCAAAGCTGTCCCAGCTGAAGACATGCTCTTCTAGAGAAAGAACCATTGTATTTTTCACCCCTCTTGTCTCTACAAAAAGTGTGATGTAATCAGCCTCTCAGGCCATATGATGCACTCAAGCTGAAATTCATAGCCAAAGTAGCTATAATGCCAAATTAGCATAAAGGCTAAAGTAGCCTAGCACAAGGGGGGAGAGAGGAAGAGTGAAAGCCTAAAAATTGTACCCAACCTAGCATCAAGGGGGGGTGTTGAAATGAGTGATGCTATAGTGCCACAAGTCACCTAGCCAAGTTATCCCACATGAGCTATCATAGCTTTGTTGTACTTTCCTCATATAAAAGGAGGACATTTCAAGCATTGGAATACAAGCACAACATCTCAAGTCTTTTTATGAGTACAGTTTTCATCTTGTAACCTAACTGAACTTGAGTCTAAACTTAATTAGCACACACTCATCACCATGAGTATTGTTCATTTTTATCCACCTTAGATTAGTGTTGTCATTAGATTAAGATTAAGATCTAATTAGATAGTTGATTTGTCATTAGGGAGCTTGATCCATGAATTTCAACACTTCTAGGGAAAACCTTCGTTGAATAGCATTCTACACCATTATCCAAAGGAAAGTGTAGGTCCGCTTAGAACATGTCTAAGGAGAAACCATAGCATGGAAGGAACTTTCCGAAGAAGGCAATATGGAGATCTTCTCACCACACAACTCAACCAACTTTAGGCATGTTTCATGCATGTTATTAGATCTAAGGATGGTGGAAAGCAATGCCTTCCAAGAGACCCTCTAGGAAGCTCGCAGCTGGGAGTGCTTTGCACCGTTACAATCAAGAAGGCAGTGCTGAAACTTCTATACCCATGTACAAGCAAGAAGAAGTGTCAGAATTCAAGCACAACTTGGACCAAGAAAAGGAGTATCAAGAGTGAGAAGTTAGGCACAGTCTAGGTCCAGAAAGCCCAAGAAGGGTGGAGTAGCAAAACTAGGAAGAACAACCACAACAAAACCCTTGGAAAAGGTTCAAGGGAGCCATGGCATCATTAGCCAAAAATTTCTTGGTGTTCTCAGGAGAAAAAGGGGAAGATGTAGATCTGCATATGAGGAGGTTTGAGAAATACTGGAAAGTGGCCAGACCTCGGGATGTGGAAGAGCCAGAGCTGAGTGAAATTCGTAGAGATGCTTTCATGAATACTTTCAAAGACAGAGCTACGTAGTGGGTGTCAAGATATCAAGACAACCATTTCCAAACCTATGAGGAGGTCATGACTGCTTTCCTCGGAAGATTCTGCAAAATAAAGTCTACAACTCAACTTTGTGATCAAGTAAGTGAGAGAGCTCTAACAAGAGGATATGGATGTGGAAGCTTATGCAACAAAGTTGCTAAGCTTGAGGCAAAGAGTGGTAGAACAAACCCGACCCTCTATGCAAATTGTTGCTGATTGGTTTGTCCAAGGACTTAAGCCAGACATCCATGCAGCAGTCAACACAAAACAAACGGAAACTGAAGAGGAGTTTGAGGAATTGGTGGAGATAGACAAAGTGGCTAAAAAAAGAAGCCGTGAAAGGAGACAAAAGCAGAAGCCCAAGAAGAGTGTCACCAGGAAGAGGATGATTCAAGTGACTCCTTCTTGTTGTTGTTTGCAGGACTCTCCAGTGGCAGTGAAAAAGAAAAAAAGAAGAAAATAGGGAAGGCACAAGCAAGCCCTAGAGAATTGATGCCGCAGGTAAAGCAGCTGCTGCTAGAAATGAAAAAGAGCAAGGGCTCTTATTTCCGCAAGACTGTGTTTTGTTCCCAATGCAAGCAGGAAGATCACCTCAAGAAGGAATTCATGGTTCCACCAACTTGCACCGTTTGTAATATTTACAATCATAGTACATGGAACTGCAAGTACAACATGAAAAATAGAGCTCCCATGGTGAACAGCATGGAAGGAGAGGAAAGAAGACCCCCAGGAATGGGAAGGTATGGAAATAGAGGCCGCGAAAATTATTCAAGAAGGAGAAACCACAAGGATGAGCCAGTGGTTCTACAACATTCACGTGCTATTATTGTCAATAGCCTAGACACACCAAAGCAAAATGTGCAATGAAGAAAAAGCATGATGAAGAAAGACAAGCAGAATTGATGCATCTCAAAGAAAATCCACCAAGTGCCAACATGATGCAAGAAGATGACATACAGAAGGAGGTGACATCTTAGCAGCAGTCATCACAAGGGCTAAAGCTAATGAATCCGGTGTAGTAATAACTCTGCTACATAACCAAAACTCACCCCAAGCCTGCAAGAAGGCAACTGTGGACTGGGATCAGCAGGAAAATGTAAGAATTCAAAGTACTAAGGAAATTGAGAGAAGGAAAAGAAAGCAAAAGGAGGATGGCTCACGCGAAATCATTGCGTATTTCCCGAAAACAAGTGAAAGCAAGCATGCATAGCACCTCAATAAAGAATGCCTGGAAGAAAGCCAGAAGAATGTTGACTAGTTTCAAACCAATGTAATATCAATGCTGCTAGATAGACAGGTTCGGCTGAGACAAGTGATGGACTTATGTCCAAGATTCAAGGCCAAAATACAGATGGCATGCATTGAAGGATTGAGTAAGGAATTGAAGAACTCAATAGAGGAAGAAACCCTGAAATAAAACAATATGCAAGCCGAAGAACCCCCAGTATCCAGAGATGATGAAGTGGCCAAAGTCTCAATTCAACTGAACAATGTACTCATCAATGATGCAGTGCTAGATGGAGGATCCGGAGTGAATGTCATCAACAAGGAAACTGCATTGGGATTGGGTCTCAAGTGGGAGCCCATTTTTTTTAACATAATAATGGCAAATAACAGGGTAGTAGTACCTAAAGGAATCATCAAGAATAATCCAATGAAAATCCAACAAATTAACTTCAAGGTCAACGTAGTGGTTATTGCCACAGAAAACCACATTGGGTCTTACCAAGTGTTATTGGGAAGGCCCTGGTTGAGACATGGCAAGGTGAAGTAGGATTGGAGTAGAAACAGAATCACCATCAAAAAAGGAAAGCGGAAAGTGCATGTTGATATATCCGATGCAAGGGGATCAGTGAAGGCTGCTCAGAGACCAGTCCATGCTGAAACATTCAACATGTCAAAAGGCTTTGATGAGGACGACGAAGAGAACAGAATACTCCGTGAACACCCGGACCTGGTGCCTTTGTACATGTTGAATGTGGATGAAGTAATAAGGCATTATGCATAAGCAAAGGGTGAAAATAAGGAGGCACCAGACAATCAAATGAAGAAAGAAGAAGATTCTGAAAAGATAGAGGGCTCAAAATTGAGCAAAACCTTGCAGGAAAAAGCCTTGGAAGAAATAAAATGGACCCGAAATTCGGAACAAGAAGAAGAGATCCAGGAGATCCGTGACTAGGTGCAAAAGCAAAAGAAGAAACAGGAAAACAATGCCGCAGAAGTAAGCCCGAACAAACTACAGGAGGTAAATCTAGGGGATGGAAGAGAAGAAAAGCATGTAAAGATCAGCCTCGAACTGAAAGATGAATTCAAACATGAGTTGGTATCCTTGATAAAGGAATACCAAGATGTCTTTGCTTGGTCATACAAAGACATGGAGGGCATTGACCCTAAATTCTTCCAGCACAGCATCAATTGAAAGAGGGAGTTATACCTGTCAGAGAGTAGAGGTATAGAATGAACCGAAATTATGCAAAACAAGTCAAAGAAGAAATTGACAGATTACTGAGAGTGGGTTTCATAGTGCCAGTGGAAAAAGTTGCCTGGATACCCCCGATTGTGGTAGTCCCCAAAAAGAATATGAAAATTAGAAACTATGTGGACTATCGCAAGCTGAACGC
The DNA here is from genome assembly GCF_041138505.1 of Cibotium barometz. NCBI lineage: Eukaryota > Viridiplantae > Streptophyta > Polypodiopsida > Cyatheales > Cibotiaceae > Cibotium > Cibotium barometz. The sequence continues at coordinate 20,967,421 of NC_141096.1, read as the reverse complement.
CAACTAACTCAGATCCCTTTCCACTTCCATTCATGGACTCGTTGCTGGATGAGGTAGCCGGAAAAAAGGTGTACTCCTTTTTAGATGGCTCCGGAAGACAGGGATAAGACCACATTCATCGCCAAATGGGGTGTCTTTGTTGTGGAAACTATTATGATGTTTGGCTTGAAAAATGCATCTCCCACCTTCCAGAGAATGGTGAAGGAGATTTTATATGACTATCTGACAGACTTCATGAAAGATTTTGTGGATGATTTCAACGTGTCCGAAGATAAGTGGTATATGCACATTATGTGTGCATATACTAGGAGGCTAACTCACATTAGGCTTGTGAGCATGGGAGCATCGGAACAAGCTCTAGTGGAGCATGGGTTAGAACTAACCTTAAGGGTTAAGGTTAGGGTCAGGCATCCAAGGGTCACATGGGAAATGGAGAGTCAAGAGTCACTTGAGGGCCCTCCTATATAATAGGGGCATGGGGCACACTCAAGGGAGGGTAATGCTATGTTGTCTTGAGGCTAGGTTATGATATGATGTTCTCTTGTATAGAGGATTATATCTACTCACCTCATTTCACACTATAGCTACATGCTACTGGATTGGAGTTATACCTCTTGATGGTATGGGACATCAAGGTAAAGGTATGATGTACTTCATTATAATTCATGTGTGCATCCCTTGGGCTCGGGGATGGTCGAGTGGATGAGTTTATGCCTGATTTATGCATGATTATACATAACAATTATCTAGAGAGATCTTAGGGTTTTAACAGTGGTATCAGAGCTTTTAAAAATATATCAAAAAAGAGTTTTTTTAATTCCAAAAAATAAAGCTTTTCTAAGCTTGGAAAAAAGCTGGGAAAAAAAGAGGAGAGAAATATGAAATTTCTGGAATTTTCTAAATTTTTCTCTTAGAGTTTTTTGACTTTTCGCATTCTCGGGAAACCTTTTGGCTTTCCGAATTCCGAAAAATCTTTTGACCTTTCAGATTCTGGAAACTTTTGACCTTTCACATTCCGATTTTTTTTGTCTTTTCATTTTTCAGAAACTGTTGGCTTTCCGTATTTCGGGAAGACCGTTGGGGTTCCGAAATTTTTTGACCGTTCGTATTCTAAATGCGTTCGGGATAAATTAAAAATTTCAAAAAATTCCAAGAAATTAGTGAAAAATTAGACAAAGGTTATTTTAAATTTTTGGAAAATGTGGGGTTGGTGATTGGCATGTGGTGTGGCCATTCGGGCGCCCGTCCCGTGACCATTCAAATTCTTTTAAAAATATATTTTTTGACCCAAAAAATTTAAAAACCCATTAAAATTGTAAATTTTCATTGGATTTGAGAATTGTCAGGCGGAATTGGAAATTTCGTGAACGATGGGATTCTCAAAAAAATTAGAAATTTTCTAGAAATTATTTTTAAAAATCCTGGAAATTGGTATTTTTAAAATATCAATGGTATTTTGGCAAATCTAATTGCTAAAAATTTTTTGGAAAAATATAGGTTTGGAATGCCATAAGATAGGTTTGGTGGAATTCAAAATTATCGTATTTTGAGGCCTTATTTAAATTAGGAAAATTTTAGGAAAAATCATGATAATTCTTTTTCTCGATAATTTAATATTTTCGAGGGTTATTTAATGTTAGATGAGGACTCTTCAAAAATCATTTCGCCTGCATGGCCAAACATGTGTGGCGTGGCGACCACATGTGAATGTGCAATTGAGGCCGAGGTGCCGCTAAATGGAATGGAGGCATTGGGGGCATGCAACCATGACCAAAAGGTGTCCATGGTGTGCGAGGAAGCTTAGAAAAGCTTCAACAGTGAGCGCATGGGCCTGAAATAGGAGTTTTAGCTCACTTTTGCTTTATGCCATGAATGCACCCTTAATGTTAAAAGTGGTCTTTTGAGGCGTTTTATGCGTGTAAAAACAACCCTAGTGAGTCGGGCAGGTAGACCAAAAGCACCTCCAAAGATTTGAAAATTCTGAATTTGTTTTCCCGAAATGGTACGTCCGTACACTTAGGTTGGTACGGTACGGTCGGGGCTTAGGTGTGGTGCGGTCGTGGCACTTTGGAATGGAACGGCCACACGGCACTTGGAATGGTGTTAATGCCACGACACTTGGAATGGCGTTAACGCCACGACACTTAGAATGGAATGGCCACGGCACTTTGGAATGGTACGGCCATGGCACTTGGAATGGAACGACCATGGCACTTTGAATATGGAACGACCGTAGCAGCTTTAGAATGGAATGGCCACAACACTTTGGAATGGTACGGGGAATGGAATGGCCGTGGCAACTTTTGAAATTTGAATTTCAAAATGAAGGGAAGTGAGTGGGGGGAAAAAGGGCTACCTCTAAATTAGTATATTTCTACTAATTTAGAGGCACTCTAACTTAACTAAAGATTAATCTTCTTAATCTCACTACTAAGCACTCCTTAACCCTCTTCTTTGCTCTCTAATTACTCCTAAATTGGTGAGGAGTTTAAGCACGGGGATTTGATAGGTGGATTAGCAATGTTTAGGCTAATCCAAAGATTTGATTATCTCAAATTAATCCCCATAATTAGGTCTCTAATTAACCCACTCAAAAGAGAAAAAATTAGACAAAGGAGACCAAATTAGTGCTAATTCTTGCTAATTAAGGCCTAATGGGAGTGGACTAAACATAGATTTGGGTCAAGGCAAGTGGTTAGAACACTAATGCCACAAGTAATTAGAGTCAATTTTTTTATTTTTTGCTCTCTTTAAGTCCATTAATCACACTAACCAATAGATTAGTGATAATTAATGAAAATTAAGAGATAGTTTATGGTTTTTTTTAGGTTTTTTATTTGATTACTATTCTCTCTAGTAATGCTAACCTACCTATGCAAAGGGATTAAGCAAAAGAAAAAGGATTAAGCTAAAAATTAAGAAAATTATCTAGGTCTAAGAAAAACCCTCTTGATTAGGCTCTCTAATCACCCCAATCTCAAGTCTTTTCACTCAAACAAATAGTAATCCTACTCTAAACACAAAGCTATACATGAATCTCAATAAAAACATAAAAAAAATCCAAACAAAACATCAAAAATTTAAAAAACCACACGCCAAAGAGCTTACCTGGCACTGGGCTATGGAGCTCCGTCGGATTCGAATCAAAGATGGCGTAGACAAGTAGCGGATTGGCGCTCCCCAGCAGTAGCGCCAAAGATGTTAAGGAAACCCTACCCTAACGTGTTATGGGAAGCTGCCTATCCGCCGAGCTCGAGCATGGCTCAAGAGCTCCGCCGTAGCCGCTCGTCCCCGCCATCCTCTCGCACTCATTGTCACACCGAGGCAATTACTCTAATCCTACGGGTGATGAAAGCTCTCTTGCGAAGATCGTGTGGGATCTCCGCGGGAGGAGGATCGTGTTGGTTAGCCTAATCATCTCACGAGAGAGAGAGAGAGAGAGAGAGAGAGAGAGAGAGAGAGAGAGAGAGAGAGAGAGGAAGCAAGAGGAAAGCAAGTGATTAGCACTAATCACTCCCAAACCCTAACCTTAAGCACACCACACATGCTAGATTAGAGTTGTAAGAAGAGAGAGGGAGAGAGAGAACACTCCACTTCTATTGCACAAATGGGAGAATGTGTTATAAAGAAGAGAAATTGGCTTTTATAGTTCCAAGCCTTTCATCTAAAAACGTTCAGAGAGCTAGTGATGTGACAAGAGAGCACAGAGAGATTGGGGATAAAAATTCAAAAAGTAATGGAAGGGAATGTTTTAAAACTAGAAAAGTAAAGAGGGAGGATTATTTGTATATTTAAAAAGTAGAGGGAGAGACGGTAATTGGGGATCTTTTATTTTAGACCCTACAAATATTTAAAACTAGAGGGAGGGTGGGTGGTTGATTGATCGCTTGCATGCATGACATTGAGTGAAGAGTATTGCCAAGAATGTAAGGAGATTGTGTTCTGCCTTTCTAATTGATGTTGAAGTCACTGACGATGATGATTGGATTGTTATCTTGTAATTCTACTAGAAGGTCTTGTAGAAGGGTTGTAAAGGTGTTGATGTTGGTTCTAAGGGATTTGTATGTTCCAATTATATACATTGTGTCAAATCTTTCGTTCTTGAAGTTGGCAAGTATCAATTCTATTTCTTGTTTTGCTATTCTTCTACTTGATATCACACATTGTGTTTATTTCTCGGAGGGTGCACTACTAAGAAACCCTGTATATCACGTGCGTTCAAGGGGTATTTAAAAAACCTCTTACCTGTGTAAATTTTTCTTGAATAAAATGACCCCTTTTTCTTTATGGACTTATAGGTTTCTTTTTTCAAATTCTATTTAAAAAACCCCTTCTGTAAATGTATTTCTGTAAATTTACCTTAAATTTTTAAATTTAAAAACCCCTTCATTTGAACTCACGTGGTATACTTACATATTTTTAAGTGAACCCCCCGAGGTTTGTTTGTATAGAAGTGATAGCCATAGCCATCAAAACAAGAAAGTTTGTCGTCGTAATCGGGAAGTATAGCTTCTCTTGATGTTTTAGATATCAACAGCCATGAGATTACTATCTTCTTTATGTGCATTGAATGAGATTACTATCTTCTTTATGTGCATTGAATGAGACAGTTTTCAAAGACTTGATGATTATATTGGATTGCCTGTATGATGGCATTGTTCTCTACTTGCTTTCCCATTTTGCTGTGGTTTGCAAATGTGTTATTTCTCTGAGCACAATGCTATCGACTTTGATGATGTGTCCTTTTTGCACTCTATCAAGCAAGAATAGAATGTTTGTGCATGCGATTCGAGAAAGAGATGTGTAGACGAGTCCATGAGTTCGAATCTTTTGTGGATCAAATGCTACACTTGTCATTGTTAGCCCTTGAGATCGGTGTATTGTTCTTGCATTGGCTAGCTATATTGGAAATTGTTTTTGTGTGACTATATTTAGAGAATTCTTCCCTATTTGAAATTCCTTTGTGATTTGGTGCAATGTTGTCCAGGTTAGTGATATTGTTTAGTCATACAGATGCTGATTCTCATACCTGCATTTTGAACCTATGTTACTAGTGTGAAAATCAATCCATAGTATTGGGCGTGGTTTTGATGTGTTTGCATGCTGAAATATACTATCAGCACCATTGACTAGTCCATCAAGAATGTCTATATTGCTTGCACATATCTCGACTATCATGCCTTTCTTCAATGCTAATGTTGTATGTAGTCCAACTATTGCTTGCGCGTCTTTTGGAATCTTGATTTGTTTGTTGCATGTCTTATGCTTTGTGTCAATTACTTTAGAATGTAAGGTGTTCCTTGGAGCTTGTTGAAGATGTATTGATTGTGGTTCTCTTTTTGGGCATTGGTGAAGAAAAGGTGTGCAATGTCTTATGCTTTGTGTCAATTACTTTAGAATGTAAGGTGTTCCTTGGAGCTTGTTGAAGATGTATTGATTGTGGTTCTCTTTTTGGGCATTGGTGAAGAAAAGGTGTACAATGTCAGTGTCTGGGTTTGGTTTCCTATGGAATGTGTTGTTTAGATAGGCTAGGTCTTTGTCAGTTTGTTCCCCAATTCTTATTTTGTTTAGTATGTCTATGAATTTCACCTCTTTGCCACATTGTTTTCTTCAACTCATAACATTGAATCATGTTTTGCCAATATAATTGTTTGATGAGACTTGTTGGAGATGTTGGTTTTTAAAAGATCCAATTATCTCTGATTGGACTAGCTTGGCAAAGGTCACCACAAAATATGACATCTAATCGGCCAAATGCTTCTGCATGGTTTCGTTTGATTTAATGTAGACGAGTACCAATGATATTTAGCATGTTTTGTCCAATTAACGATGCTTCATCAAAACTACTAGCCTCAGGTTCTTGTACAATGTACTAAGGTTGTCAAGTTTCTCATCTATTAGACTGGTTGGTGTGTGTGTTATCAATGGAAGATGCAATACTAAGTGAATTGTTGTGCCTATTATGTTGAATACAGCTTTGCCTATGTAGGCCATGAGAAGCCAATATCATTGTTGATTGTTTGTGCGTAGTGTCGAAGGAGTCCTTGGAGTATGAGGTGAAGTGTGAATGTTTTCCCCGTGTCCACACCGCCAGTTAAAAAAAGATGAATGGCTTTGTCTGGTTGTAATCTTTTTCGAAGCATTATGTCATCGTGGGGGACTAGTCGTTGTTCATCATTCATTGTTCTAATTGCACTGTGGTATTCTAAGTTTCGCATGAATTTGTAATTTCTATGCATGGAATGATCGTTGTTTGGCCGAGTTTTGTGTTGTTCTATGTCTAGCCCAATATCGTAGTTGCATTCATTATCTGTTCTTGTGCTTAATGAATGTGTTGACTCCTCAAGATCTCTATTCATGGGGATTGTTGTCTTTGTGAATTTCTCTACATTTTGTTTGATGACGTTTATGTTTTTTTGTTGTGTGTCATGCCATGTGTTTTCTTTTGTCAACATAGTGTCCTCACAGTCTTTGAATGGTAGATAGAGGAGGCAATTCTCATGGTAGAAGCGAATTGGATCCTTGTGTTGATTGAAGTGCATAAAACATATGAGTCGTGGCTTCTTTAGTTTTATTTCCTTGCCATTCGTTGTCTTGTAGAGGCATGCATATTCAGCCAAGCAAATGTTTGCCAATGTGCTTTGACGTTTGGAGTACTTCTACACTATATCTTCAAAGAATATGTTGGTGTCATCATTACTTAGAGATTGCAAGGTTACTTTTCTTTTTAGTAAAAGTGTTCTCTCCTGTTGGAAGTTAGTATTGATGAATGTAAACTCCCTTGTTATCTTCATTGTTTTGAAGAACAGAGTCTCTACATTCCTTAGAAATCTTCTATCTTCATTCATTATCTCCCTTTTTGCAATTAGTGGTAGTGATCTGGCATAGGTTATGGTATGCTCTTCGTTGCCCAATGAATAATGTTGGGAATGACATTTCTTTACAAAAGACATCTTTGAATAGGCCAAGTGGGGAAAAAACCCTCAAATGGTGCAAGATGTGTCACATAATCATTATGGTTAACAACTTGTTGTGATGTGTATAATCCATGGAGCAATGCGTCTGTTTCGAAATTATCCCCATCAGAAAGCCCCTCATCTATTTCCATAGATGTAGCAATGAATTCTTGTTACTTTTATTCTAGTGAAGCTCTGTGGTTAATCCATCGATCATTAAGAATCACGTTGTTTTCCCTATAGAGTGGTGTGGAAATAAGCTCGTGTAATGCTTTCATGTTAGCAATGGTCGAACAATCCCACTTATGTAACAATGTTTGTATTCAAGCTTGCGTTTAATGCCCACCAATATGGATGCTTCCTTAGTTAAAAACTGTAGCAATGGTGCTTGTGCTTTTTCCACGTTTTCCATCACATTTATCACACTTCCTTGCATATCCATATTGTCCCTTGTAGTTCAATTCTCGAATTTGTGCAAATGGTATCCTTATGGACACTAGTCTTGCCTCAATTGGATTAAGCTTTCGAATGGATTCATTAGGATTATTCATTTGCATTATGATTCCAAAGAGCTTTGGAATCCTACCAAGGATTGTGCACATTTATTGCATACATTGATTCTTTGTGAACGAATGTTATCATTGTTACAATTATTTGCACTATTGAATGTAGCAAGGGAAAGTTCATTTAGTTTTTGAAATTGTTTCTTGAAGACCAATGTTTTGCAAGAAGAGCATGGATTGGAAGGTGTATCAGCTACAATCCTAAAATACGTACCTTTCTTCCTTCTTATCCTTTGAATGGTTGCTTGTTGTTCTTGTTTGTTTCGCAAGGTCTAGATCTCTCTTTTTTTTTCCGTAGCCTATACACTTTATCTTGGATTTGTTTATCCATGGCAGCTGTTGTGGGACAAAGTGTTTTGAATCGGACAATAATTATGTGGGCAGGGGCTGTTGTTTCCACCTCCACTGTCCAAGATATCTTGTTCTTCAGCAAGCCAACGTGTGCATTTTTGACAAGATGCAATATTGCCTTCGTTTGGGAATAGAAAGATACATGTTATCATGTCAAACATTAGAATCACCTTCACATTACTTCCACTTGCATTGTAAGTCATATCTTCAATCCTCTTAACTTCTTGTAGCTAATTAACATTAAAGTCCAAGTCATAAGCTTTGCAACCATATCCCACACATGAAATATTAACATTCTAGAATTGCAAGTTGTCTCAATTTTCTCCCTTAGTGCTAGTTCATGTAAGCTTAGTTTATTGGCTTTGAAAAAAGAACACCAAACATGCAAGGTATCACTCTCTCCACCTTTTAGGGCTTTAACAATTTTTGAGACAACCATAGATTTCAGCCCCCCCTCAAAAGAACATTCATGATCCATGAAATACACAAGAGCTAAAAATATATTTGTGTTAGAAGGAAATGCATTGAGACATTTGGATGATATCACTTGAAGGTATGGTTCTTTGCAAATTGAGACCATGCATAGAAAGCAAAACAAGGTTTAACTAATGATCTTATATTATACGAACAAAAACTAGATACGCAAGATTTACAAAGTGGCTCATAGATCAAAGTGGGTGCAGCTTTAAGCCAGATACAAAAAATAGGCTGCTTGATAAAGCTAGTTTCCTTGATCAGGCTGCTTGATAAAGCTAGATCAAAGTGGGTGCAGCTTTAAGCCAGATACAAAAAAATAGGCTGCTTGTTGATAAAGCTAGATCAAAGTGGGTGCAGCTTTAAGCCAGATACAAAAAAATAGGCTGCTTGATAAAGCTAGTTTCCTTGATCAGGCTGAAAATCTACAACATGGCCTTGGTGGTTGATAGATAATGCACCAACCTCTAACATCAGCCAGGGTGGACTTAGCTTTCATGGAACTCTTGGAATACATAGACAAAAGAGCTCATCAAGGCAGAGAACCTTGTCTACGTTAGCACCATAAAGTATGACATTTGTTTGGGAGCTATCACGCAAAGTAATCCTCAATTGCAAAGTTGCTATTTGGGAGACTAATGCCACTTTTTGAGCATGCATAACAAAACCGATCCGATGCTTGTCGACTCACTCTAGTGTTTTTACATTCATTTGCACATGTAGTCAACCTTCACATTGTTTAGGTTGACAATTTGCAAGCTCCCAAAAACCTAGAATGCAATGATAAATTCAAAAAAAAAGCAATAAAAAACAATGCTAATGAAAGCGATAGTTCAACGTATCTCACCTTCTTCCCATATCTCAAAATGGAAACCTGCCTTGTGAAAGCATCCATCAATTAGTTTTGAATAATACGAGGTGTAGGAGCACTAGTTAAAATTGTCCCATCTAGTATTGATAGAGTGTTGCTTCTTTGCTTCCATACACCTATATTTCTAGCAACATACATTGTTGTGCCACTCTCTTAGAATTCATTGCGATGATATTCAGAACAACGTTCAGGCACAAAAGAGAGCTACAAGATACAAGAATAATTACACCAAGAAATAGTAATGGAAAATTCTAATTGATAGCTAATAGAGCTAAGAGAATTACACTTGCACGATCAGTTGAAAGTGGACCATCAACAATTGTTAACTGCGCTAGTTGTCCTCCATTCCCCTTTGGCACATTATCAATATTCACAACTACAAATGCAATCGTGGCCACATCCATTGATGGACCACGTGTACTTCCACTAGATGAAACTCGAGACAGAAATTCACTTATCTTCTTTTCATGGAAGAAAGAAACATCACAAAGGAATGATTCACCTTTGATAATAGTAGTTGTTGCATCCACAAGCACGAAAAAATCTATTGTGCAACCATCATTAAAATTTTTGGCCTTCACAACACTCTCAATTAGTAAGAAGCGAACACTTATCACTTCCACAAATCTTGAAATAAACACTTCTGAAACTACCAATGTAATGGTATGCTCATCATGTATATCTGCAAGATCAGCTTTCAATACTTTTGCCCAAGGACCCTTTAATGCCGTGTATGTGCCATACTTTGCTAGCACCTTGCCTTCAAAGGCAAACCTGAAGTTTATACCCTCTGAGAGCTCAGAAATTGTTAGCAAAGATAATACATTAGATCGTTCTATTCCTTGGCAATGTGGAATGATAGATGTTTCTTCAACTACTTGGTTTGCTTCAAGGTTGCAAGGGACAATAACAGATTTAGACACACATTTTTTAGCCCCTACAAAGCCCTAAATTCTTTAAGGATTTACAGCATTTATGTACATCTAATGTAATGAAGGAAAGAACACATTTATATAACCTTCATTCACTCTAGCCATTCTTTCCTTGTATGCAGCAACCAAATTCATAGCCCTTTTAAATCCTAAGAATCCAGAAGTTTTCTTTGGACTAGTACGTTTCAAAGAGCTCTTTCGAGGGGTGAGAGGAGAAGAAGAAGGTGACTTAGAGTCCAATTTTTAGAAATCTAAGACAAAAAGCTAAGATATAAGATTCTAACCATCATATAAGTGTTCATAAAAGATTCAACAAAATAAGTTTCCTTCACTAATTCAAGCAAAATAAGTTTCCTTCACTTATTCAAATTCCCATAAACAAGGTCCATAGGCTGGACTCCTTCATCAACATGCTCCTCAACATTTCTATTTACAACAAATTGTTGAGGCTTTATAGGTTCCATAGACAAGAATAGCCAGAAAGTTTAGCCTAAGACTTGAAGAGCCAAGACAATCACTACAATCCACTAGGAAATGCAGACTTGGCTGCTAGCAGTTATGTAAGATAGCATGAACAGAAAAGAGAGCAAGAGCAGTTGTTTAGCAAGGAAGAAGAAAAAAAATACTTGACAACTAACTAATATGGCGAAAATAACTTTTTTCGTTTCTTTTTATCATTCTTTCATTCAACTTTCAACACACGTGCATAATAAACGTGCATGTACACTTTAAATGTCAACTTTACAAATTCTTTTAAAATTTATTTTAATAAAAACAAAACCAATATTCAAATGTTAGTAACATGCAAAGAAATCTCAAATTAAAATTAATATAATAAAACACGTTAACAACCAACTATAAAGCTTAACAAATAAAATCAATAAAACATTACGTGCATGTACACTTTAAATGTCAACTTTACAAATTCTTTTAAAATTTATTTTAATAAAAACAAAACCAATATTCAAATGTTAGTAACATGCAAAGAAATCTCAAATTAAAATTAATATAATAAAACACGTTAACAACCAACTATAAAGCTTAACAAATAAAATCAATAAAACATTAAAACATTTGAACTTTATATATTAAAAAAGATAATCAAAACAACATTAGTTTTTAAAAGGCATTTAAAAACACCATTATTAATGCATTAAAATGGTGCTCAAAAACACCATTCTTAAAAAAGAATTGCTAAAATACCATAAATCTTAACAATATATTATATCACTTTGAAAAAAATCAACCTTAACTTATTAGTTTAAAATGAAATGACAAAAATAATGAAATATCTAAACTTTAAATATTTTTAGACTTTATAAATTATCAAGATTAAAGCTTCATACTTATTTTAATAAATTATCAAGATTAAAACTTCATACTTATTTTTTTAAAAGTAAAAAATAACATTATTATATGAAAATGAAGCCGTGTGTGCAGATCATCTACATGCATCCCAAGGATGCATGCAGGAAACAAAACGTCATATCGACGCTGCCATGCACTTAAAACACATAATAAAAACCTACCCCAATAATTAGAAGAAATAAAAATAAATAAATCAACAAATGATGTAATACATGGGGAAAACAAAGCCCTAGATTACTCATCAAGCCAGAGGAGAAGCGAATCGACAACCACACTGAACTAGGAGCACAGAGAAATCAGACTGGGGAGCCATAGTGAACCAAGAACCACAAAATCCAACCAGACGAAAGATGAATCAAACCGGGAGCCAGACTGAACTAGCAGGTACGGAAGCCACCTAGACGACGACACCCACCACATAACCGATAGGCACCAAAGCCAACTGGACGAGGAGACTAACACAAAAATCGACCCAGGAGTGAACCGAAGGCGAAGCGGACCCCACCCAAAGCCCAACACACACAAGAACACAAAGACTCAAACCAGTGCTGCAAACCTGACCCCAAGAGATGAGACTAGACCAAGCAAACCCAACGCAGCAAACGCAGCAAACCCATGACGGCCAAAAGCAGCATCAACCTTAACCCATGGGAGTCTCAAGGGTTAATGATCCATCCTTGTAAAGAGTGGAGCCCTAAACCTAACATCTCCAAACTAGCAACTCTTCCTTGGGTCTCTACGGAATGATGTGATCTTTGACTTGCTTGATACAAGGATCTTGAATTGTCATCTAGAGATGGACATTGTTACCTAAGGTTTGACAAGATTGCAAGTGCATAATTAGATGGGATCATCCAAGCCTTTTAGAGTGCATAAGATGGACATTGTTACCTAAGGTTTTGACAAGATTGCAAGTGCATAATTAGATGGGATCATCCAAGCCTTTTAGAGTTCTAGAATCTAAATGCTTAATCCTAGGAAAAATTTAATGTCTTCCAAAAGGTCACCCTATGATTTCTTTTTTGGCAATTATACCATGTATGATCCAATTGTATATCAGATTACTCACTGATATGATCACTCATATGACACACAACTCAACTATACGTGTACTATTGCAACTTTTATAGGGAAAAATTATTCATAGGTCAGGTTTGTATGAATTATACAAAAATACAACGTATTATTCAAGCGTACAACTTGACTCAATGTGTCCATCATATAACTGGGCATATAATTAGGTGGCAATTTGTCTCATTCAACTTGTACGGCATACAAATCAAACAATACGACGTACAGATGGAATTGTATGGCATACGACTAAACCAATATAATAGATGAGTCTAATAGTATGATATATGGATCTGATTGAATGACATACAAATGTCTTCTTGTCACTTTTTGATAAGATTTCCCTATGGTTTCCCTTAGTCATCAAGTTTCCCTATGGTTTCCCTTAGTCATCAAGTTTCCCTATGGTTCTCACAAACCATAGGAAATGAGAACCATAGGGAACCAAACACAACTTTTGTTTGGTTCCCTATGGCTCTCATAGTCATTAGGCTTCCCTATGGTTCCCCATAGTCATTAGTTCTCATAGTCATCACCCTTTAATGCACCCTTTAACATCGCAATAAAATCAATCTTTCCTAATTTACAAAAAGGAAAAGTCAATCTTTCCTAACCAAAAATAAACTCTTTTATTTCTCTAAATGCAAAAATAAAACCTTTCTTTCTTCACACACACCACCACCATGCTCACAAGAGCTATGGGTAAATGTTACCTCATGTATGTACACATATTGATGGAACTTACTTATTACCCGATGTATCAAGACGAGCCCATATCGTATTTATTACCAACCGTATCAAGCCAAGCTCCAAAGCATAACTTTTGTTTGGTTGCTCCCTCCTTCACTTTGCTCCTCCGTGATGTGTCACTCACTTGGTTCTCCCTCAACCTTATTTTCTCACTTCCTCTCTCATACACATGGAAGCATGGAATGGAAAGGCACCATGCGTAGGTCCTCTCTCACTCTCACTCTCACTCTCACTCTCACTCTCACTCTCTCGCTTCCCCTCTCATACACATGAAAGTATGAAATTGAAAGGCACAATATAGTCACACACAAGCTCTCTCTCTCTCTTACACATACACAAAATAAAGCCAAACAATGTTTGACAATAGTGAAAGTCACTTATATACCTTAGCCATGTATTCACATTATGGCGGCCCAAAATATTAAAGAGTGGACTTCTAATTGACTAATGGCCATATAGCTGAGTGGCCTTATAGCTCTTGGACTAGAAAGGCTACATAAAGTATGTACAATGATGTGTTTAACCTTGCAACTCTAAAAGGGTTTGGATGTTATATGATACACTAATACTATTCATATGAACTGTAACTTTTTGTCTTTTGAAATACTAGGACAAGGAAAAGTAAGGGTGTAGTTACATAATCTTCATATATAGCAAGCAGGCTAGACGCCACAACATATAAAAAGGGTCCAAGAAGTGAATTCCAACACACAGGCGAGCGCCTTGTTTTGGAACATCGAGAGGATATTTTCTCCCAATCCGATGATGCCAACTAGGATTGCGGTCATCAACACCCAAGTGGTAAGCATCACCTTCAAGTGGCTGACCATGGCTTACGAAAGTTACCATGGATTGAAAAGGAAATTGTAATTTTGAGCAAGCATTTTCTAAGCCTGCGGGCGCGTGGTCTAGTGGTAGAACGGGTGGGTCCCATTATGGGGGTCAGTGAGTACGTGACGGGGGTAGGTTGTGAGCCGATGGAGTAATTTTGTTTATACTATAATTTATTTTAGTAACTCTTGAAATTTTTGAGGAGGAGTTTTCTCAATTCTTTGAACGTTATCTTTTGAACAGCCGAGTGTGGGGAAAAAAAGGGCAAATTGTTCCAATTAATTATCAAATTTTATTAATACCCCGCTAGAATTTCTGCAAGAATCAAGCTATTTAAAGGCTGGTGGATTTCTTCTCCAGTTTGGCGGTCCAACAATTATTATTAGTATTTATGTAGTTCGTGAATCCATTGATAAGGATGAGCTCCCTCCATCAGGCCTTTTTTTTGATTTTTTGCTTGCCAACGAGGGCTGCACAGACAAAACACTCAGGTAAGCCGTATAGTAATCTATGCCTTCATTGCTCTTAATCATATCATTAACTTGTTCAAAGCAGGTATACTACAAGCTCTCACTACTCTTAAGTATTCTTTTATTCTTGATTGGCACCATAAGCCCTTTTCATATGCCTGTTTTTGTGGCAAATTCTAGATTAGATTGTCATATATGTCATCATATTCATAGCACCAATTATAATTATTCCATTTAATTTTTGAATCTTATGATATGTGTGTGTGTGTGTGAGTGTGCGCACGCGTGCTTATAACCCTCTCTGCTATGTGCCAATGTAAAAGAATGCTAAATTCAGAAGAGCATACAAACTTTCACAAATATACTGAAAACATTGCTCTCTGCTCTTCACTCCTGTGACAATAAATATGTTTTTCAAATAGAAAAAGTGTTTTTGAAGTTTTTTTTTTTTAGCAAGAAGATTTTGAGGTGGTTTAGACCCTCGAGAGCGTAGAAAATTTGATCTTTATTTACAACTTTGTTACTACGTCGACACTACAAGCCGATAATAACTTCACTAGCAAGATAGACATCCCTTTGGCCCATTGTGGTGTATAGACATGTATATACATTTATGTACGTATGTGTGCTTGTGTAAAAATTTGTGTGTGTATGTTTATATTTGTAGGTGTGCATGTAGGTGTATGGATGTGTGCTTTTGTTTGTGTGTGTGGGGGTGTGTCTATGGTTGTATGCAAGTATATGCGTGTGTGCATAAGTGTATGTATATAGATGTGTGCATGTGTGTATGCATGCATGCACACGTGCGTGTGTGTGTCATAGAACAGAAATGGAAATGGAAACAGATGTGCATGTATGCACGTATGCATGCATGCACACGTGCGCGCGCGCGCGCGTGTGTGTGTGTGATAGAATAGAAACGGAAAACGGAAGCAAGTGATGTTGAAAATAAAAGCTCAATAGGAGCATGTGCCTGTCTCTGCAAGTGTCTGTTCAAGTGTGCAAATTAGAATGGTTTGAGAGTTAGTGAGGTGTGTAAAAGTCATTTGGTGATTTGGATAGAGTGTGAGTAGGATAGATAAGATTGAGTGGTGATGTAAGGGATGAGGTAAAATGGGCGATGCAAGCAATGATGTAGAGAGAAGCCTTGGTGGCTATGCGTGTTTTACTTGGCCTCACCTTTGATGTGAGTGATTTTATGAATGATTTGAGTATTGAATAAGACCACTTAACTAATTAGTGCGAGTTTTGCTTAATTCTATATTACTTAGGTTTAATCATGAAGATTTTTACCTACTATGATCCACCATAGCCATGCCTAGATCCATGTTTTCAACATGGTATTAGAACCATGGAGGTGTATAGGGTTATGGGTGGGTTCATTGGCAAGAACCATGGAGGTGTATAGGGTTATGGGTGGGTTCATTGGCAAGTTTGGATTAATAATAGGGTTAATGTTCTCTTGCTTCTGTCCCTCACTGAGAGAGAGAGAGAGAGAGAGAGAGACAGCACTCTAGCTCTTCGCAACTTTTAGCACTCGGCAAGCTCCTTGATTGCCTCAGTAAGACGACAGGCAGCTCTGCATACATCGGCAAGTAGCGTGCACCAGCTCCATGGTGAGTTCCAGGTTTTGTGCAGAATAGTGGGCTTTAGCTCAAGCAACAGTGTAAGTGGGTACTGGTGAAGGCTCTCATCAAGAGGTCAAGTGTGTCCACAAGCAAGAATTCTCTTTCCACGATATAGCAAAACACTGCATACCCCCCCAAACACTATCCTCCGTAAGCTATAGAGACTTCTACAGCAGCTTGCTTAAGCTTCAATGTTCTGCAAACAGTAGTAAGGGGCTGGGCTGACGTCCATGTGTCGGCTGTAAGAGACACAGAGAGAGGAAGCAGAATCAGGTTGCATTCAACCACACCACCAGCAATGTAGCACTTGCAATCTGCATAGCAAAATTCAAGCTGTGATCTGAGGCGGCTGTAGCTCAACCTCATTAGCTCTGCAAGAGATCAACACAAAAACACTAGCAGGCAGCACTCTCCTCAACGGCAGAAGATCGGTTTCTAGCAGCTTGGTGGTCTTACTCATATCTCTTAAACAAGCGTGGTGTAGAGAGACTCACTTCTCTATGTGTGGACAACAACAGGTTCTTCGAACAGGAGCAACAAAGAAAGAGATAAGGTTTCTCCTTTCTTTTGTGTTTAGGGTTCAGCCTTATAACTCTAGGCTCATTTATTTGGGTACAAAGGCCATTGATGAGCCCTTGTTCGCAACACTGAGTCGAGGCATTGGGGTTTTTTGGTGGTCATGGGAACCACGTTGATCGAGAAGATGTTGCAAGGAGGCGGTATCAGCATTGACAATGAAGACCTGGTAGATGACATGGAGATGGGGCATGTAGAGCCCATGCTGAGGTGTCCGTGATGTGACACGTGAGTGGCCAAGTGAGCCAAGTGATGTTTGTGTGAGTGGCCTATGAGTGGCATGGATTTTTGATGGCCATGTGTGCCGTGTATTTGTACGAGACTGCGTTGCCCTGGCCAGGTAGAGCCTAAAATGTTTTGTATTGATGTTGATGAGCCGTGTGTGCGCATGAGTGACAGGAGTTCACCAAGTTATGAGAGTGGCAAGGGTTCACTATTATGGGAGGGCGATGATAGAGTTCACCATTGTTAGATTGTGGGAGGATTTTTGCTTTTAGGGATGGTGTTGAAAATAAAAGCTCAATAGGAGCATGTGCATGCGTGCATACTCCATGTGCACTCGTGTCCATTCAATCGTGCAAATTAGAATGGTTTGAGAGTTAGCGATGAGGTAAAATGGGTGATGCGAGCAATGATGTAGATATAAGCCTTAGTGGCTATACATGTTGTACTTGCCCTCAGGTTTGGTGTGAGTGATTTCTGAATGATTTGGTGTGTTTTTGAGTGTTCTTATGTGAGTAAGACCACTTAACTAATTAGAGAGAGCTTTTCTTAATTTTCTATTAATTAGGTTTATTCATGAAGATTTCTACTTACTATGATCTACCATAGCCATGCCTGGATCCATGTTTTCAACATATGCAATGGACGTGACCTGAAACCTGGAAAGGTAAATGTCTAGGAATTTGGAAACGGCAAGTCTTTAACATTATATAGTGTACATGAAACATAAAATTATAAAATCAAATAGAAAGGAGGGAAACCATTGAGATAAATAAATGATAGGGATCATAATTTGGAAGAGATGGCGAGGAAATCCATAAAAATCCAGAACTTAGAAGGTAAAATTTGTGGGGAAAATCTTGGGAGGACATTAGGAAATGAGAAACAAAAATTGAAATGACACTGCGCTTCCACATTTTTGGCTAGGAAATGACTGTAACATGTCAATATGTGGTGTATGTGTGTGACTGTAACATGTCAATATGTGGTGTATGCATTTATTTTCAGGTGGCGGTCAAAAGTCTTGCACAAGGATTTGGGTTTGATAACAAACTAAACAATGGCATTCCGTGATCTCATAATGGGTGGCGGCGGGTGTGCCGTCCCTGGTACCTCTTCCTCAGCTAATCCCCTGGCTGGCTTGGCCGAATCACTCTTTGGTTCTGCTTCTAAAACTCAGGTTTGATGAAGCTTCTTTCTCATCAAAAGGCCTGCTTAACTTGTTTTCATTGAAAGCTTTGTAAGACTATAGGGTTACTTTCCAAATACACACTCTTTTGGTTCATGCTCATAGAATTGATGTTCCTAAAATTTTGTGATATTTGTATGGCCTAGATCCTCATGTAGAGGATTTAATTGATTGTTGAAACCATACATGCACGTGTGCGTGTGTAAGCATGTATGTATAGATGTATACATGTATCATGCGTGTATGTATGTATGTGGTATGTGTGTATCTCCATGGATGCATGTATGCACACATGTGCGTACATATGTATATACCTAGATGAATCCAGGAACATGCCCAAATTCACCTTTTAGGAACGTGCATGTTATATACTCATGGACATATACATACTCATGTTATATACATACTTACATATGTATATATGTAAGTATGTATGTATACATGCACTTCCTATGGATTTGCCAATGTGGATGCTTTCATTGACATATTTTTGTCTAGCTGCTCTCTGAATGGGTTCTTGATAGGATGCTTTTGATAATGTTGACAGGAAAGGTTAAAGGAACTTCCAGCATTACCAGGTCTTGGGGAAGCTTCATCAAGTGAACTCAGGCCTCTGACCTCTCTTCCAGGTTCAGAATATGAACAACAAACTGGGCAACCATCTGATCTTCGGGTATTTTACATCTTCTAACTAATTTGATGCGATTTTTTGGTCTCTTCGTTTCTGCAAAATTATAAAAGGAGTATGATAGCCCCTTTGATGCAGGTTTCTGAATTTTTACGGGGATTTCATGGGTCTTCTGATCATCATCACCACAGATATGATGATGCCTGGAGTGTGGTTAATGCAGTCCAAACGCCTCAGCAACCTTACTTCCAAAGAAATGGTCCCCCCTCTGTGTTTTCTGAGTTTGAACAGATTTATGAGCAAGAGGCAGCACCCATTGTACCACATGTGGAAGGTAATGCGTCATGGTGATTTCAAGAGCATGGATTATGCATCTTATATATGACCGTGAGGGCTCATGGGTATACATACGCACATGTGCGTGCGTGTCAGAGAAAGAAAGAAAGTAATATTAACGTCTTTGAAAGATCCCAAGGGTCTGTGAGATCAAAAGTGACACTATGGTACCATGGATATACTGAGCCATGGAAAACTGAAAGAAAAAGTAAAAAGAAAACATCCAACACTAGTGTATATACATGTAATCAGCAGACGATCCTGTGTAGAGTGAGTTATGCCATGATCAACTAATAACGAGAGAGAAAGAAAGATATATTAAGTGTCCACTAAAGGTCCAATGGGCCTATGAGACCAACCAAAGTGATACAATAATGTCCATGACATATCTCATAAAAATAAAACAGAACATATCAAAACTCTCTCACTGGAGTGATACAAAAATGTCCATGGAAATCCCATCATGGAATACAAGGAACATGAAACATGAGAGGAGCATCAACACCCAATAAATGGTATACCACTCTCCAAGATATCAAGCATGGGAATAATGAGTATGGCTGAGAGGTGTCCCTCAGCTACGTCATGTGGAAAGGTAGCTCGATGGTGGAGGATCATGTCCTGGATCTGGAGTTGATGAGTGGATTGTGGCTGGGGGACCGTGGGTGCTGGGCACGCTGTAGGGCAGCACATGGAGGACCAATAGCAGCAAATCCATCTGCCCGTTGATGATGTGGCACTTGTACAAGCCGCCCAGATGAAGTCGCCAAATCGACGCTGAGGGGTGTAGCAGGGCGCCCTTATGATGAGGATCACAACTATGTGCTCAGTTTTGCAAATGGATGAGAGTAGCCTCCTCTAGGAACAAAAATGATGGAGAGCTTGTGTGCAGGAAGGTGCACAAGAGGGGTAAATGAATTGTGCATGAGTTTTGAGTTGTCCATACCAACCATTTGCCACATGGGTGGTCACCCCTCACTTGTGGGGTGCCCAACTCACACATTGTGGCCACTAGGGTGCCCATCAAGTTGGGCCCGGGGCAATTTATTAATTTGGCCACTCAATTTTTAATGAGTGTAAACTTGCAAAGGTTATAAATATTACAAAGCATTTTAACAAATTAATACAAGAGTTTTGAGTGCACTTACCACCTGTTCACAGGTCACAAAACACATGAGAATACAGGGCTTTCATATGGTTCACGGGTAGGTGTTCCAAGCCCGTGAACTGGACATTCATAGTAGGCAAACACATTAAAACAATTCATACGAAAACAAATTTGAACATGCAAACATGTGTGCATGTGCACTTTATTATGAGCAAATACCCCAATCATGGAATAAGTACAGCACTGGCATTTCCAGGCACAACTCAAGCACATTGGAAAGCGCGGAATTGGGATCCTGAGTACTTGGATCCACACATTGGCCACAAATGGGCGTGAAGAATTGGGATCCCGGACATTCGCTTTCTAAATATTTGCCCCAATTGAAAAGTGTCAGTATGCCTGGAGAAGCTGTGGATAGTCAGAGAAGTATTCTTCGTCAACCTGTCACAAAACCCCTCATTGCTTCTGTTTTCTATTGCACGTGTGGCATATGGAGCTTGACATGACAGTACATGTATGGCATATGGAGCTTGACATGGTGTGTTTTCCCAGGACTAGCTATCCTGGTGCTCACTTGTATTTATGTTTTGGGAAGATTCCGAAAGGATTTTGGATCCCAGAATATTTTACCTGATTGATTGGATGACTTGTTTTGTTTGCCTGGACAATGCTTGAGATTATTGCCTGTGTTGTCCATGGGGCTGGGGATGCCTGGGCACCCTGTGGATGTGTGTGCACACTTGTTTTGGTTTGACAGGTGGTCTACATGTGTTTTAAAGATGGTAAGTTTCTCCTGAAACTCAATTTATAGTTTTATGTTTTCACATGCTAATAGTTATTGATGCAGGTCCACATTCACTTATAAGTGACCGGACTTTTCACCGCAAGGGCTATCAATGACATGGCCTGTGCATCTCTAGAGTCCCATCTCTTCTGCTCTTGTGTGGGAGCAGGATCTACATCAGGAGCTCTTTGAGCACCTCCCCTTTGAGGCATGGCTGGCTGAATGGTATGTGGGCGTGTGTCACCACACACGATGCCCCAAAGCCCTTTGGCTACCAGCAAATTACGGATCATGAAACTCCAGAGGGAGTAGTTAGATCCATCCAGCTTGTCCTCCTGGGTGAGCACACCAAATACATCTGTAGCATTTTGTGCCATGTCAACAAAATATATCTGCAAGCAAACCAATTTTTATGCACTCCAATCGCTTCAATGTGCATTTAATTGGCCAATTTTCACAAAAGCCCCAAATTTCTGCAAGTGAAAGAGGTTCAATTTGCTGATTTTGACCTCAATTTCGAAAACCCCTAAATTGCAAGCAAAGCAAAATACCCAATTTTTTCAATTTGTCCTGAAATTGAGAAATCCCCCAAATTGCACTTGCAATTTTCTTTGAATTTGACTTGCACAGAAGTGTGTGCAAAATCTGCATATGACCTGCACTGGAATGGCTGCAAATTTTGTATTTGGGTTTGATAAAAAATGTGTACTAGAAATACCTCATACTTGCAGAGTGTAGGCGAGGAGCACACAGTTGAGTGGCGTGCTAGGCGGACGGAGGCGGTGGCTGTTTGCAAGGGCGAGCGGATGGCTGTGGGCAGCCGACGGGCCAGTCATAGGCGGGCCCAGGTGCAGGTGTCGGGCCCCAGCCAGAGGCGGGAGAACAGCAGACGGGCGCTGGAGTCGGCTAGGCGAGCAGGCGTGCTGGAGTCGCTAGCGACGAGGGAGGCGGAGGCGGCAGCCGTGGGCCAGCACGAAGGGCCTGGAGCAGAGGCACAGGGTGCCTGGAGTCGTCGGTGTAGGACAGCCGGAGCAAGAACGGCGACGGGTGCCGGTCGAGACAGAGCAGAGACGGCCTGGCCGGAACCGAGGGGCGTCGACGGACGTGGTCGGACGGAACGGAACGGAGTCGAGACGATGGTGCGCCGGAGCGGAGGCGTGCCTGGGCGGCGACGGAACTGGGCGCCGGCTGGGGATGGAAGAGCCGCCCGCGAGCTGGGCGGCGGTCCCACTAGTGCCGCCCGTTATTGGCGGCCGGACGGTGGAGCAGCGAGACGGAAGCCACGGACGGACGGCGATGGAATTTCGTAGGATTTCTTCCAGCTGCAGAATATCAGGGCCAGCTCCCAGCTCCTAGCTCTGATACCAAATGTTGGGTGTTGGACTCACACACTCACACACACAAACCTGCACATTAGGGTTAGGTGCAGGATAGAGAAGCTCACACACAGAAATGAGAGAGAGAGAGAGAGAGAGAGAGAGAGAGAGAGCCAAAAGTGTGGTATCCACAAAATGCAAGTCAACCCTTGCATGTGTGCCACATCCATATAATATAGAAGTACAAAATATATTATGTGTCCTTTCACACTTGATGTCCAAGGGGAAAAACCACATGGGAAAAAGTGTCCTTGGTTAAGCCCTGTTCACACATAGCACTACCATAAGTGAGCATATGCCTACAATCCTAGTCTTCTCGAAGTTCAAAGAAGAGCATAGAGCTTATTTGGCTATTGTTTTTGAAGAACTCCGTAAGCATAAACTCTTCATAAATGCAAAGAAGAGTGAGTTCTTCTTGTTAGGGATACATTATCTTGGGCATATTGTGTCCAAAGATGGAGTGCGGATGGATTCTGCACTTTGCATGGATTGCTTTTCCTTTGCATGACTTGACAAAGAAAAAGGCTACATTCAAATGGATTGATGTAGATAGGGATGCATTCTTCAAATTGAATTGGGTCTTCTTTTTGAAGTCCAAGGATGAGGCTTTTCAGCGCTTTTGTGATTGGAGGGTTGAGGTGGAAAAAGAGATCGGTTCTTCGGTCAAGGTTCTCAAGACCGATAGAGGGGGTGAGTTTACATCCCAGGAGTTTCAACAATATTGCAAGGATCATGGCATTCGGAGACACCTTACTACAACATGGAGTTGCAGAGGAAGAACATAACCATCATGGAGATGGCCCGTGCTATGCTTGAGCATTCTTCATTACCTCGATGTTTCCGGGCTGAGGCGGCTTCTACTAAAGTGTATATTCAAAACATGTCTCCTACTACTGCTCTTCCAAATATAACTCCATATGAAGCTTTCCATGGTGAGAAGCCCTCTGTTGTTCATTTGTGGGTATTTGGTTGTTTGGCGTATGTACATGTGCCTAAGGAGCATCGCTCCAAGTTGGACTCAAAGTCTCAGCGCATGACTTTTCTCGGATACAGTTATGTGTCCAAGGCATATTGTCTATATTATCAACAGGCCGGCAAAGTTGTGAGCCGTGATGTGGTGTTCGACGAGACTCCTGCATCTTCAGAGGGGGTGGTGAGCTTCTTCTTCCTCCGCCGCCTCCTCTTCGGCTGCCTCCTCCTCCTCCTCCCCTTGCTTTTGTTACACCTCCAGTTGTGGATTCTCAGTTAGATGATGATGATGACTCTACTCGTCCTCCAGCGAGTTTGAACAGATCTGTGCCTGGATGGTATTTTCAGACAGTTCTTGATTCTAGGTTACGTGATGAAACCGATCCCGTCAAGTGGCAATAGACTCCGTTGGACACCCACACGCATAATAGCACAACTTAAATATCACAATTTGAAATGGACAACTTAATAACAACTGAAAAATGAAATGAAATGAAATGTTGACAGATGGACACCAGCACTGGGGCCGGAACGGGCCGACCCCCCCCTCAATATATGATATATTATTGGGAGTATTTAACAAATACAATGCTCCATGGGTTCAAAGAACCAGATGATGTCCATGTACAACTGAGATGAATATAGTACCAAACAAGAGACTGGAAGTAGACGTTCGAAGGAGAGCAATCCACTTGAGTAATCTAATCTCTACGGTCCTGTGCCTTCACTGGAATCCGCGGAGAGCGCCCCACTGGTGTTCTAGGACCACGCACAAACAGGCGCTCCCGTACTAATGCCTGGCTCTCCCGATCTCAGCACCCTTGGACCGTGGTTCTCCAGAAGCTTGGACTACCCGCCACCGAACGGGTGTTAGCGATAGAGAGTATCCCTTTTCAGATTTATATTAAAGTCCTTTAATTAAATCTCAATCCACTTACGTGTAGCTCGCAAATGGAAGACAAATACTGAGGCGTCTATGTGCAGCTACTAGAGATGGACACCAGGGCGCAGAAGCCTGTCGAGGAGCAGCAGCAGTCGCGTGTAGCCGCCTATGGAAGGGAGACGCAGCCCCACGCAGCCGCCTGTAGAGGGGAGCGCATCTCCACGCAGCCGCCTATAGAGGGGAGCGCAGCCGCCTGGGGGAGGCGCAACCGCCTGCAAGGGAGCACAGCCGCCTATAGAGAGGAGAAGCGCAGCCTGTTGGGAGAGCGCAGTCGTCTGCTGTGCAGAGCGCAGTCGTCTGCTGTGCAGAGCGCAGTCGTCTGCTGTGGAGGAGGAGGCGCAGCCTGAGGAGGAGGAAGCGCACAGTCGCCTGAGGGTGGTGCAGCAGCCTGTAAGGGCAGAAGACACCTGGCTGCAGCCGCCTGTGGAGTGGCGCAGCCGCCTGCAGAGTAGGCAGTCGCCTATGGAGAACGCAGCCGCCTGCAAGGGGAGAAGCGCAACCGCCTATGGAGCATGAAGGATGGTCGCCTGCAAAGTTCAGTGAAGGATGATAGGATGGTCGCCTCTTTGTAGGTGTTGGAGAGAAAGCACACGACCACAGCTGGCCGGCTCCCCTAGCTTGCATGGGGGCGGCCAGTTTCCAAGGTGGGGTGTGGGTAGGTGGCCATGCACCCACCCCCACACAAAAAGGTTCCTTCTTACCCTTCATGATGAAAAAAAACGTGGGTGCCCACCCTACCAAGGACATCACTAAATATTTGGGAGGGTGCCTACTCTTTTAATGAATGTGAACTTACACCCTTATAAAAATAAAGGTTAGAAAGAAAGCTATTAAACAAACAAGTGCAATACACTTACCACTTGTTCACACGCAACAAAACTCGTCAGAAGACAGAGCAAACTTCACGACTCACTGGCAGGCGTCCCCGCTCAGTAAGTGGCACGTCAAACAGGCAAACACAAGAATAAAAGTCATGCGAAAACAGTTCCAAACATGCAAAACATGAATGCATGTGCAAATAGTATCATGGACATATTTCCCGTTCATGGAACAAGTACAAAACATCTGTCGGGCACAAAAATGGCACGACAGAAGACATAAATCCTGGTCTTCCTATGGAGTGACAGTCCCATAGGTAAGACACAGATCCAGGCACGAGCCTCCCTATGGAGTGACAGTCCCATAGGCAAGACACGGCACAAATAGTGGTTCTTCCATGGCGTGACAATCCCATGGATAGAACATAGTCCAGGTCATACATGGGTGGCACCTGTCTGGCTCCCGTCCATACGACACCGTCCTGCTAACACACGGGTGGCACCAGTCTGGCTCCCGTCCATGTTATGTAAGAATACTGGCCCCTTCACATGAGACACTGGTCTGGCCTCAAGTGAACGAGACACAAATCTGGAGATGGACCAAATGGTTGGCCAATTGGTGACATCCCCCCGGGCGATCTCTATCCCCAACAATGGATTTAGGCATACCATGATATTTCTTGACGGGCAAGAAATGAGCTTGCTTGCTAAACCTGTCCACAATGGTCCAAATAGCATCATTCCCATGCTGGGATCTAGGTAAGTCCATAATAAAATCCATAGTAATACTTTCCCAAGGTTGCGAGGGAATAGGCAATGGCTGAAGCAAACCTGGAGGTTTTTGCTTGTCAAATTTCACCTTTTGGCAAGTAATACATGCACGTACATATGCCTTAATGTCTTTACGCATGCTTGGCCAAAAGAAATATCTTTCAATCATGCGTGTAGTGGGCATGATACATACCTCTATGACCAGCATAAGGTGGAGCGTGACATTCCTCCATAACCTTTGGACGCAAATCCTTCACCACACATAGGCAGTTATCCTTCATAAGATAACCCTCGTTGATAACATAAGAGGTATGTGAGTGACCAGCCATCAAATCAGTCCATATATGGCAAAAATCAGCATCCAAAAGATACAAATCTCGCATAGCAGATAAGTCCCCATGAGAGGCCACTGAAACTGCAGCCACATAAGGCCTCCTGGATAATGTATCTGCCACCACATTTTTCTTTCCCGGAGTATGCACAATCTGAAAATGAAACATGGAAAGAAAGTTTGCCATTCTCATCTGCTTCTCCGAAAGCTTTGTTTGAGATAGAAAGTATCTCAAGCTTTGATGATCTGTCTTGACTACAAATTCAGCTCCAAGAAGATAATGTTTCCGTATCTTTAAGGCATGAATTACAGCCAAGAGCTCTTTCTCATAGATATCCATATGAAGCTCAGCATCATGCAAACGATGGCTCTCATATGCAACTGCATGCTCTTCTTGATTTAGGACAGCCCCTATACAATCGCCACAAGCATCACATTCTATTACGAATGACCTTTGCAAGTCAGGAACAATCAATACGGGTCCACATATGATAGCATGCTTGAGCTGCAAGAAGGCATCCTGTTCTTTTGGAGTCCATTTGAAAGTGGTTTTCTTCTTTGTGAGATCATGTAGAGGGGTGGCTATCATAGCAAAATGCCTTATGAAACGCCTATAATATGAACATAATCCCAGAAAACTACGTACTTGATGTACGTTTTGCAATACTGGCCAATTCCGAATGGTTTCTATCTTTGCAGGATCCATTGTTACTGCGCAAATTTGGATACAATGTGACCCAAATAATGTATCTCTGAAAGGAAAAACTCACTTTTCTTGGCATTAATGAAAAGTTTATGCTTCCGTAACTCTTCGAACACTGTGACCAAATGAGTTCTATGTTCTTGCTCATTCTTGGAGGAAACCAAGATGTCATCAAAGAATACACCTGTGAATTTGCGATGGGGTCGGAATATCCTATCCATCATACGATTAAATGTGGCAGGAGCATTGGTGAGACCAAAGGCATCACCAAAAATTCATATAATCCAAAAGCTGTCCTGAATGCAGTTTTATGGACATCTTGTGGTACCACTCGTATTTGGTGATAACCACTCTTCAAATCAAGATGGCTGAAACAAGCTGAACCATCAGTCCAAAATGTCATAATTGGGAATCTATTCTTGATGGTAAGCTTGTTTAAAGCTCTATAGTCCACACACATGCGGAATGACCCGTCTTTCTTTTGAACAAGAAGCACAGGAGAGCAATAAGGTGAGGAACTAGGCTGAACCAAACCTTTCTCTAAAAGCTCATTTACCTGCTTCATGATCTCTTCTTGTTGTGCGGCACTCACACGGTATGCGGGCTTGTTAGGTGGAGAACTACCTGGCACAAGATCTATGCGATGATCTTCGGGCCTTTGGGGAGGTAATTCACCTGGCAATGCATCAACAAAACAATCGTTGAATGCAGGAAGAAAATTCAGCCTATCGTAAGTCATAGCATCGACATTTTGATGACTTGGTACAATGCTATCACGAACAAAAACCAAGTACGCAGAAAGACTCTTTTTCATTGCTTTATTAATCTGGATGTGAGATACAAGTGGGATGGAATCCCCTTCTTTGCCTGCATCAATGAAATGCATGCGGCCTCTATGCATAAAAGAAATCATGTTGGTCTTGTATTCTTTGCGGGGCTCAAGCCTATAATGCCATGGCTTGCCCAGCAATACATCACATCCATTTAGTGGTGCAACTAAGAAATGCTCATTATCAAGGTAGCCCTGGATATGTATGCGCAACTTCCCTATCAGTGGGGTAACCTGCACCTCTTTACCAACAAAGGCAGCTTCTGCTTCAATCTGAGGTCCCATGTTCTCAACCTCAATACCCAAGGCAGCTGCCGTTTGTATAGAGATGAAGTTATCGGTTGCACAATCATCAAACATGAATAAGACGGGCTGATCCTTGATTTGACCCCATGCTTTGCATACCATCCGCTCTTTTGCATCATGTTTTGTGTTACCCTGCACATCGGGAACTGCATGCACATTAGCCTTGGTTTGCTTGTCCTCATGCTTTGGTTTGCGGTCAGGGCATTGTCGAAACATGTGCTCTTTGCTGCCACAAGAAAAACATTTTCCCTCCTTGGCATATTGCTCCCTTTGCTCGGGGGTCAAGCCAATTTGTTCTTCTTTGGGCCCTGATCTTTAGATGAGGTATTTTCAGCTTTACCTTCCTTTTGGGTCTCCCAGAAGTTCTTTTTAGGTGGCTGTCCACCTTTTTGCAGATTTGAGACAGCCTTGTCTTTGCTCTTTGAACCGCCTTGATCTTGCTTGATTTTGAGCACCAATTGCTCTGTAGCAAGAGCAGAGGCTGTAAGCTGTTGCAAAGTATGTTTCGGCTGCAATTTAATGCCCGAACGATAAGCTGGTTGCAATCCGGAGCGAAACTTCCTCTTTCTTTCATCCTCAGTGATTTGCATAAAAGGAGTTACCTTAAGCAACACTTTCCAAAACTTGTTGACATACTGTTTCATTATCTCTTTGCTCAAGTCTATCCCATTTTTGGGTGAGAGTTTGCTCCGCATTAGGTGGCAAAAATTGAGCATAAAATCTGTCCTTAAACTCTTTCTAGGTGCAAATGGGGTCTTTGGTGATCTTTTCAGTGATCCACCAATGAGCAATGGTCCCCTTCAAAAACATGCTAGCATGGCGTACTTTAGACTTCTCAGTGAAGTCCTCATCGCTAAAAGCAATGTCAAACTATGCCACAAATGCTAACACTTTGGAAGCATCATGCTTTCCATGAAATTAACGGACTTGTCACCTGCTTTAAATTTCTTGAGCTTTCTGGCATGAGGCTCATGGTCCTCTCTTTTTCTTTTCCCTTTATCCAACGGGGCATGGGCTCCATGGGCCATCATGGAAGTTTCATGAAGCACGGTGGCATGTGCTCCATGAACTTGAGAATTAGATGCATGTGACCTTCCTGCATAAGGAATGTCTCTCCATGAGACAACTCAGTAGGCAAAGCTCTTCTAGTGGCAGACCTGTCACCCCTTCCATGGGATACATGTCTTGAATGCATGTGACCATCATGCCCTCCATGAGCACTAGCATACATATACCTGTCAGGCTTTGTGCCTTGTGGAGAAGATGCATGACGAGAGGTGACTGTCACCTCTTCCCTTTGCATAAATGACGTCAACCTTTGAGATGCGGGATCTCCATGCTTCAAGCGAGGTGGATTTCTGAATTTTAGCTCTCCATCTTCCCCTTCTTTGATGTCACCTTTACGGAGGAGGTAGGAAAGTGCCAACTCCCTTGGCTTCTTGCTCACTTCCCGTGCCATGGACTCAAAAGTCACGTCTACCATTGCATCGGCTTTCCTTGCTGCTTCAATGGCACTTTGCACATGGGGATCTTCATGCAAAAATTTCAGCTCTTGCTCTTGTGCTTGCAAAAGCTTTCTCATATGCTCCAGTTCAGCCCTCATTGCATCAAGCTCTTCTTCTTGCATGACTGTCTTTCCTCGAGACAGTTGTCTCCTTGAATCACTATCATTTACCCTTTCAAGGGGCTTGTGCCTTCCTTGTAAAGCATCAGAACCACGCGAGGCACTTGATGGGCCCCTCGAACTAGGCACTTCCAAAGGGTTGCCTTGGCTGTCCATTGTGTTAAGTGTGCTAGAAGCGGGGTGTCCAATACACAGGTTCGTTTTTCCCACTAAGAAGAGGGAAATAACCGTGCTCTGATACCAATGAAACCGATCCCGTCAAAAGGGAATAGACTCCGTTGGACACCCACACGCGTAATAGCACAACTTAAATATCACAGGTTCGTTTTTCCCACTAAGAAGAGGGAAATAACCGTGCTCTGGTACCAATGAAACCGACCCCGTCAAAAGGGAATAGACTTCGTTGGACACCCACACGCGTAATAGCACAACTTAAATATCACAATTTGAAATGGAAAACTTAATAACAACTGAAAATTGAAATGAAATGAAATGTTGACAGATGGACACCAGCATTGGGGCCGGAACGGGCCGACCCCCCCCCCTCAATATATGATATATTATTGGGAGTATTTAACAAATACAATGCTCCATGGGTTCAAAGAACCAGATGATGTCCATGTACAACTGAGATGAATACAGTACCAAACAAGAGACTGGAAGTAGACGTTCGAAGGAGAGCAATCCACTTGAGTAATCTAATCTCTACGGTCCTGTGCCTTCACTGGAATCCACGGAGAGCGCCCCACTGGTGTTCCAGGACCACGCACAAACATGCGCTCCCATACTAACGCCTGGCTCTCCCGATCTCGGCACCCTTGGACCGTGGTTCTCCAGAAGCTTGGACTACCCGGCACCGAACGGGTGTTAGCGATAGAGAGTATCCCTTTTCAGATTTACATTAAAGTCCTTTAATTAAATCTCAATCCACTTACTTGTAGCTCGCAAATGGAAGACAAATACCGAGGTGTCTATGTGCAGCTACTAGAGATGGACACCAGGGCGGCGCAGAAGCCTGTCGAGGAGGAGGAGCAGCAGCCACTTGTAGCCGCCTATGGAAGGGAGACACAGCCCCACGCAGCCGCCTGTAGAGGGGAGCGCAGCCGCCTGCAAGGGAGCACAGCCGCCTAAAGGGAGCACAGCCGCCTATAGAGAGGAGAAGCGCAGTCTGCTGGGAGAGCACAGCCGCCTGCTGTGCAGAGCGCAGCCGTCTGCTGTGGAGGAGGAGGAGGCGCAGCTTGAGGAGGAGGAAGCGCACAGTCGCCTGAGGGTGGTGCAGCAGCCTGTAAGGGCAGAAGACACTTGGCTGCAGCCGCCTGTGGAGTGGCGCAGCCGCCTGCAGAGTAGGCAGTCGCCTATGGAGAACGCAGCCGCTTGCAAGGGGAGAAGCGCAACCGCCTATCGAGCATGAAGGATGGTCGCCTGCAAAGTTCAGTGCAGGATGATAGGATGGTCGCCTCTTTGTAGGTGTTGGAGAGAAAGCACACGACCACAGCTGGCCGGCTCCCCTAGCTTGCATGGGGGCGGCCAGTTTCCAAGGTGGGGTGTGGGTAGGTGGCCATGCACCCACCCCCACACAAAAAGGTTCCTTCTTACCCTTCATGATGAAAAAAAACGTGGGTGCCCACCCTACCAAGGACATCACTAAATATTTGGGAGGGTGCCCACTCTTTTAATGAATGTGAACTTACAACCTTATAAAAATAAAGGTTAGAAAGAAAGCTATTAAACAAACAAGTGCAATACACTTACCACCTGTTCACACGCAACAAACTCGTCAGAAGACAGAGCAAGCTTCACGACTCACTGGCAGGCGTCCCCGCTCAGTAAGTGGCACGTCAAACAGGCAAACACAAGAATAAAAGTCATGCGAAAACAGTTCCAAACATGCAAAACATGAATGCATGTGCAAATAGTATCATGGACATATCTCCCGTTCATGGAACAAGTACAAAACATCTGTCGCGCACAAAAATGGCACGATAGAAGACATAAATCCCGGTCTTCCTATGGAGTGACAGTCCCATAGGTAAGACACAGATCTAGGCACGAGCCTCCCTATGGAGTGACAGTCCCATAGGCAAGACACGGCACAAATAGTGGTTCTTCCATGGCGTGACAATCCCATGGATAGAACACAGTCCAGGTCATACACGGGTGGCACCTGTCTGGCTCCCGTCCATACGACACCGTCTTGCTAACACACGGGTGGCACCAGTCTGGCTCCCGTCCATGTTATGTAAGAATACTGGCCCCTTCACATGAGACACTGGTCTGGCCTCAAGTGAACGAGACACAAATCTGGAGATGGACCAAATGGTCGGCCAATTGGTGACACGTGAGCTTCCTTCTACTCCTCCGCCTTGTTCTCTTAGGCGATCTTTCAGAGTTTCAGGGAAACAAATTCATGAGGGCAACATGTTTGTTAACTATGCTCTTATGTCCTCTATTATTCATGGTCCTTCTGATCCCGCTTCTGTGGACGAGGCTCTTTCACATGAGCCTTGGCGTCGTGCTATGCAGGTAGAGTTGGATGCTATTGTACGGAATGGCACTTGGATTTTGGTGCCTAGGCCACTGCAACGTAAGGTGATTGGTGTGCGCTGGATCTTCAAAACCAAGTACCGAGCTGATGGTAGCTTGGACAAGCACAAGGCGAGGTTGGTTGCCAAGGGTTATGCTTAGCGCCCTAGAGTCGACTTCGATGAAATCTTCGCTCCGACGGCTTGGATGACTACCATTCGCACCGTTCTTGGTCTTGCAGGACATCATAGATGGCCCGTATTCCAGATGGACGTCAAGTCAGCTTTCCTGAACGGAGAGCTTACATAGGAAGTGTATGTTGATCAGCTGTTGGGATTTGAGGTTCCAGGCAAATAGGATTAGGTGTACTGGCGGCTGAAGAAATCTTTGTATGGTCTGAAGCAGGCTCCGCGGGCTTGGTACGAGCGGATTGATGAGTTCTTTCAGAAGCTTGGCCTACGCCATTCTCATGCAGATTCGAACCTTTATATCCTCCTTGAGAGGGGGTTGGTTGTTATCATTGTGGTCTATGTTGATGACCTCATCGTTATAGGTTCTTATTCTGTTCGGATCCGTTCAGTCATGGATGCTTTGGAGACAGAGTTTGAGATGACAGATCTTGGCCTTTTGCATTATTTTCTTGGCTTTGAGATTTGGCATACCCCTAAGGGTATTTTCTTCTCTCAGCAGAAGTTTACACGGGAGATACTTGATAGGTTTCAGATGACTGGATGCAGATCAACATCTTCTCCTATGGATACTAGTGAGAAGCTTTGTCTTTTTGATGCTTCTCCAGGGATTGATCAGTGATAGTATCGGGTTCTTGTCGGTTGTTTGGTTTGGTTGACCTACTTCCGATTGGACATTTGTTTTGCAGTCGGCTTAGTGAGTTCTTTCACATCCAAACCCCGTCAGCAGCATTGGCGGAGTGCTCTCAGGGTTCTTTGGTACTTGCGTGGTACTTTGGACTTTGGCATCTTCTATGGCCAAGGATGCACTCTCCTTGGATGGTCTGATTTAGATTGGGTAGGAGATCCACATACTCGGTGTTCGACCATTGGTTGTGTTTTTTCACTTGGGTTAGGAGCCATTTCATGGAGCAGTAAAGAGCAGTCTACTGTGGTGCTTTCCTCTATAGAGGCGGAGTATCGTGCAGTTTGTTATGCTGCATGTGAGGCGATTTGGTTACGGAGATTATTGGGAGAACTTGGCTTTCCTCCTACGGTCTACCCTATCTACACTTCTTATCAGAGTTGCATTGCCATCGCCAAGAACCCTGTGTTTCATGCTCGTACGAAACACATTGAGATACAGTATCGCTATGTTCGTGAACGGGTTCTTGCTGGAGATTTGCATTTGGAGTATTGTCCTTCAGCAGAGAATGCAACAGATTTGTTCACCAAGCTGGTTTCTCAGGCTTCCTTGGCTCCTCATCTTCAGCTTCTCAGAGTTTGTTCAGCATCTGGTGCTGAGAGGGGGTGCTAGCACATTCATCCGCAGTTTCTGCTCATGTTTGGAGTCCCCTTTTGGTCACTTTTATGACCTTTGATTGTGGGCTGGCCGCCCTTATTTTCTGCTATTTTTAACTATTTTTCTTGGTATTTTTCTAGGTCGGGTGATGTTGTTTTTCAGTCGGCCAGGTCTAGTTGTCCAGTCGGCTAGCCCTACTTTACCTATTTATAGGTGGGCTTGCCTCCTTCATTTTTCATAATCTAGTTCTCCTTTGTATTACTCACTTATGAGACCTTTTATGTCTCTTGCTCGGGACTGTTTCACTGCAATATATTCAGCATAGTTGCTTCATATTTCTCTCTCTCTTGTACTCTCTCTCAGTACACTCTAGTGCTTGTATGCTTCTGCGTTGTGCACTCTTTCACATGTATCACCTGTCAAAAGGTGAAATTTGATAGGCAAAAGGCACTAGGTTTGCTTCAGCCACCCCATTGCCTATTCCCACGCAGCCATGGGAAAGTATTACAATGGATTTCATTATGGACTTGCCATGGACCCAACAGGGTAATGATGCTATTTGGACAATTGTGGACAAGTTTAGCAAACAAGCTCACTTCTTGCCAGTCAGGAAGACCAAAGCTGAGCATATGGTTAAAATATATCTTGCAGAAGTGTGCAACCATCATGGAATGCCGAAGTCTATTGTGGGGTATAGAGATACTTGGACTATAAGTCTCTTTTGGCGGGCCTTATTTGACAATATGGGCACCAAATTGGACTTCTCATTAGCTTATCACTCTCAAACGGATGGGCAAAGTGAGGTTGCAAATTCAGCCGTGTTGGATCTCTTGAAATGTTATGTGGTGGATCAGAAGTCTTCTTGGGAGAAGTACTTACCGCTTGTGGAATTTGCATATAACAACACGGTGCATGCATCTACGGGAAAGGCCCTGTTTGAGATTGTTTATAGTAAAGTGGTTTTGCCACCCATCATTCGCACAAAAGATGAGATATTTGTAGCTGATGCGTATGTAAGAGACTTGGATATTGCTTTTGCTGAGGTGCGGACAGCCATTGCAAGGTCACAAGACAAGCATAAAAAGACTGCCGACAAGCATAGAAGGCAATTTGATATCAAAGAGAATGATTGAGTATTGCTGAAATTTGAGAAAGCAAGACTTGTAAAGAGGCCTGGCAAAGAGGGTGCATACCCTAAGCTTGCAACCAGGTACTATGGGTCTTTTCGAGTGATGAAGAAGATCAATGAAGTGGCTTTCAGGTTGGCATTACCTAGTCATTGGCACATACACAATGTTTTTCATGTGGGTCTCCTTCGCAAGTATGTAGGGCCGGAGCCCAGTGAACCGGTCATTGAAGATCCACCAGAAGTGGATGACCTTGAGGAGATTTTGCTTTGCAGCCAGAGCAGATTGTGTATCACAAGGAACGCAAGCTTGCTACATGCAAAGTTGTCAGGTGTTACCTTGTGAAGTTTAAGAACTATCTTTCCATTGATGCTAAATGGGTAGGTGAAGAGTTCTTTAGAGATTACCGGCATTTGCTTTACACCTATTTGGATGTTTTTCAGTTGCGGATAACTGTTTAGAAGCGCCCGCGGGGGGGGGGGGGGATG
This sequence comes from Cibotium barometz, assembly GCF_041138505.1. Lineage (NCBI taxonomy): Eukaryota > Viridiplantae > Streptophyta > Polypodiopsida > Cyatheales > Cibotiaceae > Cibotium > Cibotium barometz. Next base: position 20,932,035 of record NC_141096.1, on the reverse strand, counting down.
TCACCTTTTGGGCACCCAATTGGTCCATCCATGTTTTCTCACTATGTATGTACATTGGACTGACGTCCATGGCAGGTGCATATGCCGGGTATTGATGCCACTCATGTGATACTGTAGACTTGGAAGTTGGCTTTCTGCTGGGACTTGGGCCTGTATATACATGCCTGGAAATGCCTGGAGGATTGGTGTTCCATTGGGTCTGGTACCTCGTGTACTTGCCTGGAGCACGTCTATTTTGGTATAGTTTCAGGAACCGGGATTGTCCATACCAATGCTGCATTGCATAGCATCTTTATGTGTCTGCTTGCAATTGAAATTGCATGCTGTTTTCATGCTTGCTTGACCAATGTGTAGTTTCGGGTAAGGGGATGCCCGCCCATGAACCATGCGTATAACTGTCTGCTAACATGGTTATGTGGCATGTGACAGGTGGTAAGTATTGGTCATAAACCTAGCTTTAGGAATTAGCTCTAATTTATAAGTGAGTATGTATATACTTCGCATACATTGATGTCCCGAGGTAGAAAAAACCCAATGCCCACCACCTAGACCTTATCCCCTTTGTACAAAGGGAGCAACCAGGCATGTGTCTGCTCTAGCTGGCACCACAAGCCACTTGTCCTCTCTACTTGACACCTAGAGTGGACAACTCACTCTCTCTCTTCCCTCTCTCTCTAGAAGTAGGCGCCCCCTTCATGAAGCCTCTTTGGCTGTGTTTTTTGCACTTTCTTCTTCCCAACTCCATATCCAAGCTTGCTAGTGTGTTTTCCAAGCTTCCAAGATGTTTCCAGGTGGTATACACTCTCCCACACACTCCCAATGACTGAAATTCAGCAAAACAGCTCTTATTTTTGCTGTAATTTCTGGGCTTTTTGCTGAAAACCCTAATTTCAGCCCTCTTTTCTCAAGTTGAACCAAACGGGAAGCTTTCGCAGGGTTCCCTTCATCCTCTTGAAGACTTTTGTTGGCGAAGGATCGCGACAAATCAAAGATTTCAACACTCCAAATGCTTCCGTCGTGAAGACTTGCAATTTGGTAAGCGTTGATGCTTAAATATGGAAGCAAGAAGTAGGAGGGAGGAACCGAACTCCATGTTCACATACCTTGTGTAGTGTTCTCTTGTCTTACGTGTTCTCTTACAGATTGTTGCTATGATGTGTTGGTGGAACAATAGAGAGCAGATGGTAGGTAACTTGGGCACTTGAGAAGGTAGTGTGAGTTGCAAGTCTACACCGACAACTACATTGTTTGCAATACTGTATTCATATGCATTGGTATGGAAATCTTGCCAGAAATGCCCATGACACTATGTACTTGATTCTCCCAAGATCAATATACTTTATTTGAGGGCGGGGCCGGCCGTTCCGGCTCACTGTGCGTCTCTTGTCAATTTAGCAAATTACTTCTTGTATTGAGCATGTTGTCCACTAAATCTTGGTGTATTTAAGTGTATTGATTAGCATTGTGTTCAATCAAGTCACAACAAAAGTGGTGAGGATCAGTAGAAGTGGGGGCAGTCTCAACATGGTGGGGAGCGCAACGAGCAGGTGGGGATGAGTTGGGCGTGGAGCAACAGCACGATGTGAGAAGTAGCACGACTGAAGCTATCAGAGCACCTACGTTAAAACGAGATGCTGCTGCAAGCACGCATCAACCCATGCCAAAGCAGGCAGTAGCTCGGTAGGCATGCGTAAACGAGAGCGTGGGGAGGGGGAGTGATGGAAACTCGACCCCTCCCCAAGTGGATCCCCAAAATTGGGCTACACCTGTAGCTGAACTGAATGCCAACGATTAAATGAAGCAAAGAGTAAACACACGAACTGGACTATTGCATTTCTTCAATGAGTGGGAGAGCCTTTTACACAAAAAGCCCGTAGGCATTTCAATCCCTTGCATATGGGATAACTCACACACACTACAACCTGCTTTCACACAACCACTCCATTACAATGGGCATCCGACCCCTCTACATGGCCCGACTTCCGATGGAAATTTTGTTCGTGTCATTACGTCACGAATTGAGCAAATGGGGGGACATGTCAAAGCACATTTGGTAGAAGGTCTATCAGTTGGGATATTTTTAAAAGTAAAGATTATGGGAGGACCCATCTAGAAGCCTAGCGGGCTGTGTCGTGACAGACTCAACCACGTATCCAAGAGATAAAGATATAGAGAGAGGGGGAGAGAGAGAAGGGTTTAGGGATCTTGCACAGTACACCACACCACACTGAGCAGGGAACAAGCCCCGTCCCCTTTCAGGAATTTATTCAAGAACAATCCATGGGCACGTTGGCCAAGATCAATACAACAATGAATACAAAAGCAAACAAATATGCCGATGTAGTATATCCAAGTCGATGTCGATGTCGAGGCATGAGATCTTTGACGCCGAGCACACCACGGGGATGAACCACAAGAATCTCTCACCAAACTAGTACCAGATCCAATATCCAAGTCCAAGTCCAAGTCCAAATCCAGATCCAAGTCCAAGAAAACTTAATACCCAATCTGGATAAAATCCTCAAGAAAGCAAATACTAAGTTGGCAATGGAACCCTTAACCTTGATGGCGGATTTATGAATCTGGAGTCAAATTTCTTGTCGAAAAGCTAAAGTGTACAGGTGGCAACGTCGGCGACATTGTTGGCACTGCTGGTGGCTGAGGGTGGCAAGGAACGATGGTGACGGCTCTGGGTGGCGGCACAGAGGCGGCGCATGAGGCAGCCTTGGCGGAAGATGGAGGTGTAACCTTGGGCCAGGCGGATGGAGAGGGTGGATGTAATATGCGGAAGCTTGGTAACTTCAATACTCAGAATTCAGCACTCTTTTCGTGACGGGAATTAACGCACAAACTGAAAGGAGAAGTGCAGAAAATAGAGAGAGAGAGAGGGAGAGGTGGAGAGGACACAGTATTGGGTCCCAATTACCCTCTCTAGGCCCCCCACCATGGATGGTGTATTTGCTTTATTAGAATGATGAGAAAATCTGAAAGAAAATACAGCAATCTTGGACCTTTTCTTGGCTGGGAATACCCTGCCCTTGACCTGAATCCTTCACCCTTTTGCTTGCCTAGCCTCTTATGCTTGAGCTCTTGGTGGAGAATGAGATGAACAATTGGGATTATGGACTCTCCTATTTATACTACTCCATCTAGGGCAGTCGGCCAGTTCTAACCCAGGCGGCCAGCATAAAATACTCCCACGACTGAATTTCCAGCATTTAATGCTGAAATAAATCACATAAAATGCTGCGTTTTTTTCCTAACTGGTTGGGCATCATGCGCCTGCTTCCAGAGGGCTGGGCACAGCTTTTGCCCACAATCCAAGGGCTGGGCAGCCTGTATGGGCTGCCCCATACTTGCCCTACAGCCATATAAAGGCTGTAAACTCCTGGAAATTGCCTTATCGTTGCCCTAGGACTGTCCTACAGCCCCTCCATGACTGGTGGGTTCAGCCTGGGCCTTCCTGGCCCTCATGGGGGTGGTTCTACACCATTCCCATGCCCACACTAAGATCCGGGGTAGCCCTATGGGCTGGCCCCTTGTCCTAACCACTATTTACTTAGTGATCTGGCATCCGGTACCATACCAGATATACAGAACCACTGACATCATTCTAGAGGGAGACTCACAGCGCGGACTGGCACTGTTTCATGTGCAGGACAGTGCACACCTGACCTTGGACTCATGTGCAGGACAATGCACACCTGACCTCGGACGACTGAGATGGATCCCTGGCTGACTCGTTCCGGACTGGGCTCACATGGGACCAGTTCACCATCCCAGGTCCTGCACCTTCTGTACAAAAATGTCTACGTGGCATCCAAGTGCGGGATGCACGTGACATCCCCTTCTGCTTAACTTGACGGAAGCTGCATAGCCTCCAAATAATCCGTCAATAACGCCGAATAGTCTTCGAAAAACTCTTTGTTGAGCCATACCGCTTCATGAGTTCCTCGGTCCTAAAACTTCGTGAGGAACTGTCGTAGTCTTCGGCCTGAGCCATGCTTGAAACGGTGCAGAAGGATCTATTGTGGAACCATAATTTCCGCTTCATCCACAATGTTTGGTTCCGCTTCGTCTTTGACCTCTAAAGGGGGTGGACCTGCATATGGCTTTAACCAACTGACATGAAATACATCGTGCATAGTCCAACTCGGAGGTAGCTTTAACTGCATAGACACCTCATTAATCTCTTTCCGGATGGGAAAAGGTCCGAAGCTCGTGAAAGACAACTTTGGGCATCGCTTGTCCACCTGCTTCAATCTTTGCTTCATTATCCGAAGATAAACCCAATCCCCTTCCGAAAACTTCATATCCCTTCGGTCTTTATTGGCCTGTTGAGTGTAGGCCTCTTGCGCTTTAGCCAGTCTGTCTTTTATTGACTCTAAGATCTCCTGGTAAGACCTCGTCACTCTTTTCGCCTCCGGTACTGAAGACAAAGACCTGGTTAACAACGACTGGAAAGGTCTTCCAAACACTGCCTCATATGGAGTCCTGCCAATAGCTGAAGAAAAAGAGTCATTCAAAACAGCTTGAACTAAAGGCAAATACGATTCCCACTTACCTTGTTGATCGTGGGCGTAACACTTCAGCACATCAAAGGCCAACTGGTTGTATATCTCTGTCTGGCCATCTGTCTGTGGGTGGAATGCACTGGAAAAATTCAACTTAGTACCAAAATTATCAAACAATGTCCTCAAAAAATGACTGGTAAACTTGGCATCTCGGTCTGACACTATGGTCCTAGGAATCCCGCCAATCGGGTACTAATGCCGAATGAACAACTGGGCAACATCCTCAGTGGTCACATTGGCCCTACAAGGAATAAGCATAACAAATTTGCTAAACCTATCAACAATAGTTAAGCACTGCGTATTACGCTTACTTGGACTGGGAGGCAGATTTGTGACAAAGTTCATCGAAATGTCCTGGAAAGGACCCTCAGGAATCGGCAAGGGCTGTAACAACCCTATCTTCTTTCCATGAGGAGCTTTCACCTTTTGACAAATGTCACAGCGTTTTACATAGGTAAACACATCACGCCTCATCTTTGGCCAATAGTATTGCAGTTCTAATTTCTCCAGAGTCGAATTCATGCCCGTATGACCACCTGTAATGGCGTCACAGTCGGTCTTGTGGCATCCAATGCCCACTGTGTACCGAATTTCTTGGAATCCGCGTACGTGTGCTTCATGTTCTCTAGTCCTGTACCAACAAGATCTAGTCTAGTGGTCTGAATCGTAGACACTTGTCCCTTCCTGCTCAAAGCGTCGGCCACTGGATTGGCCTTTCCTGGAAGGTACTCAATCATACCACCGAACTGCTGGAATATCTGACTCCAGCGGTGTTGTCGATCACTCCACTGTGCACTTGGCATTGTCTGGATCCAGCGTAATGCCTGATGGTCAGTGCGAACCTCGAAGTCACGGCCATACACGAAATGTTTCCAATGTTTCAAGGCCTGTATCACTGCTAGGAGTTCACGATCATAAACTGAGTAGTTCTTCTCGGCGGGCAGTAACTTACGAGACATGTAAGCTACTGGATGACCATTCTGTTGCAATACACCTCCAATTGTGATGTTACTTGCATCGGTGATCACTTGAAATGGTTCGTCCCACGAGGCAAGTGCTAAACAAGGTGCTTCTGATAAAGCCACCTTGAGGTTCTGGAATGCCTCCAACGCTCGTGGAGCCATCCGAATCTTTTGGCTTCTTGTTTTCACTCCCTTAAGCATATCGGTGAGGTCTGCCGAGAGGTCAGAAAACTTGTCGATGTGGGTGGAATATGCTTGGCATATACCCACAAATGATCTAATGTCATAGGCTGTCTGAGGTACTTCCCAGTTGACAATCTTGGCCACCTTAGCCGGATCAAGTCGAATGCCTTCAGCACTAAAATTATATATCCCAAGTAATGCACCTGGAACAGATAAAATTCAGACTTCTTTTGATTGATGTAGAGCTCGTTGCTTTCTAGCAACTTAAGGACTTTCTCCACATCAATGTCATGCTGCTCAACTGTAGCTGAAAATATGAGTATGTCGTCCAGAAATATGAACACACTTTCCAATCAAATCCCGGAAAACACGCATCATCATGCGGTTAAATGTAGCTGGGGCGTTCGTCAAGCCAAATGGCATGACCACAAATTCATAGTGGGCCCGTTCCGTACGGAAGGTTGTCTTGGGGATGTCCCCCTCCACAATGTCAACAAACAAGTATGCATCATTCGCATCTACTGGGTATTCCAGGTACTGGCTAGGTAGTCTGGAGCCCAGTGGACTTTCACATGCCGTAAATCCAAGCATTATCCATACATCAAAAACAACACACAAAGTCAATGAAATTCAAACATACATCAATATGCAATGCACAAGTAATGATCCTCTTGTTCATGGATTGTCCTATCTGGTTTCATCGGAAACCATGCTGAGCTATCTGGCTCCTGAGGGAAACTGCTCAGACTATCACTCAAGGCCACTAGGACCGCCCAAGAGTTCATCAATAGTCATCTGGGCATCTGGTCGCAATGACTGCCCGACTGTGAAATCCAATACAGTCACTTGGGCCATCTGGTCGCAATGACCGCCCGACTGTGAAATCCAATACAGTCATCTGGGCCATCTGGTCGCAATGACCGCCCGACTGTGAAGTCCAAGATATCTGGCATCGTTGCCATCCAATGAGTCATCTGGCATCGTTGCCGTCCAATGGGTCATTTGGCATCGTTGCCTCCTGTATACAAATCTTGCTCCTTGGGCTATCGGGCATCGTTGCCACCCAAACTAGAGCATGTCCAAGTAATCATTATATAAGCAGAATAATGATCAATTCCAATCCAATATATATGTACAATGAAGAGGGCTAGAGGTACAATCCATCCCTCTTGAATCTGTCTTGATTGCAAGACGTCTATATATATGTGAAGCAACCGTATATATATATATACAATGAAGAGGGCTAGAGATACAATTCATCTCTCTTGAATCTGTCTTGATCGCAAGACGTCTATATATATCTGAACCTGTACTTCAAATATATATGAACCAACCACTTCCTTGTAAACTCGAAGTATTTCTGGATAGTCTTTGAAGTACTTTTCTGGCATCCATTTCACATCCAATAGTGAATAATTTTTGAATTCCAAGAGGAACTTTTTGACCACTGTCTTTCCTCTTTTTCTCACAGAATGAAAAAGAATTTGTTCTGGCTCTTCCACCCTTGGTGTATCCTTTAAAACAGGCTCCTCTGGGGGTAACCTTGTACATGGTTTCCATAAACTGTCATGGAAGGCATTATATATCCTCCAATGATCTGAAAGGCCCAATCGATAGCATACACCGTTGATCTTCTTGGTATCCTGAAGAGGTCCATATACCATCATTCCTTGGCTTTGGCAATCCAAAGATAAATTCCATAGCAATACTCTTCCATAGAACATTCAATGGGTGCAATAATACTGCTAGCTCTTGTCCATTAAACTAGAATTCGTGAGCATGAAACTTGATGTTCTTTCTGCTAGGCCAATAATAGTAGCTTCTCCCAAGTTTGAGTTGTAGACACTTTTGTCTTCAAGTCCTTTGTTACACATAAATGGGTTTGCTTCATAAAAGAATCGTTCTTGAAGACAAAGTCACAAAATTTCCATTATACAATCTATTCCAATACAATCCTTGAAATCCTCATGTAAGACTTGCATAGGCCACAAAATGGCCCTCCTAGTACAAGTCTGCTCCAATGCAATCTCCTCTTGACAAACTTCCTGGCAGGATGCCAATTTGATGATTTTCCAATCTGTCTGGCTTCTTGCTTTGGCTTGTCAGGACAATTCGCAGCTATATGTCCCTTGTTTCCACATTGGAAACACTTCCCTTCTTTGGCATATTCCTCATGTTGCTTGAGGGACAATCTTCTTTGAAAGAGTGGAGGTTTGTCCCCACTCTCATCCTACTTCTCTTGAGACTCGGCTCTTGATGGGGTTCGGTCTTTAAACTTCTTCCTTTGAGATGGATCCCGATTGTCGTTCTTTCTCTTGCCGTCCATCCAAGGCATGTACAAGGCCTTGGCTTGCAAAGCTTTGTCTTGAGCTTCTTCCAAAGTTTTTGGTCCAATCATATACACTGCTTGTATAAGCTTAGGTTGCAATCCATTCACAAACTTACGCATTTCCATTAGTGGTGGAATGGGAGTATAAGAAGTAAACTTTAATGATACGGCTAAAAAGTTGTTAAGGTAAGATGCCAGATTCTCACCAATGCTCTGCTTTACCTCATCCCATTCCTTCTGCATACCTGGGGTAGAAACTTTTTGTTGAACATAAGCTTGAAGTGGTTCCACGTCTTCGGCACGGTCCCTTCTTGTACTACTTTTAGCCACCAATTCAAGGTGGCCATGGTTAGTTAGTACGAAAGGTACGATACGGTACGGTACGATAAAATACGGTACTAATTGGTACCTTAAAATTTTTTGAGGTACGGTACGATATTAGTACGTTAAAAAAAAAAAACTTCCTAAACTTAAAAATTGTAGACAAGAAGTTACAAAATAGTAGAACCATGAACATAATGTCATCATGCCATTAGAGTACAAAATTGCTACAAAAGGATAGGCCAAAAACTCATGGCATGGGCGACGGCCAACATGCGTACATACATGATACTACATACTACAATACATCATCGATGGGCTAGAAGGAGATAGATGCCCAATGCCTAGAGAGCTATAACATATCAAAAGTCTACATCATCACCAACATCTGCATGATCATCAACATGATCACTACTAGAGTGTCCATCAAGAGAGTTCTCTGAAGAGGACTCTTCGAAGGTGGATGAGACACTCTGGGGATCATTCTCGCTAAGTAGGTTGCCATCATCATCAAACAAGGGCCCTCTAGGCAGTGGGGTATCATCATGAGGGGGCAATGGAATATCATCATGAAGGCGGGGATTGGAGCTCGAGGATCCCCGCCTCACATATGTGCGAAGGCCACCCTTTGCCGATGTCGAAGGCGGAGGCCTATGAACTCCAACTGCTCGGCCCCGTCTATGCTGACTCCTGGTGCTGCGAGTATCTGCAACCACAAGCTCACTATAGAGCTCCATGAAGATTGCCTCCTCCTCCTCATTAGGTTGTTGATTGACACTTGCAAAGTTTTCACTCATCAACGTGAAAGTGTCAACATTGACCTACACATTAAGGCACAAAAGTTAGAGTCTGTACAGTGTACACAAAACTTAAAAGTTATGAGTCATGACAAGTTAGAGTCTAGACTTGTCACTTACCTGCTTGGGACTACCCATACTAAGAATGCCCTGCATCATGCGCAAGTTAGTGCGGCAGTAGACCAACCGCTCCAACTGTCGTGTGCTCAGTCGATTGCGTATCTTCGTGTTTATGAGAGAATAGGAACTCCAGTTCCTCTCACATGAACCCGTAGAACAATCCTGGGCTAGGACCCTTAAGGCTGTGGGTTGGAGATGCTCTAGTCCATACCCAAAATTGTCCCACCAAAAAAGGGGCTTCACAAGTGACTCCCTCCTCCAGCAAGTGGGAGACGAAAAGGAGGTTTGACCTCTCTGATCAACATAGCAGCCCAACTCCTCTAGAAAGGCATTGTGCTCATTAACTGGCACAGCTCGAAGCATATATGCATCCCGATCTTGTCGAAGCTAGCATATATGCATCCCGATCTTGTCGAAGCTCCCTATCGGTGCAAACTACTGGAGACTTTTAGGCTGGATGTACCAATGCTGCAAACCTGTGGATTGGTTTGTGCATCCACCTCCATCTCTTCTGTGCAATCTCCATGATTTGTGCTCGCTCGTCAGATGTAATGTCTGTGCAAGCCTCCAACTCCACAAGGGCAGCTCTAAAGAAGTGGACAAGAAGGCCCATGGTGGACCCCTCGCAATCTGTCATCCGCAAGAGCCTATAGAATGGAGTCATAGCAATGACAATTGCTCGGACTCTAGTCCAAAATCTCTCCTCTAGGCAAAAGCGTTGCATGGCTTTGGCCTCTTCAGTGACGTGCTCATCCCATTCGTTCCACATGGTGGAAACAACTGTCTGGCCAAGGGCGGGCCTCACGTCGTATAGACGCTCCAAAACCAGCCACATGTAGGCAAAGCGGGTGGCCGATAGCTTCTTCAAGTCAAGCCTGCTATGCTCACGAAACATAGCAAGCACCTTCACCTTTAGCATGAAGAAGTTGACAATAGATGTAGCTTGTTGCACAATCCTCTTCACCCACCCGAGCTTCGCCACATCCTCCATGAGTAAGTCAATGCAATGACTCACACATGGAGTCCACACAATGGTGGGGAATTCCTCCTCAAGCAAGCGGCCCATGCGTCGACAATTTGATGCATTGTCGGTGATGACTTGCACCACGTTTTGAGCCCCAACCTACATGGTAGATAAATCATATGAGTTGAGGGCTTTGCACAAATGACAAAATCAGCCACACTTAAGTAAAATAATGCTTACCTCTATGATCGCTTGCCTAATGTGGCGGTAGATGAAACTCTCGGTAGTCTTTCTCCCCCTTCTCCCGGTGTCAACCGCACGCAAGAAGTATGTGCCAAGCGGGCAAGACACAAGGATGTTGATAATGCCACGCTTCCTTTGATCACTCCATCCATCTGTGAGAATAGAACATCCATACCACCATCAATTGGAACTTGGTTCTTTGCATTAAAATCAAGTTCTCCTCATCAATCTTCCTCGTGCGCATAGCTGTGTAAGAGACCCCCGTCCACCCCTCACATGGGCCCACATTCGCAATCGCCGTCACCATCTTCTTCCATTGCTCCTTTTGGAGTACATTGAAGGCAAGATTGCATTCAATAATGGTGCGAGCAATCTCTATCTCCGCAAGGCGTTGCCGCTCCTTGAGGAATGCAACCGAACCTCTCACACTACCCGTGGAGAGAGGGTTGCACCCCTTCACGCTCCACCATCCTTTGCCTTTTGCCCGGTGCGGAGGCGGACCGAGCATCCGTGGAAGTGGCAGTGGAGGATACACCAATGAAAGAGCCAGTGGCCGCTTCATCATGTGCCGATGGTGGTGGTGGTGGTGGTGGTGGTGCCGGTGCGTGTGTTGATGATGCTCCTCTACTTGAATTTGAGCCGCCGCTCATCTTCCACGAAATGTCATCGGCAATGCTTTGCGGAATCTCCTTGCATGGGGCAACTTGTCCCCCAATCTTTGAAAGGTGCTGGAGAAGCCTTGTTGTTCCACTGGTGTATGACTTGCCACAATATCGGCATGTCCAGACTCCAATGATGGGAGTTGGACTTCTTGGTGTCCTTCTACACATTGAGGCAATGCAAATCAAAAGCCTCATGCTTCTCCCGAGGCATGATGGATAAGAGAAGGGCTAAAGCGTGGAGGAGAGAGCGTAGAGAAGATGAAGTATGGGAAGAGCTTTGAGGAAGAGAACTTGGAGTAGAGGCTCAAGTGGGATGGAAGGAGCTTGGAGGAGGGTGGAGGAGAGGCTTGGAGTAGAGGGTGGAGGAGAGGCTTGGAGTAGAGGCTTGGTCCTTGAGGCTTGGAGTAGATGGAGGGTGGTGGAGGAGAGGCTTGGAGTAGATGGAGGAGAGGCTTGGTCCTTGAGGCTTTTATAGAAGGACTCAAGAGAGATGAAAGGAAAACAACCAGAAAAACGGGCAGAAAACGGCCAGAAAAACGGGCAGAAACGGCTACTTCCAACGGGCAGAAATAGGCAAATTTCATACCTGATCGTACTGATCCGTACGGTACGATTCGTACGTACGGCCAGATCCGTACGACGTATGGAACTAAGCATGAAGGTGGCGTCCTTCAAGGGCATGCGGACCATGCGAAGCTTTGACTTTTCAGAGTAGTCGTCTCCTCCAAAAGCGGCATCAAATTGTTTGACAAAAGATAAAGCTTTTTGTGTATCATGCTTTCCATGAAAAGCATCAAACTTGACGTTCTTCTCTCTCGGCTTGAAGTCCATCTTGCCGGCTGATGTAGGCTTCTTTGCCTTCCTTTTCCTTACCTATCCCGAAGAAGTTGCATCTGAGAAAGTAGGCCATGAGAAATAGACCAGGTAGCTCTAGAGTCTAGATCCTTCTGTAGTGGTGATTCCTTTAACACAAAGATAGGCTTTAGTAGCTTCAACTCCTTCGGCTTCAGTGGCTTGGTCCTTGATGAAATCTTCAAACATCCGAGCCCTTCTATGGTCCTATTCCTTGGCTCTCCAAGGAATTCTTCATCTTGGAGAAACTGTCTAAATTGTTGAAAATCTCGATACTTTGCCGATGTCATGGCCGCGGTCTCATGAGAAATGGATCGACGGCCTTGGTTTTGATCTTGGAGACCTGGATCGGCCTCATAGTTGTTCCCTTCATTAGGCCGTTCATTTCCCTCTTCTCTTGACATGGCTCTGTCACCCCAAGAAAGTTTCTTCAAGAGAAATCCTACTCTGATACCACTGTAAGCCCAGCGGGGTGTGCTGCGACAGACTCAACCACGTATCCAAGAGATAAAGATATAGAGAGAGGGGGAGAGAGAAGGGTCTAGAGATCTTGCATAGTACACCACACTGAGCAGAAAACGGGCCTCGCTCCCTTTCAAGAATTTATTTAGGAACAATCCACGAGCACGTTGGCCAAGATCAATACAACAATGAATACAAAAGCAAACAAATATGCCGATGTAGTATATCCAAGTCGATGTCTTAGATTGGGACATCTGGCAAGAAAGTGGATCAAAGTGAGACAAGTGGCCTCACACTTGTCACTTCAGCTATTCTATGGCTGTCCACTTGTCATTATAGCCTTCTCTTGCCATTTTAGCTCATGAGGGGCCCAAATCTATGAATTGGAGCCCTCTCTCTTCATTTGGAGGAGGCTCTAGTGCGGAAAACTAGCCTCTACCATGTCAGCAACTCCTCTCTATTCTTGGTGGTTCTCTACTCCAAGTCTTTGGCTCTCTACTACTGTTATAGGCTGCCCTAATGCTGGCTGCTCTCTTTCTCTCTCTCTCTCTTGAAGGCTGCCCATGAAGTATATTGGCAGTTGGGGACTGTTTTGAAGACTTCCATCTCGAAGAAATAATGGAGACAAGGTATTTAATCATTTTATTATGATTTTCGGCCACTGTACTTGTTGATAGCTGTACCAGCACGTGTACTTGCTGTACCAAACATTGCACCTGCTATACGAGCCCTTGTACTTGCTGTACCAGCTATTGTACTTGTTGTACCAGCCAATGTATCTGTAGTACTAGCCCATGTTATTGCTGTATGAGCTGAATGGAGAGCTGTACCAGCTCTATTGCATGAAGACCCGTGGTTTTTGGGGAAGAATCAGTACCCATAGGGAGTATATGGATTATATTGTTGGCTCGGCATTTCGCGCTGTTGGCACTGCTGGCGGATGAGGGCGGTAAGGAATGGTGGCAACGGCTTTGGGCGGTGGCACAGAGGCGGCCCAGGAGGCAGCCTTGGAGGTGCAACCCTAGGCCCAGCGGATGGAGAGGGTGGAGAGGTTGAGGATGATGATAAAGATGTTGATGATGATCTCCTTGCTCTCCAAACACTTGATGCCACAAGAGAGGCACAAGGTTCTTTTTTATACTTGGGGAGAGCCCCGCTTTTTGCCAAAAAAGCTCTAGCCAAGCCTTTTGTTTTGCTTTTGTCTTTTTACTTTTATATTTTAATAATAATAAAATATTACTCATCTTTTGCCAGAGTTCTTGAATTTTTGTTTTCTAGCTTCAGGGTCTTGCTTTTTGGCCTTGGAGCTGCTTTCTGGAAAAGTGGCTTTTAGCTTTTTGATCCGGCTCAATCTCCTCTTTCCAATGGTGCCCTTAGCTTGTGGGAAACTTAGTTTGACTTTTTGCTTTTTCTTGCTTTTTGTCCAAAGTTGGTGCTTTTTCTTGAGCCAACTTCATGATCCCTGTTCGCATGCTTTCATCAACTTGTTCGTGTGTCCGGGCATGTGTTCCATCATGTGAAATAGAGCTAGGAGGGCCAAATAGTTACACATCTCTTAGATTGGGACATCTGGCAAGAAAGTGGATCAAAGTGAGGCAAGTGGCCTCACACTTGTCACTTCAGCTATTGTGTGGCTGTCCACTTGTCATTATAGCCTTCTCTTGCCATTTTAGCTCATGAGGGGCCCAAATCTATGAATTGGAGCCCTCTCTTCATTTGGAGGAGGCTCTAGTGCGGAAAACTAGGCTCTACCATGTCAGCAACTCCTCTCTATTCTTGGTGGTTCTCTACTCCAAGGCTTTGGCTCTCTACTACTGTTACAGGCTGCCCTAATACTGGCTGCTATCTCTCTCTCGCATGAAGGCTGCCCATGAAGTATATCGGCAGTTGGGGACTGTTTTGAAGGCTTCCATCTCGAAGGAATAATGGAGACAAGGTATTTAATCATTTTATTATGATTTCCAGCCACTGTACTTGCTGATAGCTGTACCAGCACGTGTACTTGCTGTACCAAACACTGCCACACCTGCTATACCAGCCCTTGTACCTGCTGTACCAGCTATTGTACTTGTTGTACCAGCCAATGTATCTGTAGTACCAGCCCATGTTATTGCTGTATGAGCTGAATGGAGAGCTGTACCAGTTCTATTGCATGAAGACCCGTGGTTTTTGGGGAAGAATCAGTACCCATAGGGAGTATATGGATTATATTGTTGGCTCGGCATTTGGCGCTGGTGGCGCTGTTGGCACTGCTAGCGGATGAGGGCGGTGAGGAATGGTGGCGACGGCTCTGGGCGGTGGCACAGAGGCGGCCTAGGAGGCAGCCTTGGAGGTGCAACCCTAGGTCCTGCGGATGGAGAGGGTGGAGAGGTTGAGGATAATGATAAAGATGTTGATGATGATCTCCTTGCTCTCCAAACACTTGATGCCACAAGAGAGGCACAAGGTTCTTTTTTATACTTGGGGAGAGCCCCACTTTTTGCCAAAAAAGCTCTAGCCAAGCCTTTTGCTTTGCTTTTGTCTTTTACTTTTATATTTTAATAATAATAAAATATTACTCATCTTTTGCCAGAGTTTTTAAATTTCTTTTTTCTAGCTTCAGGGTCTTGCTTTTTGGCCCTGGAGCTGCTTTCTGGAAAAGTGGCTTTTAGCTTTTTGATCCGGCTCAATCTCCTCTTTCCAATGGTGCCCTTAGCTTGCGGGCAACTTTATTTGACTTTTTGCTTCTTCTTGCTTTTTAACCAAAACTGGTGCTTTTTCTTGAGCCAGCTTCATGATCCCTGTTCCCATGGTTTCATCATTTTGTCCATGTGTCCGGGCATGTGTTCCATCATGTGAAATAGAGCTAGGAGGGCCAAATAGTTACACATCTCTTAGATTGGGACATCTGGCAAGAAAGTGGATCAAAGTGAGACAAGTGGCCTCACACTTGTCACTTCAGCTATTCTGTGGCTGTCCACTTGTCATTATAGCCTTCTCTTGCCATTTTAGCTCATGAGAGGCCCAAATCTATGAATTGGAGCCCTCTCTCTTCATTTGGAGGAGACTCTAGTGCTGAAAACTAGCCTCTACCATGTCAGCAACTCGTCTCTATTCTTGGTGGTTCTCTACTCCAAGGCTTTGGCTCTCTACTACTGTTACAGGCTGCCCTAATGCTGGCTGCTCTCTTTCTCTCTCTCTCTTGAAGGCTGCCCATGAAGTATATCGGCAGTTGGGGACTGTTTTGAAGGCTTCCATCTCGAAGAAATAATGGAGACAAGGTATTTAATCATTTTATTATGATTTCCGGCTACTGTACTTGCTGATAGCTGTACCAGCACGTGTACCTGCTGTACCAAACACTGCACCTGCTATACCAGCCCTTGTACCTGCTGTACCAGCTATTGTACTTGTTGTACCAGCCAATGTATCTGTAGTACCAGCCCATGTTATTGCTGTATGAGCTGAATGGAGAGTTGTAAGAGTTCTATTGCATGAAGACCCGTGGTTTTTAGGGAAGAATTAGTACCCATAGGGAGTATATGGATTATATTGTTGGCTCGGCATTTCGCGCTGCTGGCGCTGTTGGCACTGCTAGCGGATGAGGGCGGTAAGGAATGGTGGCGACGGCTCTGGGCGGTGGCACAGAGGCGGCCCAAGAGGCAGCCTTGGAGGTGCAACCCTAGGCCGCCCAGGAGGCAGCCTTGGAGGTGCAACCCTAGGCCCAGCGGATGGAGAGGGTGGAGAGGTTGAGGATGATGATAAAGATGTTGATGATTTGCTGTCCAAACACTTGATGCCACAAGAGAGGCACAAGGTTCTTTTTTATACTTGGGGAGAGTCCCGCTTTTTGCCAAAAAAGCTCTAGCCAAGCCTTGTGCTTTGCTTTTGTCTTTTTACTTTTATATTTTAGTAATAATAAAATATTACTTATCTTTTGCCAGAGTTCTTGAAGTTTTTTTTTCTAGCTTCAGGGTCTTGCTTTTTGGCCCTGAAGCTGCTTTTTGGAAGTCTGGCTTTTAGCTTTTTGATCCGGCTCAATCTCCTCTTTCCAATGGTGCCCTGAGCTTGCGGGCAACTTAGTTTGACTTTTTGCTTTTTCTTGCTTTTTGTCCCAAATTGGTGCTTTTTCTTGAGCCAACTTCATGATCCCTGTTCCCATGCTTTCATCAACTTGTCCATGTGTCCGGGCATGTGTTCCATCATGTGAAATAGAGCTAGGAGGGCCAAATAGTTACACATCTCTTAGATTGGGACATCTGGCAAGAAAGTGGATCAAAGTGAGACAAGTGGCCTCACACTTGTCACTTCAGCTATTCTGTGGCTGTCCACTTGTCATTATAGCCTTCTCTTGCCATTTTAGCTCATGAGGGGCCCAAATCTATGAATTGGAGCCCTCTCTCTTCATTTGGAGGAGGCTCTAGTGCGGAAAACTAGCCTCTACCGTGTCAGCAACTCCTCTCTATTCTTGGTGGTTCTCTACTCCAAGGCTTTGGCTCTCTACTACTGTTATAGGCTGCCCTAATGCTGCCTGCTCTCTTTCTCTCTCTCTCTCTTGAAGGCTGCCCATGAAGTATATCGGCAGTTGGGGACTGTTTTGAAGGCTTCCATCTCGAAGAAATAATGGAGACAAGGTATTTAATCATTTTATTATGATTTCCGGCCACTGTACTTGCTGATAGCTGTACCAGCACGTGTACTTGCTGTACCAAACATTGCACCTGCTATACGAGCCCTTGTACCTGCTGTACCAACTATTGTACTTGTTGTACCAGCCAATGTATCTGTAGAACCAGCCCATGTTATTGCTGTATGAGCTGAATGGAGAGCTGTACTAGCTCTATTGCATGAAGACCCGTGGTTTTTGGGAAAGAATCAGTACCCATAGGGAGTATATGGATTATATTGTTGGCTCGGCATTTCGCGCTGCTGGCGCTGTTGGCGTTGCTGGCGGATGAGGGCGGTAAGGAATGGTGGCGACGGCTCTGGGCGGTGGCACAGAGGCGGCCTAGGAGGCAGCCTTGGAGGTGCAACCCTAGGCCCTGCGGATGGAGAGGGTGGAGAGGTTGAGGATGATGATAAAGATGTTGATGATGATCTCCTTGCTCTCCAAACACTTGATGCCACAAGAGAGGCACAAGGTTCTTTTTTATACCTGGGGAGAGCCCCGCTTTTTGCCAAAAATGCTCTAGCCAAGCCTTTTGCTTTGCTTTTGTCTTTTTACTTTTATATTTTAATAATAATAAAATATTACTCATCTTTTGCCAGAGTTCTTAAATTTCTTTTTTCTAGCTTCAGGGTCTTGCTTTTTGGCCCTGGAGCTGCTTTCTAGAAAAGTGGCTTTTAGCTTTTTGATCCAGCTCAATCTCCTCTTTCCAATGGTGCCCTTAGCTTGCGGGCAACTTAGTTTGACTTTTTGCTTCTTCTTGCTTTTTAACCAAAACTGGTGCTTTTTCTTGAGCCAGCTTCATGATCCCTGTTCCCATGCTTTCATCAACTTGTCCATGTGTTCGGGCATGTGTTCCATCATGTGAAATAGAGCTAGCAGGGCCAAATAGTTACACATCTCTTAGATTGGGACATCTGGCAAGAAAGTGGATCAAAGTGAGACAAGTGGCCTCACACTTGTCACTTCAGCTATTCTGTGGCTGTCCACTTGTCATTATAGCCTTCTCTTGCCATTTTAGCTCATGAGGGGCCCAAATCTATGAATTGGAGCCCTCTCTCTTCATTTGGAGGAGACTCTAGTCTTGAAAACTAGCCTCTACCTTGTCAGCAACTCCTCTCTATTCTTGGTGGTTCTCTACTTCAAGGCTTTGGCTCTCTACTACTGTTACAGGCTGCCCTAATGCTGGCTGCTCTCTTTCTCTCTCTCTCTTGAAGGCTGCCCATGAAGTATATCGGCAGTTGGGGATTGTTTTGAAGGCTTCCATCTCGAAGAAATAATGGAGACAAGGTATTTAATCATTTTATTATGATTTCCGGCCACTGTACTTGCTGATAGCTGTACCAGCACGTGTACTTGCTGTACCAAACACTGCACCTGCTATACCAGCCCTTGTACCTGCTATACCAGCTATTGTACTTGTTGTACCAGCCAATGTATCTGTAGTACCAGCCCATGTTATTGCTGTATGAGTTGAATGGAGAGCTGTACCAGTTCTATTGCATGAAGACCCGTGGTTTTTGGGGAAGAATCAATACCCATAGGGAGTATATGGATTATATTGTTGGCTCGGCATTTCGCGCTGCTGGCGCTGTTGGCACTGCTAGCGGATGAGG
This sequence comes from Cibotium barometz, assembly GCF_041138505.1. NCBI lineage: Eukaryota > Viridiplantae > Streptophyta > Polypodiopsida > Cyatheales > Cibotiaceae > Cibotium > Cibotium barometz. The sequence goes on along the minus strand of NC_141096.1, from coordinate 20,913,305 downwards.
GCGGTGAGGAATGGTGGCGACGGCTCTGGGTGGTGGCACAGAGGCGGCCCAGGAGGCAGCCTTGGAGGTGGAACCCTAGGCCCAGCGGATGGAGAGGGTGGAGAGGTTGAGGATGATGATAAAGATGTTGATGATGATCTCCTTGCTCTCCAAACACTTGATGCCACAAGAGAGGCACAAGGTTCTTTTTTATACTTGGGGAGAGTCCCGCTTTTTGCCAAAGAAGCTCTAGGCAAGCCTTGTGCTTTGCTTTTGTCTTTTTACTTTTATATTTTAATAATAATAAAATATTACTCTTCTTTTGCCAGAGTTCTTGAATTTTTTTTTTGCTAGCTTCAGGGTCTTGCTTTTTGGCCTTGGAGCTGCTTTTTGGAAAAGTGGCTTTTAGCTTTTTGATCCGGCTCAATCTCCTCTTTCCAATGGTGCCCTTAGCTTTCGGGCAACTTAGTTTGACTTTTTACTTTTTCTTGCTTTTTGTCCAAAACTGGTGCTTTTTCTTGAGCCAACTTCATGATCCCTGTTCCCATGCTTTCATCAACTTGTGCATTTGTCCGGGCATGTGTTCCATCATGTGAAATAGAGCTAGGAGGGCCAAATAGTTACACATCTCTTAGATTGGGACATCTGGCAAGAAAGTGGATCAAAGTGAGACAAGTGACCTCACACTTGTCACTTCAGCTATTCTGTGGCTGTCCACTTGTCATTATAGCCTTCTCTTGCCATTTTAGCTCATGAGGGGCCCAAATCTATGAATTGGAGCCCTCTCTCTTCATTTGGAGGACGCTCTTGTGCTTAAAACTAGCCTCTACCCTACTACTGTTACAGGCTGCCCTAATGCTGCCTGCTCTCTTTCCCTCTCTCTTGAAGTCTTCCCATGAAGTATATCGGCAGTTGGGGACTGTTTTGAAGGCTTCCATCTCAAAGAAATAATGGAGACAAGGTATTTAATCATTTTATTATAATTTCCGGCCACTGTACTTGATGATAGCTGTACCAGCACGTGTACTTGCTGTACCAAACACTGCACCTGCTATACGAGCCCTTGTACCTACTATACCAGCTATTGTACTTGTACCAGCCAATGTATCTGTAGTACCAGCCCATGTTATTGCTGTATGAGCTGAATGGAGAGCTGTACCAGCTCTATTGCATGAAGACCCGTGGTTTTTGGGGAAGAATCAGTACCCATAGGGAGTATATGGATTATATTGTTGGCTCGGCATTTCGCGCTGCTGGCGCTGTTGGCACTCCTGGCGGATGAGGGCGGTAAGGAATGGTGGCGACGGCTCTGGGCGGTGGCACAGAGGCGGCCCAGGAGGCAGCCTTGGAGGTGCAACCCTAGGCCCAGCGGATGGAGAGGGTGGAGAGGTTGAGGATGATAATAAAGATGTTGATGATGATCTCCTTGCTCTCCAAACACTTGATGTGCCACAATAGAGGCACAAGGTTCTTTTTTATACTTGGGGAGAGCCCCGCTTTTTGCCAAAAAAGCTCTAGCCAAGCCTTGTGCTTTGCTTTTGTCTTTTTACTTTTATATTTTAATAATAATAAAATATTACTCATCTTTTGCCAGAGTTCTTGAATTTTTGTTTTCTAGCTTCAGGGTCTTGCTTTTTGGCCCTGGAGCTGCTTTCTGGAAAAGTGGCTTTTAGCTTTTTGATCCGGCTCAATCTCCTCTTTCCAATGGTGCCCTTAGCTTGCGGGCAACTTAGTTTGACTTTTTACTTTTTCTTGCTTTTTGTCCAAAACTGGTTCTTTTTCTTGAGCCAACTTCATGATCCCTGTTCCCATGCTTTCATCAACTTGTCCATGTGTCCGGGCATGTGTTCCATCATGTGAAATGGAGCTAGGAGGGCCAAATAGTTACACATCTCTTAGATTGGGACATTTGGCAAGAAAGTGGATCAAAGTGAGACAAGTGGCCTCACACTTGTCATTTCAGCTATTCTGTGGCTGTCCACTTGTCATTATAGCCTTCTCTTGCCATTTTAGCTCATGAGGGGCCCAAATCTATGAATTGGAGCCCTCTCTCTTCATTTGGAGGAGGCTCTAGTGCTGAAAACTAGCCTCTACCATGTCAGCAACTCCTCTCTATTCTTGGTGGTTCTCTACTCCAAGGCTTTGGCTCTCTACTACTGTTACAGGCTGCCCTAATGCTGGCTGCTCTCTTTCTCTCTCTCTCTTGAAGGCTGCCCATGAAGTATATCGGCAGTTGGGGACTGTTTTGAAGGCTTCCATCTCAAAGAAATAATGGAGGGAAGGTATTTAATCATTTTATTATGATTTTCGGCCACTGTACTTGCTGATAGTTGTACCAGCACGTGTACTTGCTGTACCAAACAACTCACCTGCTATACCAGTCGTTGTACCTGTTGTACCAGCTATTGTACTTGTTGTACCAGCCAATGTATTTGTAGTACCAGCCCATGTTATTGCTGTATAAACTGAATGGAGAGCTGTACCAGCTCTATTGCATGAAGACCCGTGGTTTTTGGGGAAGAATCAGTACCCATAGGGAGTCTATGGATTATATTGTTGGCCCGGCATTTCGCGCTGCTGGCGCTTTTGGCACTGCTGGCGGATGAGGGCGGTAAGGAATGGTGGCGACGGCTCTGGGCGGTGGCACAGAGGCGGCCCAGGAGGCAACCTTGGAGGTGCAACCCTAGGCCCAGCGGATGGAGAGGGTGGGGAGGTTGAGGATGATGATAAAGATGTTGATGATGATCTCCTTGCTCTCCAAACACTTGATGCCACAAGAGAGGCACAAGGTTCTTTTTTATACTTGGGGAGAGCCCCGCTTTTTGCCAAAAAAGCTCTAGCCAAGCCTTTTGCTTTGCTTTTTTCTTTTTACTTTTATATTTTAATAATAATAGAATATTACTCATCTTTTGCCAGAGTTCTTGAATTTTTGTTTTCTAGCTTCAGGGTCTTGCTTTTTGGCCCTGGAGCTGCTTTATGGAAAAGTGGCTTTTAGCTTTTTGATCCGGCTCAATCTCCTTTGTCCAATGGTGCCCTTATTTTGCGGGCAACTTAGTTTGACTTTTTGCTTTTTGTCCAAAATTGTGCTTTTTCTTGAGCCAACTTCATTATCCCTGTTCCCATGCTTTCATCAACTTGTCCATGTGTCCAGGCATGTGTTCCATCATGTGAAATAGAGCTAGGAGGGCCAAATAGTTACACATCTCTTAGATTGGGACATCTGGCAAGAAAGTGGATCAAAGTGAGGCAAGTGCCCTCACACTTGTCACTTCAGGTATTCTGTAGCTGTCCACTTGTCATTATAGCCTTCTCTTGCCATTTTAGCTCATGAGGGGCCCAAATCTATGAATTGGAGCCCTCTCTCTTCATTTGGAGGAGGCTCTTGTGCTGAAAACTAGCCTCTACCATGTCAGCAACTCCTCTCTATTCTTGGTGGTTTTCTACATCAAGGCTTTGGCTCTCTACTACTGTTACAGGCTGCCCTAATGCTGGCTGCTCTCTTTCTCTCTCTCTCTTGAAGGCTGCCCATGAAGTATATCGGCAATTGGGGACTGTTTTGAAGGCTTCCATCTCGAAGAAAGAATGGAGACAAGGTATTTAATCATTTTACTATGATTTCTGGCCACTGTACTTGCTGATAGCTGTACCAGCACGTGTACTTGCTGTACCAAACACTGCCCCTGCTATACGAGCCCTTGTACTTGTTGTCCCAGCCAATGTATCTGTAGTACCAGCCCATGTTATTGCTGTATGAGCTGAATGGAGAGCTGTACCAGCTCTATTGCATGAAGACCCGTGGTTTTTGGGGAAGAATCAGTACCCATAGGGAGTCTATGGATTATATTGTTGGCTCGGCATTTCGCGATGCTGTCCATGTGTCCGGGCTTGTGTTCCATCATGTGAAATAGAGCTAGGAGGGCCAAATAGTTACACATCTCTTAGATTGGGACATCTGGCAAGAAAGTGGATCAAAGTGAGGCAAGTGGCCTCACACTTGTCACTTCAGCTATTCTGTGCTTGTCCACTTGTCATTATAGCCTTCTCTTGCCATTTTAGCTCATGAGGGGTCCAAATCTATGAATTGGAGCCCTCTCTCGTCATTTGGAGGAGGCTCTAGTGCTGAAAACTAGCCTCTACCATGTCAGCAACTCCTCTCTATTCTTGGTGGTTCTCTACATCAAGGCTTTGGCTCTCTACTACTGTTACAAACTGTCCTAATGCTGGCTGCTCTCTTTCTCTCTCTCTCTTGAAGGCTGCCCATGAAGTATATCGGCAGTTGGGGACTGTTTTGAAGGCTTCCATCTTGAAGAAATAATGGAGACAAGGTACTTAATCATTTTATTATGATTTCCGGCCACTGTACTTGCTGATAGCTGTACCAGCACGTGTACTTGCTGTACCAAACACTGCACCTGCTATACCAGCCCTTGTAGCTACTGTACCAGCTATTGTACTTGTTGTACCAGCCAATGTATCTGTAGTACCAGCCCATGTTAGTGTTGTATGAGCTGAATGGAGAGCTGTACCAGCTCTATTGCATGAAGACCCGTGGTTTTTGGGAAAGAATTAGTACCCATAGGGAGTATATGGATTATATTGTTGGCTCGGCATTTCGCACTGCTGGCGCTGTTGGCACTGCTGGCGGATGAGGGCGGTAAGGAATGGTGGCGACGGCTCTGGGCGGTGGCACAGAGGCGGCCCAGGAGGCAGCCTTGGAGGTGCAACCCTAAGCCCAGCGGATGGAGAGGGTGGAGAGGTTGAGGATGATGATAAAGATGTTGATGATGATCTCCTTGCTCTCCAAACACTTGATGCCAAAAGAGAGGCACAAGGTTCTTTTTTATACTTGGGGAGAGCCCCGCTTTTTGCCAAAAAAGCTCTAGCCAAGCCTTTTGCTTTGCTTTTGCCTTTTTACTTTTATATTTTAATAATAATAGAATATTACTCATCTTTTGCCAGAGTTCTTGAATTTTTGTTTTCTAGCTTCAAGGTCTTGCTTTTTGGCCCTGGAGCTGTTTTCTGGAAAAGTGGCTTTTAGCTTTTTGATCTGGCTCAATCTCCTCTTTCCAATGGTGTCCTTTGCTTGCGGGCAACTTAGTTTGACTTTTTGCTTTTTCTTGCTTTTTGCCCAAAACTAGTGCTTTTTCTTGAGCCAACTTCATGATTCCTGTTCCCATGCTTTCATCAACTTGTCCATGTGTCGGGGCATGTGTTCCATCATGTGAAATAGAGCTAGGAGGGCCAAATAGTTACACATCTCTTAGATTGGGACATCTGGCAAGAAAGTGGATCAAAGTGAGACAAGTGGTCTCACACTTGTCACTTCAGCTATTCTGTGGCTGTCCACTTGTCATTATAGCCTTCTCTTGCCATTTTAGCTCATGAGGGGCCCAAATCTATGAATTGGAGCCCTCTCTCTTCATTTGGAGGAGGCTCTTGTGCTGAAAACTAGCCTCTACCATGTTAGCAACTCCTCTCTATTCTTGGTGGTTCTCTCCAAGGCTTTGGCTCTCTACTACTGTTACAGGCTGCCCTAATGCTGGCTGCTCTCTTTCTCTCTCTCTCTTGAAGGCTGCCCATGAAGTATATCGGCAGTTGGGGACCGTTTTGAAGGCTTCCATCTTGAAGAAATAATGGAGACAAGGTATTTAATCATTTTATTATGATTTCCGGCCACTGTACTTGCTGATAGCTGTACCAGCACGTGTACAAACACTGCACCTGCTATACGAGCCCTTGTACCTGCTGTACCAGCTATTGTACTTGTTGTACCAGCCAATGTATCTGTAGTACCAGCCCATGTTATTGCTGTATGAGCTGAACGGAGAGCTGTACCAGCTCTATTGCATGAAGACCCGTGGTTTTTGGGGAAGAATCAGTACCCATAGGGAGTATATGGATTATATTGTTGGCTCGGCATTTCTACAGCCTATGTACCGATTGAACTTTATGGTTGCGCCGTGTTGGTTGCATAATCTGGCATCTCCTGTGGGGAGAGTAAGGCCCTCAAAGCTTGTACATGATATTTTCTCCTTGGATATAAATACTCCGCCTGGGGAGGGGGGGTGTGATGTCAGCTGTGCACATCTCTTTTTTTTAGTTTTCTGGATTAAGTGGCGTATGTGGTGAGATTGTGGCCATGTTTAAATGTTTTAATATGCATTGATGGTATCAACAAGTGTGTCAAAGGCCCTAGTCCCCCGGGCACCGTAAGTTACAGGAATCCCGTCATCAAGTTTAGCAAGAGGGGATGCCATGTGCACAAATGGACATGGCTAGTCTTTGAAGGCTAATCCTTGATTGGGCAGCAGATAAACAAAGGTCTAGAGCAGTAACTGGGAAATGCTTCCAAGTGCCTATAAAAGGCAAGACCAAGATTCATTGTGATTCATCTTACCCCAGACGGGGCAGGTCATAGATAGGCTTTATGTTTCCTCTTTTGGAAGGCCAAGGGCCACAGGTTTTGTATTATCTTTGTGAAAACACAGCCATCTCTCTCTCTCTCTCTCTCTACATATATATATATATATATATATATATTTGCATTTTGCATCAGGATGTTCCTATCTTAGTGTTTAGGGCTGAAGGGAGGCATGGAGGTTCCGTGCATGTAACAGACAGAGACTGAGGAACACACTATTCTTGTTTGCCCAGCCTTTCACATGTTAAATGACAGTTTCCATGAAGTTTCTCACTTTGAGATATGCTTCGTTGCTAACAAGTTGCAACATGTGGTGTCTATTATCTCTTACTTGCTTGGTCGTGAAGACGGCCTGCCTAGATCGTTTATTGAGCCCCCTCCCCCCCTTCTCTTCAAAATCATACGATAAAAAACCAGCTTGTTAAAGACATTAGAAATTCTAAATGCTATGAGACTTGTTGGTGTTTCCAAAGGTTGAAGTTTTCTTTCGGTAAAAGGAAGCGGATTGGATTTTTCACTCATTTTTTTCTTTTCTAAAATTGTTAGGCACTCCCCAGCGAGTTCTTTCAGGGTTCTTACAATCCTTTTTGGATAGTAGTCGAGCCGAAGTTCCATTCCATCCTGTTCCTTTACCTGAGCTGGGCTTGTCAGATGCTGATAAGCAAAGAATCAGAGATCGCAGCAGTATCATGGCACGCCATATTTTTGCCGACAAGGGAGAGGAGTATGCCAATACTCAGGTATGGTTGTTTGGCGTTAGTCTAAAATTTTATGGACTATTTTCTGTGTGGAAATTCTTGCTATGTTAATAATGCTGTTTGGTTGCTTTTATTTAAGAAACATAAAACACAAGGCAAGCTCCTCCACTATCCAGCTGCTTCATCTGTGCTCCTTTGGGTTGATGGTTCACATCTGATCATGGGTATGCTGATGGACAAGCTTGCTAAAGATAGGAATTTTTGGAAAGAACCCTAGAGGTTAGGCAGAGCTGAAGAACCACTGTAACTGTGGTTCACCTGAATGTACATGGGCTTCTCTATTCTTTTTGAGAAGATTTTAGAAGCAATATAGACCACCATCTTATCTACTAAACTGGAATTCTACAAAGGGATGGCTCCCCTTCATTGGAACCTCATCAGGCTTGTTCGTAAGACCCTGCTATGAGGACGAAAGAGTAGCAACAGCAGGTGCCCAAGTTGGGCAGCCCCTTTTCTAACCAAGCTGCTGGCACAGCCCAGTTCCTTTGCTGTATGCCTATCAGAGAGAGATGCTCCTTAGGCGAGCTGTGGTCTTAGTGGGGAGATGTGATACAGCTTAACTCCAATCCAGTTCACACTACGGACGTAATGCTGGTGGCGACAGGCACACAGTCTGTGCCATGGCCAGCTGTGAACAGTGTGCCCAGTTGAGTAGAGCTAGAATGGTCAAGACTGACCTCAAGTCTGTTATTCTAAGCTCTTGTTAACTATCCCATGCATTTCACACTGAATTTTACAACATTTTTCTAACAATATTTTCTTCAAACTGGAATTATCTTTTAGTGTGATTCTTATATTAATCCTAACAGACTTTACATAAAGGAGTCCTGAAATGCAAGATGATGAGTTGCCAATGTAAGGGTAGCTGTTCAAAATGCAAATGTAACAGAGATAAAGAACAGGGAAGATCTCGACTAACACAAGCGTGCACAGATACCTAAACTACTTTATTGTATTACTCCTGTGAGCAAAGCTCTGTTTACAAGTCTTACCAGTCTGGATCACGGCCGAAACCAAAGAGAGACCTAATCTCTACTGAAGAGTTCTATTTCAGATACACCCAGAGCCTCTGTCTGAAGGAAACTTCAGGCTGCTGACAAACTGCAGGAGAGGTGGAGGTAGGGCTCCAAACACGAGAATGAAAAAATGAGAGGGACTGGGGTGTCCTTTTATTGGCAGCTTAAGGGTCCACACTGCTGGCTGACCGGCCCACCTGGATGTGGCTGTTGCCGGACCTGCCTGACTGGCCTGTGCACGGGCTGCCTGTCTGCACCTGTCAACTCACATCTTGCTGCTGTCCAGCTGCTGTACGCCCCTTAGTGGTTCCTTTTGGCCATCCTAGGCAGCCATTTCTGACAGCGACTTTCGGTCAGGAGTGAGGTGCATCAGAGCCAAGGGGAGAAATGTTTTCAGTCCTCAACGTGATTGTAGTAAATCTCATGTTTAACTCACAAAGAAATGGTTAGGCATATTAATAATCTGCAAGTATCTTCTCGATAAAGTTATCATATTATAATTTAGTTGTGTTTTTGTCCACTTTTGTATCTGTGAGAAGCACTGTAATCCTTTTTTACATAAAAAGATCAGAAGAAGGGCCAACATCAAAACTTTCTTGTGGTTTGTGTCTTTTGCTCAATGTGGGTGCCCGCGTCATTCCCAATTTCTTCTTTTTTCCTGCTGTCTATTTTTTGCAATTTTGCAAAATTTTTTTGATGTCTTTGCAGGTGAATGCCCTTTTGCATTCATTGGATATAGAGTCTGAATCAAGGTCATGGGGGCCACAAGGTGGCCGTTTCTCTGAGCTTGAAGAGTACTGGAATGACGCACATGCTGGGAGGCTAGGGGCTACACAGAGTGGCCGGTTTGTGAACAACAATGATCTGTGGGCCACTGAGTTCAATCGACAGCAGGATGTATCCACAAAGGGAGAGAACTGGGCAGAAGAGTTTCACGAGCAAGGCAGTGGTTGGGCTCATCAGTTTAGTGAGGTTAGTCTGCATGATACTTTACCTATGCCCCTTTGCTTCAACTCCACCTAGATCATCAACTCTCTGCTCTGTCCTTCTCTTATCCTTTTGTTGGGTAGGGGAATGGCTCCAATTGAGATCTGGTCACGGTAGGATATGGTTCCAGTTTCCAGAAATCGGACTGTCGAAATGGACAAACTAGTGGAAACAAGTCTCTTTTGGCGGTTGACCTATAGACACTGTTGCACCTCTTCTGGTTCTTCTTCCAATGGTGACTCTATTAGAACCGCTTACATGGGAAAATTCTCGGGATCGGGCCTCAGCTTATCCTCCCTTGTACTATACTCGGAGAGTGAAACTGAATGACTGTTCTAATAGTGTCACCACCAACACTGAGCTCTGATGGTCCTTGAAGATTGGTTCTTGTACTTGTGTTGACTCTACAGGAACTGATTACAATTGCACAACTTCTTGGTTGTCTCCTAGTCCAAACTTTTGGACAGCTTCAGGACCTAGAAGCTCTCCCTGCTTTGAAGAAACTCTTTCGCTGAGCTTCAACCCCTAGTGCACCCTCCGCTGCGTTGCTTTGGCAACCTTAAATGCATTTGCCAAAACTGCTTCTCGGCATTGGATCTCTCTCCCAAAGTCTAGCAGCTCACTCTCCCAACACTTCCAGAAAGTGTCATCTTACTTGAATCCCCCATAACTGCGACATCGGGGAAGGACAGTTGGTGCACCATTCCCTTTTTCAAGCTTCAATCGAGTGATCTCTACATTTGATTGCATTTGTAGGAACAATCAAAGATGACTGCACGGGAGTTTTTAAGAAATCAAGATGCCGGAAATCTCGCAGCCCTTGAGCAGACACGATCTCTGGCGCACACACTATCTCAAAATCAAGACCCCAAATTTCAGGTCAGTTTTGGAGCTCTAGAAAATACTCTTTAGTCTGCAGAGTGCCTCCTGCAACTTGCGCACTTTAATTTCCAGAATGTAGTCTGCTTAGTACGTGGTATGTTGTGGCTGGAATGGCAGAATTCAAAATTTCTTCAGTTTGTTTCTAAGATGAGCAGAGGGGAGCTTATTGTGGAAGACAACCAGGTCAAGCCCAATGAGGAAGGGTGGGTTAATGAATTTGATAGCTCCTGGCAGCAGGCTAATGTGGATGAAGAATGGGCAGCAGAGTTCACTTCAGGAGAGGTTGTATGCTACAACATCAAGCAAAATATTCATCTGGGTACCCTTCGTGGCTTATATCATCACTACGTAGTGCTCACAATCTGTCTGTCATGATCATTTATGTTACAGCATGCCCATCACAGGGAGACTTGGGTTGATGAATACAATCGCCCAGAAACGTCAGCCAATGAGGGTTGGATTGATGAGTTTTCTAAGTTGAATATGAAAGAGTGGGTGGACGAATTCGGTGACCAGTTTTCAAAGAGCATGTTCCATGACGATCTGGACAACAATTGGCTGGACGTGTATGACAAGTAGGTAGTTTTTCTATGTTTTTAGATATTGAAACCTTTATAAGGACGGGTTTGCGAGTGGGGACGCCCATTCCTGCCTGTGCGGCTGACTGCTGGCATAGAGGGGAGGAGGCCAGAAGGAATGGGTGGACTGGCACATGAGCACTAAAAGGTGGTCACGCAAGCAAAAGTAGAAGGCTCTATCCTGTTCTTCTGCTGGAGTCTCCGTTTGACACGCCAGCAAGTCAGAACTAACGGCAGGTCTCCCATTAGTAGGCGGGTAACTAGGTCGACCCCGGTGACCATGACCATTATAGATACTGAAATCTGGCTACAGTAAAGACACACTGGCAAGTCATAAAATACTTTTTGTCTTTTTCTTAATAAAACAATATTTTTTTTAATTGCAGATATGTGGAAGAGCAAGTGAATGGAGATCAAGGGCTTCCATCTTCTTCAAAGTGGGTGTACGTGTTTGCAGACCAAAACCCTTATGTAGGGCATTCAAATCCCATGAAGGAGGGTCATGATCTCTTTCGCCGTGGGCTTCTTAGTGAAGCGGTTTTGGCCTTGGAAGCAGAAGTCTTGAAAACTCCTGACAATGCTGAGGGTTGGCGGTTGCTGGGCATCACACATGCTGAGAATGACGATGATCGACAGGTTAGTAAAGAAGCGTAAAAGCCAGTGGTTAGTTTTTGTTGATGGGGGTTGCTGGTGTAAGATAGGTGATTAGCCAGTTTTGGTAATGGCTTCTGAGATTGTGAATTACAGCTACTGATTGCAATTTTAAACTCTTAAATGTCTGTGTTGGAGTCTAAATAACAGGCTATCGCTGCGATGGTTCGAGCAAGGGATGCAGAACCCACCAATTTGGAAGTACTATTGTCGCTCGGTGTCAGCCATACCAATGGTTTGTGATAGCTTGGTACCTTAATGCTCTGCTCTTCACATTTTGTTATGAAAGTTATTTTGCTAAACAGATGAAGCGTAAGTACTTTTCAGTAGTAAATGAGATCAAATGCGTGCTTGCATGTGTGCACATGTACTTCCGTACTTTCTTATTTACGTACATATGCATGTACATCCGTATGTATAATGGTACACACACTTGTATGTATGTGCTTGTGTGTGTGTGTCTCTCTCTCTCTCTTCATGGGTGGAGGTGATCACAAAGACACAAAAGAAGATGGACGAGGCGGAGAAATGGATCGAGGTCGCCAAGAAAGGGAAAGGTAAAGAATCGCCACCCATCCCCACTCCCACCATCATCAACATGACCCTTGAAGAGGAGCAAAGGAGGAAGACCCGGGCCTTACATGTACGAGTGTCCGGTCTAAAAGACCGTGATGCTGCGGAAGGGGAAACCAAGGAGCTCTTCTCTATGATGGGCATTGAAGCCATGCACACAAAGGCATGGAGAGTGGGAAAGAAGAGAGAAGGTAGTGGTGGCGAATCTTCTAAGGAGAGAGCACTTATCATTCGTTTCCCCTCCATGGAAGCGAAGAAGGACTTCTTGAAGAGACGTCCTACACTCAAGAAGACGGGAATATTTCTTGGAGATGACCTCACACTCTCGCAACTTGCTCACATGAAAGAAGTTATGCCAGAGATAAGGGCAGCCCGAGAGAAAGAGAAAGTGGCCTTCTATAGAGATGGTAGAGTGGTGATTATGGAGAGGCGCTCTTCATGACGGCGCGAGACCTATGGGACTACACTCAAAGTTGCTACTTGGAATTGTAATGGATCTCTACGTCTTGATGTAGGGGCTTTTGAGGATAGTTTCACTGGGAGGGACATCATCTTCTACTGTGAGACACATCAAGCTCCTGGACAGCCACATGTTACTGGATATCGATGGGAGACAGCTTGTAGACAGGAGACTCGTTCAGAGCATAGAGGACGGGGCTCAGGAGGAGTGGCAGTATTGTTTAGAGAGGAGCTACAGCCACTGATACATATAGTCCGCAGAGATGAGCAGGCTAGGTACATGTGGGTTAGACTGAGGGCAGAGACGGGCAGATATCTCTACATTGCTATATGCTATTTTGCTCCTAGTACATCAGTGTATGCATCACCTAGCGGGCAGTCTCCCTTTTCTATTTTGGATGATGACATTTGGGAGTTCTCCAGGGATGGTGACATCATTTTCCTAGGGGACTTCAATGCCAGGACCGCCCATAACCAGACAGTATTTTATGATACCTCAGAGGAGATGTTGAGGGAGCTTGATGTTAGGGATATGGGCCTATCTAGACTCTCATAGGATGAGGAACATACAGTGTATGGGCGGTATTTGATAGACATGGGGACTGCACATGGATTGGCCATCCTGAATGGCCTACAGAGATTCCCGACATCGGGCGGTTTCACTTGCTTTCCACATAGGCATGGTGCAAGTACAGTGGACTATGTTATGGCTCAGCCCAGTCTCATTCCCTCTGTTCAGGATTTTATGGTAGGCACTAGGCCGGTTGGAATAGCAGTGGATCATGCTATCTTGTCCTTCACTCTCACATTTCAGTTCAGCACCGCTCCATTGGGACAGGTCTCCACACACACTCGTTATACCTTTACGAGGGAGACTGACACCGTGTACACGGATGAGATATACAGACGCTTATGTGCCGAGGAGCCGGGACGGCCATTAGATGAGCTCACTCACATATTGATAGATACGCTTCATGCTGCAGCATCAGAGGCATATCCCCATAGTCAGCCTACACGGAGACGATCTGGGAACATGCCCCAGAACAGTTGGTATGATGATGCAGAGAGATGAGGATGAGATTACAGAGAGAGGTGCTCATGGGTGTTACCACTCACAGACAGTCACGGATTACCTTCCGGCACCTAGTGCGACGGAAGAAGAGAGCTTATCTTGCTCAGTTAGAGAGGGATTTGTATCAGTTATTTATGAGTCGGGACTCAGGAGAGGCATGGAGACTATTCCATGAGCATTCACCATCACCAGCCATTACCTCCACAGAGATTTGGAGTGAGTATGCAGCATCCCTGTACACAGCAGCAGGACAGCCGCCCCTGCCAGACCCACCGGAGCCATGCCCAGAGACATGTGCTTTCTTTACTGCTGAGATGGTAAGGAAAGCTATTGACAGGATGAGGACTGGGAGAGCATATGATCATGATGGTTTGGTAGCAGAGCACTTTATTCATGCCAGAGATATGCTTGCAGAGCTTATTGCTATGATGTTTAACCGAGCCATGTGTGAGGGTTTTCCTGAGACTTGGAATATGTCCACGATTGTGCCTATCTTCAAGTCAGGGGATCCCATGCTTCCTGGGAATTATCGTACCATCATGATTGGTCACACATTGGCTAGATTATATGCATCTATTCTTGAGCAGGAGTTGAGTAGATGGGCAGAGAGAGAGGGCATATGTGCATCAGGGCAGGCAGGGTTCAGGAGAGGTTTCTCCACTCTTGACCATATCTTGACACTCAGAGCTATTATTGAGGAGGGCAGATTATATGGCAGGAGGATTTATTGTTGCTTTGTGGATTTCCGCAAAGCTTTTGACACAGTACCGAGAGCCAGACTGATGCGCAGACTACAGGAGATGGGAGTGCCCACAGAGCTGATTTGGGGAATCATGGCTTTATACAGGACAGTTGTGGGGCAGGTACGTACTACTCAGGGTATATCTGAGATGGTTCACTCCACTATTGGGGTGAAACAGGGCTGCCCCCTTTCTCCCACCTTATTTGGGATGTACGTGGATGAGGTTTCAGACTATGTAGAGCGGGAGGGTGACAGAGGAGCACAGCTAGCAGGGACATGGATTCCACTGTTATTGTATGCTGATGATATTGTGCTGATCTCAGATTCTCCAGAGGGGATGCAACGTCATTTGGATGCATTGCACACGTTTGCACAGGACAATGGATTGTCTGTTAACCTTGGTAAAACCAAGGTGATGGTGTTTAACACCACAGCACAGTGGGTTAGGAGGTCAGTACCCACCTTTACATATGGTCAGGAGACAGTGGAGTATACAGATGCATATACTTACCTTGGTGTGTTTTTCAGTGGCCCACTATTTTCCTTGAGGAGAGCAGCAGAGACCAGATTGACCAGAGCTTATGCAGCATTGGGGAGACTAGAGAGGATGTGTTCGCACGTTCAGTTTCAGGAACCTCGAACAAAGCTCTGGCTCTTTGACACTTTGGTCACTTTAGCCATGCTATATGGAGTGGAGATATGGGGACCCTCAGTGGATCACCACAGCCGAGCTGGTAGCACTGACATATGGAGAGGCCCTTGGTTTCTATGATTTCCCGGATGATTAGGGCCAAGGCCTCCGTACCACATGATATTATCCGTGCAGAGATGGCTGCCCCCCCATTGGTAGTAGAGGCACTCACTCGATCAGTCTCCTTTATGCATAGCACTTGGGCTCTCCCTAGAGACAGATATGCTCGCTTAGCCCTAGAGTCTTCACGACAGTTGGCATCACAGGGAGATGGATCATGTTGGTATGCACAGATGACAGCTTGGTTCCAGTTGCATGGCTTTAGTATGGACAGGCTACCTCCATTTCAGTACTCCCTGGATGCACCCTCCCTCTCTCTCACACGGGCAGAGATTACCAGACTTATCAAGCAGGACTTGATTCAGCTAGACACTAGGAGGACATGGATACAGCCGACACAGGAGCCTGGTACGAAGATGGCTTTCTATAGAGATCATCTTCTCCAGCTCACGCAGGATGGGTTTGTGATTAGACCCAGCTACATGGATACTCATCTTTCTCATGGGGTACGGTGTGCTATTGGTCAGATGCGCACATCCTCACACCAGCTAGAGATTGAGACTGGCAGATTCAGAGGAGTACTAGCTGAGGCCAGGATTTGTCAGCTGTGCCAGATGGAGCCAGAGACAGAGTTACATTACATATGTCACTGTCCAGTATATTATGAGATACGAGGCCGTTTTCACTGCCTGTTTAGAGAGGGTTTTGGACCACTTTCTAGAGTCATGAGATACCAGGATCAGAGATGCCTCGGATTATACTTGCTGGAGCTTCGTAGACATAGAGAGGGTCTCTTGAGAGGGAGGGGATCAGAGAGGGAGAGACACTTACAGAGGCAGATTACAGACTTCTTTCGACCAGAGATTGAGCAGTCAGGCCAGCAGGCATTGTAGCTAGCCCCAGAGTATAGCCGCACTAGAGGTACACTGATTGATCGGGCTATAGAGCTGGGGCGGTCCAGGTGCCCCAAGATGAGAGGCCCATCTCGACACCGGCGGAGACTACAATAGAGGATCAGGACCATACTAGCACGGCATGGGAGACGTCCAGTGAGAGTACTCACCATGGAGGACATTGAGGATATCCGCCATCGACCGATGAGAGACATCTTTGGATAGTGATGTGTATGATGCTTACCTTTGTTGCTGGAGTTTTCCTCCCAGATGTTATCCATTAGGAGCTCCTAGTACCGTACTTTTCCTCATAGTTGTTTCAGTTTCAGTTAGTTGTTTAGTTGTTTTTAGCTTTCTTTACACAGACATTGTATCAGATCCACCTATTGTTGTAACCTTTTTGGTCTCATAGGTCATTTTGGCCTTCTGAAGACGTTAATATATCATTTCATTTCATTTCATTTCATTTCTCTCTCTCTCTCTCTCTCTCTCTCTCTCTCTCTCTCTCTCTCTCTCGTTTGTGGGTGTTACTCTTCTGATCTGTGCTGCAAGAAGTGATAACCTTTTTGAAGTTAATAGGAATAGTTTGCTTTTGAAATGCTAAACTTTGTGTGTTTTAATTTCTTTCTCACAGAACTGGAGCAACAAGAGGCCTTGAAGTATTTGTGGAGCTGGCTTCAACATCACCCCAAGTATGGTGGACAAATCCCAGTGAATCAAGTTCCGGGGTTAAACCATGCCGAGGTAACTTGTATGAACAGGAATGGTCAAGGTTCTATGATAGCAATCAATTGACACTGCCTTGTCAGCAGGTTACACAGCTTTTTCATGAAGCTGCTAAAACGTCTCCAAAGGATGCAGACTTGCACACAGTGCTTGGTGTTCTCTATAATCTATCAAGAGATTATGACAAAGCAATCGAGGCTTTTCGGACAGCTCTCCAGTTAAATCCTAAAGACTACTCGCTTTGGAACAAGCTTGGTGCGACGCAAGCTAACAGTGCCAGGAGTGCTGATGCCCTTAATGCATATCAGGAGGTACCTGATTTCAACTCTTAAAGTGCTCGTTGAAAACAGTAGCAATCTCAAGTTTTAAATCTATTTCCAAACCACTAGTTTCATGATAATTTCCTTTGAAAATGTTCAATTTTGCTGCAGGCATTGAATCTGAAGCCGAACTATGTTCGGGCCTGGTCCAACATGGGAATTAGCTATGCTAATCAGGTTCCATTTTGTTCTTTCCCAAAGATAACCATTATTGAATCTTCATGTTATCCATTGATTTGTATACGCCAGCATTGTCTAGGTTTAGCAAATAGGATGATATTTGATGGTCTTATCATGTTTTTTCTATTCATACATACTCTTATGATTTTCCAGGGTCGTTATGAGGAGTCGATCCAGTTTTATGTGAGGGCATTGTGCATGAATCCGAAAGCAGAGAATGTGTGGCAGTATCTTCGCATCTCTCTAAGGTATTGTTTAAGAATTGTTCAAAAATGGAATTTCTTGTGGCTGTTCTTAAAGTACTGAGCTGGAATCCAAATGCATGTGTGCGTGCGCCTGCGTGTGGGTGTATGTGTATGTTCAGCGCATGTGTGACTGTGTAGTTGGATTTATTTGTGTACAGAACATGTGTGACCACATTTGTGTGTCTCTTTGGATTGACTACAATTATCTCTCAGACCCTCGTGGTCAGGACCAATCAAATCCTCTCTCTCTCTCTCTCTCTCTCTCTCTCTCTCTCTCATATGTGCATGCACACATTCACACTCTTACTCTGGGGACACTTTGTGGATTGTTTGACTTAATTTGTTTGTGGATTGTTTGACTTAATTTGTTTTTCCAGCATTGCTGCAAGAGGAGACTTGTTAGATGCTTGTGATAGCCGAGATCTTGATCTGCTGCAGCAGGAATATCCTTTGTAATACCAGTTGGTACAAAGAGAAGGCATGCATATGAGGAATCAATGGTGATGCAAACTTGCTCATTGATGTTGGTGGGATTGGTATGAAAGAGGTTCATATGCTGTTGTATCATCATCGTATATTTATAAAATGTAATGGAAAGCTTTGTTGGCTATGGCTCTCTTCGATATGATATCTCAAAACATGTTTTGATCATTTTTATATGGTGCGGTGTGCCCAAAGTCATTGTTCTCTGTGTGTGTGTGTGTGTGTGTGTGTGTGTGTGTGTGTGTGTGTGTGTGGAGTGCTGGCACATCGAGAGTCCATGCATTGGGCTTTGATCTTGGGAGAATCAAACTTCACTTTGTCATCGTTATCATCATCCTCTCTCTCTCTCGATAGAAGAAGATGCTACCCCAGTAGGGCTAGCGATAGGACATCTCAGGACAAGAGTGTGCCAGCTAGAAACCTTTATCGCTGCCCCATAAATGCTTGTTTTATGCTGCCCGAGTGATCAAAACAAGGCGTCTCGGCCCTGGATTAGAAGAGCTTGACAGGCACAGGCAGCCAGTGTTTGGACACTGCATTGAGCAAAATATTCATGGTTACACTGCTGAGCTACTTCCCAGCACCATGGACTCAACTTTAGGTTCCTAGTGACACCATCCTGTAACGGAAGGGCAGCTGTAACACGGAAATCTTATCAATCATGAAAACTGAATAAACACATAAGCATGCCAGATAAAAGAAAGATAACAACTGTGCACAATACACCACACTAGGGCCCTGAAGATGGGCTGACTCCCCCCCCCCCCCCCTCTTCCCTTTTTTATGGTTAGATTACCAAAAAAGAGTCTGCTTCCAAATACAACTTTGCGGGTGCCCAAGGATTTTCCATTGGCTAGCACCTATTTCTTCTAGTACAGTATGAAAACAAAACAAAACATATGCTGAATTTGATGTCAATCTTCAGCACCAGAGAGCATTCCCGGCATAAAGCACATGTAGGATTAACCATGGACAGCCCATAGCACTCCCACATCAGCCCGGGATAGCCCTGTATGTTCATCTTCCTCCTGTCTGGCTCACAGAGCAAGTTGACCAGCCTTGAAGGGCTGTTTGCAGCAGTCGACCAGCTCTCAGAAGCCACAAGGGTAGTCGACCAGCAGCAGTTCACAAGCCAGATGGTCTTCGATCAGTAGACGATCTATCCCCCACAAATCGGCCAGCGCTTCCCTGCCTCTGGATTCCCTGACCACCAGCTTCTTAGGGCTGTAAACAGTCGGCCAGCATCAAAAACAGCCACCAGATGAAGTCGACCGGCCTTGGCCACACACCTGGTTGAATTCCGTCGTGGTAGTTAGTGGTAGATGGCTGTAGGAAGCTGTAGAACCAGTTGACCAGCTCCCATGCACGAGGAAGCAGGTGCCCATGCAAAATTGGAGTTCTCCCCCCGTAATAGAGTTCCACCACAGTCGTGTGCTTTTCTAGTCCAGAAGGGGGCGCCTACAAGAGATTGGCCCAAATCTTGTGTAGTGCCCATCTATTGGCCGCCACGTGTATTAAATTGGTCCTGCTCAGTGTGAATAACTTATAAGTTGTCCGGTCACTTATAAGTGAGTGTGGACTTGCACCCATAATTATTAGTATGTGAAATCATAAAGCTGTAAATTGGGTTTTTGGGGACCTACAAAACACATGTAGACCACCTGTCAGTCCCAAACAAGTGTGCACATACATATCCACACAGTGCCCAGGCAAGATCTAGAATGGCCCATGATACTTGTTCGAAAGCTTAGGAAACCGGCCTTCTTTCCCTGGCACTGTGTTATTGTATGCAAACTCAACCAATGGCAACTACTTTTCCCAATCTGACTTCTGCTTAGATACATAGCAAGTCAAGTACGACTGAATTTTCAATTTCACCTTGACCATCCGTTTGAGGATGATACACTGATGAAAAACTCAGTTGTGTCCATATTATCAAACAATGCTTGCCAAAATAAACTAGTGATCCGAGGATCTCTATCCCCCACAATAGATTTGGGCATGCCATGATGTTTGAAAATTTGAGCCGAAAACAAGTGTGCAATGTGCCTGTTTGATAAAACGATCAATGATGGTCAATATTGCGTCATTACCATGTGTCGATCTTGGCAAATCCATAATGAAATCCATGGCAATGCTTTCCCATGGTTCCTGTGGAATGGATAAGGGCTGAAGCAAACCGGGTGTCTTGTGCATGTCAAACTTGACTTTTTGACACACTAAGCACTCATGAACATAAGCTTCAATATCCCTGCGTAAAGCTGGTTAAAAGAAATATCTTTCCAAAGCTTGTGTAGTAGCCAAAATACCACGATGACCTGCATATGGAGGAACATGACACTCTTCCATAACCTTTTGGCGCAATTCTTGCACCACACAAATACGGTTTTGCATCATCAGCAAACCATCTCGAATCGAATAAGATGGGACAACAGTACCATCATTCAAATAAGCCCAAATAAGCTGAAAATCTGTGTCCAAAGAATACATATCCCGCATCCCTGACAAGTCTTGATGATAGGCGGTAGTCCTTGCATGCACTTGGGGCCTGCGTGACAAAGCATCCGCCACCAAATTCTTCTTGCCCGGAGTATGTAAAATTTTGAAATGAAACATAGACAAGAAATTTCCCCACCTTGATGTTTTTCTGAGAGTTTAGGCTATGTGAGAGTGCCATAAACTCTGATGATGTTTTTTAACCATAAATTCAGCCCCCAAAAGATAGTGCTTCCATGTTTGTAGGGCATGAATAACGGCCAACAACTCTTTCTCATAAACCTACAAATACAATTCTGTATGTTGCAGGTGGCGGCTTTCAAAAGCCACTGCATGTCTCTCTTGGCCTCCAAATAATCTTCACATGCATCACACTTGACCACAAAAGGTCTATGCAAGTATAGAATAATAAGAACAGGCCCTGGGATAATGGCGTCCTTCAACGTTTGGAAAGCTCTCCTTTCTGAATCGGACCAACGGAATGCAACTTTCTTCTTTGTTAAGTCATGCAACAGAGAAGCCAAGAAAGTAAAGTGTCGAATAAATCTACGATAGTAAGAACATAAACTAATGAAGCTCTTGACTTGATGAACATTTTGAAGCTCTGGCCAGTCCTTAACAGCTTGAATCTTTGCGGGATCCATGTGTACACCATCTTTCGAAACAATATGGCCCAAATAATGGATCTCTGATAAGAAGAATTCACTCTTCTTTCCATTGATGAAAAGCTTATGTTTCCTCAGCTCTTCAAAAACAATGGCGAGATGTTTCTTTTGCTCACCCTCACTCTTTGAAAAGATAATAATATCATCAAAGAAAGTTCTTGTGAACTTGCGGTGAGGTCTAAAGATTCTGTCCATCATCCTATTGAAAGTGGTGGGAGCATTTGTAAAACCAAATGGCACCACCAAATATTCAGAGCCTGAATGATGTTCTAAAAGCCGTTTTGTGTACATCTTGAGGAACCATTCTAATCTGATGGTAACCACTCTTAAGATCAATGCGACCGAGACAAGCAGCTCCCTCAAGCTTGTCAAGAATGTCATCGATTCTAGGAATCGAAAACCTGTTCTTGATGGTAATCTTGTTAAGGGCCCTGTAATCAACACACATCCTGTATGTCCCATCCTTTTTCTGCACAAGCAAAACTAGAGAACAATAAGGTGAAGAACTGGGCCTAATCAACCCCTTCTCAAGTAGATCATTCACTTGAGTCATGATTTTCTTTTGTTGGGCAGCACTCACCCTGTAAGAAGGCCGGTTAGGGGGAGAGCTACCAGGGATTATGCCAATACAATGATCTTTTGGCCTCTTTGGGGGTAACTGTCTAGGTAGGGAGTCAGCAAAACAATTAGCATAATCACTTAAGAAATCATTCTTATCTTGATCTACGAGATTTATAACATCATGCTCAACATCATCATGTACAAAGACTAAGTAAGAACAACATCATGCTCAACATCATCATGTACAAAGACCAAGTAAGAACAAGCTAATTTCTTTATTGCCTTGGAAATAGAAATGTGGCTGACAATGGGTATGGTACTACCAGTAGTATCCGCATTAATACAAACTTCCCTATCCCTATGAGTAAACATAACTTTCTTCTCTTTGAGCAAAATCTTGGGATCCAAATGATAATGCCATGGCATCCCAAGTATCACATCACATCCCATAAGTGGTGCTACGAGGAAGTCTTCATGATCCAAATATCCTTAAATCTATATGCAAAGCTTCTGGATGATGGGAGCGACTTTGACTTCCGTGCCCTCAAAGGCAACAGTTGCATGGAAGTCCATGTCCAATTTCTCAGGCTTTAGCCCAAGAGCAGTAGCCATTTGAATGGAAATAAAGTTACATGTAGAGGCATTGTCAAAAAGGAATAACTGTTTGATCCTTTAACTTGCCCCAAGCTTTGCATAAAATTCTGCTCTTTGGCTCATGTGTAGTATTACCCTGAACATCGGGTATAACATTCACACTCGGCTTTGCATCCTGCATATTATTCATTTTGGCATTCTGGGGACACTGAGATTTCATGTGATCCTTGCTCCCACATAAGAAGCACTTCCCTTTCTCATGCAATAAAAAATGTGTTGTTTTGACAACTTAGGATCATCCTTTTTACCCCTCGGCTTCTTTTCTGAGCCCCCTTTTGCATCCTTAGACTCATTACGAATAAACTTAGGTGGTTGTCCACCCTTTTTTTGCTCGTTTCCAGCTCTGAATTTTTCCTTATATGAGCCAAATTCTTGTCTTTTTGATGCTCCCTTGCCATGTAGCTCCTCAGAAATAGTAGTTGAATATATGAGCTCCTGTAAAGTGTTGGGGGGATACACTGTAAGGTCCTTCTGAATGATTTTTTGCAGCCCTGACTCAAACTTTCTTCTCTTCTCATCCTCACTAATCATCATGAAAGCTGTGACCTTGAGAAGAATCCATGAAAACTTTGAGACATAAGAGGAAACAGACTCGCCTTCATCCTGTGTTAGCTAATCCCATTCCTTTCGTACACCCTTTTCGAAGTGAGGAGGAAGGAACTGATCATAGAATTGCTCTTTGAAAGCACTCCATGTACGAGTAGCTGTCCTATCCAAGAGCTCTGCCATCCACCAATCACTTGTAGTCTCTTTAAGATGCATACCCACATGCCTGAGCATAGATTTCTCTGTAAAGTCCTCAGTGCAAAAGGCTATTTCGAATTGCCTTATGAAAGCAAGTGCCTTGGTGGTATCCAGCTTCCCATTATAGCTCTCGAATTTGATGTCCTTGTTCCTTGACTTGAACTCTTTGGCATTCTTGCTCTGACAAGCATCCCGACGCTCTAGAACATCCTTCTTCGTCATGTTTACAATGGCGACGGTGCCTAGGTCTAGGGCTGATTTCCCGTGCAACACCTTCCACTTTGGATGGAACTCTGGGAGTAGGAACATACCTAGAAGGTGGAAATATCAGCGAGAGTGCATGAAGATCTTCTGCTTCTCTCATATGGGCTGAAAACTCCTCATCATCTGCTCGAGCTACATGTCGATGTACATCATCTCCTCGGGCTGCATGCCCTCTAATCTTAGTTGCATGGGCTGCATTCCCCCTCATAACATCTGTTTGGGCTGCGTGCCCACTTACATCACTTGCTCGGGTTGCATGCCCTCTCACATCACTGGTTCGGGCTGCATGCCCTTTCACATCATCATCAAAATTCCCTTCAGGGGATAGGTTGCGAGGTTGTCGTGTGAAGACCCACTTGCCCTCATCATTGGAAACAGCATCTCCACGACTTTTCAAATAGGCAATAGCCAACTCTCGAGGTTTGTCAATTCCCATATGTTGTACAATTGCATCAAATGCGACCACATCAACCTTAACCTGAGACTTTGATTCAATAACCTTATGTACATCCCGGTCCCTTTGTAAAGCACGGAGCTCTTCAAGCTCATTCATCAAAGCATCAAGATCATGTTGATCCTCAGCCCTAGCAAACAATGGTGGATCGTTATCTGCCAAAGCCCCAACATGGTCCCTATCTCTATCCTCTTCCCGCATGCAGTGAATACGGGTCATCGAGTCCTCCAGAGAATGATCTGACTGGCTGGCCATGATGTATTTACCAGATTTTCAAAAAGAAAAGAATTTCCGTGCCTCGGAATCGCTCTCTACCATCTTTCCAAGTATGATACTGAATAGACTGCAAGGGTGCAACAATGCCCCTACACAGACAGGAGGGCCACATAGTCTTTCCACATGCTCACTGTTGCTTAAACCAAAGGTAACCTCTTTTGAGGTGCGACAGTAAAATGAGGGCTACCTCATAATCCCAACCTTCTCTCACGGATAATGACTCCTCACATCCATATCCGGAATCATAAAAGGCACAAGCTTCGTAGAAATACCAATGTAATGGAAGGGCAGTTGTAACACGGAAATCTTATCGATCATGAAAACTAAATAAACACACAAGCATGCCAGATAAAAGAAAGATAACAACTTTGCACAGTACATCACACTAGGGGCCAGAAGATGGGCTGAGCCCCCCCATCCCCCCCCCTTCCCTTTATGGTTAGATTACCAAAAAGGAGTTTGCTTCCAAATACAACTTTGCGGGTGCCCAGGGATTTTCCACATGCTAGCATCTATTTCTTCCCGTACAGTATGAAAACAAAACAAAACATATGCTGAATTTGATGTCGATATTTAGCACCTAAGAGCATTCTTGGCATGAAGCACATGTAGGACAACCATGGACAGCTCATAGCACTCCCACATCAGCCCGGGATAGCCATGCATCTTCATCTTTCTCCTGTTTGGCTCACAGAGCAAGTCGACCAGAAGCCACAAGGGAAGTTGACCAACAACAGTTCACAAGCTAGATGGTCTCAGATCAATAGAGGATGTCTCTCCCACAAATCGGCTAGCATTTCCCTGCCCTTGGATGCCATGACCAGTAGATTCTTAGGGCTGTAAACAGTTGATCAGCATAAAAAACAGCCACCAGATGTAGTCGACTAGCCTTGGCCACACACTTGGTTGAATTTTATTGCGGTAGGTAGTGGTAGATGGCTGTAGGAAGCTGTAGAACCAGTCGACCAACTCCTCCCATGCACCAGAAAGTAGGCGCCTACAAGAGATTGGCCCAAATCTTGTTGCAAAAATGGAGTTCTCCCCCCATAATAGAGTTCCACTGCAGTCGTGTCCTTTTTTGGTCCAGAAGGGGGCGCCTACAAGAGATTGGCCCAAATCTTGTGTAATGTCCATCTATTGGCCGCCACATGTATTAAATTGGTCCTGCTTAGTGTGAATAACTTATAAGTTGTCCGGTCAATTATAAGTGAGTGTGGACCTGCACCCATAATTATTAGTATGTGAAATCATAAAGCTATAAATTGGGTTTTTTGGGGACACTTACCACCTACAAAACACATGTAGAGCACCTGTCATCAGTCCCAAACATGTCCAAGCATGTGTGCACATACATGTCCACATGGTGCCTAGGCGTCCCCGGCCCATGGACAACACAGGCAGTAATCTCAGGCATTGTCCAGGCAAACAAAACAAGTCATCCAAATATAAAATCAAAGTCATGCACACACATGATTGCAGCTAGTCTAGAAGAAACACCTATCTGCTTAGTTGTATCAGGTAAAATGTCGAGGGATCCTTTCGAATCGTTCCTAGAACATAAATACAGAAAATCACCAGGATAGCCAGTCCTAGGGAATCACATCATGTCAGGCTCCATGAGCCATACATGTACACCATGTCAGGCCCCACAAGCCACACATGTACTATCACGTCAGGCTCCATGAGTCATATATGTATTGTCATGTCAGGCTCCATATGCCATACAGACACACCATGTCAGGCTTCACCAACCATACATGTATGTCATGTTAGGCTCCATATGCCACACATGAACAGAAGAAAACAGAAGGTGTGAGAAATTTTGTGACACCACACACTTTCTTTAGGGCTAGTCACTGTTTTTTGGTTTTGATTTAAATGCCAGTGGATTATGTTGAAGTGACACCATCCTTTGTTCCTCACACTTCCTTTATGGCTAGCCACCGTTTTTTGGTTTTTGATTTAAATGCTAGTGTGCATGATCATGTGCCAGTGGATTATGTTGAAGGCGTTTCTCACTCTCTAGAAGGTGTTCTCACATGGCTTATATGAGTAAAGTGGTTCTTATCATGTGGTTTGATTTCTTGCTCATGAATTTTTACAATCGGGATTATCTAAAGAGTGTCCACCGATGGGGCCCCTAAAGAGGTTCACATGGGGTTCTTCTCATTAAGGCTCCCTCTTATCAAATTTCACACCCTTGGTTTTAGTACAAAATGGCTCCAAACATTCTGCACCCAACAAGTCTTAATATTTGTGCAGATCCCATACTTCAAACTGCACGTTTAGACCTCAAAAATGGTTTCCTTCGACAACTAGTATGGGTTAGGTTGGAATCTGATTATGATGGAAGCCATTCTTGCAGTACATCTTAAAAATCGATAAATAAATTATGGCCATGTGTGATAGGAGATTGACCTAGCCGATTAAGCAAAATAATAGACCTAATGTCATTTGTATTATTTAGATTTAAAAGGTAGGGTAGAAGGTCATTGCTTACAGTACGTAGTCGTGCCCTCCTTGAAAACTTTCAGGGAAGAGAGTTGTCTTTTGGATTAACACATCCCTTGAAAGGGCTATCATCAATAAGCAATGTATTCTTCTTATTGCAAATATCTTGGCACTGATTCCAAACCTTGAGTAAAGGCACTCTCCTGAGAACGGGAGAAAACCTCATGCTGCCATGCATCAGTGATCCGCAGTGTCATACAAAATCGCTCCCAAGCTGCAAGCTCCGTGCCCTGCACTGTAACATGACTGCCTCCCACCCTATCGGCCAGGTCCTCAAGCATGTTGAAGTCTCCCCCAACACACCAATGTGCGGCCTCGGGCAATGCATCTGTAACAAGGGTCCACAACTCTGCTCTGGCACTAGCGTGATTGGGCGCATAGACATTGAGCACACCAATGTGCTCATCATGCATCCTCAGAATAACATACTGCGCTCTACCAGGCACAATGACCCCGCGATCCACAATGGCCTGCCGCGATGCATCCGCAATGACGATACATACTCCTCCTTGCCCTCCCAAGGGGCCAAAACCTGCAGACCAAAAATTGTCCCATCTACCAGGCATCACCGAACCATATCTCCGAATCCTGCTCTCACTCAAATGGTGCTCCTGCATCACTATGCCCACATGCGTTAAGGGATGCTTCCCATCCCACTTAATCTCCTCTATTAATGATTTCTCAAAGGGTGTTCACATATGGCTTTGGTGAGCGTACTAAGTTGTTTTACGTGGCTTAATCTCTTAAGGTTATGGGGGTTCACACACATGGAGGCTTCCACACACAAACCTTATCCTTCTTGCAAAGGTGTTACACATGGTTTAGGGAAGGATTCACTAGAGTTTATATGGAATCTAGGTGGTCTGGGTCTAGTAACACACATGAATGTGGTTATATCCCCACTTTAAGTGTACCCCCATGGAGTTTTTCCAATTGATTGGTATTCTTCACATGACTTGGGAAATATATGAGCATGTATAATATAAACAAGTGTTCTCCCATAGAGTTTCTTAAATTGATTGGTATTCACATGACTTGGGAAATATATGAGCATGTATAAGCAAGTGTTCCTTTTGGTGCGTGTCTAGTAAGTCAAGGGTTTAAGAGAAGCCTACAAGCCAAGGATGTTGTATGTTTTTACCCTGGTCTAGTTAGATCCATAAGTCATACTCCATAGGGGTAGTTACCATATCTCATAAGATTTTTTTCTCCATCGCATTTTTTTGGCGATCCTATTGTAGAGGGTTTCTAACCTCTTGTGAGCATCAATAAAATCTTTATTCACCATTTCAACAACTTTCCATCCTTGCGTGCTGCTCGAACATGATGGAGTACTAGTTTATTTGGCTTCAACATGCCTACAAAATCATTCACCTCAAAAATAAAACCTAGACTCAATAAACATTCCTTCATCCCTAAGGGACCTATTGCAATCTTAAAAAAACCATGGTGCATCTCCTCGGACACCTATAACTGAACGGTCCACAAGTGTGTAAGACCGTGTTACTGCAAAACTACACAAAGTGTTCATAAATCCCATTTTGTTGCTACCTTCTCCCTTTGAAGCGTGGATTTGGAACCACCTTTGTAGCATTCTTCCTTAAGAGCTCCACATTATTTTTGCTAGATACCTAAAACAAGTAATCGTGATGTAGGGATTTGTTCTTCTAATTGCCTAGTTGGAATCCTGCCTCCATTGTAGCATTCTTTCTTAAGAGCTCCACACTGTTCTTGCTAGATTCCCAAAACCAGTAATGGTGATGTAGGGATTTTGTTTCAGGAATCTTTCTGCAAGTACAAATTTAAACCACATACTCACAATAACTTAATTAAATTGAATAGAGAACACTAGAACGGAAAAATACTTCACCACACAAAACACAACGATTGGGTGCAATCTCTCCCGCGTCGTTATGTGGCTCCTCCTCACACGTGATATGTATGTCATTCATATTTTTAGCCCTTGGAGCCAATAATAACACCTTTTTCACTTTTGGACTTTGGTTTTGCGTATAAATAATCTTTTCAAAAGTTTCTAAAGTTTACACACGACAAAACCTTTGTCCAATGATAAATACTAATGGGCCTATTCACAGAACTACTTGTGCATACACGCACTTAGAATAATCTTGTGCACATTCACACATAAAATAATCTTGTACACTCGCACATAGAATCTAGCCGCATGATAGGTTGCAAATGATTAAGAAAATTCTAATACATGATTAGCACATGATCTTCATCTTCGTACCATCGCTTAATCCACCATCCATACGACATCTCAATCGGTACCCTTATATAGTGCGACACTTTAATCAGTACCCTCACATATCTTATTACCTATACTTAGACATAATTCACGTTAGTTAGACAATAAATTGAACACACCAGTCAATCCCAACACTGTCACGAGAAATATGTAATAACTATAATATCAAATCACATGTATCAACTGTCATGGTATACATGGGTGTTCCCAACATAAATAAGAAATATAATTTCTAATAACTCGAGAGTGATTCTCATAACATTCCCCTTGCTTGGGTTGAAACTGTCCTCAGTTGTGTAAATCCATGAGAGAATGGCTTTATTATTGGTGTGGAAAACTTGACAATAGTAGTGATGATAGGCAACAATCTAATCAAATGATGTCCCATACCACTAGATTAATTCCACATATCACTCCTTCAAAATAGAAGTTTGAGACGGAGTGGCGAGTTTCTTCTCAAACTTAAATTTCGACACAAAATTTTTTTGAAGTTTTTTTTTTGAAATCTTATTCAAAAGGTTGAGACAGTTTTGAAAAAAAAATATTTTTTTAAAATTTAAAAATTATAGCCTCTCTTAGGATGTTTATAATTTTTTGAATTATGAATCTCTTGGTAAACTTGTTATAATGGAATTTAAATATTTCTTTAGTTATTCAATTTGACCTCATCTTAATGTTTAATCTATAGTTTGCTAGGATTTACTATTTAGGCCTTTAGGTTATAGAAATGATAAAACAAATGTAAAAATAAGTGTGCATTGTTTACAAAAAAAAGTCAACACCCACGGTTTGATAGTGTCTTGATGATGATATCCTCTTTCTTGAGATGTTTATCATCGGTTGTGGGTGTAGATAAGGACTTGTTCTTCTTTTTTGTCGGACAATCTTTAGCATAATGTCCTTCTTGACAACATCTGTAACATGTAATGACATATTTCATGGAATTTTATTATTAATGGAGCCATACGTGTCTATTTTCTTGAGACGTTTGTCATCGATTGTGGGTGTAGATAAGAACTTGTTCTTCTTTTTCATCAGACAATATTTAGCATAATGTCCTTCTTCTTGACGACATCTGTAACATGTAATGAAATATTTCTTGGACTTTTATTAATGGAGCTATACATGTCAGTTTTCTTGAATTTGTTAACTATTTTATTTCTTTTCTATTGCTTTATGCTCATACGTTTTAAAAGTTTCTTCTGAAATTCTCTTCGAAGTTTCTGATCTTTATATAAGAATTCGCGAAGAGAGTCAATCTACTCTTGGATTGTGGGACGTTGTGGAAAATCTGCTATAGTTGAAACTTAAGCAATGACAAATATTTTGATGAGAAGGGCATTAGGAAATACATATCTCATTGTTTTGGTGTCGTTGAAATAGTCTAGCCAAAAAAAATGGTACTTCAATATGTGAATCTACATACTTTCTATGCATAAGAAGTATAAATTTTCTTTTATATAAAAAATAAATATTGAGGAAAAAAGGAGAAAAACAACTAATATTTGATTTTTAAAAAAAGTTGCTATTGCAATAGTACTGAAAAACAACAATTCAACTGAAACTTCACATCATAAAAATAATAATAAATTGATTATTGATATCAAGGTAGGAGTGACTTACTTTAAATTGATGAGTTGTTTGCTATTAAAAGAATGAAATTTAAAATTGATAAAAATGTTAACTATAACAAGATTAAAAATCACTTTTTTAATCCTCTAATAATGGATGTGATTAGATACAATTACTTTCTTGGGTGGTAACTTGGATTTAAGATAGTGAAAACGAGTAAGAAATTCCTCATCAGATATTGTTGGGTCGTCTTCTATGCTATATCCCCGAATGACTTTTAGGTATTCCATGACCTGACAAAAATGGATGTTCGGAGCGAAAACTCTGGTGTTGCCGATAGGTATCATGATGAAGAATTCATTGTTCGCATGTCCAAATGTTCGACCATTCGTCATTTTGTTTATTATTAAAAATTCATAGTAATTGCTAAAATAGAGTGCCATTTCATTCAGATAAATAAGCTAATCGACTACACACTGACATGAGTCTTAGAATTTTCGAGGGTGGATATAAGGGTCATGTCGAGATGTCCGAGTCATAGTGCTATAGACAAAATAATTTTGGCAATTGGAACTTTCCTATTTTTAGGATAAAGAATTCCATTAGGATCTTCACTTTTATTGGTGTAGTCTCTTACATCTATTTTTGTGTGAATTGGGACCTCTTTGATTTGATGTTAGATTTTACTAAGTGAATGGACAATAGATTGAATAACTTTCAATAAATCCAAAATTTAAACATAATATAACATAAAAATAATGAATGACTAGTATTAATCCTGCAGTCTTGATTAACTTGATGAAATGAAGACACGAGTTTAACTATTTCACTATAACACTCTCTTTCAGTATTAAGATTTAAAATCCTAGGCATAGGTGAGTTAATGTCAAATGAAATTTCTTGAGAAACGTCGTAAGTGGTCGCTTAAGGTCATAAGGAAGGTCTCTAAATTAGGTAGGACTTAGAGGTTGCTATGACTTTCAAAGAAATGATTTCGGTAATAAACTTTGTCACATGTAAACAAAAGAAATAGGACATAATAAAAAATGATATCGTACAAAGTCTTACTGAAAGGGGAAGGAAGTGACTAGATCTTAATACTGAGCCTAAAAGTAAAAAAATTGTATTTAAATTAAAAACTTGAAGTGAATGTAATTTAACTTATCTCAAACTAAACTTGAATGTGATAGTTGGAATACTTATTCTCACAATGGATACACTCCATGGCTTAATTCCATTAATTCTTGTAGCAGTGCCTTCATAAGGTATAAAGGGCACACGTCTCTTAAACTTGAACATACAACCCTATGGCCATAAATTTTCAATTAACACATAAGTCTAAGAGAAAGCCTTTAAAAGTTTGGCTCTTAAAGTTTCACAATGGAAATTTTTTCCTAGTTGTTCCACCATCTCTTAGCCTTTAGAAGGTCTTAACTTATGAGTACATAAGTTAAGTAAAAATAAGTAAATAAACCTCTTAGACCATATTTCAATTTAGTTAATCTTTAATCCCAATGCTAATTAACTGCTATAGAAGAGCTCAAAAAGTAATTTCTCTCTTTTTCCTTCAATTTTCTTGAGAACCCACCATAGCCATCCATTATAGAAATCTGACTCTTCTGCTGGTTTAACAATCCAACAAAGTGACATTAGGAAAATTTTGGACGCAACTTTGGGCCTTTTTCCTCTAGAGAGAGAAAGGCTTTGGACCAAGAGGAAGAGAGCCACCGTAATGGAACTTTTGATAATCAGACGTTTTTCATATATTCTTTATATGAATATATTGTTATTAAAGAAATACAAAATGCATTTGACCACACTTTATAATGTCATTTCTTTAATATATATGAAAATTAGAGGAGTGTTGTCAGCTCATTTAATAAATCTCAGCTCATTTGACCACACTTTATAATGTCATTTCTTAAATATATATGAAAATTAGAGGAGTGTTGTCAGCTCATTTAATAAATCTCAGCTCATTTGACCACACTTTATAATGTCATTTCTTTAATATATATGAAAATTAGAGGAGTGTTGTCAGCTCATTTAATAAATCTCAGCTCATTTAATGAACGGTTTTCAATCTAAAAATTTTCCTCGTTCAGCTCATTTAATAAAAGTACTTTTTTCCTCTAAAAATTTGAAATGTTCTCTTCGAAGTTCCTAGCTCATTTAATGAATGGATTTCCCTCTAAAAATTTTGCACGTTTTGGAGGTTATCTCTTCTTCCATCTTCTTACATCTACTTTTATTTTCTATTTGCTTCAATGGAAACCACACGTCCTAGCCGTCTTGCTCCTCTACTAAAGATATTATAGTATACAACAACTTTGATATGGATAATCAAAGGTAGATTCCTACCATAATCTCTATCGGTAGTTGGATTATGTTGCAGACGAGGAAGTAAAAAAATACAAAGAATGAGTTCATCGACACTTACAAAGGGAGAGTTCAAGATTTCAAACTCTCTGACATAGGTAGGAGCATTAAGAAAGTCCTTATACAAAATGCCTACATGCAGAACTGCGTCTGCAACATTTGCCTAATGGAATCCCACTCCATAGACTAAACTGTAAGTAAGTGTTTTTTTGAAATATTTTTACATTATGTTTATGTAATGTGTTTTATTTCTATACTTATGCTTCTCTTGTATTCGTCTGTATAGATATATATCCTTCAAACTTGGTTGACTCTAGCAGCCTATAGATAGTATTGTGGGAATCTTCGATGCTTTTCATGCATCTATTAGTGAGCAACTATACAAAGAAACATCAAGCAGGTCTTTGGCAAAGAGAGGAGTTTTCTTTTATAATGAATTTTACACAGCACCTCATAGTGTTACAGATTATGGATCTTTGAAAGCATTACCACTGCCTTCATTTGATAGTCCAGAATGGCCAATACTAATAGCACAAACAAGTGAGTGCTTTAGATTAAAAATATATCAAGACGTGTAGAGGTGTATAAAACCAAATGTAGCAAGTCGTTAGGTGAAAATCGTTGTCTTTATGCCATTGCATATTTTTGTCGACTTCTTTTATGATGAGGAGGTCAAAATAACATCGTCAATGTTTATCTATAAATTAGAGAAATGTTTGGATTTCTTAGATCAAAATTGGGATGTGAAAGAATTAAATGGGGCTACCTGCGAAATCCAGAGGAAATCTATTGTTTGTAAATATATGATTGGCTCCCATAATTTTATTTTAGCCTTTCATTATATGAGATGGCATTCTGTCAATGGAAAACTTGTAGCAATTGATCAGGACTTGGAGGATGACATTGAAAATCCAATGATGTTATTAGAGGTATGGTTTGAACATGAGCTCTTGATAGTACTCAATATAAGGTCAAATATCTCACTATGTGAAGTGAGAACAGAATTGGCAAATGAGGATGACCTACAAGTGCCTGATGATTATGTGTTCAAGTGCAACGACCATAAGCTATGTTATTCAATCTAACCTCGAAAAAGTATTCATTTCAAAACTATGCCATAATCACTATTACTTATATACATTACTTTGATTTTTGGAAATAGGTACCAAGGAGAAGAAAGGACCATTCAATGTAAAGACATTACAAGGAAGCAAGTTTTCGTGGTGCAAACGACCATCTCATAGAGATAAATCATTAAAAAATGGAGATAAATGTATTTTTGACAGCATATATTTTTGACAGCATGACAACATTTTGTATTTCTCAGAGCAATAGAAACTAAGACAAATATTCTACATTTTCTTATTGGATGTTTAAAACATTGATAGCATGTTCTTTTTTTTCTACTACGAAGCATGCTCTTGGGTGTGGGAAGATTCTTGTTGTTGGGGTGGTGAAGCTTGTCGTTGAGGGGGTGCTTGCTCTTCAGGATGCTCTTGGGGGGTGGTTGCTCTTCTGGATGCTCTTGGGGTGGTTGCTATTAGGGATGGGAAGCTTGCTCTTCTAGAATAGAAGCTTGTTGTCGTTTGCGGGGTTGAAGCTTGACTTTGTGCTTGGGGCAGTGGCGCGGTTTGCTGTAGTTGGGATCTCGAAGCTTCCAAATCGATGTCTTCAGATCCATCAGATTCTGGAAGCTCGATAACCAACCTGTCGACTTGGTTTGGTGGTACTACTGTGGGCGGTGGTTCTGGTCGTGGCCGTGGTGGAGGGGGCACAATC
Source organism: Cibotium barometz (assembly GCF_041138505.1). Classification (NCBI taxonomy): domain Eukaryota; kingdom Viridiplantae; phylum Streptophyta; class Polypodiopsida; order Cyatheales; family Cibotiaceae; genus Cibotium; species Cibotium barometz. Next base: position 20,878,965 of record NC_141096.1, on the reverse strand, counting down.
GCAACAGGGATATTAGGCGACCGATCCTGAATGTTGATAATAATACGCTCAATGGTCTCTTTCTTGAATAGCCCTAAATCGACATCGGAGTATTCTGATAATCGTGGATTCTACAGAAAGCAAAAAAAATAGACGTGCCGTCAAAGAATGAGGAAGGAAAGTAAGATATCATTAAAAAAAAAGAGCATGCCTACATTTTCTGTGGGCAATGAGAGAACTAAGTGTAGCAACAACTTTGCGTTGTAGCACACCCTCCAACCGCAACTATGGCCATCGTGTGCTGCGAGACTCTGCATCTCACAATCCTTGTGTGTTCTAGCAGTGGGTCCTAGATTATGCCCTCGAGACCAGTTATTAGCTTTCTAATTGATCTGCCCAAAACAGTACTATTGTCAATACTGAAAGTTCTCTCCCTACTTCTCCCTCTGTCTCTCTGTCTGTCTGTCTGTCTCTCTCTCTCCAACTCGTTTATGATATATGAATAATGATTGTGTGGACTTATTGTCTCACGGTTCCATGGAATCCTTCACTTGAATTGGCCAAGTAGGAAGTCTTGGATTCTATATCGTAAAGGATCAAACTCTAATGTGAACTACAACATGCAATGAGTATGAGAAGTAACATAAAAAATATATAGTAAATTTAGGTCACAATACTAAGACTATAAATGAGATTGCATGTCACTTACTCTTCATTGTATGCCATTATAATTATTTGAGCTACATCAAAATTTATCGGACTAAACCATGGACAACATCAACCATTGAAGTATGTTGTGCAGTAAGAACCAAGGAAAGAAGGGAATCTACAATATATACACGATTTTGAGCATTGAATATGGGAGATTTGATATAATCAGGCCGCATAAGAAAATTACATTATATCAGTTAGTTTGGACAAGCAAACCACTTTACAATCAAGATGATGACAAGGACGTAGCAAACCTTAGAATTGCTATCATAATTCTATCATTGACCTCCCTTAAAACATTGGATAAAATAGCAATCTCCTCCGCATCGAAAAGGGAAAAATTGCGCGGTGCCTCGTACACCGGAAGTCTAACATGAAATGAGGGGACAAAATAACTCAAAGCTTTAACATTTGACTTATGTATTTCCCAAATAGCCGCTTTCTTCATCCGCAATTCTTGGAGTTCCTGCATCTTGGCTTGGTCTCGAATCCTTTTTGGTGCGTTGAGCCTTGTGTCATGAGAATGACTAGGCTCTGTCACTTCTGTGATCTTAATTTTTTTTGTCAAAGGAGGGATTTTCAAAATTCCTTTCATTCTTTTGTAACTAAGTAGGATAGGCTCCAGCGTACTATCATATCTAAAAACCTGAGCAAACGAAGCGAGTTCATGTCTTTCAGCATCACATTGATTTTGTGTGCATGCGCGGCAAGGACGTAGCTATCCTGAAAAATTCGACAAGCCAGTCTTCCGCAGCCTCTTGCAAACATCCTAGGGAAGATGCCTGCCAATGCATATTAATGCCAAAATCCTCGCATATCGACCTAATAACTACGCGCTAGAATGGCAACTTTGGAACCGCACAATGCATATGTTTCTCCACCTTCTTTAGTTCAAGAAGGATGTATCTATGTTGCTCGTATCTGCGTCTATGTTGCTCGTCTCCTCATTGAGCGCAGTGTAGACATTTTCTTTCTCGAAACAGCTTTTTTTAAAACCTATTTTAGGATCATTTGTATGAGAGCCTTGCGGTCTTCTTCGTATGCACCATCTGAAAATAGTCATAATGTTACATGATAAGTTTTCTCAATAAATATATAGGACAATAAAATAGCAACAAATCACTACAGCGCGATATGGGCACATCAGATACAATCACCATACAATCCTCGCGTTGTAGTGATTTATCACGCATAGCCCTTCAAAACACGCGATATGGGCACATCAGATACAATCACCATACAATCCTCGCGTTGTAGTGATTTATCACGCATAGCCCTTCAAAACACAAAATAAGACAAAAACTATTGAAAAAGATAACTTGGATAACAAAATAGCTTCAAATCACTACAACAACGTGACATGGGTACATTAGACAAAATCTACATCAACTCCTCGTGTTGTAGTGATTTCTCACACAGAACCTTTCATTTGACAAAATAACACATAAACAATACACCCAACAATACCTATGACAATAAAATAGCTTCAAATCACTACAACGCGATATAGGTACATCAAACCTAATCGTCATACCCTCCTCACATTGTAGTGATTTCTCACACAGAGCGTTTCATTTCACAAAGTAACTTATGAAAATAAGTGATAGATAACATACACGACACAAAATAATGAATAGGACAAGAAAGTATGTCCAAATCACTATAACACAATATGGCTACATAAAAAAAAATCATAATTCATTCTTCGTGTCGTATAGTGATTTGTCAGACATTTCCTTTCATTTGACCCAATATCTAATGAACGTAGGTAAAACATGACATATATGATTGAATATAACATTTAGGACTAGTAGTGATTGCTTGATAACTCACCAAAGAATCACGCAAGGAAAATCTTGAACAGATGTACGCTTGCTTGATGAATCACAGAGATGGCGTAGATGAAGCACGATAGAGGAATACATGCAGCTGAAGGCTGTCCAGAGGAGGCAAAATTGAAACGGGGGCAAAAGACAAGGACACCTGGGGAAAATAAAAACAAGGGTACATACATGAAAGATGTGGACCACATTTACCGAGGACAAGTACGACATTTATCGGGAATGATAACAGTGATGATACATGTCAGACACATGTGCGGAGGAGTACGATTACACATGCGAAAGAGCATGTCAATGGGGACACGTGTCAACAACATGTGCGAAGGAGGATGTGGGGCTGTACTCATTATGATGATTATGACCAATCCATTTTTACACCTATCATCAACACATGCGCAAAGCACGTGGTCTGCCATCATGCATGTCTGCCATGTGTATAGACCATTAGTTTTCGTGGATAAAGCTGACCCACATTCATTATTCGTTGCTTCTTGCTCTCCTGCAAATTTTCTCGCAGTTGTGATCGACACGTTGCTTCTTGCTCTCCTAGTGAATTTGGCGGTATGTTTTCAAAGATTTTTGCGTTTTGATTTGGCCAAAATTGTAGAGGCACAGCTGTTGATTCTTTTCCATAGAACAAGGACTATCCGGGATTTACTTCATCTATCGTACCATAACGGAATTGAGTCTCATTTTAGGGATCCATCAGTCCAGCCTAACCCCATCCAGTCCCATGGGTTAGCCAACCACCCAACCACTGTAGTGATAGGATCCATTTAGGAATTGGGTTATGTTTTGTCTCCGGGTACCACGGAAAAGAGTTCCCTGGCCCCCTTCATGCAAACTTCAAGATAGTCACACCACTTACACACCCAATATGAAATTGCCTTTTTCACAGATTCAGCTATCTTTAAAACAATCTTTTAATGAAACCATAGTATCACTGATCACAATCCTCCAAAATATCTGGTTGAATTCTAATTTCCAATCATTCCTTCATCGATGTACCTATGGCATCATTGGCAACTAGAACGCTCCACCTATCCACTCAGGGGCCTTTTCAATAGTTCCTAGCTCATAGTACTCGGAAATATATTCACTTATAAAAAACCAAATGGACTCTCCATTGAAGATCAGCAAGATCAACCAACAGATCCATATAAAAGAGCCATGGACTCATCCGAAAGGACCACCAAGGTCAATCAACCAGATCCATACCTGAATTGAGAAAACAACTCTTGCTCCTTGTTCCAATATCTTCCTCGATACACGCGTGGGTATCTTTGGCGACCCAGAGCCCGAGCACCGTATGGTCAGCACCCTCTAGGATCCTTCACAGGTCACCTAGCGCTTCACTCATAGGCCGCTTCCTTGGTCCCTCATCCACCATTTAAATCGAACCGAAGCATTCTAAAAAGTGAAAGTGATCAATATTAAGACAATTTTTCCCTTTCATTCTCTCTCTCTCCATGTGACATGGCTGAGGGGGAGACCTCTCGGCTACACTCATTATCCCCATGCTTGATAATTTGGAGAGTGGTATACTATATATTAGGGGGGGTTGATGCTCCTCTCATATTCCACGTTTCTTGGTATTCCGTGATGGGATCCCATGGATAGTTTTGTATCATCCAAGTGAGATAGATTTGTTTTGCTTATATTTTATTTTTCATTCACGTAATAAGATATGTCATGGACATCATTGTATCACTTTGGTCTCATAGGCCTATTGGGTCTTTAGTACATGCTTAATATTCTTTTAGTAACACTTAATATTATTTCTTTTAGTACATGCTTAGTATTATTTCTCTCCCATTCTGTCTCTCTCTCTCTCTCTCTCAAACCTCTCCCATTATCTATCTATCCCCTCTCATTCCTCTCATGTTCCATGTTTCTTGGTATTCCATGATGGGATGCCATGGATAGTTTTGTATCACCCAAGTGACATAGCTTTGTTTTGTATCACCCAAGTGAGATAGCTTTGTTTTGTTTCTATTTTATTTTATGTTTGATGATGAGATATGCATGCCCATTGGATCTTTAGTATATGCTTAATATTCTATTAGGACATTTTGAAGGTCATTTGGAGGGCCTTGTAAGAAATTCACTAATTTCTAATTTCTCTCACTAGAGAAAACTTTAAAAATACCAAAACGTCCAAATATCAAAATGTATATATTATTCCAAATTACCATTCTGATATTTAAGAAAGGCTGCAAGCTTGTCATACCCTTATTTTTACGAATAAGGCTGTGAGCTTGTCATAACCTTATATTCTTATATCTAATGAGGCTACAACCTTATTTTCAAATCTTCTTCACTTGGATTTTCCTTTTTTAATGAAGCATTATGGCGGTATAATTGAAATTCAAATAATAAACAACTTACATACACCCTCTTTCATCTTACATGTAACCAATGGAGGATTACAATGCAAGTAACCCTTCAATTATCCATATTAATCAAGAAGATAAAAATAAAAAGTATCATCTGCACATTGATCTTGATAGTAAGTATGAGCCCATTTAAAATGGCAGAAAAAACTGTCTAATCCTCTCATCAAACGTTAAGGAAAACATGAGAATGGTAGGGTTGTAGCATTGTGAGATCCCTGTCCCCACCGCACAACGGATTCGGGGTGCTAGCCTCGAAAGTAGCACATCTTGCGAGGGGCAGGGTCCCACACTCGGGGCCTTGCCCACACGGATATCCGGACAAGAGACTAATCCGTCGGTTTATCCAAAACCAAACCTAGAAAAACTTCCTTTACTCGGAAAGCACGGGCGATTCCACCAAGATAACTTTTACTCTAACGTAATCAAGACCATTTTTGATCAAGCTGATCCGACTGCATCTATAAAGATACTTGGTCAGATCAAGGAAGAAACTTGCACTTGGATCATTGGGATCAACGCTTTTTTCCCCATCAAGAGGCACAGCCGTTGATTCCTATCCATAGAACAATACTATCCGGGATTTACTTTATATATATCATAGTAACAGAAATTGAGTCTCGATTTACGGATCCATTAGTCCAGCCTAACCCCATCCAGTCCCATGGATTAGCCAACTGCCCAACCACTGTAGTGATGGGATCCAATTTAGAATTTGATTTTTGTCCCGGGTACTAGGGAAAAGAGTTCCCAGGCCCCCTAGCCGGATGTTCATGCAAAAATAAAACTAGTCACACCACTTACACACCCAATATGAAATTGCCTTTTTCACAGATTCAACCAGTTTTAAAACAATCCTTTAATGAACCATAGTATTACTGATCACAATCTTCCAAATTATCCGGTTGATTCTTAATTTCCCATCATAGTATCTATGGCATCATTGGCAATTAGAACGCTCACCACCTGTCCACTCAGGGGCCTTTTCAATAGTTCCTAGCCCATAATACTCGGTAATATAATCACTTATCAAGATGGACTCTCCGTTGAAGATCACCAAGATCAACCAACAGATCCATATAAAGAGCCATGGACTCATCCATTGAAGACCAGCAAGGTCAATCAACCAGATCCATGCCCGATTTTAGAAAAACAACTCTTACTCCTTGTTCCAGTATCTTCCTCGACGCATGTGTGGGTATCCTAGGCGACCCAGAGCCCGAGCACCGTATGGTCAGCACCCTTTAGGATCCTTCGCAGGTGACCTAGCACTTCACTCATAGGCCGCTTCCTTGGTTCCTCATCCACCGTACCGGAAGCTCACCATTTTAATCGAACCGAGGCTGGTCAAGACCTCGGCCGACTTTGCTACGCGAGACGTCCTCCATTGACTCTCCGTCAGCAGTTGCAACTTTATCAGTTAGGTCTCCAGGACCTTAATCAGCAGTTGCAACTTTATCAGTTAGGTCCCCAGCATTCTTGACATAAAACAGCCATTTACAAACAGTTTACAAATACAATTTCTATATTAACTCTCATTTTTCCACATTATCCCTCATCAATCCACTTTACTTATTCCACATTCCTTTTATATGTGTACTCATCCAATCACATCATTTTCCATCTCGTCACTTCAAATTCCTTCACATCACATATCATATATTCACATCCATACATATATCCACATCCACATCCACATTCACATCCATACATTCACATCTACATCCATGCATCCATTTTCACATCCACATCATACATCCACATCCACACATACACATACACATCCACATCTATATGCATACATTCACATCCAAATTCATACATCCACATCTACATGTACATTCACATCCATACATCCACATTTATATGCATACATTCACATCTACATGCATACATCCACATCCACATTCATACATCCACATCTACATGCTCATTCATGCATCCTCATCCATACACCCACGTCTACATGCACATTCACATCCATACATCCACATCTATATGCATACATCCACATCTACATGCATACATCCATACATACACATCCACATTCACATCCATACATCCACAGTTATGCATCCACATTTACATGCATACATCCATACATACACATCCACATTCACATCCATACATCCACATTCATGCATCCACACTCACATCCATACATCCATTCTCACCCTATCACAACCCATATACATCTTATCCCATCCCATACACTTCTTACCTCATCCCATACACTTCTTATCACATCTTAACTCATCTTATCACATCCTAACTCATCTCATATGCATCTTATCACATCTTATCACATCTCATACACCTCTTATCACATCCTATCACATCTCATATACATCTTATCATATCCTATCCTTTCCCATATCTATTTATAGAATACAAGAGAATTTTTATATTTGATATAAGATTTCTTTACGCATCTATTTATTCATAAATTTCATTTAAGGAGACTAACACTTTCGAAATAAAAATCAATCTTTTATGCATCTCCCTATGCATAAATTCATTTTAAATGAGAATGACGCTTTTGAATTAAGATTCAATCTTTTATGCTTCTTCCTATGCATAAATTCAATTTAGAAAGATACTAAAAAATTAATTTTTTTTATGCATCTTCTTATACATAAATTCAATTAGTAGGAATTACACTTTTAGAATAAAATTTTCATCTTTTATGCATACTTCTATGCATGAAATTCAGTTATGCTAAAAGTAACACTTTTATAATAAAATAATCATCTTTTATGCATACCTCTATGCATTAAATTCAGTTATGCTAAAAGTAATACTTTTATAATAAAATAATCATCTTTTATGCATACCTCTATGCATGAATTTCAATTATGCTAAAAGTAACTCTTTTATAATAAAATAATCATCTTTTATGCATGCCTCTATGCATGAAATTCAATTATGCTAAAAGTAACTCTTCTATAATAAAATAATCATCTTTTATGCATACCTCTATGCATGAAATTCAAATATGATAAAAGTAATACTTTTATAATAAAATAATCAACCTTTATGCATACCTCTATGCATGAAATTCAAATATGATAAAAGTAACACTTTTATAATAAAATAATCAACTTTTATGCATACCTCTATGCATGAAATTCAAATATGATAAAAGTAATACTTTTATAATAAAATAATCAACCTTTATGCATACCTCTATGCATGAGAATGATACTTTAGAATATAGAAACCATAAGGATTATTCTTTTAGAAAGATGAATTTTATTTTACTAATTTCTAAAAATTTTGCTATAACCTCCTTTGTATGGCTGGCCATTTTTCAAATTTCTAACTAATTAAAATGCACCAAAAGTATTGAACTTATCCTAAAATAATCATTTGTCCATTAATTGTTTGAAACAAACATTATAAAAATTTGACATTAATCACTTAACCATTCACCTAGGATAGAGAAAGGTTGGTTTTTGCTAGAGAAGAGAGGGGAATTGCCTTTTTGTAATAATGAGGCATAACATTATAGAGAAGACATAAAGCATAAAAACCATTTAAAAGCATAAAAATCCATAAAATAAGTGAAAGAAAAGAAGAACCACCAACTTACTAATGACTTTGATAGCTTTCCTTTGGCTTGATGGTTTGAGGATTCAACTCTTGTTTGAACAAGAGTGGCCACCAATCTTTGGAAGAGGGAAGTGTCAAAAACTAGTGAATTATTAATGAATTCACAGTTCTTGGCTTGGGTGGAGTAGAGTAACAGTGCATAAAACACTATTAATTTTCAACAAGGGGGAGGCTTCTATTTATAGGAAAAATTGAGCTCCTAACCAAACAAACTGATTCTAGAATTTTTCAAATCAATTTGGTTGAATTTGGACTAGATTTGGACCTAGTTTGGTTTCTTTTTGATTCGGTTTGGTTCCCTTTTGATTTGGTTTGGTTCAAGAGAGAGGAGAGATAAAAATATCATATTATTTTTGAGTTTAAAACTCATTCAAGCATGTGAAGTATGCACCTCCTTTAAGGGACTCCCCTTCCTTACATATGTGTCAAAATGGAATCATTATACCCAAAATATCTCATTTTTTTAGTAATACTCATAGTTTCTTACTAATAAACCTTGTACATATTCAACTCTTCATCTTATGTGAGCATTTAATCATTTTTGGATACCCAATTTATCACATTTTTTTTATATTACTCATAGTTTTTTACTAATAAACCTTGTACATATTCAACTCTTCATCTTATGTGAGCATTTACTCATTTTTGGATACCCAATTTATCTCATTTTTTTTATATTACTCATAGTTTTTTACTAATAAACCTTGTACATATTTAACTCTTCATCTTATGTGAGCATTTACTCCTTTTTGGGTATCTTCTTTTACAAATTGAATTTATCTCCTCCCTACACATGGATTGATGCTATTGGCCCATAGGAACCTTAATTGGACCATAATCCAAAAATTTCTGAAAATCTAGACCCTTAGGCTAAGGTCCTTTATACCCATTTCCAATTAATTCCAATTGCACATTGGAAAGTTCTTTTTGAATTTCTGTTTCAGGGGAACTTATTTTAATAAGATGAGCTAATTTTCTATCCAAAAATATTAAAAATCTGAATATTCTCTCTCTAGAATATTTTCTCTCTCTAGGTTAAAACAGTTAGAACCAAGGTCTCTTATATTTCTGAAGAGGGGATTGATTACAGGGAAAGATGCTGGACATTTTGAGAGGCAATGCGAGATTTTCTCATCTCGCAAACTGGAGGTAATTTCGCAAGATGCACAAATATGAGACTAAGAGAAAATTTAATTAAGATTACCCCACCAAGAAAAGACTCAAAGAGAGCAAGACTCAAGACAAGAACAAGATTTCAACTTTATTCACTCTTGGAACATACACAGTAAAGATAGAAGAAATTTTTACAATTCCATAAGCCCGTCCATCATATGGTCACAAAAGCAGCACCCAACTTTGAGATGAGGAGGTAAAAGAAACTCGTAGGCTAAGTCACCTTCTTTCTTTGAATTCAGATAAGGCCCACAATATCTGGGGATAACTTCTTATACTTCCCAAGAGATAAAGAACTTCTTTTGGGCCATACTCGAATGAAGACCAAAACCTTGGTATCCAAAACACCGATTCTCACTTCTGAACTCACTGTTCTGAATCCTTAAAACAGATGGGACTCCTGAGAAAGTATTCTGGGGAAAGGATCTTCCTTTTTTTTAAAAAGAATCTTTCTTTTATTTTAGAGAGGGAATAATTATAAGATCAGAAAGGAAGGTTCTTATTCCTGTATACCTCGACGGCTGGGGGAGGAATCTTACATTCTACCCCACTTAAAAAGTGCGAGATGTCCTCATCTCCCAAGATAGAGGACAACTCTTTTTCTTAAGATCCAATTTATTCTGGGGTTCCTTATATTCTGGTCAACCCAACAGAATACAGGGATAAATATCCCTTATATAGAACTCATCATCTAAATAACAATTCATTCAGATCATATCATCCATATTTTTAACACGATAATGGTCCATTAGACCGAAAAATTTCATTCTGAGCATTCCTCCACGGAAATTTCAGTCAAGCAAGTTCTCAATTTGTCATCCCTTAACTTGATCTACCGGTCAAGTGTTAACAGTAGCAATCTGACAGCACAATCCACTTATCTCATAGTGATTTACTGAATTCATTATCATCATTCCAGTTATGAATATCATCACAGGGACTCGTCCCATTCATCCTCATTGTGGTTTCGCTCAGGTTATTATATTTCAACTAAATTTCAGAAATCATCATTTTTCAATCAAAATCCAAATCAATTCATCAATTCTCAAACAGAATTTAAAATCATATCAACCACATTCGAATTCATCATCTGGATAGCATTAACGCTTATAATTTCAAGTCTTAGATTTACTCGTATATACTGTCAGTAAAGAGCTGCAGTTATACTCTCGGTATATACGGGTAGTCACCGCCCTTGGAATTAGAAGGTAAATACCATCATGTCTAGGCCTCAAGCAAGTCAGGGATTCTATATAATTGCGGTACTTCCATCTGAAGACCCAATTACCAAATTACGAATTTCAATTTGAATATCAAATTGTATGAATTATATCACACAATTACAACCTTTTTGTATTTCTTGATAAATTTTTGACATATTTGTCTTCTCAGTTGATCTTTATTAGCTAATTGGCTCTGATATCAACTGTGAGATCCCTGTCCCCACGTAAAAATTCGTGAATCGACGATGACGTAAGCCCTTCAACACGTGGAGTTTGATCCTCAATCATGTGATGTCAGCCCAGATACTTGGTCAGATCAAGGAAGAAACTTGCACTTGTATCATTGGGATCAACGCTTTTTTCCCCATCAAGAGGCACATCCGTTGATTCCTATCCATAGAACAATTACTATCCGAGATTTACTTTATCTATCGTAGTAACAGAAATTGAGTCTCGATTTACGGATCCATCAGTCCAGCCTAACCCCATCTAGTCCCATGGATTAGCCAACCGCCCAACCACTGTAGTGATGGGATCCAATTTAGAATTTGATTTTTGTCTCGGGTACCAGGGAAAAGAGTTCCCAGGCCCCCTAGCCGGATGTTCATGCAAAAATAAAACTAGTCACACCACTTACACACCTAATATGAAATTGCCTTTTTCACAGATTCAACCAGTTTTAAAACAATCCTTTAATGAACCATAGTATTACTGATCACAATCTTCCAAATTATCCGGTTGATTCTTAATTTCCCATCATAATATCTATGGCATCATTGGCAACCAGAACGCTCACCACCTGTCCACTCAGGGGCCTTTTCAATAGTTCCTAGCCCATAATACTCGGTAATATAATCACTTATCAAGATGGACTCTCCGTTGAAGATCAGCAAGATCAACCAAGATCCATATAAAGAGCCATGGACTCATCCATTGAAGACCAGCAAGGTCAATCAACCAGATCCATGCCCGGTTTCAGAAAAACAACTCTTACTCCTTGTTCCAATATCTTCCTCGATGCACGTGTGGGTATCCTAGGCGACCCAGAGCCCGAGCACCGTATGGTCAGCACCCTCTAGGATCCTTCGCAGGTGACCTAGCGCTTCACTCATAGGCCGCTTTCTTGGTCCCTCATCCACTGTACCGGAAGCTCACCAGACCTCGGCCGACTTTGCTACGCGAGACGTCCTCCATTGACTCTCCGTCATCAGCAGTTGCAACTTTATCAGTTAGGTCTCCACGACCTTAATCACAAGACGATCAAAATGCTTCCCCAGCATTCTTGACATAAAACAGCCATTTACAAACAGTTTACAAATACAATTTCTATATTAACTCTCATTTTTCCACATTATCCCTCATCAATCCACTTTACTTATTCCACATTCCTTTTATATGTGTACTCATCCAATCACATCATTTTCCATCTCTTCACTTCAAATTCCTTCACATCACATATCATATATTCACATCTATACATATATCCACATCCACATCCACATTCACATCCATACATTCACATCTACATCCATGCATCCATTTTCACATCCACATACATACATCCACATCCACACATACACATCCACATCTATATGCATACATTCACATCCAAATTCATACATCCACATCTACATGTACATTTACATCCATACATCCACATTTATATGCATACATTCACATCTACATGCATACATCCACATCCACATTCATACATCCACATCTACATGCTCATTCATGCATCCTCATCCATACATCCACATCTACATGCACATTCACATCCATACATCCACATCTATATGCATACATCCACATCTACATGCATACATCTATACATACACATCCATATTCACATCCATACATCCACATTCATGCATCCACATCTACATGCATACATCCATACATACACATCCACATTCACATCCATATATCCACATTCATGCATCCACACTCACATCCATACATCCATTCTCACCCTATCACAACCCATATACATCTTATCCCATCCCATACACTTCTTACCTCATCCCATACACATCTTAACTCATCTTATCACATCCTAACTCATCTCATATGCATCTTATCACATCTTATCACATCTCATATACATCTTATCACATCTTATCACATCCTATCACATCTCATATACATCTTATCATATCTTATCCTTTTCCATATCTATTTATAGAATACAAGAGAATTCTTATATTTGATATAAGATTTCTTTACGCATCTATTTATGCATAAATTCCATTTAAGGAGACTAACACTTTCGAAATAAAAATCAATCTTTTATGCATCTCCCTATGCATAAATTCATTTTAAATGAGAATGACGCTTTTGAATTAAGATTCAATCTTTTATGCTTCTTCCTATGCATAAATTCAATTTAGATGAGAAAGATACTTAAAAATTAATTTTTTTAATGCATCTTCTTATACATAAATTCAATTAGTAAAAATTACACTTTTAGAATAAAATTTTTATCTTTTATGCATACTTCTATGCATGAAATTCAGTTATGCTAAAAGTAACACTTTTATAATAAAATAATCATCTTTTATGCATACCTCTATGCATGAAATTCAGTTATGCTAAAAGTAATACTTTTATAATAAAATAATCATCTTTTATGCATACCTCTATGCATGAATTTCAATTATGCTAAAAGTAACTCTTCTATAATAAAATAATCATCTTTTATGCATACCTCTATGCATGAAATTCAATTATACTAAAAGTAACTCTTCTATAATAAAATAATCATCTTTTATGCATACCTCTATGCATGAAATTCAAATATGATAAAAGTAATACTTTTATAATAAAATAATCAACCTTTATGCATACCTCTATGCATGAAATTCAAATATGATAAAAGTAACACTTTTATAATAAAATAATCAACTTTTATGCATACCTCTATGCATGAAATTCAAATATGATAAAAGTAATACTTTTATAATAAAATAATCAACCTTTATGCATACCTCTATACATGAGAATGATACTTTAGAATATAGAAACCATAAGGATTATTCTTTTAGAAAGATGAATTTTATTTCACTAATTTCTAAAAATTTCGCCATAACCTCCTTTGTATGGTTGACCATTTTTCAAATTTCTAACTAATTAAAATGCACCAAAAGTATTGAACTTACCTAAAATAATCATTTGTCCATTAATTGTTTGAAACAAACATTATAAAAATTTGACATTAATCACTTAACCATTCACCTAGGATAGAGAAAGGTTGGTTTTTGCTAGAGAAGAGAGGGGAATTGCCTTTTTGTAATGAGGCATAACATTATAGAGAAGACATAAAGCATAAAAACCATTTAAAAGCATAAAAATCCATAAAATAAGTGAAAGAAAAGAAGAACCACCAACTTACTAATGACTTTGATAGCTTACCTTTGGCTTGATGGTTTGAGGGTTCAACTCTTGTTTGAACGAGAGTGGCCACCAATCTTTGGAAGAGGGAAGTGTCAAAAACTAGTGAATTATTAAAATGAATTCACAGTTCTTGGCTTGGGTGGAGTAGAGTAACAGTACATAAAACACTATTAATTTTCAACAAGGGGGAGGCTTCTATTTATAGGAAAAATTGAGCTCCTAACCAAACAAACTGATTCTAAAATTTTCCAAATCAGTTTGGTTGAATTTGGACTAGATTTGGACCTAGTTTGGTTCCTTTTTGATTCGGTTTGGTTTCCTTTTGATTTGGTTTGGTTCAAGAGAGAGGAGAGATAAAAATATCACATTATTTTTTAGTTTAAAACTCATTCAAGCATGTGAAGTATGCACCTCCTTTAAGGGACTCCCCTTCCTTACATATGTGTCAAAATGGAATCATTATACCCAAAATACCTCATTTTTTTAGTAATACTCATAGTTTCTTACTAATAAACCTTGTACATATTCAACTCTTCATCTTATGTGAGCATTTAATCATTTTTGGATACCCAATTTATCTCATTTTTTTGATATTACTCATAGTTTTTTACTAATAAACCTTGTACATATTCAACTCTTCATCTTATGTGAGCATTTACTCATTTTTGGATACCCAATTTATCTCATTTTTTTGATATTACTCATAGTTTTTCACTAATAAACCTTGTACATATTCAACTCTTTATCTTATGTGAGCATTTACTCATTTTTGGGTATCTTCTTTTACAAATTGAATTTATCTCCTCCCTACACATGGATTGATGCTATTGGCCCATAGGAACCTTAATTGGACCATAATCCAAAAATTTCTGAAAATCTAGACCCTTAGGCTAAGGTCCTTTATACCCATTTCCAATTAATTTCAATTGCACATTGGAAAGTTCTTTTTGAATTTCTATTTCAGGGGAACTTATTTTAATAAGATGAGCTAATTTTCTATCCAAAAATATTAAAAATCTGAATATTCTCTCTCTAGGTTAAAACAGTTAGAACCAAGGTCTCTTATATTTCTGCAGAGGGGATTGATTATAGGGGAAGATGCTGGACATTTTGAGAGGCTGGGGAGGAATCTTACAAGCATATAGATCTTTGGTGTGATGGATAAATTTACCCTATCAACCCTATGAATGCTTCTTATCCTCCCTTCTCAAACCCAACTACTCTGTTATGTTTTACAAGAGATGGAGTCAATGGATTGCTAGGATATTGCAAATCCATTGCTACGTATACAGATGGTGAAAGACAGTATTCACAACATCAAGCTACTGAACTCCTCCGTTCAACAAAAGATTTCAAGGCCCTCAAAAATAATTTGAGAAAAATGAGATTGAAATTGCAAGATTAAGGACACAAGGAGATATAGGGCAAAGGACACTAGCATTGGAGAAAGACAGAGAAGGAGAAAGCTCAAAAACTTTGAGACCTTGAAGCTAGGCTCAAGTGGTGTGAAGAAAAGACTTCAAGCAAGATCGGGTAATAAATGTATTTAAAGAAGTTTCTTTTTTAATATTGTCTTCTAGATGTTATAATTTATCATTGTTGTAAATACAGGATTACAATGCAACCTAATAAGGAGAATATCAATCCCAATCTACATCCAGCAACAACAAAAAGCAATTAAAACCTTTGCTTACTTCAAGAATGGCCAAGGAATTGATGCAAGAAAAGAAGATCAAGTTGGTCAAAAGAGATATGATAGATGTGGATAGTCATGTATGTGAATGATTGGATGGATGTGGATGAATGAGATGAAATGTGTATGAATGAGATATGATGTGGATGTGACGTAATGTGGATAGAATGTATGTGATGGAATGGGGATACAATGAATGTGATGAATGTGAATGGATGTGATGTGATGTGAGTCGGATAAGTATGAATGGGTGAGATGTGATGTGGTATGATGTAAATTAGGATAGATATGAATGGATGATATGTGATGTGAATGGATGAGATGTGATGTGATGTGAATCGGGATGTGAATGAATGAGATGTGATGTGAAATGGATGTGATGTGATGTGATGTAAATGGGGATAGATGTGAATGGATGATATGTGATGTAAATGGATGTGATGTAATGTGATGTGAATCGGGATAGATGTGAATGAATGATATGTGATGTGAATGGATGAGATGTGATGGGATGTGAATCGGGATAGATGTGAATGAATGGTATGTGAGGTGAAATAGATGTGATGTGATGTGGATCGGGGTAGATATGAATGGACGAGATGTGAATGAATGTGATGTGATGAGATGTGGATATGGGTAAATGCGAGTGGATGAGATGTGATGAGCATAAATGTGGAAAGATATGATGAGATGAAAAATGATGTGACTGGATGAGAATGGATGAATGACGATAGGAATACAAATGATGTGACTGGATGTGACTGGATGTAACTGGATGAGAATGGATGAATGACGATAGGAATACAAATGATTGGACTTGGATTAAGTAATGTGGATTGATGTGGAACAATGTGGAAAGACGAGAGTTCGTTATAGAAACTATATTTATGACCTGTATTTAAATGACTGTTTTATGTCAAGAATGCTAGGGAAGCATTTTGACCATCTTGTGAATGAGGTCGTGGAGACCTAAGTGATAAAGTTGCAACAGCTGACCGAGAGTCAATGGAGGATGTCTCGTGTAGTAGGAAGGTTGGCCAATGTCTTGACCAACCTCGCTAGATGAGTTGCATCGACGATAGGTGTCTTAGCTCACTTTATAGTAGGAGTGTGACCAAGAGCTGCCAGAGAGAGTTGGTTCATGAGGTGGATCTGAAGAGACGGATCACATAATACCGCACATAGCACTATATTAGGGAGTGGGCTAGACTTGGCAGAGATGCAACCCGCGATCATGTGATGCTGAGTCTCGCGATCTATCCCCTACCATCATCAGACTCTTTGGTTGCAAGACCACTTTCCAAAGATCGGTCCCATAGTTTATAGAGTTTGCCTTGCTGACTTTGACACTTGGGAGTGGTACACATTAGGGTGATGGTGCCACCACCAGTTTCATATTTACTACCTTGTCCTTATTGGCAAGATGATTGCTAGGTGTTCCTGACCTATCACTCATTGGAGATGACTCCCAGGTGTCTGACTTGCCGCTCATTGGAGATGACTCCCAGGTGTCTGACTTGCCGCTCATTTGGTGATGATTGCTAGGTGTCTGATTTGCCGCTCATTGGGTGATGACTGTCCGACCTATCAGTGTAGTGTAGACTTTGGCCTATATTGCCTTTGGGAGATAGATGAATTATACCCACCATGGTCAATAGTGACTGTGGATCTTGTAACATGAAGGCCCATATCAGTGTAGCACTGATCATCTCATCAGGCTATCTTAGAAATCATGGATGATGATGGATATGTTCTAGAGGATTTTGAGATTCTCGTACAAATGGATTTATCACATGAGTGGGGAAAGAGAAGCCCCATGGACCCACTTGCAAATTTTCACCCCTATCAACTGTTAGATGGGTGTGATGTCCTACCCAAACCCACTCTTTTTTTGCATAGGGGACCCCTTGGGTGCTATGCCAAATTGAGCGGGTGGCAACACACCATCACACCCATCCACCATTCCATGGAGTAAGTCAAATTATCGAGCAACTCCGTTCAAGCGAGCCTCGAGTTCGAGCGATGCTTTTGAGAAAAGTTGTGTAAAACTCTATTCGTAAATTGATTTTTACATATTGTCTTCACATAAACAAAAGCATAGGATGATCATTGGTCCTTTCCATTCTCTCATGGAAGTTTTGAATATGTATTCAATAAAGATTAATCCTCAAAATGAACAAAATCAAGTCATTATGGGATAGACCATGTACTCCATATTCCATGTACTCAATATAATAACACTCCATGCTAGTTCTAGCTCAATATTCCATGTACTCAATATTCCAAAAGATTCAAACATCCTTAAAACACCTCAACCATTGTCTTCACACTAGTCATCCACTATTAGACTATGAATGCATGAATTTTTCTTGCTCTATTGATCATATCGCTTGTCTCTCACCATGGCTCTAGCCATTCCTTCCGCATACATAGGCAAAACACTACAAGAGACAAAATTCAAAGAAGAATAAGTTCATATTGGAAAGCAATTGCAATAGAAATCAACAAGAATACGTAACAAAAAGTAACCACAATGTAGCAAAATATGCCATTTGTTTCTTCCTATCTGATTCTTGAACTGAAAACAAAAATCTCATGAAATTAAACCATTCAAAATGCACTGTGGCTATGCGGTGAATCTATTCCTTGGCAGTGGTGCCACTTATGTGAAAAGCCCTAGTACCATGGGAATGGTGCAAGATGCTACCAAATGTTCTGGGCTTTACCCTTCCACACTCGGGAGCACAATAGCTCAACCAAGAAACCAACAAGTCTTGGCCTATCATACAAATTCATGGTCGAGGTGTGCCACTCACCTTGTGAATGCAAGTCACTTGGGATTCTCTTAGGTAACATCTTTTTTGTATAGTTGCACCCAAAAGCTCCACTTCGCCACCATCACCGCCACAGTGAAGTCTAGTGGAAGCTCATCAATCCTCACTCTCTCTATCACTCACTCACACAATGGAGCACACAAGAACTCAACACACACAAGAGATAAGCAAGGGAGGAGAAGAAAAGAGCACTCACTTAGATTATGTAGAAGAGAATGAGTGATGACACATACATAAGAGAGAGCAAGACACAAGAGAGATGGATTCACTTAGATTATGTAGAAGAGAATGAGTGATGACACATACATAAGAGAGATGGATTCACTTAGATTATGTAGAAGAGAATGAGTGATGACACATACATAAGAGAGAGCAAGACACAAGAGAGATAGATGGCTAAATTTTCTTCTATGGCCGGTCTATAGTGTGAATCTAACGATAAGAGCTGACACTATAACTATGACATACTCTAGTAATCCAAATATGGTTGCCACACTAGCCTATCATCCACCACTGGTGGGGCATATCAACCATAATCTCACCAACTGTGCTAGTGGCATAAGTGCGGAAGCTAACACCCAGGCAAGCCATCAATATCCCTAGTTAAGCTTGATATCTCAACACATCATTGGGTAAATCCATAACTATAGATTGTTTTGAAGTAGACTTTTACATTGGGACTAAACCTACATCTTACAATTTTATGCGACCCCTATAGCTATATAATGAAAGAGAGAATCATTCTTGAAAGGAAATGGATTATGTCCATTGATTATGTAATTAGATGATGAAAAAGAACCATTCCCATAAGATGGTTATCTTACCCTTAGTGGTTGGACAGGGATGTTGAAATAGAAAGTAATTGGGATAAATGTTTGTTTGGACTAAGGGGGAGTCTTATGTGACCCTCAAACTTTGTAGAAATCATAGAATATGGTTCAAAGGGTCAAAGGGAGTGCTAAGGATAAAGAATATATGGAAAGTCCATGTGGAGGCTAAAGGTAGGCACCTAGAAGTGGGAAAGGATGCCAAATGGGTGCTCACTTCAAAGGGAGATGGTGCTCAAATCTAGAAAAGATTAGGAGAGCCTTAATCAAGCATATAGGCCATGTTTAATGGCGAATGGAGATGTAATCAAGCTTATAAAAAGGAACTCTATCTAATGGATCAAATATATGATCTTTTAAGCTAAACCTCTTGCCTTGTCATTATGCTTCTTTTTTATCATTAGTCTTAATCTCTTTCTTACTTTCTAGCATGTTAATATGTTGATTATAATCCATTTCTACACACCCTAACCAACTCTAGATGCAAATCTCAAATTTTTATAATAGACCCATCATCCCTTGAGTGAATAGCTATGCACCCTAGGGTAGGTTAAATTAGCAAAATGATTACTTTTCTTAATTAGATTTCAAGTAATTTTTTCCTCTTTTGCCAAACTCCAAAATCACCAAGAAGAACCAAGTGTTTTTGGTTCATCCCCTTCAAAAGAAGGTACAATTTGGAGCTAGTCAACTTGAAGGGCTACAAGGCATCAAAACAAAAGCAACAAGATCAAATAAAAGGCTTCAAAGTAGGCAATAGAATTCTAGACAGGAGGGGGTAAAATTATCATTTTTCTCATCATTCTCTCAAGTTTTTGGCTAATAGGTTCAATACATATGTGTAGAGGATGTGTACATAGATTTGTTAAGCATAAAAAACAACCATTGAAGCTATAATTGTCAAACCATTCTTTTATTTGTTAGTAAAAAATTACCTCTGTTATCAAGATAATTAGTGCTATTAAATTATTATAGTCAATTTTTAGAGCCATTGAGGGTTCTACTTTATCGTTGGGGTGCTAATAAACACTTTTGAATCATCAAAACCAACTTGCCCCTTGGTTTAGTACTCCAAATCACTCTCCCAAATCAGGATATTTTTTGGATTTACAGTTTTGGAATTTGGGAAGTGTTAATCATATCAAATGCATATCTCCACTTCTATAAGGGACTAGACAATGGCTTTGTGCAACCCCATTACAAACCCCATTACAAAGACCTTCCTATCCCCACCATAAGGAAACCATGTCAATTCCACTTATAGTAGATAATGTAATGGTGAAGGTTTCCATTAACATGGAAAGTAAAACTTAAGTTTATTCTCATGAAAGATGGGCTTTGGGGGATAATAAGTGGAAGGGGGAAATATTCAGGATTAGAAGGAGAGGGTAAAATATTTTGGCTGGGAAAAGATGAGAGAGATCTAGCCATCATTGCATTAGGGCTAGGTGATAGTTTTATCCATCACATTGCATCACAACCACGGGATAAACTAGAGAAGCTATTTTTGGGAGAAAGGAGAATGGGATAAATAAGACAATGGATTATGGAATTAACTGATAAAAGAACTCCAAAATAAGCCTAAAAAAGTAGTTTTTTGGGTTGGACATCAAAGAGAGTGAGGTCACTCCAAGCACATTCAAATAAATGAAAAGTGTTATGTTATAACCTACATGTGTGGGGTCTCCAATGAAAGACGAGGATGCCTTATAGAAAGAGCATGAACTTGGAAGAATTAATCCTATTGGTGGGCTACCTTGAAGAACCTACCTGAGACTTGACCTTCACATCGCTAGCATTGAAGGAGCCTTTAATCAAAGAAGAAAAGAGACTCAAAGTCAAAGTAGGCAGATCATCACACTATGAGGAGAAGGTATTCTTCATCAAAGGACCAAGAACCAAAGTGAAGTGAAAATTTTATTGAAAGCCAGGCCACATAGAAAAGATTGTTGGAGTAAGAAGAAGACTCCAAACAACAGTCAAGCAAACATCATGCGATGAAAGAAGAGCCAAATAAAGGGGCTTTCTAAGAAGGAGACCAATCATTGAAGCTTCTAGTTAATAGAAGAGGGCACACCTCTCACCTTTTGTTTATACCCACTCATTAGATTCCTACCCTAGTGTAAAACTATAGGCTCTAAGTCAATATTGTATCCTATGAGGCTCTTGTGGTAGACCACTCTAGTAAATGACTAAGAGTGTAGGTCTACTGTATAGTAAGTAGTTCATTACTTGAGGGGGAGTGGTATGTGGCCCTCAAACATTTATAGGAGTTGCATTAGTCATAGACTATGGTTCAAAGGGTCAAAGGGAGCCTAAAGGATCAAGAATATGTGGAATGACTAGTCCATGTAGCAGCCAAAAGTAGGTGCTTAGAAATGGTACTACGCACACCATGATGGATTACCTATAATCACACCATATTAGATAATTTGGGAAAAATCCCATTCCCATTTGAAAAAAGGATCATGGGTTAACCTATTCAAGCTTTTGTCAAAAACCCCTCATGTGACATATCGTTTGAAAGATCTTGAAGAGCAGAATTTAAATCTACAATCTCCAACAAATTTAGAGTTGGTATGTTCAAGACAAGGCCAAAACTATGTAAAACACTCAATTCCCAAAATATGAGATTTTTTCCAAATGATCTATTCCAAATGATCTAATATTGACTTTAATGCCTTGCATCTTCCTCAACACAAATGTTAGTAAATCTTAGGAGTTGCTTCTATTGGTCTCGTCACTTATCCTAGAAGCACAAACATTATAGATATGGACATTAGGAGCCCTACGATGATAGGTAGCAACATGCATACTCAATCACCAAGAACTACCCTTCTCGTTTCACTCTAGAGCCTCTTCCTATACTCACACCCAATTGTGCCAAGAGTACACCCACATTCGGCCAAGAGGGTCAAGGTCTCGGATAACCACCTTCATGTGACATGCACCTCTCGGACGCCCACACTGTAATCCATAAACTTGTATGGTACCTTCACAAAGGCTACACACAAACATATTCAACACATGGATATAGTATTCCAAATAATAAGTAGTATTGCAAACAAAGTACATCACACTATTATTTCAAAGTAGAGCAAACCATCGTAAGCTCGACGAGACATCACATCTCTCCAATTAAAACTTGAACAAGTTGAATTCTAAGGTCTTTCTTCCTCATACAAAGATGGTCATCTCAAACACTTAGAATTAAGCCTCTCACATATTAAGAATCCTTTTGTTAATTTTGGGGAGCTTAAGGACTCTCCCTCTTCTAGTGTTTCTTTTCATGCTTCTTAAAGAACGAGTCTTCTTGAATCTAGCATAAACATCATTACTCGTTTAGGTCCTTATTTCAATTAAAAAAGACTCTCAATCTAGCTATTTTCAAGGCATCTTACACTTTGTTTTAGGGATACACCCTTTCCTTGATTAGAGTATTCTCAACTTTTTGAGCTTAGGGTTGTCTTAGGGATTTCTCTCTCTAGAAATCTTGCTTTTCTTGAGAAAAGCCGATTTAATCCTATACATTTAAGAGGTAAGCTATACTTCTTCAAGCTAATGTTCGGTCTTGGCTTAACCTTAGTCTTAACTCTACTTGCTTGAGAGGTCTTTCACTTTTTCTTTATGTTTCTTTCTTCTCTCTCTAGAATTTTGCTTGAGGGGTTCTTCTCTCTCTAGAATTATTTACACTATTGTTCAAATAGAATTCTAAGCATTACAGATTTAATTGATATAACAACTTATTATCCACCTAAAACCACTTAATCTCTCTAGAAACCTTAATCCTATTTTTCTCTCTTTTGGTTGGGGATTTTTTTTAAATCCTCTAACCCAATTTTCTTTATAAATATTTTTTCCTTCGTTTGTACCTATTTATGTACACAATGCACAATGTACACATATCCATAGGATATACACCCTTATGCCTATAATTTAATAAATTTCAAGCTTAATTACCTTCAAAAATCAAGCTTAATTACCTTCAAAAATCAAGGTTTTAATTCCACCCTACCCAAAGTTCATCCTAGAGCATCAACTTCACTAATTTGTTGATTTTTTCCCCTAGACTAGTTTTGAACCTAACTTAAGACTAGTTTTGAACCTAACTTAAGGTCAATTTAATTAATTATTCCTAAGGCCACTACTAGGGTTAACTAGTATTCAACAAGAGAAAATGCCCCTCTAAAAGGGTTGTTCCAAGCTTTAGAGCCTTCATGGGCATCATTCAATTAAATTAATCAAAATTGGGCACATAGCCACATGAAAAACCTTAAAGTTTGATAAATTATTATGGCCTTGCATATTTAATTATGCACAAACATCTAATTTAAACAAATTCAATTTGGACAAATCAAAAGCAAAATATTGCTAGAAAAAGGTGAATTTTGAATGATTTAAATGAGTTTTACCTCCTTAGTACCTTGGAAGTCCACCCTTTTCTTTTCTTCTCCCTAGGTACTTGTAGTACTCCCAATTATAAGGTTTTGGTAATTCTGAAGGGGTTTAATGGCAAGAAAGGGGGATCTATCAATAAAGATGATGTACTTAGCACAGAAAGAAAAAAAAAAGACTCACATGTATTAAGGAAAAACTCGTGGTTTTTTCTTAAAGAAAGGGGGTAGTTATATAAAAACTTGATGGCTAGGAGCCTCCACACGCTAATAGTTCACTAGTGTTGTGCCCTACCTTCCATGTAACTCATGCACACCATAGAATATAGATTAAACTAAACCATAGACTGATATACATGCAATTATTTATCGAAAGTGAACTAATAGAATGTGTGCACGACTCTAGTTTTGCATAAACCATCAACAATTACCATGGTCATGTGAAGCAGTCTGGTTGAGGAGACATGGGTGTTACTCAAAAGGGAGCGACAATGTTGTTGTGTGGCATGGCTATCACCAAAAACCTAGTGTTTTATGCTCGCAGAAATCATATGGAGATTTAGTATCATTATGTGCTTAACCTTATCGTGGATGGAGAGGTGGAGCTTATCTATTACCTGATGATAGACCATTGTACATAGGTTTTCACAAAGTCTCTGGGAAGAGATTTACTAGAGAACCATCTTCATTGACTCGGCATTGGATCAAAGAGGTAGTTCACCTATAGGTGGACATTAAGGGGGGTGTTGAAAAAGAATTTTCTCAATGATCCACAATCATGATGTTTCTATGGATGATGGATATACTCTATTTTATAAGACACCTTTATGAGGAGTAGCTATTGTGGTGAGCACCTAGGTACCAACTAGAAATTCCTAGTTTAGACACTAGATGGTAGTGGTCATGGTTAAGAGATGGTTTATATAGACTTGGCACTCTACCAAGTAGAATGCATACTTGTGCATGCTATATGACCACATTATGTGGGCACTAGATAACAAACCGAGGACATACCATTCTCGGGTTATGAGTTCATAGTTCATAGTTCATAGTTCATAGTACATATATCTCATTGAGGGATACATTTGGTGGTGGTGGGTAGGAGGCCATTTTTATAAAGTCAAGTGTTGTCTTTACAAAAGATGGGCTTCTATTATTACATGCAAGAAAGTTGGGGGTGGTGAAGATGCTACCAATTTTGGAGAGGTGTGGATGGCAAATTTGTAGTTGGTGTGAAGAGATAAATCTACATGCTTTGAGGCGGCCTAGTAGAGGTAGAGTTTGGTTGGCCTTTGAGTACAGAAGCATGAAGTTACATGTGGTGTACTGTGGGTGAAAAGTGCTTGATGCAAGGCCTCATATCTATTTTTTGTGAGTTCGTTCAAACAAAGAAATTGGGTGTGGCTTTACTTATGGATTCATGTGCAAAGATCACCTTTATTTGATTGGCAATGATCAACGGTGGTTCCAAATTTTTTGGCATGGTAAGGTATAATTCCCAAATGTGTGGCTTGTTACTCTTTGGTGGTGAGATTCCTATTGTGATGGTGAAGTTGGTCAAAGAAGTGGCAAACAATCCCATAAATATTGTAAGGAATTGTGTTCTTTGAAGATATTTGGAGGTTCCTCCACATTTGTGAAGAAAATATAGGCCATGGGTTGTACCCTCATGGTATAGGTGCTGTAGCCAGTGTAAGTGCCTATGTATAGCCTATGTATACATGATGTGCTTATGTGAAAAGCCCTTATGAGTAATTCAAGTATTGTGCATGGGCTACATGCACTAAAGGTTTGCCCATGTGTGTTCTCCACCATGTTAGAGCTTCAACTCTTTGCTTTATTTAACTCTTATTTATGCTTTCTTTGCCATTTTTTCACTTTGTTGAGAAAAAAAAAAAGAGGGCACTTTTCATGATGAGGTTTTTCATTTATAGGTTTGGTTGTTGAGACAAGAATAAGTTACCCAAAGAATGGTAGAATAACCAGCTTAAGTTTAACTCTTATTTATGCTTTCTTTAACATTTTCTCACTTTGTCGGGAAAAAAAAAGAGGGCACTTTTGATGATGATGAGGTTTTTCATTTATAGGTTTGGTTGTTGACAAGAATAAGTTACCCAAAGAATGGTAGAATAACCACTTGTGCATACACCTTTAAGGGAATCTAGGTGATGGGAGTTATACCATGGACCAAGCTTTCAACCACCGTGCACCCCCATTTAGAGATGTACCTAGATGTATATCGATAGTGTGAGGGTCTAGTGCATGCACACTTTATAGTATTTTAGTTTAGGGTCGATGGTGAGGGTTTAGTGCATGCACACTTTATAGTGTTTCAGTTTAGGGGTGAGAAACCATGTTCTTTGGCTAGCCTCATGTGTGTTTAGTTGAGAAGCTTCAATGTGGTGTACCTCTTGTGTTCCTTGTGCGTGGGTTACATTAGGGGAAAACATGACTCATTTTCAGGCCTTGTAACTTGATAATCCACATCATCCTATTTTTTGTGAGTTAAAAAAAGGGAAACTGAAGAAATTTCGGCTCATTTTTGCGTGTCTTTGTAGAGAGAGATCATCAACAAGTTGGTCCTTACTCTGATGGCGTGTTTTTAAATGCTTGAGAATAAAAGAGAATATTCTATTATTGTAGAATGTTCCTTGTATGTAATAAATATCCAAGGAATAATTAGCCCCCAATATATCTCTTGGGAAACGAGCTCTCAATCAATGCACTATATGAAAAGAGTTTTCCCTCTTTAGTAAAGCATTTCTGTTTAAGTGATTTTTCTCTCCCCGATTCTATTGCAATTTTATCATTTAGCCTAACACACTAATATTGATGTCCATTTTACACTTACTTGCATATTTGATCAAGTTTTCACGGTAGAGAAAAGGAAGCCATATCATATACATATTGATCTTTAAGAAGATTATGCTCCCTCTTTAAAGAAAATAAATAAGCCCATTTCAATCAATTCAAGAGAAAAGAATGAAATAAGAGTCTTAGGTTTAAACAATATAGACCTTTGGTGCAATGGATCTATGTATCCAATAAATTATCTAGACTCATTCACTCCTCCATTCTCTAATCCGATCTCATCGATCAGATATATTGGAGATGGTCACCAGGGATTGCTTATCCAATAAATCCTCTAGACTCCTTCATACCTCCATTCTCTAATCTCACCTCATCAATCATATATGTTGGAGATGGTCACCAAGGATTGCTTGGCTATTACATTGCACTAAGCAAATCAACAAGAGTTGTAAAAGACTTAAATTTTGTAGCACAATTGGAGTATAACCATTTGAAAGTAATGTACACCACTCTTCAGAAAATCCATTTACATTGAAGAAACCACCTTTTAACCATTTATCTTATGATAATTATTGCTATATAAAAATGACCATAACAATGAGATATGGGACATCCATGGGATCTAATATATCATATCGTGTTATTATGACCAACTTAGAATAACCTCATTTTAGTCATTTTAGTGCTTGAATGCATTGAAATGTCAATCAATAATTAAAGAACTGCTCCAAAAATATAATATTGCATTCAAGATAAGAGTACAAGAGACTCTAAGACTATATGATGTTGGTCCAATAGTTTTTGTGATTAAAATTTTGTGTTTTTGACATCACAAACACATCTGGCATGCATCAAAACCCCAAGAACGACTCTTGGATCATTGCATTCCGATGCTGGAACGAGGAGATATGGCAAAAATAGACATGGAACAAGAATGACCACTACAACGCGATATGGAGCATTCTTAAAAATAGTCATGGAACAAGAATGACCACTACCATGCGATATGGGGCATTCTTAAATTTAAGAATGCCCCATATTGCGTTGTAGTGGCCATTCTTGTTATGCCCCATATTGCGTTGTAGTGGCCATTCTTGTTCCATGTCTATTTTTACCGTATCGCCTCGTTCCGACATCAGAACGTAGTGATCCAAGAGTCGTTCTTGGGGTTTTGAGACATGCCGGACGTGTTTGTGATGTCAAAAATACTAAATTTAAATCACAAAAACTATTGAAGCAACATCATACAATCATAAAGTCTTAGAAATCATATCATATTGCATTAAGGAGAGACCATGAGTAGAAATCAAAATTGAATCATAATAACATGATTCATAATACTAATCTTATTGGATTACTATAATTTATGCTTCAACACATATGCTCTCTACATGTGATGGATTTTTCTTTAGATTTTTTTAAATTAAAGCAAATCCATCTCATAATGTTTAGTGAAGGAGCAATGGATCATAATGCTTTTAATGACCAAGTAAAGAAGAAATATGGTGAAAATAGACATGGATAAAAATGACCCACCCAAAAGGACCAAAACAACACGATCTGGAACAAAAGCCAACATAAGATGTCCCATATTGCGTTGTTGTGGTTGTTTTTTGCATTGAGAGTATTTTGCATCAGGCACCCAAAACGACGAGAACAATGTGATATAGGGCATAAGCTAACATAGGATGTCCCATATCGTGTTGTTGCGGTCATTTTTTGCTTTAAAAGAGTATCTTACACCAAGCACCCAGAATGATCAAAACAACACGATATGGGACATATGCCAACATAGGATGTCCCTTATCGCATTGTTGTGGTCATTTTTTACTTTGATGCTATCTTGCACTAGGCACCCAAAATGACCAGAACAACACAAAATGGGACATAATCCAACATAGGATGTCCCATATCACGTTGTTGTGGTCATTTTTTTTCTTTAAGAGTATGTTCCAAACCTAAACGCTCAATTGGCATTAATCTCAGAATTGTGGAAAAATGAACTAATGTTGTGAAATATCACAAAATCAAATCAATCAAGAAAGACCACAACAATGTGATATGAGACATAAACTAACATAGAATGTCCCAAATTGCTTTGTTGTGATTGTTTCTCACGTGATAAAATCTTACAAACTTTAATAACTAACTATAATTTTTAAGGTTTACTTGATAGAGGCCACTTACATGTTAGAGTCACTTTTTTTCTTGTAGCTCTTTGCTCAATATACATTTTGCACGCCCTAATGATACCTATACAACAAAGAGAATCATGTCAGAAACTAGCATGTTATGCATTTTGAGATTCATTGTTGACTCATTCATTTACATCCTTGTTTTGTACTCTAAATTAAAATTCAAAGGGTAAATCTATTTGGCTCTCATCAATGATACCTTCTCTTAAATGTTGAAGAATGTCATTCTTGCCAATAGTGATTGTTGAAATTACTCTATCATTGAATTTTACTGCGATTCCAATTAGAAGAGAAAATTACATTTTTCTCTTCCTTTCTATCCCATCCTTCACTGAGGATTTCAATCATATCTCTCTCTTGCATGTTTTCACATACAACCATTATCTTCGTAACTCTTATTATTGACTTTGCAAACAAATGAAATAAGCTTACAATTTGGTTTGTGTCGAGGAAGATCTTGTGGACAAGAATCTCTTCGATACATGTTTTGTTGATCCCATGTCTGAATCGTTGGATTCTTTCTTTCCAACATGTTAAAAAATCATTGATGGCTGATCCTCTTTGCTTTCTTTTCTATAATGGCTATAGAAAAATCAAACACCCCTTCGACATTGTCAAGGGATTCCATGCATTTTCTACATCAAGTATGTTGTAGATTGTAATCATTTAGACATTTCAAGATGGCCTTCTAGATCATGTTGCCATATCAAGGAATGCAAGAGCGCAAACGGGAAATAACATTTGGTAGTGATGAGAGTGCAACAAAGTGATAAAATTACGTGTGTTGTTAAATGTGGGAAACGTGAGTTGAAAAGTATAGGCGCGGGAAATGTACACTGTTAAGCCTTACGAAAATGTTAAATGCTGACAACATCTGACATAGGCGTGGAAAATGTACATTTAAGCCTTATGAAAATGTTAAATGCTGACAACATCTGACATACGAAAGGGAAAGAAAGAGAGGGAATGTCCATTTTAGTTCCTTTTTTAAGAGTAAAGAAATCCGCCTATTTTTGTATTTTTTTCTCATTTTTGTTGCATTTCTACGTTATGTAGGCTTGTTGCTCATTGGTTGGGCATCTATTTTTCTTTTCGCTAAAAGGCCAAAGAATGAGTCACGTTTTCCCCTAATGTGTCCTTAGTTTAAGGTCCATGCTCATGATGTGATTTGTGTGAAGAAGTTATCATCGATGGAGAAGTGGGTTGCGAACTCAAGCATAAACAATGACTCTTCTATGAAGGGATAGAAATAAAAACAAGGTGAAGAGTAGCACTATCCGATGTCTAGATGTCCAGGTAGTGCTCAAGCTGTCCAAATGACAACTTGAGCACTAGCTTGTTTAAGAGTGTGAGAGTAAGGTGATAAAATTTACCTCTATTGTGCTTAAACTATTGGTTCGAACGTTGAAGGCAAAGCTATTGTGAGCAAATCTTATATGTTGCTTGGTGAAGGCAACATGGGCGAGCCTGTGCTTTGGAAGCTATGGCCTGCTTAGGTTCTTGGAATTCTAGAACTTCAATGATCCTATGTGGTGCATTTTGGAACCTTCCACTTAACGGTGGGCTTCCGAACTCTAGACTCCTCTTCCAAACTTCACTGATCCCAAGTGGTGGTGCATTTTGGAAGCTTCCACTCGACGGTGTGGGCTCCCAGCTTTGGACTCCTCTTGTTGCCCTTTCCTCCTTTTTCACGCCCTTTTTCTGATCTTTTTCTTTTTCTTTTCTTTCTTGTTGTTTTGCTTTACCCATGTCCTTTTTCTCTTTCTTGTTACTTTTGCGGCGTACCTTTTTGTCAATCTTCTTTTCTTTTCCTTTTGTCTCTTGTTGTCTTGCTTTTCTCTGTCCTTTTTTGTGTTCTGTTTTCTACTTTTACAGCCTACCTTTTTGCTGGCCTTTTGTTTTTGCTTCTTTTGTCCTCTACTCTTCTTCTACCTCCTTTTGCCTTGGTCTGTCTCTGGCATCCTTTGTCTTTTATTTCCCTTTCCTTATTCTTGCTTTTGTGCCTTTCTACCTTTTTTCTTCTTTTCTTTATTGTCCACTTTAATGTTCTCTTTGTTTTTAGTTTTTAGTTTGTTTGTTTTTTTGTCTTCTCCTCTCTCTATTTTGTTTTTGTATTTGTTGTCTCCTCGGCTCTCTCTCTCTCACTCACTCACTCACACACACACACACTCTCTCTCTCACTCTCACACAAACACAAAAGACATAGAGTCTTAGAGAGGCTTCCCTTTAGAGTGAGGGAGAGAGATGGGGGCTTCCTTGAGAGAGAGGGGGGCGTCCCTTTCTCTGTGCTCAGACCCACCACCGGCGATGGACCAACCCCACGTAATTTCACCACCTAATGTCACACTACCATTTGCCGTAAAAGCTGTCGCCTCCTTGCTCGAGCGCCTGTCACCATGGTTGCTGCTCCACCGGCTCTCTACTGTAGCCACCTAATGCATCAAAGTTGCGGAGGTTCTGGTCTAGCGGCTCTCTACTGTAGCCACGTAATGCACCCAATTTGGCGGTTGTGGTCTGTCCACTCTGATGTAATCACGTACTGCATGGAAACTACCAAAACTGCCGCGAGTGCACCGAATCTAGCGCTGTCCCGAAGGTGACCCAGCTGAGTCGTCCCTATGTGCGTCATCCTGCTTGCTCTGCCGTGCAAGATGTTGCGCAGATCTCTGGATGATGTGCCTGCTTCGCCTCCAATGTCCCCTTCGCAGCTGTAGCCAATGCTCGGGCCCTGCCCGCTACCGTGCCCGCCTCCTTGGCCCTGTGGAAGTCCGCCTGTTGCTGGCCCTTTATGTGGGATACTCCTCGTGCTTGGGGTTTGGCTGAGAAGAATGAGGGGGAGAGGTGAGCTTGAGCTCCTTGCAAGCAAATACACACATAACAGTAGTCAAGCACACAAGAAATATAGATGGATGCATTTTCTTATATTCTACAGGCTCTTCTCTTCTTGATAAAGATAACATAACATAAAGATAAGAGTACACACTATACATCATTCTTGATAACATAACATAAAGATAAGAGTACACACTATACATCATTCTTGATAACATAACATAAAGATAAAAGTACACACTATACAGCAACAAAGTACTCTACTACTAAAATATATAAGGTCAGTTCATAATGTGAACGATTATATAAGATAATACTATAAATATGCCATAACTCTAACGAACTAAAGTGGCTCTCTCACATCCTCTTGTAAATCACTAGCATCATATCATAGGCTATAAACTATTGGCAGCATATATCACCCATCAGCTTACAAAGCATGCTAGTGGCATAAGTGCAGAGTTGTCATCTTAGTGTGTCATCCATAACTATACTAGAGCTGAGCTCGATAATATCTCAACATTCTCCCTTGAGCTCAACTCCATATCCTACACTTCGAGCAAGCTCTTAAACATAGGAGCTTCTCTGTATCTAATTCTTTTGTAAATATGTCAGTTGATCCTTTCTGTTGACATATACCAAATCCACGTCACCTGCTGCTGCTAGGGGGGATTTTTTTTTACGAGCTTTTTTTGCCGAGCTTTTTGGAGCAATGAACAAGTAGTCTGAGCTTTGCAAAGGACCATGAACTTACTATAAGCTTTGTAAAGGACCAAGAACTTACTTACATATAAATAACAAGCCTTGAAAGATCAACAATATAAATTTCAGTCTTTTAAAGATCTAGTCCATAAAAATATTAATTACAAAGTCTTTTGATCCACATCATACTTATTGATATAATTACATATATACATATACCTATCTAAATTCATACACCTCATACATATACACATACAAAATATACATATACATACATACATGCAAGAGCTACCTACATACTAACATATATACATACATACATACATACATACATACTTTCTTACTTACTTAAATATAAAAAACAATCCTTTAAAGATAAAAAATGTATATACCGATCTTTAAAGTTTCAAACCATGAAAATCTCGATTAAAAAGTCTTTTGATCCACATCATACTTATTGATATAATTATATATATACATATATCTACCTAAATTCATACACCTCGTACATATACATATACATATACATACATACATACAAGAGCTACCTACGCACTAACATATATACATACATTACATACATACTTTCTTACTTACTTAAATATATAACACAATCTTTTAAAGATCATATGTATATATCGATCATTAAACTTCCAAACCATGACAATCTCGATTACAAAGTCTTTTGATCCACAAATTATAGCATTCTTCTACGTGTCAAACCGACCTAATGAGAAATCTCCCAGACATGCTTTGGCTACCTCCATGTCATTCTCTATCCCCATATAGTGCCTTTTTAACTCTTGGCATGCATGTCCCAAGCCTCCACATCCCGCAAAAACGTCCAAGACACCATCTCCTTCACTTGAGAAGGTCTCCACTAGCCACCTACAATGAAATGCAATCATAAACGTGCATTTAAGTATTTTAAAAAAGTAGCTATGAAAATGAACAGAATGAAAATTGTCTCACCTAAAGAACATAGGAGATCTTTTTGCACCACCTCGAATGTAGTGCTCCAAGACCATCGTGCGTTGGAATGGATGCTTCTTATTCTTCTCAAAAATGAAATTTCATTGAGCGTTGAATAACTTCTTTGAAACATTTTGCCCAGCCTCGCGATCAATAATAGGGACATGGCAATTTACTCGATAGAACATACTAAGCGCCAATGTATCCACATACCATAACGAGAAAACATTATGTTTGGATATCCATACCACATAACATGTATACATAAAGGAAAATATTTGAGAGATTATGACTTACCCGTTCTCCATTCTCATACAAATAACTTGATTCCACATGAACAGACATTGTTCGATACATGACCAATTCAACTTTCTTTCCCGTGGAATATATTTTAGGAAGTTGATCCATTAGACTCAAACACACAAACCAACCCTCATGAGCCCCACAAACAAACCAACAAAACTGAGTGTGGCACGTATCAATGATGAAGAAACTTGATTCCATGAGGGACACCCATCTGTATCTACATCAACAACCTGTAAACTGTAGGAAAGTCAGCCCATACAAGGCGAGCCACTGTATCTGAGGGAGCACCTCTATGAGATAGAGCCTTGGGAATCTTCATCAAGAATTCTTCCACACTACATAAAAGATTTATGATGTTTGGTTTTGGTAAGTATAACTTGGAAAACTAATTATATGGTGAAATTATTCTTTTTACCTATCTGAGCCCTTCGAAAGAGTGTGGACGTCTACCAGCAATATGTGTGAAGAACATCTCTCACCTACAAGTAAATAAGATAAAAAATGAGATGCATTTCGAAAGCACACTTCTCAAAATAAATTTACGATGGAAAGTACTCTTACTAGTCATGTCCATGATGTCACGTTGTCCTGACACCTCCCCCTCTTGAAGATGCTCTGGAGGGTCTCTCTCTTGATCTTCATTTGTGGGGTCTCCCTCTTGAACATCATGCATAATGTCAAGACGTCTCTTTGTTCGCCTCTCACGTTGCACTTGAGACGATGTGTAGGAATTTAGTATATAATTTAGTGTATGTATGTAGGTATGTATTTATGTATGCATATGTATATGTACATATATGTTTACATAATATGTATTGGTATATGTATATATTTGTATGTATATGTATCTAATATGTATATGCATATGGATAGTTTATATATATTTATATGTATGTATAGGTATGTATTTGTATAGGTAGGAAGGTTTACATATACATATACATTTACATTTACATGCATATAATTCAGTAGAAAGCAAAAAAGTACCTTTGTCTAGGAGCTCCTCACTTGGAGGCACATGATTTAGAGGATAGTCCAACCACCAAGGACGTCTCTTATATTCCCAATCAGAAACCCCTCTCTCAACCCATTCCTTCGGGTACATTGTTTCCGACGAATTTGGATCTGCACATTCTTTGATTACTTCCGTCTCTTTGTCCATTAGACCTTGGCCAATGAGTAGCTGCACCCACCTACATATCCAAAATAAAACAAACAGCAAAATAGAATGGCATTAGAAGATATATACCTGTAGACAACCCTCTTTGCGGCATTCTCCACCTCAGGTTGCTTTTGGCCTTCCTTCACTTTTCCAATCTTTGCCCACACCTCATGGAAGACCCATGGTATGTGTTTCGATCGCTCCTCTTGCACCCATTTCATAGATGGTGGGATGTAGATAACATCATCATATACCAATAAACCCTCCAAAATAGAGTCCGCCTCCCCTATTAGCTCTTCCCAATACAACTCTTTCTTCATATGCAGCAACATCTTTTTGTTATCCCCAAACATCTCCGAAATTACCTTGTCCTTCACCCTCCCGGTCATAAGCATTTGAAGCGATTCCATCTTCCTATTTCAGCATCATACCAAAGCCATAAGAGATTAGATGTTAAGGTTAGTTTATGTTAAGGGAGGTTTATTGACATGTGACATACCTTTGAGTTGAAATCCGAGATATGGCGACTGTGTAGAGATTTTCTTTGGTCAAAGCAACCAATCCCTTCTAAGACCAATCATAGTTATATACGAGTTGAAAGAATACATCACCATTGGATGGGTTTGCAATTATGAGCATCTTGTACGCTCTATCTCAAAATGTTTGCTCTACACCACGTCTGGCTTTCTCACATTTTGTCTCATATTCTTGCAACCCCATGGCATGTCTATCAATGCATGATATAACTTGCTTCACCGCATTTTCAAACGATGTCTACGTATAACGAAAAGGACTCATTATCACTCACACGATTAAAAAACATTGATAATCCATTTATTAATAAAAGATGAGAAATGCAAACACTACCTTCCACCACACACAAGCTGTGCCAAGATTGTAGCTGGAGCATTGTACCATTTCTCTCCACTTCATCGCTCCAAAAACTAAGCTCCATTAAAGCCCACCTCCTTACGTCTTCACCAAGGTAGTCCAATATGGATGATTTGTCTGCCATTCCAAATCGTTGAAACATGAAGATCTCATGTGACAATGTGGGTGTAACACTAGTGCGCGCGCCAATCTATTGTAAAGAGTCATAATGAGCCAAGAACTTCACAATGACTTCACAATGTCCGTAATTAAGTAGAGAGAGATCACTTACTCAGTTTGAGATTGCAAAGCCAATAGAAATTCTCCTTCTTGCTTCTTGTCCACAACCAAAAATTGACATTTAACTCGGACATGGCGTGAGGGGCTATGAGACCAAGCTAGAGAAAACAAAATAAAGATATTACAATATATTACTTTTAATGTTGCATAAAATCACTCTATGGCATTCAAAACAATATACCTTTGCGCACTCGAGACATCCATGCCTTCACACGATGATTGCCATCCTAAACAAGAAACTTCTTATTACCCCACTGAGATCCTCCCACTCAGTTCCTCTGATTTCATCCTCAAATCTGTCATGTTGTACCACCACCTAGTATGGTTTTCATTCTTGCAAGTCTATTTGTGTAACCGCGAAATACATAGAGCTTTCGGGACGTGTAAGTGAAACTAAAAAAGGAGGAGATGCTTCGACATAGCCATGGCAGTCAAAGGAATCATCACAAAACACCTCAAGTTGGCTAGAAACTGTACGGATGGCTTCATTTTTGAAATCAGCCTGCACATAAAGGGACCAATGGGATAGAGGAATTGCGTTGCACAAAAAACTTAGTGAATACATCACCAAGCAATCCCAATTCAATAGATTTTTCAAGAAGCCTTCTATGGGTCTCCCCTTGACCAGTACTAGATTCAGGCATCTCCGTGTGAGTTGGAGGAGGTGAGCTCATTGAGCCAATTTCGTTCTCCAACACAAGCACTTCTTCCTCATGAACAAGAGAATTATGCGCTTCTGTTTCCTCTCTAACAGGAGATACATGTGAGGACACAGGTGTCCGTGATTGAGCTTCCTCGCTAAGAGTCAAACAAACACGCCCAGATCTAAGTGAGTATCCCCTGTTGTCTGTGAGACACACACAGCAAGCCCAAGTAAGCATATCTAAAAACATTAAAACACAATCTCAGTAGAATCTTGGCTATTCACATCATATACCTTTCTTAGTCTTTGCCTGTTGTTTTCCTGCTTTTCTTGGAGCCATCTCTCTCTTTGCCTTGAATATGAGTAGCAAATAGTTTGAGCTGAATGATAGATAGGAGACGAAAGGTCATGAATCTTGCTCTACTACTATTGCACAAGCCAGTAGAAGATGAAGATCTTATCATGGAGTTTGGCTCGCTAGAAGGCAAAGCAAAAGAATACAAAATAATAGGGAATGTTGATGAGGATAGAGAAAAGTAGACAAGGTTTGTAGTAGAGATGATCAACCTCACACATAAACCCTACTTCATGTCTATAGGAAAACATCAACCTCACACACAAACCCTACTACATGTCTAAGAAAACATTCAGGATGGTGAAAGCTCCAGAGGCTAGTACACAACTTCAAAGAGTAGATCAGTAAGCTCACAAGGCCGGATACCAAAACCAAGATCGGGCCGTATCTTGAGGCCCTATTCAAAGAAACCTCTAGGAAAGAAACATTCACCCATCATCAACTAATGGGCCCCACTGTGCTGGATCCACCATGCCCAAACCAGCCCCAATAGTGCCAGCCCATCTAGTTTTTTGGAAACCATAGAATTGGACTAGATGTAGGGAGTATTAGATTACTTGAATAAATGCATGACAAATGTCCCCAAATAAATGTCCAAACTACAAACAATCATAAGGAAAAAAGATGTGGCATGTTCTTAGAGCACAAAGTCACACAAGAATTGAGGAGCTAGCAAGAACCACTATAGGAAGAACTGCACAATCTTGAGGAGAGCATAAGCCAATCAAGTGGGAAGAAAACCTACAAAGGTAGCTAACAGAGATCCAAGAGGCCAAGCAAGGGCTAGGACAAGAGGCCTCCTCCCCCTCACCATCGCCTCATCTCCATCCTCCATCTCCCCCCTTGCCCCCCGCCGTTGCTCCGGCCACTCCAGGCACCCGGCAGAGCCGGGGGATGGTCTGCGCTAGCACTAGCGCAGACCATCCCCTGGCAGAGGCGCAGACCATCCCCCGGCTCTGCCGGGTGCCTGGAGTGGCCGGAGCAACGGGGGGCAAGGGGGAAGATCATGACCGCCTGGACCGCCTCTATCTCCACCTCCATCTCCATCCACCTCGCCCTCCACCTCCATCTCTGCCTCCAACGCCACCGTCTCCTCCGCCTCCAGCGCCGCCGCGGGCCCTCAAATCGCCACCTCCATGCCTCATCTCCACTGCACATCTCCCCCCTTGCCCCCGTTGCTCTGGCCACTCCAAGCCCCCGTTGCTCTGGCCACTCCAAGCACCCGGCAGAGCCACCCTGGAGTGGCCGGAGCAATGGGGGGCAAGGGGGGAGATCATGACTGCCGCCGCGACCGCCTCCACCTCCACCTCCACCTCCATCTCAACCTCCACCTCCATCTCCATCTCCATCCACCTTGCCCTCCACCTCCATCTCCGCCTCCAGTGCCAGCGCCTCCTCTGCTTCCAGTGCCGCCACTCCAGTGCCGCCGCGGGCCCTCAAATCGCCACCTCCATGCCTCATCTCCACTGCACATCTCCCCCCTTGCCCCTGTTGCTCCGGCCACTCTAGGCACCCGGCAGAGTCAGGGGATGGTCATCCCCCGGCTCTGCCGGGTGCCTGGAGTGGCCAGAGCAACGGGGGCAAGGGGGGAGATCATGACCGCCTAGACCGTCTCCACCTCCACCTCCATCTCCACCTCCACCTCCATCTCCATCCACCTCGCCCTCCACCTCCATCTCTGCCTCTAGCACCACCGCCTCCTCCACCTCCAGCGCCGCCCCGCGGGCCCTCAAATCGTCACCTCCATGCCTTATCTCCACTACTGCACATTTCCCCCCTTGCCCCCCGTTGCTCCGGCCACTCCAGGCACCCGGTAGGAGCCGGGGGATGGTTTGCGCTAGACCATCCCCCCGGCTCTGCCAGGTGCCTGGAGTGGCCGGAGCAACGGGGGGCAAGGGGGGAGATCATGACCGCCACCACCTCCACCTCCATCTCCACCTCCACCTCCACCTCGCCCTCTCCCTCACCATCACCCTCCACCTCCATCTCTGCCTCCACCAGTGCCACCGTCTCCTCCGCCTCCACCAGCGTCACAGTCTCCTCCGCCTCCAGCGCTGCCCCGCGGGCCCTCAAATCGTCACCTCCATGCCTCATCTCCACTACACATCTCCCCCCTTGCCCCCATTGCTCCACCCACTCTAGGCACCCGCCCGGCAGAGCCGGGGGATGGTCTGCACGCTACAGACCATCCCCCGGCTCTGTCGGGTGCCTAGAGTGGCCGGAGCAATGGGGTAGCACGCAGACCATCCCCCGGCTCTGCCGAGTGCCTGGAGTGGCCGGAGCAACGGGGGCAAGGGGGGAGATCATGACCGCCACCACCTCCACCTCCATCTCCACCTCCACCTCCACCTCCACCTCTATCCACATCTCCGCCGCCGCCCTCCATCTCCATCTCTATCCACATCGCCCTCTCCCTCACCATCGCCGCCGCCCTCCACCTCCATCTCTATCCACATCGCCCTCTCCCTCACCATCGCCGCCGCCCGCCCCTGTCCCGGCCCATCTTCTCCACCGCCACCACCTCCAACACTGCCCCGCTGGCTCTCAAATTTTCAGAAAGAGAATAGCAGGGAACAGTACCTTACCTGTTCGAAGTTCATAGATGAGTTCGCCAGCTGAGTTGAGAGTATCCACACCACCTCTTTTCCTTCACAGTAATCTTGAGATTGTAAACAAAAAATGTTTCTTTACCCATTTCATTCAAGATGGTTGGGTCTTTGACTTGGAAGGTATTGTTTTGTGTTTCTTCTTTATCGAGAGGCTTAGCAAGCACTAGTTCATGAGGCTTAGCACTAGTTCTATTTGTGGTCAATATGGTTGGGTCTTTGACTTGGAACTAATATAAAAAGATACATATAATACTTAGAACCAATAAATGTATATACTTGTATATTTTTTTATATATTTGTATATTTTTTATAAAAAAAATTTATCGTGACCATTCTCAGTCGTGATTGCTCCACCTTGTTTTATCATTTCAACCGCCTTCATTCTCAATCGTGATTGCTCCACCTTGTTTTATCATTTCAACCGCCTTACCTGACAATGATTGATTCAGCCTAGATACCTGATCTTCTATTTTTGTTTTATAAAGTCCACCTGTTCCTTCGTTTTTATATTTTCATTTCACATTTTTGTCTCTCCTGCCCTTTCTGCATCTTCGTATTGCCTTCCCTATGGAGCACACTGTCACCTTTGAGTGGGAGCTTGATGGCTACAGCAAAAAATCTCAAACTTTAATACTTCTCCACCAAACCACGCTTGTCAGTCATGGATATCTACAAGGGTTTCTGCCTTCATCACATGTCCTTTCTGGAGTGAAAGCTACTAGGACCAATGGAAGCCTACAAAAAATCATCGCTCATTATGATATGGAGGGCAATAAAAACTACCTTGTAGATATTACTCAAAGTAAAACATATATGCTACAATGTAGTCCTCTCTATACTACTGATAGTCTTGATTCTAGTGCTAATGACATTGCCTAAGATGTCCGACACTTGGAGACCTCAGTGGAGAAAGAATTAGGGACACAAAACACCCATGTTCATATCTCGAGCTCCTCCTCTGAGAGTGACTTGAATGGCTCAGCAACTGTTTTGCAACCAGGTGAAGGCACAAGCAATCCAAAAGG
Organism: Cibotium barometz; assembly: GCF_041138505.1. Classification (NCBI taxonomy): domain Eukaryota; kingdom Viridiplantae; phylum Streptophyta; class Polypodiopsida; order Cyatheales; family Cibotiaceae; genus Cibotium; species Cibotium barometz. The sequence goes on along the minus strand of NC_141096.1, from coordinate 20,838,110 downwards.
TTCAAAGCACAATACCTCTGAAGATGAATGTATTACTTCAGAGAGTATACTTTCAGTTCTTCGTAAGAAGGAGCAACCTTCTCTTCTATGTTCATTGTTGGAAAAAGTTACTCGAGTCATCCGAGAGTCATCCAAGTCCAGGAGGTGCCAAGACATTATGATGGTGATTCCATCCTAGAGTTTCCACCAACATATGGCAAAATAGGAAATATGGATGGAATGGAGCAAAAATATGATAGTCACCTATGGACACATCCCAGTAACATCAAACATGTCTGTAAGTTGTACCGTGCGTATTAGCTATTGTGTTGGTACTTTGGAGTGCCATAGGCTCAGCTGTCCTTTTTACTTGAACAATAAAAGGTATAACAACACCTTCTTTTAGGGACATCTAACAAAAAAGATTGCAGTTGGACTTCTGACAGAGGATGAGAAAACTAAAATAGTTTGTCACTTTTGTCGCAAAACTGCACACTCTGTGCAAGTGTGTAGATGTGTTGTGTATTACGTAATGCCTCGTGACACAAATATTACAAGAATGATGCTCCACACACTGGGCTGCATGAACGTCCAGTTCAACCAGGAACTTCAAGGTCAATGTTGGAGCACGTGAAAATGTTTGTTTCTCAAGTGTTGAAAGCCCAAAGAAGTGCAGGTCCTCGAAAAATACAGATGGATATTGTGAAGGATATACTGTTTTCCTCCATGATGAATCAAAATGATGAGCTACCTACAAGTATTGGGGATCATGAGCTTTGCAATTTTTTGGAAGAGTTGAGTCCTCTTGTGTAAAACCAGAGGTGAGTATTCATTCTGTAACTTAATTAGATTTGGATGTATTTTTTTACATTCGGTCCTCTCTTTATTGTGAAATTATGTTTTTTAGGTTTAGACGCATTGTATCCCAGGAGAAAAGAAAATTGATGCCGGCAGGAGAGGACTTTGATAGCATCCTTCTTATATAGAGAAGATCTCGCTATTCATTTATACAAGGTAGCTGTTTCCCAGGACAAGGTGGCCCTGATGACAAATGTTATATCTTTAAGATGTCTTTGCGAGGACCAGCATCAGGCATGGACTTGGTGAATCGCATGCGTGGTGTGATAGTGGAGGTGACTTGGCAAAGTCCTGGGTTTTGTTTGATCACACTCATATCGAGTTTTTGGTTGGTCAACAATGGCTTGTCATGTTTACGACCCAAGGTGAGACTACGTACTTCTATTTTTTCCTTTCTTTCATTTACCTTGAATGATAGCTGATTGAAAAAAATTCTCTCCAAAATCCTATAGTGTTCAAAAGCTGTTGACAATTGCCACATGCAAAATGAAGGAGGAGGATACAAAAAGCCAAGTACTATTTTGGGAAATGCTGAATAGCAGAATGGAGCAATGCAGTTATGCACCCGCACACTTCTATGGGTTTATGGGCTGATGAAGCAGGGTCAAATTGGTGTGCAGTTAGGATCGTTTTCAATGGGGGTCCGCACAACATTATGGAGGACAGGGAGCGAACGTGCTTATTCCATTAGAAACAAAGTTTGATGAAGCCTGCTAAACAATGCGTGAAGGCAGAAAGTCGACAACACCATATTGACTTGTGTGAAGAATGGAGATTGGCAACCAATAAGGAGTCAGCTTTCTTAAAAAGTAAAGAGATTCGTGAGTGGTGGAGAAATGGACATGTTCATGAGGGAAAACTATCAGTAATGGATACATGGATGAGTTGGTGGGAAGTACGATTAACACATTGGGGCAACCTCATGTCAAGGGTGAGAAATTTTATGGAGAAATGATATGTTATATGGATGTATTTGCATTGGAGTCAATTTTGTGAATTCATGTATGAAACCTCTTGTGTGCAGGTGGTCTTAAGCTCAGTGGATTTAGCACAAACCCCTCGAACAAACTTATCTGAAAGTGTACATGGGAGTTGGCTTGCTGGTGAAGGATACAAGGAAAAGGTTAGCTTGTATGATGTGTGCATTTCAGATATGGCAAACGCTTTACTACTACAAAGTGCAAAGCAATATGCATATCAGATGGGGAAGCACAAAGGCGAGGGACCATAGACAGGGTGGCAGCAAGGTCAAGACCGACACCACCACAAGTGGCTTGCATGGTCCATGAAACAGTAGCTAATATTCCTATGTATGAGGAATCAAGGCCTCTACATGGAGATAAGGAGACTATTCAACAGAAGAGGGTGAGGACAACGGAAGTAGACCAATGCTCACATCGTCCAGGTTATGTCATGCAGAGCAAACATCGTCAAAACCGGGGAACAGCAAGAAGAGTAAGTTTTGGATATAGATCTAGAACAAACAGTGCAGCAAGTCACGTTTCAAGGGGAGAACCAAAAAGTCCAATGACTGGAGGAAACAAAGATGTCGGACATGAAGAGCCTAAACAACATTATGGCACAATGAAAATGCATGTAAAGGAAGAGGCCGTTGGACGCAGAATGTGGGCCATTAGACGAACCCCATTGAACTTAAAAGTCAAACATTTGGGAGGTATTGATGGAAGACATAAGTGCAACTCATACATATGGGGAAGCTCTATTGGAGTTGTTGCCCCTAGCTTCTACTCAGAGCGACGACATCTTGGTCCGGGAGGGCCAAAGGCTCAAATGATGTGGTTTTGTCCTTCAGATGTTTCACACACATGGCATGTAGATCCAAACATAATATACAAGCCATCATACCCAGATATGTGGAAAGTGGATGTTGGGACCAACATAACCAGTCAAGAGGTACAGAAATTAGTAAAGGCAGGGTTCAAGTTAGATGTTACTCATGAAGAACCTTTTGTGTCAGGGGTGGGAGAAACGTCCCCACAAGCAGCGGGCAACAAAGAAAGTGACAAGAGGCCACATGATGCTACACAGAATACAAAGAGATCAACCAAGTGGCGGCATTGGATTTCCAAAGGAGCAGAAAAGAGGATTGGTAGTGCCGAGGCCATGACAGCGACAGTCCTTAATGAGAGTGTAATGCAGCCATCCTTAATGAGGGTGCAATGCAGCCGTCCTCCTACTCTATTTTTCATTTGGCATGTGAGAGTGAAGAGGACTATTTTATACACATCAAGGCACAACCTTGGTGTACATGTCCTGATTTCATGCAAAGAGAATCTAGAGGAAAGTCTTACGTTGCATGTAAGCATATCTATTTTGTCTTCTTGCGAGTTTTGGGATTACATAAGAATGAGGATATGGTACTGCATCAACCGACATTATCACCAGAGGATGTGAGCAATATATTATCACGTCCTCGAAGCAAGGATGTTTGTGCCTATACTTAAGCTTTAATCAAGCCTCTCATGTTTGTGCCTACTTAAGCTTGTAAGGAAATGTGAAGTCAACCTTTTTGTAAGAAAATTTGAACCCAATATTTTTGTCTTGCTTTGGGATGGAGTATACTATCACGTACTCTTGTAGGTAGCTTGCGACGCTATGGTAAAGAAGTTCATTAGGAACTCAATGGAGTCTTCTTGGGCCCTTTAATTTGGACGTTTAGTGAAATGCTTAAAATGCTAATCCATCTTTGACCAAGCCTAGAAGCCTAGTCCTAAAAGCATATTTTTGATTTTTCACAAAAACAAAAAAAAATAAAAAAAAGGAGATATTCCTAGATCTGGCCACCTAGGTGACTTTAAAGCTTTGTAATGGGCTGTCAGTCAGTAATCATAGCCTGCAGCAACCTTTTCGAACTCCAAACATTCCAAAAATTCGTCACTTTCTTCCCCCCTTTTTTGTGTGTACACCAGATCTCTTTCTCTCTCTAAATCTTCTCTCTAACACGCCCTGCACTCCTTCTCCATGGAAAAAAGCGTCTTTCTCTACTCCAAAAGCCATAGCTAACAGATCTGTACTCCTAAATGAGCCTTCTCTCTCCAAACCCACAGTAGTAGCCATGGCTTGCAGGGAAGAAGCTTACCATGAGCATTCTCTCTACAGAACTTGGTCCTCTCTCCATAGCTAGCAGGTCTGTACTCCTAAATGAGCCTTCTCTCTCCAAACCCACAGTAGTAGCCATGGCTTGCAAGGAAGAAGCTTACCAGGAGCATTCTTTCTACAATACTTTGTTCTCCCTCCAAACCCACAGTTGTAGCACAGAAGAACCTTTTCATGAAGTATTCTCTCTCTATATTGCTTAGCAGCCATAGCTTGCACTAAAGAAGCTTCCCATGATGCATTATCTCCTTTGCATTTTCGTCTCACCATTGCCAACCCTCTCTATGTTTCTTTGGCTCCCTTTCTGGCTTCTTTCTCTATCCACAATGCAGCTCTAGAGAAGCAACCCTCATCTCCATTCTTCCCATTATTTTTTGATACCATATCCTGCTCCTTCCACTCCTATTCAACCCAAGCTTACAAGCCTACTTTCTTGTAGATGGCACTACAAGACATCACCAATAAGCCTTCTAAGATCCGCCTTCAGGTTGATTTGGAGACAGAATACGCAACCCTACGCAGTAGGCATGTTGCACCCAATATTTCATACGATCAGCTTCGAATGCAAGGAGCAAAGGCCATTGATCTTTGGATTGATGGAAATCTTTATCCACCAGATCCAATATCTGGTGCCCCTCCACCATTCAAAAGCATTACAAGTTTTCTTATGTTTGTTGGTGATGGTTTCAATGGGCTTCTTGGCTATTGTAGGAGATTACACATGCTGTGGCTAGATGAGGCAGCTGAAAAGAGGCAAACACAATTTGTCTTCGACCAGCTTCAAGCGGCATCGACTAAGCAGATCAATGGTTTGATGCAGAGGAATAAAGAGCTCTCAGAGGAGCTGGAGGTGCAGAAGAATAATCTAGCGGATCGTGTGCGCACAATAAATCAATTTACCGATAATTATGTTCGTCTTCAACACTCCACTCGTAATCTTCGGCGTCGTGTTCACCATTTCACTCATCTTCCCATGGGATATCACGCAAGGCAAAGAAAACGTAAAGCTGTTGGGTTGCTTTCAAAGACAGCAGGCGCATGCAAGAGGCGTAAACAAACAACCAGGTAAAAATTTTTGTAGGAATTATAGCAGCTTTGAGAAGCAATTAATGAATAAAGCATCTCTCATGGTTGACCATTGTGATTGTAGGGCTTGTGCAACAGCTATACTAGGATGTAACAACGCTGAGGACAATGTTAATGCCTCCCTTCTTCAGCATGTCCTTCAGGAGAAGGATATTATGGAAATGATAACAGGTTCTGGTAATGATAAGCTGCGGGAGACCCTTCGTCAACATTTCTTGAAGGAAATCAAAGAAATTGTCACCCCCAAAGAGATGCTTGATATATGTGACTCAGCAGGTATTAGCCAGAAAGGTTACAGAGCAATGTACAGGTCAATCACTTTAGGGTTGCGAGCAAAGGGAGTTACGCAATCCTTGCTTCCAACACTTTATAGCTTACAGATGGCAAAGAAGTGTGCTAATGGTGATATTGCATCCATGTTCGAGGGTGGGTACAAGTGGGTGGAGGATATTATGCCAATGCCAACAATCAAACCCTTTCAATACAATGCATATAACAATGTCTACATCGACATGGAAGTGCTACAAAAAGCAATGATTCAGTACTATGGCCTCACACTTGAAGAGACAGGTGGAAATGCCGTGTTTGTCTTGAAGCTGGATGAATGTCAAGTGGTTAAAGGTCAAAGACTGGAGCGTGTTAGTTTAACCTTGATGAGCCGAGCACTTAGAGGAAGGCCTTTAGAGACCCAAGAGTTGGATGCAACTGAAGACAGCAACAATAGGGGTCAAGGGCATAAGCAAGACTACTACGGCATTCAATCAGAGAAGAACATCTGGTGGCAAGCAGCATGGGTCCTCCCAAAAGAGAACCATGATACCTTGAGGTGGTATTTTGAACGGTCTGGCATTCAACATGTCGTCTCTTGTCAGGTCAATGGTCAGAAGCTTGATGTTCCCGGAATAGGCTGCTTTAACATTGAATGGCACTTGGGTGGCGATCTAAAAACCTTAAAGTGTATGTTGGGTTGTAAAACAGGTGCGAATACTATATTCTCATGTGTTTACTGTTGTCATTCCAAGACAGCAGTAGACTCAAGAGTAAAAGGGAAACAACCTAGCAAAGGCAAAAGTCAAAAACAGGTGGGTGCAAAAAAAGCAATCGTTTTTGATGCTGAACAGAGGAAAGGATCAAAGGTATGGCATAATGGCATATTAAGTTGTGACCAGAGCAAGCCACCTAGTCGTGACCAGGAGGACAATGCTTGGAACCCAATCTTGGAAATTCCACTATGTCAGGTGCATGTGTGCACATTACATGCAAGACTGAGGATTTTGGATAAGCTTTTGATGCTCCACATAAACTATGTCTGGAACATGGAGCCCGAAGATCGACGAGAAGAGTCAATACGTGCACTAGAGAGTGTACTTTCCTCTATGGGATTACATGCTGGAGCAGTGGTCTTGACAAAGGACAGAAAATCAAACCCTACACAAGACAACCCTAATAAAATTTGCATGGGTGGATCAAAGGCAAGACACTTGCTATCAAACCACTTGGGTTCTCATAGCCACACTGACTTTGAAATTTGGAAGAAGATATGTGATGTCACAACATATCGAGGAAATGATGCCAGGCTTGGCCTAAAACGTGCACATGTATGGGAGGTGTGTAATAAAATGGTCGATCTTCTAGAGCGACCTCACCTGGATGACCATGGTATTGAGGCACTTAAACAAGCCACTTGTAGATTCACAGAAGAAATGGTCGAGGCCTGGGGAGAAACACACATTACTCACTACATGGTAATGTTGTATTTATTGTGTCCTTGTAGTATGTTCTTCATACTGTTTGTTGACTTTTTGTAATTTTCTATGCAGCATATATTGTATGCACATGGGCCATACTTTCTCGATAGATATGGCTCTTTAGCACTTTGGAGCAATCAAGGCATGGAGAAATCACATTACCAAGCAAAGGCCGTGTATTTTAAGGGCACTCGCCATGGTGGTGGCAAAGTCAAGAGTAATGCACTCCATGAAATGTTCAACTGGTTCTATCGCGTTCTGGTTGGTAAAAAAAGGCAGAAAAGTCGCGGTAATTTGTCTCTTAGGCGTCAAATAATGAAAACTGTTAATGCAAGAAGAACTGAAGGATACAACAGATCAAATGCTAGGGAGAGACTACGGCAGTGGGTAGCAAGCAAGCGTCGGTGTGGTTCCTCATGGGCTTAAACTCTCTGATTATAATCTTTTTGTGTTTTTAAATTTTCTAAAAGTTTTAAAAAAGTTTTAAATTTTCTAAAAGTTTTAAATTTATAGACATATTTAAGTCATTTTTCATTTATAGAAACCACATTTCAATTTCTTCTTTGTGCTCTACTCTCTCTTGCCCTCCCACTATCTCTTGCACTCGTAAATACCTAGGCCATGCCAGAAGAACAGGAGCAAGACTTGCGATTTTTCGATCAACTCGGCCCACTACCTGCTACAGCAAAAAGGACAAGTCTACCCATCGTAACAGAGCAAGAGGCAAAGGAGATGAGAGAAGAAGAGCGCAGGAAGGAGGCTGAAGAGGCACAACGCAGGAAGGAAGCTGAAGAAGCAGGGCCTAGTAGAGAAGCAGAAGAAGAACGGCGTCGAAAAGAAGCCGAGGAAGGTCAAGGGCAGCCACCGGAGATTGTTATTGAGGCCGACACCCTAGAACAGCTAGAGGTTATCTTACAGAACAGGGAGGTCGAGCTCTTGTCCTACGGCATCACGAAAGATACCATTGACAAAGAGTTTGCTCTTGTGAGGGCAGCTTGGGAGACAGAAATGCAAAAGAGACAGCAGCCCAAAGAGGACGCAAGGAGGGCAAGCCAAGCACAGCCACAGGCAGCCACAACATCCAGGCGGCCAGTCAAGAAGTGTGGTAAAAGAATGGAGGGCAAGTTTCGGGACCAACAAGAAGAGGAAGAGCGTGCACAAAAGAAGAAGAAGTTCAGGTCTGAACGACCACCGTGGGAGAATCAAAGACCACCACCGCCTCCACCAGTTACAAAGAAGAAGAGAAAATGGAGGCCAGGGACAGTCGCGCTACGAGAGATTAGGAAATATCAGAAAAGCACAGATCTTCTCATCCCCAAGGCACCATTCTCTCGACTGGTGAGAGAAACAATGGAAAAATATTCTGACAGGGTTGACCGCATACAGAGCACAGCTCTTGAAGCTCTTCAAGAAGCTGCTGAAGATATTGTAGTTTCTGTTTTTGAAGACTCAGTGCTGGCTATGGTACATGCCAAGAGAGTTACTTTGAAGCCTGTAGATATGTCCCTAGCCCTGCGTCTACGTTTAGAGCGTAGCCTTCTACCTCAATAGGCTAACCCATTTTGTAATTCTCCCTACAAAATTTTGTAATGTTCCCAGATTCCTTTGTATCTTTTTCAGACATTAATGAAAACTTTCTGAGTTTTGTTACATTCTTTGTTGAGTCCATTTTTTTTGTATGCTCAGTGCCAATGAACATTTCATTTAAAAATTATAAAAGCACTATACACACAGGACAAAACACACACAAACACACACACACACAAATATATATATATACACACACAAACATATATACACACATATATATACATATACAAATATATATACATATGCACATATATATATATATATATATATGTACACACACACACACATATATATGAATATTTATATATACAAAAAATGTAGATCCTATAAAGTCAACTAGAGAAACTTATGAGCCTCAAGGCAAAAAAAACAAAAAAAAAATAAAAAAAATGCCATGTGCGCTACGGCGCGTTGATCTCTAGTTTGACCAGGTCAAAATGGAGATTTACGCGCCGTAGCGCACATTGCATTTTTTTTATTTTTTTTGATATATATGGTCTAGTGACCATTATAAATGCACCTAGAGACCCTTATAGAGTGCCTTTTGAGCCTCAGGGTCAAAAAAATAAAAAAAATAAAAAAAATTTACCATGTGCGCTACGGCGCGTTAATCGGCACTTTGACCAGGTCAAAATGCCGATTTACGCGCCGTAGCGCACATGGTATTTTTTTTATTTTTTTTTGATATCAAACGGTCTGGTGATTCTCATAAGACACTTTAGGTGCCCTAACAGCCCTAAAATCTTATATATTTATATAAAATATTATATATATGTATATATATCTGATAATAGCCTTAAAATCTTATACACACACACATATACACACACACATATATACACACACATATACACACACACATATATACACACACATATACATATATGTGAGTGTGTTTACATCTATAAATACAATATTTTTTCATACCGCTCTAACCCAATCTCGATTACTTTTTTTAATCACGATCACAATTTAAAAAAATCCTAAACAATTTTTCCTATGAACACATGAACAAAATCTTAAAATTGCGAGGCTTGAAATGGTATATCACAAGTACGCCAGGAAAAATCACAACTTACAATGCACAACAAAAAAATTTTATTAAACTTGGAAGAGAAGTTTGCATTACATCTTTTTAATAAGCTCTTGGAAGAGCTCAGGAGAGAGAGTTCTAGAGGCTGGTTTCTGGCCTAAGCTTTGGAATACATCACTCGGCTCATTGATTCCTTGAGCCTGAGAAAGGGCACAATGGCCTAGAACTGAGCCGGGATGGTTGCCCGTGAAGCAATACAAGGCAGCTTCCCTAGCTACCAAAATACATTTATTTATGTTCGAGGCTAGGGGGTTCTCTGACAAGACAGCACTAAGTGCTTTACATTTTAGGAGCTCGGCATAGGCGATCTCTGCATATTCTAAATGAAAAACCCGCACTATGTCGGCCCTCAGGGCAGGTATGTAGTGCCAAAGGGATGCATCTCGACCCTCTGACTTTGGCCGCGTTCCTCCTACGCGCATAGCAAACTTGTCCACTTCAAAAGCAGTCTGTCAACATGTCAATATAGAAGTTAGGAAGCGTGAAATGATACAAAAAATAATTTGCTTTACAACTAAGAAGTAAGGACATACCTCAGTTGCCTCGTCACTTGCAACTAGTTGCTCATTCGTCAGGTTTATGCTTCCTTGGTCTTGAGCATCGCCAGCAACCAAGGGCATGTGTGGTTCAAAGGCAGCTACGCTCTCATAGAATTGCACTTCATTCTTTATTTCGACGAGCGCTTTGGCCACTACAACTTCCAAGGTACTGCTACCAATATCATATGCAAGCGCTTTTGTGAGGTTGTCATCTTCAAAAGAAATTTTTACTTTTCCTTTGTCTTGACCCCCAGCATTCACGGCAATAATAGAAAGTGCCTCATCCTCACGTAACCCGAGTGTCTTGGCAATGTCATCCAAAAACAAAAACTCTTTCCCATCAATAATGATTGGATGCAGATTGATGATAACAAGGTCTGGGACCTCCTCGAGTACTTCATCGCCCTCTAGAACTAGGTCCGGAACCTCCTCGGGGACATTATCTTGTAGAGCCACCAATGCCATTGAGGCCTCCCATTGTTCTGTAACATTCTCTTCCTCAGCATGGGCCTCTTGGACCTGCTCCATTAGCTTTACTTTGCCCTTTTCTTTTTCCTTGCCACTTTCTTTCGCCACACCCTCTTGTAACAGAAGGACCAAAACCATGTCCCAGCTTAGGAAAGAAGTGCCGATGTTGCCCATCTGTAGTTCCAGGAGTAAGTCTTCCTCCTCATTTCTGTAGTCCTTTTCTGTGAGGGATTTTAAAAACCTGGATAGGCGAAATCTAAAATTCTTCTCTTCCCTGAATATGTACCTGATGAGTTCAACTGGAACCCATAAGCCCTCATCACCCTCAAACATGATGGAGTACGTGCTGACGTGTTCATCCATATACTGAATGACATCTGTAAAAGCATCCGCGTGTAGATGCATTGTTGCACGTACATCAATTGCCCCCTCAAACATAGGGACGATCTCATCAACCCTATGAAGTAACTCAAGCTTTCCTAGCTGTGCAATAAGTGCATCAAGTAGAGGTGCCATGCTATGAGTGATTGGAGGAAATAGAGAGTGTGCGATACAGAAAGGTGTGCGAAATTGAGAGCAAGTGTTAGGAGAGAACGATAATTGTCAATTGATGTAAATGAGTAAAGTATCGTTTATATATGGGCAACCTTGTTATAAAATTTTTAAAAACTTTTAAAATTTGTAAGTACCAAAAAATTTTAAAAAATGGTATGCGAAAGCAAGAACGTATCCTTCCATCGCAAGGTCATTTCCAATTTACTAGTGGCTCACGCCACAGATGCTTCTGTGACCAACCTTACACTATCACAAAAAAATAAAACTGCACAAGACAATTGAAAAACCTTAATAAGACAGTGAGGCAAAAAAATTGAAATTGTATTTACTTCAATTCAAGATTACATATCCAGTGGTTATCTGATAGCTACACAGCCAGGGAAAGTAATTTCTCTACAAAGAAAAGATCGTTCCTGCCTTTTGCGCACTACTCTACCATTGATTATCAAAGCAAAATCACCACTGAGTGAGAATCGAAGAACTAAGTAGTCACGTAAGTTGGCAAGGGACCAGTCATCATTCACAGTAACATCTTCTACATCCCCACCTTGCATGGATATATGTAGCACACCCTGTTCTGTAGAGGTTGTGTCGGAGTCTAACGCCTCCCATTCTCCATTTGTAAGCTTCCATCGCCTGTAAGGAAACGCAATGGACAACTGTTGCTTAGCAATATGATAGCGCATCACAACCTTCTCAACAATTACTCCGCATCTGATGGTGTCTCCATTGTGTTGAACAACTTTTTTATCCCATGCAGGTGATAAGAAACAAGTCAGAGCTCTCTCCCCCTTTGCAATCCATAAAGTTGGGGTACGATGTGTGTCACTTGTACGGAACAGGTACACAAAGAGGTGTAGAGGTATGAAGCAGGTTATGGTTGCTTTGTGAGATCCATATGTGCACTTCATAGCATTTTGCACCTTGCTTTCGATCTGCAAACAAGCCATGGCCACTGAAGCATTGTCTGGAATTGGCCATTCAATAGATGTGAGAGTTGGCATAGGTTTTGGAACTAATTTTCCAGTACCATTTGCTGTCGTGGGAACCACATATGTATCCTCATAGAAGAAGATGTTTCGTGCAAGAAGTTGTGCAGCTGGACACCCTCCAAAGATTAAACTACCAAGCTCCACATGGTATGCTTCAAAGGTTCCTGAAATTGCCTCCATAGGCTCCCATTCACTATAGTTTGAGGGAAAAATATCTACGCACAGGAACCCAAGAACAATCAACGCAGTGCTCAGTATACCATTATTAGCACACAATTGATTTAAAAACAAGAATATAAAGTGGTGAAATAACTTACAATTTGCAGGAAATCGTTGACGTTGGTCATGGTCTGCTAGTTTCAGCTCTGTTGCCTTGTAAACATGTTGGACCTTAGCTAGCTTTTTTCCATCACGATTTTGTTTGAGCTCCAATATCCGCCCTTTCCAATGGTGACTTTGTATATCAACGTATCGCTTTGACACCTTGTGGCTTCCTCTTGTACTAGGCTGCATCGTAATCCAGTTCCACTTCTCGTACTGTTTGATGTTCCAGTGCCCATCCTCATCTTGACCACTGCTACAAGAGAGAGATTGAATACTGATCGGAGGCCTTCGAGCTCTAGAAGAAGACATCAGATGTATATATTAGAGAGATTATAAACCTTGATGGCAAAGAAAAATAGTGAGAAAAAAACTTAGACTAGGCAGATGTAAAAAAGAGAAGGAGTTGTAGAGCAAGTTCCAAGGGCTTGGCTGTGCTATTACTGCACTTTGAAAGAGGATATTGGAGGGGATGAGAGGAGACAATGAGTAAGATTATGAGAGCCAAAGCATTTGCAACTCAAGCTTCCATAGCTTGGCTCCACTGTTACACTCTGTAAAAGGAGGTTGGACAAGGTAGAAGGATGTAAGTGAGGATCAAACTTCCCTAGCTTCTGAGAGGAGGTTGCAGATCAAGCTTCCATAGCTAAGCTCTGCTGTTACACTCTGTAAAAGGAGGTTGGACAAGGAAGATGGATGAAGAAAGGAAATGTAAGTGAGGATCAAACTTCTATAGCCTCTGAGAGGAGGTTGCAGATCAAGCTTCCATAGCTAAGCTCTGCTGTTACACTCTGTAAAAGGAGGTTGGACAAGGAAGAAGGATGAAGGAAGGAAATGTAAGTGAGGATCAAGCTTCCATAGCTTCTAAGAGGAGGTTGCAGATCAGAGGATCAAGCTTCCATAGCTTCTAAGAGGAGGTTGCAGATCAAGCTTCCATAGCTATAGATCTGGGTTTCTGAGTGAAGAGAGAGGTAGATCAAGATGTAGATAGCTAATAGAAGTAGTCTAGAGAGTGAACAACGCCTTGCTATGAGAAAGGGGGAAGAGAGAGCGTTTTGGAGGGAACGTGGGAGAGAGGGATAGTGGAAAGTGAAGGGAATGTGCATTGAATGCATGGGAACTCGTTTTTGGGCCTCTATCACTTTGGAGGCCTTAGTTAATGATGGCTGCAGGCTGCTGGCAGGCTGCAGCTATCTTTTTCTATATAAAATAGGGGAAAAATGCATATACGTTTTGAATTTTTGAGTTTTAGTTGATTTTGAAAATTTAAAAAGAGCCTATTTAGCCTATTATTCTAAGTTTGACCACTACCTTCTAGGCTCTTACAAACCATTGGTGTCAGTCCACATGTAATCTCCCTATTTGTCTATTTCTTAATCACCTCCATTAGGCAATGGCAAATTAAAGGGCCCAAAAAGACTCCATTGAGTTCCTAATGGTACCAACCATATATCTTCTTGTAAGGAAATGTGAACTCAATCTTTTTGTAAGAAAATATGAGCCGGGTATACTTGTTTTTACTTGTGTTGAAATAAATATTGGAAGAAAGGTACATAGATAGGTATGTTTGTGCCTATATTTAAGTTTCTTTGACATAAAATGTGTGTTTATATGTAGGAAGGTAGGTAGGTATGTAGGTATGTATGTATGCATGCATGTATGTATGTATGTATTGTACAAATGTGTGTATATATGTATGTATGTATATATGTATATATATATGTAGGAAGGTAGGTAGGTGTGTATGTAGGTATGTATGTATGCATGCATGTATATGTTTGGGAGTATGCATGCATGTATGTATGTATGTATTGTACAAATGTGTGTATATATGTATATATGCATGTATGTATGTATATATGTATGTATAGATGTAGGAAGGTAGGTTTGAGAATATGCATGTATATATGTATGTATGTGAATGTATTTATTTCTCTTTCATGAATACTTACTATATAAAAGCTCACCAAAATGTATCATTTTTCTTACAAGCTTGCATAAAACTATCTTATCTCCAAAAAGCTCACCAAATAAAGCTCGCAAAAAAATCAAACCCACCTACTAGAACCTTCTCTACCACAAAATGACAATGTACCTCAATGTGCTTCATCCTAGTATGATAGATTGGGTTGCTAGCAAATTGTATATTGATCATGTTGTCATAATAAATGATAGCTGCCCTACCCATGGGCTCACCTATATATGATCCTTTGTATTGACATATACCAAATTCACATCACTTACTAGAACCTTCTCAACCACAAATGATAATGTACCTCAATGTGCTTCGTCCTAGCGTGATACACTAGGCTACTAGCCAATTGTATTAGTGATCATGTTGTCATAATAAATGATAGCTTTCGTACCTATGGGCTCACCCACATATCTGCAAGTTGCGTCATAAAATAGTGCCATAGTAGTACGCTTGTACTCATCCTTTGTATTTGACAAAGCAACCGAAGAAAACATAACGCTGTTAGTAGATCTCCTATTTGAGACACTACCACCAACCCAATCTATATATGTATACCCATATATCTATATATATACTCTATCCTCATAAAAAAGTCCATAGTGAGTTGTGGACTTTATGTATCCGAGTCTTCTCCTAGTCGCATCCAAGTGTCCCTATAGTGTATATGTATATAGTCGGGTTCTCTAAAAGATCACTTGTATCCACAACCAATTTTGTGTTTTACTCCAAGGGCACTAAGTTTATTTTACAAACTTTCATCTATGGTATCTTTCCAATTCTTATGTCTCATTTACAAAGGCACAAAATCCCACGTCTCATTTGCTATCCAAGTGCCTCGTCATGCATGGCATCTTCCCATTCCTTATGTGCAAGTGCCTTCTCAAAACATGTGGGCTCTATCTCTTATATATTTCTTTGACCCATATGCATAATGATGGGCTGTATATCCATCATATCTCAACCTATCCACGTGATATCTAACCCTCGTAGACCTCTATACACTTGGATCGTTGCCAAGTGTTCTAAACACTACTTTGGCTCTTTTTTACCTTACCCTTGTAGATCTCTATATACTTAAATTATTACTAAGTATTCTCGATACTACTTTGGCTCTTTCGAAACACTAGGTATAACAACAAGCGGGATCCCAAATTCCTCATCAAGGATCTATTCTGAGCCACTACCCCCATTAACAAAGAAATGACAAACATTGAGCATTTTAAAAGGATCATCTTTCCCTTACATGATATGTGTGAGTTTGCTAAATTTTTAGTACTTGGTAGTACTACTAAATGATGTGTCAGAATTCTCGGTATTCTTCCTTAATCTTCTGGACTAAGGTCTCATGATAGACCCACTTCTAGTAGAGGGCTCTCTTGCTTCACTAAATACATGTGATTATTGTTGCTTCTCCATTTTTGTGCAGCCACATTATTGTTTACATCAGCCTTATTGGAATCCTTTAATGGTGTATATCATCTCATCAAACACAACATCTTTGCTCACTTTCATCCTACATGTAGTGGAGTTATAGTATCTATAACTTTTCACCTCAATCCCTTGTATCCACCATAAAGGTGGAGGCATAAGATGGTGCATCCTGCCTTATATACTAAAGGGATTAGGGATCCAAGACAAGCCATAGGATAAATCTAGCCAACCTACCACATGTCATGAGAGGAGGGCAAGGCTCGATCACCACCTAGATGCCCAATTATGTCCCATTGGCATTGCAGCCTTGATAACCAACCACCACATGCAACCATATTCCACCAGCGCACATGCACCTCCAGCCTTGCCACCTATGCCACGTCCCACCAGCTTCTACCACCAACGAATAAATACACAAGCATCTCCACAGATGTGCCCCCTGCAACAACCAAGCCTTGATACCATATTAGACACCATAGGCATATGTGCAAGGCACAAACCCAACAGGAGTCAATCAACTTGAGGTCGAGCCCCCCTCTCACCTTAATCCCTTGCATCCACAATAAAGGTGCTTGGATAAGAAGAGACAATTATGCTACCTTATATACTATAGGGATTAGGGGTCCAAGCCAAGCATATGGGATAAATCTAGCTAGCCTACAACATGTCATGGGAGGAGGGCAAGGTTTCCTTCCAACAAGAAGTGTTGCAAAGTTGAGAAATAATTTTGATAAATCCTATGCTAAAAACTATTCTGATGCTCTCTAAAAAACCCATGCAACTTGCAACAGTTCGTTGTTTTTTATACATGTCTTATGTATAATTTTGCCTCTTTTTGGTCAACATGCAAACTAGCCTTTGCTAAGAGTCTCTTCCCTTTTGCATTCCTCTTCTTTTAATCATTTCTCAAGCCACTCTTTTTAAATATTAATTTGTTCTTCTTCTTTTCTAATTTCTATGGTTTAGGTATAGGGTATGGGTTTAGCATGTTTTCAAATATGGGTTTTTTTCTTTTTTTAAAAAAATTTCTATGGTTTGGGTATAGGGTATAGGTTTAGCATGCTTTTATGATAATCTATATGATTTTATTCTCTACCTCTCTCTTTTCTTCCTCATGTATGTTTTCTAGTTTGTAGGATTTGGTTTTATCATGCTTTAAATTAGAGTTCAAGGCTTTGGTTTTTTATTTCTATGAATTTTGGCAAAGTGTTGTATATTTTGAATATGATTTTTCTTTTAAATAAGAAAACTTTCACTCTCTACATCTCTCTTTCCTAAGATTTTTATTTTTGTTTTCTAGGGGTTTTTGGAGGGTCTTATAGATTTTGAAGATTATTTGGGTTTTGACACAAGACTAAAGTCTATATGAAAGTCTACCTAGTCCATATGTGGATCGTTTTGGGATAACTATACACTATCGCATGTAGCCCCTATTTGGCAATATGCCAAATCTAATCTAATCCATCTCTAAACCATATGGCTTCCCAAGCCACCATCTCATGTGAATACAAGGATGTGGGGCACTCCGAGATACTCAACCATGGCTTCTTCTTATAATGGGGCTCATACAAACATGAGCTAGTCACAGTGCATAGATGACACAATGTGAGGATGAAGCATTAATATACCAACACTAAATTCATAATTTTAACATGTAATATGAAGAAGGCTATGTTGGTGCAAGCATAATGAGTATAAATATGTGTTTCATCATAGTATATAAGTTTGTTTAAGTAGGGTTAAGGAATAGGGGTGCCACTAAACTACAAGAATGCCTAAATGTGTATAGTTAATGAAATTGCTAAATCATATCATTTATTCCCTTATTCTTCTTAAAATATGGAATTCATATATTTAAGCCCGAGAATGGAGAAGGATCATGGGAGAATAAGGGACATAATAAGGGCAAGGGCGGCAAGGAAAAGACTGAGGGAAATAATTAGAGTGAGATCAAAGATGATTAAAACTTGTGTAACTTTTCTCTAATTATTAATATTTATAAAATAGCATGGTATCACCTAACACGATCCTAGTTTATAGGATTTATATTATTTTATTGCAGTGTTGACATTCATGGAGATATTGGGGCCTCTACTCTTTTTGTGGATATATTAATGCTTCAAGTTATTTATAAATGATATTACATTTCCTTTTTTAATGTGTCTTTATTTATTGATAAAAGTATATTTTATTTGAGTATATATTTTAAAATCTAGGTAAAACGGAGCAAGTCATAGCTTGCCATATTCTATGAAACTTATTTTAGGTTTCTTTTTACATCACTATTTGTAAGACAATTAGTGAAAGATCTTGATAGTGCTGGTTTTACAAGGATAAAGTGATCATTTTGCAACACCATTTGGTTTTTTTAAAAGCATCACTAGATTTGTGAGACAATTCTTTAAATATCTTAATAATGGTGGTTTTACAAGATAAAGTAATCATTTCTCACCATCATTTAGTGTAAATAGAAAAATAATCCTAGTGACGGTTTTACAAGGATGAAGTGATTCCTTTGTGACAACATTTAGCATAAATACCAAAGCTCTTGCAAGACTTTAACAAGGGTGATAACAAGGCATTAGTAAAAGAACTAGCAACAATTTTGCAAGGCTATTGCAATGTATGGTGAGTTTTACAGTGATAGTGAGGCTCTTATGATGCTTTTTTAATGAAAATAGCAAGCATCTAGGGATGATTTTGTGAGGCATTAGCAATGAGAGGAGAGTGATGATTTAAGAATGGTTTTGGATTTCAAGGACAAAACATTTATAAGGGTAAAGTTGGTGCTTTTTAAACATCATTGTAATGAGGCACCCTACTTATAAATACATATATGGAATGCCAAATTTAAAGGTGCAACAAATAAAGCACCAACAACCATAGAAAGAGAACTACTATGCATATTAAATTTGCATGAAATTATATTGTTGCATTTAAACTATGAAAGTAAATATATTTCAATAGGAAAAATGGCTTTGTCTTTCGAGATATTTCAAAAAGTATCTTTGCCAAAATTCTATCATTTACAAATTGATTTTTTTTATTTTCATGTGAAAGGGCATTTCATTCCTTGCTAAACACCAGAATATAAGATGTACATTTGTAGTATTAATGTCTTGAAACAAAGCAAGTGTGGAAACAAGTATGAAAAATAGTTGATGAGCAAGTGTGCAAACAAGTATGAAAACCATGAGTACCATTGGAATTTCGCACGAGGACTTTAAAAATTTGCACAAAAACACCATCTTTCAAATTGATGTAGAAACGAGAGGAAAACGTTTCACCAAGCAAGATTACCTATCCCATTTTGTCAAGCAAGATTGCACATCCACTAGTCTACACAGACTTTCCACATCATAGTAAGAAAAGGCCAACACATGTAGCATACTAGGGGTCAGAGAGAGTTCAATTTAAAAATGGGCCTAGAGAGTTTTTTTTTCGCGAGCCAAGGTCTACATGACACATATGTGCCCTATGGCCTAGAGAGTCTAGAATGCAACTAGCATTTTGAAAGAGTTCTCTCTCCTTTCACACATGCATGAATGAGATTCTAAGGTACAACTACCATTTTTAAAAAGTTTTTGTTGTCTTGTGCTATGCATGCATGAGATGTGACCCCTTTCTTGCACATTTTGCTGCAGCTTTTTTGTCAACAAAACCTTTACAGAGAGCAAAGAGACAAAAGAAAAATCTTTCTTGGGAGTGTCATAGAATTAGGGCATTCCATATTCTCACTTCAAAAATATGTGTGTGATGTCGAGCAAGTTCATTGGAGTACAATGGGTTTGATAACTTTTTCATTTATTTGTTTTTTATAATGTGTGTGTGTGTGTGTTGGGGGGGGATAACTTTTTTGACAATGTGTGTGTTGGGGGGGGGGATAACTTTTTTGACAAAGGCCCAATAGGAATTATGGTGCATGAATTCCTGATGCACCTATTTGTGCACATTTGTCTTTTTGTTTTTTGAAAGCTTTGAAGAAAATATGTGATAATTTATAGAGCTATATATAGTAAAGAGAATCCTAAAATTATATAGGGCCAATAGCTTTGAAGAAAATATGTGATAATTTATAGAGCAATATATAGTAAAGAGAATCCTAAAATTATATAGGGCCAATAGCTTGATAGACATATGTAATTATATAATTATATATTACATTTGTAATATGTGTATATAATCATACAATGTAATTATATATGTGTATATAATTATACAATGTAATTATATAATTACATAGTAATATGTAATTATATATACAGTGTAATTATATATGTGTATATAATTATACAATGTAATTATTACATTGTAAATGTAATATGTAATTATATAATTGCATAGTACAATGTAATTATATAATTCTATGGTAGGAGGAAAGGCCAAGGATTAAGAGGATATTCCTCAAGTCTCTTAAATAGTATAATTAAAGCATAGAAAAGCTTTTTTCTTGCAATTCTGAATGCAAAAACCCTTTCGTACTTAATCTTCCCGTGCTCCCACTGGCAAAACAGGCCACTAGGATACAGTTCAAAAACTGTAGATCCTTCGTTTTCACCACTCTCAAGGGTGCTTTTACAGTAGGCATTGCATTGGGCAATGCACCAAATCTTCTTAATTTCTTTTAAACAGAATTGGTTATGCTCATATGAAGGCTCTCTCTAGGAACAAATCAAGGTGATCAGAGTACATAGTTAAGGTTAATTAATGGCACAATTAAGGTTAATTTATGAAGTTGTTACCCCCCAGTAGAGTCCAGAAGCTAGTACACAGTCTGCAAGCTTCAAATATACACACACACTTTCTATCCTCGCACAAATGGGTTCTGCTATATTATACTCTCTCCTCCATTGTCTTGCCAATGGGCGTTCCCTGCACCATCGCCATTACACAGCACCCCTCCATTTCTGTTCTTTTTTCGCTTTTTCTCACTACATGTGTAGCTCCAAAAGCATGAATCCTACCATGCTTTGCCTTGTGGCTTTTAGCATCTCCCTCTTCTTTGTCCCTCAGGCAAGCCCATCTGGTAATAGTGATTTAATTAGGCCGTCTTTAACCTAATTAGCTTAGCTTTACCATTGATTACAGCAATAGATAATCCTTTTCAGTGTTTTGTGCAGCTGCGCCACGTGAAGATGAGGACGCAACCTTCCAAAACAGCTACAAACTGCAGGAAGCTTACCAACCTGCAAGCCCTCATGTACAAGCTTCAACTCTTGATGTTCTTGTTGATTCTTTACTTCGTGTTATTCGCCAACCTTCTCTTCACAAATTTGTGAGCTAAAATAATCACAGATTACCTGCTAATGGGTCCATTATTAAGCTAATCTTAAGAAGAACAGACTTGTACATTGGAAATAACCTAAGCTTACAAGTCATACTAGACTAAGCTTGTTTTTAACTGTTCTCTTTCTTGTTGAATAAAGTGGTGACCTAAACTTTAATCACAGATAACCTGCTAATGGGTTCATTATTAAGCTAATTTTAAGAAGAACAGACTCATGTTGTTCTTCCTATCTTCTTGAATAAACAGATATATTGGAAATAACCTAAGCTTACAAGGCATACTAGATTAAGCTTGTTTTTAGATCAAACTTTGTGATTTTTGGCATGTTATTGTTCTCTAGATCTTCTTGAATAAACTGGTAACCTAAGCTTTAATCTAATGTAATACTAATTAAGAGTTTGCTTTTAATATGGTTTCAGCACAGGCACTATTATTCTAAAAGAGAGTTAATCCTCCCCATGGAGATTAGGAGGGCTTTGATTGGCTCAACAGCTCCTATTTGTACCTACAATGAGTGCAGGACATGCCGATCTGTTAGCCATTGCAAAGCTCAGCTGGTCCCAGTTGACCCCAATGATCCTATCAACAGTTCATACCACTACAGGTGCATTTGCCACTAATTGACCTAATTTATCACCACAACCCTTCTCTTCCCTAACCCTAGACAAGCTTGCCCACAAAGCTGGCCGGTTATAATGCATAATTTGACCTATGCAAATATTTCCTTTGCTAGTTATACCATCCCATGATTAATAAAGTTCTCATGCTTAAAAATTGTGTTCCTTGTGTCAATGTGTTATGTTATAACTAGGTACATTCCAAAATGTGCTTTGCCAAATTCCTTTTACCTTTGGTCACATTTGGTTGTTTGTCTCTTTCAATGCATAAACTAAAGAAGATATTATCTATATTGAGAGAGAGAGAGAGAGAGAGAGAGAGAGAGAAAGAGAGAGAGAGAGAGTGATCTAAACAAATAAATTTTAAATTCTCCAATTTTGTCAATATTTTTGTATTCTCACACTTCTTTTCCTAAGATAATCAATAAATATTTCCAAATTCCAACATTTATTGTAGTAAGCCTTACACAAAAATCAAATACATCACTATAGCCTGATAGAGGCACTATAATATATATACATATATAGTGGTGAGCATAATTGCAAGAAGTGGCTCCTTTTGTTGATTTGGGAATTATCAAACTAAAAGCTCCTATATTTTGAGGGACTCTCGTCATGATCTTTGTACATTCCACTTGCCAAACATATCAAGTTGTGAGCTTGTTTACATGTTTAATGCTCGATAATGCTAAGTAGAAGTCAAGCCCATCATCCTTCTAAATAAACTGGCTTGTCTCTCAAGAGTCATGAAACGCAAGACCTTTTATAGCATGTGTGTCAAAAATAGGTATTTTGAAAGCCTCTTATGTGTGAACTCTGGCATTCAAAAGTACCCCTTGTGTAAACTTGGAGGTAAATAAACTATCAATTTTTAAACCTAATTTACTATTTTTATGTTTTTTAAGAAAAATTTCTCCTGTTAGTAAACTTTGCTATCCCTTGTGTTGATGTTGCATTCTAATTTATATTTCTGTAATGGAATTGGTTATATACATTTGTTATCACAGTAATTTGGATAATGAAAAAACAACTTTTTCAAGTCTTGTCTAGCATGTGTAAAGGCAAACAGGTTAGGGGTTCACTCACATGAAGTCAAACTTTAAATGACATCCTACCACGTGAAAAATGTAAGGACGAGGAAACTGTATGGGGCATTATATTTTCATTTGAAGACAATAGAAAAAGCTCTACAAAACATGTCGATGTATGCACACATGATGCATCCCATGTATTGCAACTTTGGAGCCACAAACATTAAATGTAATAAATGAGATATGTTGATACCTCATCCTCTTTAGTGGGCATACTCAAACACCATGTCTTTTGACATTTGATTAGTTTTATTCTCATAATCCTCTCCATTTGGTCATGTTTTCTTTGTAATTTTCTAAACTTTTGACACATTGAATTGTTTTTCCAAAATGTTTTATCTTTAAATATATTTATAAAAAGTACAATTTAGAAGTTGGATTCATCTATGTAGTTTCACCTAGTATCGCAACTTTTAAAAAGCATGTGTCAATTCAATGTCAAAATTCCATATGTCACATGTATTTAAGAGAACATTTAGGAAACCCCTGCCTGTGTATTTGTAACTAGATAAAGCTCATTTATAAACTTTGAAATGTTATTCTTTTAACATCATTTTTTACATAAATTATGTGTAGCTCAAACAAAAAAATAAAATCCCCTTTTATGTAACTTAGGTTTTATCTTACATATTGTTTTATGCCCCCAAATAAAATCTACCTTAAAGGTATGTCACCCTTTGACTGGGTATTGTTCTAGAACAATTTAAAGAATTGGTATATTATGAAACAAAAATTTTAATTTGTACTTTTTAAAATATAGATAATCAATGCCATTTTTAAAAATTGGGATTTAATTCACGCGTTCTCTTTTATATCAAGTCACATTTGATTGACACGATAATGGAATGCTCTAGTGCCTTCATATTCACTCTCATCTTGTGAACTTGATAATCAATACCATTTTTAAAAATTGGGATTTAATTCACGCGTTCTCTTTTATATCAAGTCACATTTGATTGACACAATAATGGAATGCTCTAGTGCCTTCATATTCACTCTCATCTTGTGAACTTGATAAAAAAAACTTAGAATTGTGTTCTTGTAGTCAAATCTTGATAGCTAGTTACTAACTTTTATTTTCTTATATAAATTCTAATAATAATTTAAATATCCCCCTATTCATGTTATTCAATCAACAATTTCTTTGACTTACTTTTCATTTGTTAAGTAGCCCACTGGTAATGGCCAACTATAACACCATTTCCAAAGTAGTGGATAATGTTCCATGAAAACAAGAACTATTTGAACTCTTTTATGGATAATGTTCCATGAAAACAAGAATTGTTTGAAATATTTTAAGGATTCCCTCAAATTTTATTTTATAATGAGAAACCTATTACGCATGCACAAAGTAATTTTCGAATCTCTTTGTTTTTACCATTATTCTAAGTACTCACAAACTTTAGAAACATATTGACCTCTGTTTAAAGTCTTTTATGTATTCCCTTAGAAATCATTTGTTTTTTATTTTGTAATGAGAAGCCCATTATGCATGCATAAAGTAATGGCAAAAACAAAGCGATTTGCCATTTTTTCATTATTCTAAGTACTATGCACAAAATTCACAAAACATATTGACCTTCCATAGAAGACACACCATCAAATCTACTACCTTTATGAAAACATATTGACCTTCTATAGAATAGACAACATCTTGAAAGCACTACCTTTATGAAAACAAATTCAAGAACACAAAAATAGGGTTTGGAAAACCCATCACATTTCAAGTTTAAAAGTGCATTTCAAAACACTTTCAAAAAATAAACTTTCTACTCAATGGAGCATTTGATCTTGTGAAACATGTTCCTAGAGAAGCTTACATTATTGCAAACTCTTTATTTTGTAATAAGAAACCCATTATGCATATATTGCATAAAGTAATTTTTAAAGGACTTTGTTTTTGTCATTATTCTAAGTATGCACAAGCTTCAAAACATATATCTACCTTCCAAAGAATACACAACATCAAAACTACTACCTTTATGAAAATAAATTCGAGAACACAAAAATAGGGTTTGGAGAAATGATCACATTATAAGAATATAGCATAGTGAAAAGATAGATACCAAAATAGAAGTGCAATAGCCAATACAATAGAAAGAGAATTTAAAATTTTGAGACAGGTATAATGTGATGGTGTTGTTCACCCATGCGCTCTTAATAAGTACAGCTTAAATAGTGATGTAGACAAACTCTAGATGGAGGAAGTACTAAGTGTAGAGGGTGTGGATACAAGCACTGGATAATGTTCCATGAAAACAAGAATCGTTTGAAATCTTTTATAGATAATGTTCCATGAAAACAAGAATTCTCCCAAAAATTAGTTTATAATAATGAGAAAACCGATTACGCATGCACAAAGTAATTTTAAAATCTCTTTGGTTTTGCCATTATTCTAAGTACTCACAAACTTCAGAAACATATTGACCTTTGTTCAAGGGTGGTTGCATTAGGAATTTTTTGAGGTCATTTAGAGGGCCTTGTAAGGAAGTTTGACCAAAATATTCCCTCCAAAAAGGGGGCATCGGATAAAATTTTTACAAACGAGCTCCAAATTTATCGGACTTCACATATTTAGATTCTACTCTTCAAAAGCTATCCTTTGATATATAACACGATAGGGTTCGGAGAAGGGACAAGATAGATACCTAGAAGATTCCTTTTTGCATGGGGAAGATTCACGTTACTAGATACCTAGAAGATTTCTTTGTGCTACTAGATACCTAGAAGATTCCTTTTTGCATGGGAAAGATTCACATAACGTGTACTAGATACCTAGAAGATTCCTTTTTGCATGGGAAAGATTCACATAACGTGAATCTTCCCCATGCAAAAAGGAATCTTCTAGGTATCCATCTTGTCCCTTCTCCAAACCCTATCATGTTATATATCAAAGGATAGCTTTTGTGAAGTCCGACAAATTTGGAGTTCGTTTGCAAAAAATTTATTCGGTGCCCCTTTTTGGAGAGAATATTCCGGTCAAACTTCCTTACAAGGCCCTCTAAATGACCTCAAAAAATTCCTAATGCAGGATCAGGGTGCCCAGTTCTGTCCACTCAGGCACCTTGTAAAAAGTAAAAAAACAAGCATTTGTTTACCTTTGGTGGGTAATCTCTCCTAGCTAACGAAGGAATTTCCTTTCAAGTTCTTTTGTTGGAACATCACATGCAAAGTTGGGAATATAGTTGGATAATTTGATTAAGCATTAGATAGTCGAAAGTCATCATTTCTTTAGGTACAAAGTCAATGTATACATTATGTCCCAAATTTGGACTGATTTTATAAAATGCTAATATCTTTTACATATAAACTCATATGAGATTCCCACTTTGGACCTTAGATATTCACATAATATAGAGCTTAACTTGAGTTTTTGAGAAAAGTTTAAGCTTTTTGTCTATTTTCTTTAAATATTTCAAGGTCTTTAAAGTGTTCTAATATATGCCACTTTTTTTACCCACAATAACTACCACTTAAAAAGCTCAATCTTGTAGATCAAAAGAGTGGTAGATAGTGAGAAATTAGTAGAATGTGGTGCTTAGTCAAAATTGCAAATCCAATTGTTGGATTTTGAATGATCTCTTTTCCAAATCTCTTCCAAGCTATCAGAAGGCCTGTAAACATTAATAATCTAATTAGTAAAATTATATTTTTGATGTAAATCATCTAAAACCTATAGGGACTAGTATACTTGTAATCATGTGCATCTACGGATAAAAAAATGGATCACTCTAAGTATGGAAAGATCATTTTTTATCATTTCATCATATTTTTTATTAATTAGAATAATTTAAGCTATATTGGGTTAATTTGAGTGCATGTGTATTTCCTATTAGTTTCTTGATCTCATTTAAAGTACCTTGCCCCCCTAAATTTGCTCTCCAAGCATTGTCCCAGTTCAGCATAAACTGGACAAAACTAGACACCCTGATCTTACAACAACCCTCAAAGCCTTTGCTGGATTCCCTTATAAATCATCTGTTTTTTAATTTGTAATGAGAAGCCCATAATGCATGCATAAAGTAATGGCAAAAACAAAGCGCTTTGCCATTTTTCCATTATTCTAAGTACTATGTACAAAATTCACAAAACATATTGACCTTCCATAGAAGACACACCATTAAACTACTAACTTTATGAAAACATATTGACCTTCCATAGAATAGACAACATCGAGAACACAAAAAAAGGGTTTGGAAAACCCATCACATTTCAAGCATAAAAATGCATTTCAAAAAATAAACTTTCTACCACAACAATGTAGTAATAAGGTCTGAGAACATTTCTCTAAAAGTTATCACTTTCAATATCATCCTTATCCTTGTCCTTGTCAATAGGATGACGCACATTAAATGGAGAATTTGATCTTGTGAAACATGTTCCTGGAGAAGCTTGCATTATTTCAAACTCTTTATTTTGTAATAAGAAACCCATTATGCATATTGCATAAAGTAACTTTAAAAGGACTTTGTTTTTGCCATTGTTCTAAGTATGCACAAGCTTCAAAGCACATATTAACCTTCCATAAAATACATAGCATAAAACTACTACCTTTATGAAAATAAATTCGAGACCACAAAAATAGGGTTTGGAGAAACTATCACATTATAAGAATATAGCACATCGAAAAGATAGTGGTTTGATGTGTGAATGATGTGGGTTGATGTAGATGGATGAATGGATGATGTGGTTTGATGTGTGAATGATGTGGGGGTTGATGTAGATGGATGAATGGATGATGTGGATGTGGGTGTAGATGTATGAATGTGGATGTGAAAATGGATGTGTGGATGTATGAATGTGAATGGGGATGTGGATGTGGATGTGGATATGGATGTATGAATGTGGATGTGAAAATGGATGTATGGATGTGGATGTGGATGTGGAAATGGATGTATGGATGTGGATGTATGAATGTGGATGTGGATATGGATGTATGAATGTGGATGTGAAAATGGATGTGGATGTGGATGTGGAAATGGATGTATGGATGTGGATGTGGATGTGGATGTGGATGTGGATGTATAGACGTGGATATGGATGTGTATTAGATAGCAAGACAAAAGTGCAATAAATAATATAATAGAAAGATAATTTAAAATTATGAGACACGTATAATGCGATCGTGTTGTCCACCCATGCGCTCTTAAGTAGAGCTTAGATAGTGTTATAGACAGACTCTAGATGGAAGAAGTACTAAGTGTAGAGGTTTTGGATACCCACAAGAATTGGATAATGTTCCATGAAAACAAGAACTATTTGAAATCTTTTATAGATATTGTTTCATGAAAATAAGAATTGTTTGAAATCTTTTAGGATTCCCTCAAAAATTAGTTTATATAATGAGAAACTCATTATGCATGCACAAAGTAATTTTTAAATCTCTGTTTTTGCCATTATTCTAAGTACTCACAAACTTCAAAAACATATTGGCCTCCTCTGTTTGAATTCTTTTATGGATTCCCTTAGAAGTCATGTGTTTTTTATTTTTTAATGACAAGCCCATTATGCATGCATAATGGGAAGCCTAGTATGCATGCATAAAGTAATGGCAAAGACAAAGCATTTTACCATTTTTCCATTATTCTAAGTATGCACACAAATCACAAAACATAAGTGCTTTGCCATTTTCTATTATTCTAAGCATACACAAAATTCACAAAACATATCGACCTTCCAGGGAAGACACAACATCAAAACTACTACCTTTATGAAAACATTTTTACCTTTCATAGAATATACAACATCAAAAGCACTACCTTTATGAAAACAAACTCGAGAATAAAAAACATAGGGTTTTGAAAACCCATCACATTTCAAGCTTAAATATGCACTCCAAAACACTTTTAAAAAATAAACTTTCTACCACAGCATGTAGTAATAAGGCCTCATCAACATTTCTCTCTCAAAAGTATCAATTTCTATATCATCATTATCCTTGATAGGATGATGCACATCAAATGGAGCATTTGATCTTGTGAAACATGTTCTTGGAAAAGCTTACATGTATTATTTCAAACTCTTTATTTTATAATAGGAAGCCCATTATGCATATTGCATAAAGTAATTTTGAAAGGACTTTGTTTTTTCCATTATTCTAAGTATGCACAAGCTTCAAAACACATATTGACCTTCCAAAGAATACACAACATCAAAACTACTACCTTTAAGAAAACAAATTTGAGAACACCAAGACAAGTTTGGAGAAGCCATCACATTATAAGAATATATCACAGCGAAAAGATAGATAGCTAAACAAAGTGCAATAGATAGCCATCACATTATAAGAATATATCACAGCGAAAAGATAGATAGCTAAACAAAGTGCAATAGACAATACAATAGAAAGAGAATTTAAAATTATGAGACAGGCTGTGACGGTGTTTTCCACCCATGTGCTCTTCAGTAGAGCTTAGATAGTGATCTAGATAGACTCTAGATGGAGGAAGTAATAAGTATAGAGGGTGTGGATACTCATAAGCATTGGATACTTTAGCTTGTGTGACAACTATGTTTGAAGTGATGTGACACATATACAACGTGAGAAGTTACATGGCATAGACACACTCACCGCCCTCAAAACGTGGCCAATTGACCACCTCCCCCTAATCATTGGGCAAGGGCTTCTACCTTGGACCCCTATCAGGGGGCTGCTAGACCTCTATCCCTTGTTGGGACCACCCAATTACCGAAGCATTGCCCCAATCCCAAGCTAATGCTTGTATCCTTGACTATCTCCTAACCATCAATGGTCATAATAACGACCTCATGTGCATCTAAGGCAAGGTTCCCACCAAAGACGTGCACGACCACCACCACTCACTAATAATGAACCCATATCTTTGGGCCAAGGGCTTCTGCCCTTAGACCCTTGAAAAGGGGGCCCAAGCCCTAGCGAATGCTTGCATCCTTGACCATATCCTAACCATCAATGGTCACAATGATGACCCCATTAGCATTTAAGTCAGGGTTTCCACCAAAGACACGTGCACCAATGTCTTCTCCTCATAATGGACGTCCTAACAAATGTGCACCAAACATAGATGTGGAATACATGCTGAGAGGCGGGCATTAAGTGTATACTAACACTCCCCCTCAATGTCTTCCCAAAGACAAATTATGTTCTTGGACCAATGCCAAATTGATGAAGGTGCCCTGAGGGATTCACTTACAATAAAGGGGGACGTCACCTGCATGCATGAACCTTAAGAAAAGCCCATATATATGATGCTCATAAGATGATACAACCCCCTATTTAACCTTATAAAGATACCTTTAAAAATGACTATGCGACCCCCTTCCTTATATCTATATTTTTTCTCTAGCATTTACACACCCTCTCTCCTAAGATTAAATTATGTTACTTTTTGAACCTTATTGAGTGAACATAAGTACTTCATGCATGCTACTAAGAAATAGATGTTAAGTCTAGGAAATCATCTCACTGTAAATCACCACACCCCCCCTCGAGGTCCCCTCCCCCTAACTTAAATTTAAGATTTAGTATTCACCTAAATACATGGCCTTACCCCTACCTTATAAGATTATGCCTCATTTCAAAAAAAAAAACCCTCTTGTACACTCACGTGATATCATAAGTTTTCTAAGAGTGAATGCCCAGAGGAAGATGCCAAGTGAGTTGATCCTTCCTAAGAGCCTTGGCCAAGATGTTGATGCAGTTCTGGTCCATAGAACAATACTCCAACTCCACTATCTCATCCTCAATAAACTCTCGCACATAATTATACTGAATCTCAATACTCCAACTCCACTATCTCATCCTCAATCAACTCTCGCACATAATTATACTGAATCTCAATGTGCTTTTTTCAAGCATGATATATAGGAATCTTAGCAATAGCCATGGCATTGCAGCTTTGGTTGTCGTATTGCAAGGCTTTAGTCCAACTAATTTGAACTCCCATGTCCACTAAAAACCTCTTTAGCCATACTGCTTCACAAGCTCTTCACAAGGTCTTCACAAGTAGCAAAACAAGTTACCTTGCACTGAAATTCTATAGAATAAAGCACCACTATAGGCTACTTCTTGCGAGTCCAAGAGAAAGCACTGAAACCAAGCAAAAAGCAACATCCAAAGATTGATTTCTAGGAATCACAATCTTCTACCCAATCTGAATCACAATAACCCATAAGAGTGTCACTTGCACTATAAGTAATGCCATATTCAAGAGTACCTCTTATGTACCCAAGTACTCGTATCCCATGCTTCCAATGACTCTCCCATGGCTTGCTGGAAAACTTGATCAAAACACCAACTATAAAGCTGATATCAAGTCTAGTGTTAGTGAGAAAAAATTAAACTCCCCACTATCTTCCTCCTATACTTCTTGATGTCTACTAATGGTGAAGAATCTTATATAGAAAACTTCATGTTCACCTCCGTAGGCATTGACACATGTTTATAGTCTTTTATCCCAAATGCTATGAGAATATCCCAAGCATACTTTTGTTATGATATGATGAGCTTTCTTGACTCCTACCAGACCTTAATCCCTAAATAGAAATGCATAAGACCCAATTCTGTCATCTCAAACTCATGGCTCAGCATATCCATTGTCTACTGGATCATTTCTTCATTGTCACATGTGATGTTTAAGTCATCTACATATAGGCAACCTTATACTTTCTGTGTGCACTTATGCCACAAGCATGTTGGTGAGATTATAGGTGGGGATGATGGGAAGTGTAACAATAGTATCTCCCTTGATACTTGTTCTTCTAAGGCTTCTTCTTCTTGTCATCAAAGATGAGTCATGTCTTTGTCTTTAGCATTGGCTGAAAATGTAGCACCACCACCATCGCGAGTCTTTAGCTACATCTCCTCCTCAAAAAACATAGCACTAAATTCTTCAAATGATAAAGATGGTACTCTAACCTGTGCAGTGCCATAACCAAGCCATCGTACTTTTGTGAAATAATTCGAATGCACCTCCGGGCTCGTTCCTCACTAGTCTTTGTAATCCCTATAGCAGCTATTTCATCCCGTAGATTTTTTATCTATGTGATAAATACTTCACAATCTTCCCCTTCAGCAAACTTCCCAATATCAAGCTGATTCTCCAAGTTCAAAATCTTTGTCTGATTTCGGGCCTAATACTGATACCTTAGTATGGTCCAAGCATCGATGCCTTAGTTATGTGTTGAATCAGAGTAACAACAAAATCACCTATACTGGTCATGATGGCATAAGTGCATCAACATTGCACCTCTTCCATGTCTGAAGAAGTGTAGCATCTAGTGGAAGTATATTCGCGCTGTTATTGGGATTAAGGGTTTCTATTGATTCTGTATCCATTCTCAAAACAATTTCTAGAAGCTCATAAGAGTTTAGAATGGCGTTGATTTTGATTTTGAATTTTAAAAGAGTGTAGTTTATCTCAGCAAGCTTGCCTTCTGTGAAGGTTGGTGGACAAATGGGTAGGACTAGCAGTAGAGTAGCAATAATAGGCGAGCTAGAAGCCATCACTCCTAGTATTCTATGCAAAGAAAGACTAGACTTTATGCAATATGTTTGCTAAAAGCACCTAAGCTCTAATACCATATAAGAATATGCATTAGGAAAAATGTAGACTCAATTTTGGGCCCTATAAAAAGAAGTGCCAACTCAGCTTAGAGAGAGAAATATGGACTCAATTTTGGGCATTATAAAAAGAAGTGCCAGCTCAGCTTAGAAAGAGAAAATAAAAAAGGTTTAAAACATATCCAAATTTGCAATTCGGCTCATTTTTTACTATTATAATAGTAGGTTTAAATATATTAAAATATACATATTCTTTCAATGAGGTTTCATCATCATGAGGTGACATTCTTTGTTGGATGCACGTAAAACTTGTCAGAACCAAGATTTCACAGAATTTGAGGTAGTTGTGCATTTAAAAGATTCGAGGAAAGCTTTAATCATCATCTCGACTGTGGGGGGTTTTCCTACTGAAACTTAAAAAAAAACGTCCTTACTAATCGACTTAATTCTTGTTTCAATTCTTTAATATGTTTTATGATGACAGAAAATACTAGCTTTGCAAATGAGAACATTAATCCAAATTTGGGGATTCCAATTAATCCACCTTCAACAACACACGTAGACACTCAAATTCTCAATAAACAGTAGTAGAAATGGTGCATGTAAAAGAACATATGATACTTAGCATCTTCATGTGGACATACAATCTCAGTGTACTAGCCTTTGAAGAAACGAAATAAGAGCTTTTTTTATGTAATGAGCAAAAAGAGCAAAGGAGGAATAATGGAGAGCGTCATTTGGACTTGTGTGGACTGATGGCTCAATGTATCCCAAGGATCCATTTACAAATACACCACCTCCATTTTGCAACATTACAAACCTACTACATTTCACTAGTGATGGTAGACAAGGTTTGTTGGACTATGCCTAACACTTGGAAACAAAAGTGATGGTTGCAGAACAACAGAGAGATTTTCTACAGAAAGAGAACACTGAAATAAAAAAACTAAATGGGTTGTATGTAGAGAAGCTTATGGCAAACAAAGAAACAATTCAAGACTTGGAGAAAAAGATTGATGCTTTAAGGAGAAAGGACACAGCACTAGGGCCACGTAAAAGAAGAAGGCAACTTTGCAACATAGAGAAAATGAAAGTTGTAAGTGGAGGGATGAAGAAGCGAGTACAGGCTGTAAGGTAATGTTAACTCTTATTTCATATATATTTCTCTTTTTAGATTAGGTTCTTTGTTTGAAACTAGACATAAGTAATCAGATTTGATGTTATTCTATTTTTAGATCTTTACTTCATCTAGAGTCCAAGGTACATTCCGAAGCTGGAGTGCATTATAGTCATTTGGTACCAAAAGGAATAGTGGAAGAGATGCGGTATCAAAAGAAGTTTCAAAAAATCAATGAGAAGCATGTGTCTTCTTTTATGAACAAGAACCAGCTCGATGCAACTTAGGTGCAAGCAATGCTGGATGAGATTGGCATCTCTTAGAAAGCATATAGTATACTGTTTAAGGCACTAGCAGAGAAATGTCAAAGTAAGAAGCATAAAGGTTCGTTACTTCCAAAACCAATGCAAGTAAAGTTTGCACAAGAACATGTGAACTTAGAGGTGTTTGAGAAGCTTGGTTCACCAGTACATATTGAAGCAACATTCGTTGATAGAGAGTACTCTTTAACCAGCACAACAATATTTTCTTTGATCTTGAAGCTTTTCTTAGGTACGGAGTTTGGTTCTTTGAGATTAGTCAAGAAGAATGTGAAGGAGTTCTAAGATTTGTTTTGAAACTGGATGAGTGTGAGATTTTAAAGAATAGAAAAATGGAGAGGGTTACTATCACTCTAATGAATAGGGCCTTACACACATCTATTACAAAAGATGATGCAACATATTTCAATTTTCAATCGGAGAATAACATATTGCCGCTTGGATCTTTTGAGATATCTTCTTTATCATTGAATATGACTGTGTATTACGACTTTGAAATTTTGTATTGGGTGTTTCATCAAACTACAATTCCATCACTGATAAGTGAGCAAAGAAATGGAAGGGCCCTTCATGTGCCTGGGTTCGGTGACTATAAAGTGGAATGGCACATGGCAGGTGATTTGAAGACTCTAAAATGCATGTATATAACATAAGCAAAGGTGCAAATGCAAAGAGTCCATGTCTATATTGCATGTCAAGTACCAAGACTTTAGATCGTGTACTATGGAACAAAGCTCCTGATAGGCATTTAAAAGATAAATATTTCAAAGCAGTGCTTGATATTCCTCTATCCAGAGTGCACATATGCACATTACATGCACTATTGTAGAATTGTAGAGAAGCTGTTGTATTTGTACATATGCTTTGCATGGACGTTAAAGCCTAAAAAAGAATCTCTAAAAGCAATCAAAGCAATAGAAAAAGTGCTATCAAACATTGGCTTGCATGGGAGGCATGTTAAAATTGAGGAGGACGACAAGCGGTCACAAGGGGGCAGCAAAGTACCAAGAAAAGCATCAATAGGTGATGTGAAAGCTAAAAGATTTTTTTCATACTACCTCAAAGGACTATCGAGATAAAAACAAGAAAAAGATGTTTAATCGCTAGAATGCTCTCACTCCTTCAATCTCTCTCAAGACACAAAGGGAGAACTCTCAATAGCACAAAGAAAAAGAGCTGGAGCAATAGTGAGATAAAATTATTTGAAAACATATTAGAGACTTGGAGGAAGGCATTCATTGCAAGATGGAGTGATCAACATGTAACTCATTACATGGTAAGAACTTTTAAAACTGCTGCAATCTTAATACTCTGAGACCAACTAATACATACATCTGATTTTTTTTTTGTTGTCATTGATTGCAACATATACTATATAATCATACACCATATTTCACAAAGACATACGGTTCATTGTCAATATGGTCAACTCAAGGCATGGAGAAGTCACATAACATGGCAAGAACATGTTACTTTAAGCACACTAGACATGGTGGAGGCAATAATCGAGCCAATAGTCTTTTAGAGTTACATCAACGGACTTACAAGAAATTGATTCACAAAGCAAAACAAAAAGAAACATTCCAGTCCTCATTATTAACACGTGCAATACAATTGATTAATAAAAAAAAGTGACAATGCGCTTGGAATTAGTCAACTGCAAGAGAGCACCATCAGTTGTGGCGTCTCTCAAGAGTTAGGGTTGGGAGAAGGTGGTCTAGATGAGGTGGGCTTGATCTTCTTCAGTGGTCTTCCTTCTTCATCTGCCACCCAGGAGATCTATTTTTGGCATCTGCACAGTTGGAGGTAACAGTTCTGACCGGCTTTTTCTTGTCCTTATTAGATATCTTTTTCTATATGGATTCAATGTGTCTGGGTCTATAATTCCCGCTACAATAGCATGCGCTATATATGACAGGTAGTAGGGGCATCTTAGTGCTTGGCAACCATAATACAAACTGTTTCTCGACAAGCACCACCTTCTTAGCATTTAAAGGCACTTTCGTGTCCACCACAAAACCTGGATAGTACTTTGAATGCGAATAAAGGGAATTTTGCATTGTCTTTTGAGAACTCCTTGTGAAATATAATGATCTGCGTATTAAAATTATAATCATCATGACTCATGCCACTGCTTGCTATTTGTCAATTTTAAGCAAGTGTCATAAATTGCACGTACCTTTTGATGATTCAAATGTCTTATATTTTGAGCGAGAGCAACATCCTTTTGATGACCTGTTGACTTTGAAGTGGAAGCTCTAGATGAAGGCTTGAGCCTCCTGTTCTCTTCAGGAAATCATCATCATATACAAAAACCTAGTACCAATGTTATATGTTTAATTCACACAATCGACAAAGTCCACGTAATCAAATTCTTATAGTTTGAAAAATCTTTGGCTCTATTACCTGTTGATTTTCATCACTCTCAAGCATGGATCTTGTCCACAAAGGGATCGTGGACTTACTGTCTTCATGCATGCTTAGTGCCAAAAATTTACCTATATCTGCCAAACCAAGACGGTCGGCAATTGCTGCAGCCTCCTCCTCGGAAGGCAATTGGGTTTCATATGTCCTAGCTTCATCGAACATCTTCTTTAATATCTCCTTTTCAGGCAGGTACTTGGAGTCTTGGACTGCAGAATCAGCTAGTAGATAGGTGTCAACTCCTTCCTCTATCCAGCGCCCATGTCTGCTTCACTAAAATTTGCTAAGGCAGCCAAGCAATAGTCTTCACGAATATTGAAATGTTGCATAATTTCTGTTAATAATACATAATCAGCTTGGGCTGCCATAGTAAAGCTGGGCAAGGAAGGTAGTGACTCACCCTGTTCATTCTCATCAGAAGGTGCTACATCATCGAAGGGGATAAGGGATGCATTAGTCTCAAAGGTTTCCTTTTCGGCCTCTGCCCTCTCCTCTACTGGGTCTATAGCCACCTCTTCCTCAACCCCATCATCCTCGCGGATTGGCACTTGAGTGCTTGCCAAAGTCACTATCTCGGGCTTTGAGTCTTTAGTAAGAAGATGCAGAAAACAAAGAAAACCATAACTAAATTGGAGCAGGCGACACTTCTTTGAGTGTATTGGGCATTTCTCCTCTACTCTATTGCTGCAGCTGGGAATCTTTTCAAGACAATGGCTAAGCCTCCTCTTCATGACTTTGTCTGTTGCAAAATCAGATGGATGAACATATCGTCACCATCGGACATAACGATATTGACAGAAACAGTGTCTTCATACTCCTACTCATGGGTCACCGAGAACAATCCTACAAGAATTAATGACGTTCTCAAGAGAAAGTTCCTTGTTGAACATTGAAGACAACTCTCGGATATGCTCGTGGGCTTGTGCATTGTACAAGAAAATAAACAGCTTTTCTGCACAAGACTTGGGGGGAAACTTAGAGATTCTCTATTATTAACTACCATTCTATATCATTAACTACTACCACTATCTTTTAGAGATTCTCTATTAACTACCATTCTATATCATTAACTACTACCACTATCTTTTAGCATACGTGTAAAGATTCGATAGTATTATTTTATTATTATGTAAGATTGGGGATTACTACCATATCAACGATACACTTACCCCATTGCAGCATGGGGAAAGAAGAAGACTATAGATGGTAATGTTTCATTTGAATTGAATGAGCTCAACAATATTTTTGTTGAAATGCAAAATCTAGAAAAGGCAATGATATTATTATATGGGTTGCCTTCTAGATGTAAGTAACACAAGTAACCTTGTGTACATTAGGTCTGTACTCATTTACAGGGAACAACTTAACATTTTGTTTGATTCCATGTTTTATAGGTTCCAAGATCTCCTTCATACTAAAGTTGGATGAGTGCCGGATTGTGAAGAGAAGAAGGCTAGAGAGAGAATGAGTGTCACACTCATGAACCACGCTATGGAGGCAGCCTTCAAGTCTCCATCTGCTACCACTGTTGTAGTAGAAGGGCCCGATGATGAGGGAGAGAGCACAGTTGATTTTCAAGAGCAAAGGAATGACAATATTTCACACACTAAACCATCGTTCATTGTTCAATCAGATAAAGGTATATGGTGGTTAGGAGCATTTGAGGCTCTCAAGGAGACACACGAGGTGCTATCATGGGTCTTTGAGAGGTTGCCTTGGGTTAGTGATGTGATAAAGCCACAAATAGGGGGTGAGAAGTTGGATGTTGATGGTTTAGGGAGCTTTGACGTGGATCGGCATCTTGGCGGGGATTTGAAGACAATAAAGTGTATGTTGGGTTGCACTCAAGGTGTAAATACAGCTCACCCATGCCCTTGGTTCATGAATGGATTGGAAAAAAAAACCAAGAAGAAACACAGGGGGATGGCCAATGGTGAAGAGGAATGTGAGGAAATAGGAAATTGCGAGGGAGAGTGGGATGGTGGTGTCCTTTCATCACCTATGTTGGCTCCTCCAAATAGGGACTTAAGGGATAATAGTTGGAACCCCATAATTCCTTTCCCTCTTAGGAATGTTCACTTTTAAACTTTGCATGCTTTCATGCGTATCTTTGACCGCCTCATAAAGTGTCACATAGACTATGCGTTCACTATACCTTGGTAAAACTCGACAGGATGAGGTGATTGCTAGAGTGGAGAAGAGTGGAGGTGATTGCTAGAGTGGAGAAGATTTTAAATGACATTAGTTGCCATGGGGGCAACATGGAGATATGAGATAGCCAAAAGACCTCTGGATTTTCACATATGGTTGCTCAAAAGGTTTCAATAAGTGGAGGCAATGTGTGAAATCCATGTCCCCACTATGCAATGAATTCAGGGGTGCTAGCAGCGGAAGTAGCACTTCTTGCGTGGGCCAGGGTCCCACACTCGTCGGGGCCTCGCCCACGGATATCCAAACAAGAGACTAATCCATTGGTTCTTCCAAAACCAAACCCAGAAAAGCTTCCCTTGCCCAGAAAGCACGGGCGATTCTTCCAGGGTAACTTTACTCTAACATAGTCAAAAGCCTTAACTAACTGAACTGATCGAACTCGTAGGTCCCAAACAAGAGACTAATCCATTGGTTCTTCCAAAACCAAACCCAGAAAAGCTTCCCTTGCCCAGAAAGCACGTGCGATTCTTCCAGGGGTAACTTTACTCTAACGTAGTCAAAAGCCTTAACTAACTGAACTGATCTGATCGAACTCGTAGGTCCCATCATCAAATTAAGGAAGATTGCACCAACGCTTTTTTCCTCATTGTGAGAGGCACAGCCGTTGATTCTTTTCCACAGAACAATTTTTTTTTTCCAGGATTTACTTCATCTATCGTACCATACAGAAATTTTAGTCTCACTTTAGGGATCCATCAGTCCAGCCTAACCCCATCCAGCAGTCCCATGGGTTAGCCAACCGCCCAACCACTGTAGTGATGGGATCCAATTAGGAATTTGGTTAGGTTTTGTCCCGGGTACTAGGGAAAAGAGTTCCTAGGTCCCCTAGCCGGATATTCATGCAAACTTAAAACTAGTCACACCACTTACACACCCAATATGAAATTGCCTTTTTCACAGAATCACCATCTTTTAAAAATAATCTTTTAATGAAACCATTGTGTCACTGATCATAATCCTCAAAATCTCCGGTTGAATCCTTATTTCCAATCATTCCTTCATCGGTGTACCTATGGCATCATTCCTTCATCGGTGTACCTATGGCATCATTCCTTCATCGGTGTACCTATGGCATCATTGGTAACTAGAACGCTCATCATCACCACCTGTCCACTCAGGGGCCTTTTTAATAGTTCCTAGCTCATAGTAACCGGCAATATATTCACATATCAAAATGGAATCCCCGTTGAAGATCTGCAAGATCAACCAACGGATCCATATAAAAGAGCCATGGGCTCATCCATTGAGGACCAGCAAGGTCAATCAACCAGATCCATGCCCGAATTCACAAAACAACTCTTACTCCTTGTTCCAATATCTTCCCCGATGTACTTCTGGTATCTTTGACAACCCAGAGCCCGAGCACCGTATGGTCAGCACTCTCTAGGATCCTTCGTCGCAGGTCACCTAACGCTTCACTCATAGGCCGCTTCCTTGGTCCCTCATCCACCGTACCGGAAGCTCACCATTTAAATCGAACCGAGGCTGGTCAAGACCTCGACCAAGACCTTGCTACGTGAGACGTCCTCCGTTGACTCTTCGTCAGCTGTTGCAACTTTATCAACTAGGTCTCCACACAACCTTATTCACAAGACGGTCAAAATGCTTCCCCAGCATTCTTGACATAAAACAGTCATTTAAAAAAACAGTTCATAAATACAATTTCTATAACGAACTCTCGTCTTTCCACATCAATCTACATTACTTAATCCACATTCATTTCATAAGCATTCCCATTCTCATCCAATCACATCATTTCATAAGCATTCCCATTCTCATCCAATCACATCATTTTCCATCTCAACACTTCTTTCCTCAATTAACCTCATCAAATCTCATCCACTCGCATTTACCCATACATCTCATTACTTCACATTCATTAATATCTATCCAGTTTACATCGTATCTTATCACATCCATTTCACATCACATCTCATTCATTCACAATCCGATTCACATCAAATCACATCCATTCACTTCCCATACCATTCATTTTATCACATCACATCTCATTCATTCTCACAATCCGATTCACATCACATCACATCCATTCACATCCCATACCATTCATCTTATCACATCCATTTCACATCACATCTCATTTATTCACAATCCGATTCACATCACATCACATCCATTCACATCTCATACCATTCATTCTCCTCCTGATTCACATGCCATCACATTCATTCACATCCCATATCATTCATTCACATCCTGATTCACATGCTATCACATTCATTCACATCCCATATCATTCATTCACATCCTGATTCACATGCTATCACATTCATTCACATCCCATATCATTTAACAACCCTTATCATTCATATCTATCCAATTTACATCACATCTCATCGCCTCAATTTCTCGTTCATATACATCACATTCACATCCACATACATTCACATCCATACTTATCACATACAGATCCACATCTATCCTTTCACATACATCCACATCCATTCTTTCACATACATCCACTTTTATTCTTCACACATACATCCACATCCATCCATCCATTCATCCACATTTATCTGATTCACATCACATCTATCCATCCATTCATTCACATTTATCTAATTCACATCACATCTATCCATCCATTCATTCACACATTTATCTAATTCACATCACATCTATCCATCCATTCATTATTTTATAAAAAACAACTTCATTGGGAATAACTCTTTTATAAAAAACCCTTTCTATGCATAAAATCAAAATTAATGAGAATAACTCTTTTGAATTAAAAATGAATTCCTTTATGCAAAATTAATGAGAATAACTCTTTTGAATTAAAAATGAATTCCTTTATGCATCTTTCTATGCAAAAAATCAAAATTAATCAGAATAACTCTTTTGAAATAAAAATGGATTCCTTTATGCATCTTTCTATGCATAAAATCAAAATTAATGAGAATAACCCTTTTGAATTAAAAATGAATTCCTTTATGCATCTTTCTATGCATAAAATCAAAATTGATGAGAATAACTCTTTTGAAATAAAAATGAATTCCTTTATGCATCTTTCTATGTAAAAAATCAAAATTGATGAGAATAACTCTTTTGAGATAAAAATGGATTCCTTTATGCATCTTTCTATGCATAAAATCAAAATTAATGAGAATAACTCTTTTGAATTAAAAATGAATTCCTTTATGCATCTTTCTATGCATAAAATCAAAATTAATGAGAATAACTCTTTTGAAATAAAAATGAATTCCTTTATGCATCTTTCTATGCATAGAAATTAATTCTAATGAAAATAACACTTTTATAATAAAAATATTTCCAATATGCATCTTTCTATGCATAGAAATTAATTCTAATGAAAATCACACTTTTATAATAAAAAATATCCAATATGCATCTTTCTATGCATAGACATTAATTCTAATGAAAATCACACTTTTATAAATAAAAATATTTTCAATATGCATCTTTTTATGCATAGAATGAAAATAACACTTTTAGAATACACAAATGGAGGGGATTACTCTTTTTGAATAACATAGAGATAAAACTTATTTTCACAAAATTTAAGAAAATTTTGCCATAACCTCCTTTGTATGGCTGACTATTTTTTAATTTTTTTCATTCTCAAGTTACTTAGAAATTATCCCAAATGTTTTAAAGCATTCTAAACTAATCAAATTCTACTTTTTAAAGAGAAACAATATGAAAAGTTTAATTCTAACAATTTGATTACATATCTAGGATAAAGAAAGGCTAAATTCAAGAATGAAGAGAGGGGGAAAGCCTTTCCAAAGGCATAACATCATTTTTTATTTTAAAAAAAACCATTAAATGGAATAAAGAAAAAGTAGCATTTCTAGCTTACATGAATTTTTGTGAGCTTTCCTTTGGCTTGATAGTTTGAGGGATCTACTTTTGTTTGTAACAAGAGTTGCCACCAATTCTTTTGAAGAGGAAATGGTCAAAAACTAATGAATTATCAATAAATTCACTGTTTTTGGCTCTGGGGAGGAGTAGAGTAACAGTGCATAAAACACTATTATTCTTTTACAAAGGAGGAGGCTTCTATTTATAGGAAAAAGTGAGCCTCTAACCAAACAAACTGATTCTAGAATTTTTCAGATCAGTTTGGTCACTTTTTGACCAGTTTAGCTTACTTTTTGGTTCTACTTGAAACAGGAGAGAGGAAAGATGAAAAGTGTCAGTGTAGGTCAATCTACATTAACTCGTTTTTACAGTTTACATACTTTCGTCAACAAGGGGCACTACAGGAATATTAATCCGTTGTCCATCGACTATGCCTTTCGGCGTGATCTTAGGCCCTGACTCACCCTCCGCGAGGTCCCGATAGACCCAGTGCCAATTAGCAGCTAGAAAAAGTACGGGTAGTCAAGAGATTATTAGTTAACTAAAAGTGAAGAAACAAAAAGAATTTCAAGTGGCTTCGTTGGATAAAGTGCAAACTTTCTCAGCTTCGCTTCCGTGCTGTGCGTGCCTTCGATCTTCAATTCCATTATCAGCCCCTATTGCTGGATACGCGATATCTCATTATTTGTGAGTTTAAAACTCATCCACACATGTGAAATAGGCGTCTCCTTCATGAGGGAAATTCTCCACACTGAGGTGTCAAAATATAGTATATAGACACACACACACACACGCACACACACATATACATATCTATGTACATACATATATATACATATATATGTACGTACGTATATATACATATATATGTACATACATATATATACATATCTATGTACGTACATACATATATATATACCTAAATGTATTTATGAATGTATGTATATATGTTATATGTTTATATGTGTGTGTGTGTGTGTGTGTGTGTGTGTGTGTGTGTGTGTGTGTGCATGCATGTATGTATGTATGTATGTATGTATGTATGTACATACATGTAACTATAAATATATATTTGTATATATGTATATATAGAAACATACATACACATATAAATGTAAGTAAGTATGTATGTATGTATGAATGCACATGGGCATGTAACTATGTATGTACGCTAGTATGTAAGTATGTATGTAGGTATATATGCACTATATGCGTATGTACCTATGTATGTATGCTTATCTAAGTACATATTGATCGGGGTTTTTCTTTCCCTTTTTATGGACCCTACAAAAGGGGGAAGGAGTACCTACATGGGGTAATATAGGGAATACATACGCTTTAACAGCAATAGTTGATGTTTTATGGCACTCTCAAAATAAACATTGGCAAGATAAACATTAGGCAACTTCATTCTATGCCTTGGAATAAGTATTATACCTTTGTATTTTTGCCTAAGATTTTAGTGGAAACAAAGGTGTCTTTTTTTTGGAGGAACCGTGTGCTTTGGAGATCACCCTTTTTACCATATGCCAACTTTTAGGTAAAGCATGGAGCCTTTATATGGCCTTTTGACTCTCTCTCTTTGCATCAACAAGAGAGGGCAT
Source organism: Cibotium barometz (assembly GCF_041138505.1). Taxonomy (NCBI): domain Eukaryota; kingdom Viridiplantae; phylum Streptophyta; class Polypodiopsida; order Cyatheales; family Cibotiaceae; genus Cibotium; species Cibotium barometz. The sequence goes on along the minus strand of NC_141096.1, from coordinate 20,794,300 downwards.
GGGCTTGTGGTACATGCATGCATGTATACATACATACATACATACGCATATAAATGTAAATAAGTATGTATATGTGTATGTATGAATGCACATGGTTATGTACATGGTATGTACACATATAAATGTAAGTAAGTATGTATATGTGTATGTATGAATGCACATGGTTATGTACATGGGCTTGTGGTACATGCATGTATGTATACATACATACATACATACATACACATATAAATGTAAGTAAGTATGTATATGTGTATGTATGAATGCACATGGTTATGTACATATGTATGTATGCTAGTATGTATGTACATATATATATAGGTATATATTCATTATGTATGTATGTATGTAGGTATATATGAACTATGTATGTATGTATGCTTATCTAAGTACATATTGATCAGGGTTTTTCTTTCTCTTTTTATGATGGACCTTACAAAAGGGTAGGAGCACCTACATGGGGTAATGTAGGAAAATATATGCACTTTATCGGTAATAGTTGATGTTTTGTGGCACTCTCAAAATAAACATTAGCAAGATAAACATTAGGCAACTTCATTCTATGCCTTGTATAAGTATTGTAGCTTAGTATTTTTGCCTAAGATTTTAGTGAAAACAAAGGTGTCTTTTTTTGGAGGAACCGTGTGCTTTGGAGATCACCCTTTTTATCCCACATGCCAACTTCATTGCACTTTATCGGCAACAGTTGATGTTTTGTGGCACTCTCAAAATAAACATTGGCAAGATAAAACCAACTTCATTCTATGCCTTGGAATAAGTATTGTAGCTTAGTATTTTTGCCTAAGATTTTAGTGGAAACAAAGGTGTCTTTTTTTGGAGGAACCTTGTGCTTTGGAGATCACCCTTTTTATCTTACATGCTTACTTTTAGGCAAAGCATAGAGCCTTTATAGGGCCTTTTGGCTCCCTCTCTTTGCATCAACAAGAGAGGGCATGGGCTTGTGGAAGCTCTTAAGCTTGTGGTCCCCAGCGCTTTGGCATTTTTTTGGTGTGGTAAGTTACATGCTTTTTAGGGTGCCCACCATTGGCGACCATCAATGGTGTGGTTGTCCCTTTTGCGGTTGTGTGTGCCGCCCATTGGCTATCTATATCCGGTTGCTCGTGCCCTATTTTCAAAAATATTGAGGGGATTTCTCTCTCCCCATCATCACCCTCTAAAAGAGGAGTTCTTTCTCTCCAGAAAATGTTTTTTTAATAAATAAAGGAGGCTATTTTGAGCAAAAACGATCACAATTTCCAATCAGAAGAGATGCACCATTCTTTTTTGGCAAAGAAAGGAGAGGAGGAGAGATGGCCCAAAACTCTATATAAACCATCATGTGTCTCACCAAGAAAAGAGAGATAATTTTGATTGACATAACCAGGAAGAGGAAGGGATCTAGCTACCCCACCATATGGTTGTATGGGTTTCTCTTTGAGATGCAGTTGAATAATGATATTAGTTTTTTCCTTCTTTCATGAGTTCTGTTCACCTTTGTCAATGCTATGGAGCTTCATCTTTTTTCTCTTGGTCTATCCCATCTTTTGTTTCTGAATGAGTCCGCTCATCTCTAACCCCACGTCAAAAAGTAAAAACAAAAAGCTTTTTTCTCTTGGTCTATCTCACTCCGTTCCCAATTTACAAGTGTGGTGTGCTTCGGTGTCTTGTTTCCTTGGACAGGTGTGTGTGGACTACTATGCCTCAATCTAGAGGGGGGGACTTGGGGTTTTCTTGATGGGTTTGAGCTATGGGTGATGAGTAGGAGTAGAGGGCTCTACTCTTGTTCGAGGAGTGTCTTCTATAGTAAGGGTGCATAGGGGTGCTATAGAGGGTTGGTTCCCTTTGTTGCTTTCATTTTGGTGCCGCAAAGGATTTCTTCATTAGTGATATTTAGTTTACAAGGCTAATGCTGGATATTTCTTAAAAGTAACTATACATATGGCATCTTCTACAAATTAATTCTTATTCCATGGGCGAGATGAAGAGAATTTTGGTGAGCGGATCTTTTGTGCTACACAATAGTATTGGCGAAGTGGGATAAGTGAGATGATCATGAAAAGGCTATTTATATTGCAAGTGGAGGGCTATAAGATTATACAAGGGACTGGTATCAAAGACAAGATTATAACATCCGAGGAGATTAGGGATTTCTTCCACAGGCACTAGTGGACAAGTTTGGCTTTGCACAAAAGGGATAAAGATTGTGGGTGTAGTTTTAAGATGTGAAAGAGTAAGGCCAAGAGACCCTTGAAGATTATGGAGAGACAAAGTTGTGCTGATGTGCGAACCATTTGGTAGCATTATTTGGTGATTTAGACCACTCCTATTTATTGGCAATTTATGTTCAAGGTTTTCTTTCACGAATTCAACAATATGTGCTTCCTATTTGGGCATTCCTATTTGGGCGTCAAGATAGCTACATAGTATTAAAGAAGTGGAGTTCAATCTTGCGGGACTTAATGGTGCTCTTCCACAAATTAGTTCTTTGGAAATTTGTGACAACTTAGACATGGTGGATTCTTCTTTGCAAGATGGGGAGATCCTTGAGGATACTACTATGGTCTTGGAGCTGACAAGGAGACAAGTGGCTTGGATAATGGTATTTGTGTTTGTGTTGATTCACTAGGTAGTATCAATGTGATGAAGACAAGTATGAAACTTGTGAACTTTATGATGGAGAGGAGATTAATGATGATTTATCTCTTAATGTGAGTCAAGAGACAATCCATGATGTAGATGAGTAATGTGTGTGCAACCTTTGAAGATAACCACAAGGTGGATCTTGTGGTGAACCTGTGTGGTGATGTAGTTTTTTTAGAATTCAAGGAGGATAACTATGTGGTTCTGAATGATGTTGAGGATAACTCTATGGTTCTGTGAATGGTGTTAAGGATGTGAATGCTCTAGATAGTGATGTCAGTTTGATAGTGGTGGCAAATGTGATTCCTAGCCCATGTTCAATGGTCCCTTTTCAATTTTTGAGAAGGTTTTGTTGTCGAGATTTTGGCCGGTGAGGAGCCGCTAAAGTTGCAGTGTTTATTTGTTGGTTTTGTCTCTGTTTTTGGTGACATTGATGAGTATCGGGATGTGAACTTGGTGGAGTCATCTACTCTTTCAGCTGAGAAGGTGGTTGAGAATCTTCCAAATGTTGTGCATGTAGTTACACAAGTTCCTAGGTGTCTTTTTAACAAGTTTTTAAGTTCGCTTATTTGCAAATGGGTACTATGGTTGTTGTGTTTGGGTCTACCTCATGTTGCAGTGATTTGTATTGTTCCTGGCTGTGGTGTTTGGTGCCTTTAGTGTTATGTTTGGTGGTTGGGAGTTCTTGTTGGAGTAGCGGATGTCTATGTTTATCATTTGGCTGTGTTTTCCTTGCATGCCAGTCATTTTGAAAATATAGAGGGCTATGTTTGGCTTATAAACAGATGCACAAGAAAACAAGGGGAATGGCTTGCCTCTAAGCCTATGCAGTGGAACAGGTACCATAGTGATGCAGGTTTTGAGACTGCTAGAGGATGTGGTGCAATTGTTGCAAGATGATTGGGTCTTCATGGTTCCAGATGATCTTATATATGGCCATGACATATTTTCAATTTTTTATGCAGTGCTTGATACTTGTGATACCTTTGCAATAAAATCTATTACCTACTACTTTGATGTGCACATGCCTAGTGATAATACGAATGAGTTCTTGAATGCAAAGGGGGATAAAAAAATTTCTTGTGAGGAGGAGTTGCATTTGATGCTCATCATGATGACATACTTGGATGTGGATCCAAAGAAGTACAGGAGGATGGGTGTAGGAGACAATACATTTTCTTCAATAATGGTTGCATGGCTTATTGCAAATGTTTTATGCTTTGGATTGACAATCTATTCTATTATTCTAGGATTTGTGATGACCCAAGGAGGACAATCTAGCAAACTTTTTGATCCTAGCACGCAAAGATGTATGGTGCCATCAGGACTTTTAGTTGAGAAGTGGATATCACAATGTTTCACCTTTGATCCACGAGGAGGCATTTAGTTATCCGGGGGGGGATGGCTATTTCCTAGTGGTAGTAGTTATTCGTTGTTTGCCAGCATTATTTTTAGTCTTCTTATGCATACAAAATAAACATGGATATAGGCTAGCTGGCATGTATGGTTCAAGGTAACTTTTTAACTTCAGCATATTCTATGGCGTAAGGCATGAATGCCTTACTTTTACAGGGGGTATGATCGGGGTTTTTCTTCCCTTTTTATGGACCCTACAAAAGGGAAGGAGCAACTACATGGGGTAATATAGGGAAATATATTCAATTTATCGACAATAGTTAATGTTTATGTTTTGTGGCACTCTCAAAATAAAGATTGGCAAGATAAACATTAGGCAACTTCATTCTATGCCTTGGAATAAGTATTATAGCTTAGTATGTTTGCCTAAGATTTTATTGGAAACAAAGGTGTCTTTTTTTGGAGGAACCGTGTGCTTTGAAGATCACCCTTTTTATTGTACATATGTTGACTTTTAGGTAAAGCATAGAGTCTTTATAGAACCTTTTGGCTCTCGGTCTTGTGGAAGGTCTTGAGCTTGTGGTCCTTAGTGCACCTAGCGCTTGGGTGCTTGCTTTGATTTGTAAAATCGCACACTTTTCGGGGTGCCCACTACTACGATCATCGCTGGTGTGGTTGTGTGTGCCGCTCGTTGGCTATCTATATCTAGTTGCCCACACCCTATTTTTGAAAAGATTGAGGGCTTTCTCTCTCCCCATCACATCGCCCTCTATTCTCTAAAGATTTTTTTTTTGGTAAATAAAGGAGGCTATTTTGAGAAAAAAGGAGCATGGTTTACAATAAGAAGAGATCCACCATTCTTTTTTGGGCAAGGAAAGGAGAGGAGGAGAGAAACCCCAAAACTCTATATAAACCATCATGTCTCACCAAGAAAAGAGAGACAATTAAGCTTGACATAACTAGGAAGAGGAAGGGATTGAGCTACCCCACCATATGAATGTATGGGGTTTCCCTTTGAGATGCGAATGATATTAGTTTTTTTCCTTGTTTCATGATTGTATGGGGTTTCCCTTTGCAATGCGGTTGAATAAGGATAGTAGTTTTTTCCTTGTTTCATGAGTCTTGTTCGCCTTTGTCGATATTATAGATCTTCATCTTTTTTCTCTTAGTCTATCTCACTCCATTCCCAGTTTACAAGTGCTTTGGTGTCTTGTTTCCCTAAGCGGGTATGTGTGGACTACTCCACCTTAATCTAGAGGAGGGACTTGGGGTTTTCTTGATGCATTTGAGCGGTGTTGAGAAATTTGGTGAGAGTAGAGGGAGTGCTCTACCTTTGTTTGAGGAGTGTCTTCTATAGTGAGAGTACATAGGAGTGCTATAGAGGCTTGGTTCCTTTTGTTGCTTTCAATATATATAAATATAGACATAAATATATACATATGTATGTATGTATATATACATACATACATAATCTATATAGACATACATACATGTGTGTGTATGTGTGTGTGTATTATACATATGCATATACATATATACATTTATGAGTAATACATTCACACACACATAATATATGTATATGCATGTGTGTTTGTATATACATTAGGGAAATTTTGAGGCCCTCTAAGGAGTTTCATGCTCTTTCTCTCTCTAAAAAATGGGGCCATGGTGAGCCCTATCAATCTTATGTCAGAATCCCTCTATGTGACATATCATTGAGAAGCTTATGATGATGATGAGTAGAATTCAAATATACAATCTCCGACGACTTTCAAGTAGTAATGCTCAAGATACACCACAAATAAATGTTACATGCCACATCATCACTTTTGAAACCACTTTTTGGAAAGCTTCACTATCCTATGTTAGAACCCCATCATGTTATATACCATTGGAAAGATCTTGAAGAATACATTCTAAATCTACCAACTCCAAAAAATTTGGAAATGATGTGCTCAAATCTCACCGTGACCCCATTTTTTAGAGAGAAAGAAAGAGCATGAAACTCTTAGAGAGACCCAAAATGAGCTCATAATTTCCCTAATGTATATCTGTGTATATGGTATATGTATTTGTATTTGTATTTGTATATGTACATATATACAAATAAATATGCATATACGTACACATATATATGTATATGTACATATATTTATACGTACACATATATATGTATATGTACATATATATATATATATATATACACAAACACACATGCATATATGTACACGCAAAGATGGTCTATCCCAAAAGCCAGTGAGTTTCAGGTGTTGGAATCATTTTGTTCTTTTGTATCACATGATTGCAGTCTAAGAGCCGAAATCATCATACTAAAGGTCTCTCTCTTAGATGACACTCCTACACTCTGAAGGGGGGTTCATTTAATATTTTCAAAGTCTAGTAGTGTGAACAACCTCTTATTAAGAGAACATAAGACGGGCTTGATGCCTATAAAAGCATTGTATATGAAGGAAGTATTATCATAATGCAATCATTCTTGTGTTGTGCAACAACTCTCTCTCTCTCTCTCTCTCTCTCTCTCTCTCTCTCTCTCTCTCTCTCTCTCTCATGTTCCATTTGTCCCTTCCTCATTAAAGTTTTCGGATTGGATTTGGCGTAACATGGATTGTACGTATATATATATATATATATATATATATATATATATATATATATATATATATATGTATGTATGTATGTATGTATGTATGTATGTATGTATGTATGTATGTACGTACGTATGTACATACATATACATACATACATACATATATACATACATACATACATACATACATACATACATACACATATATATCTCTGTATATGTATACATATATATCTCTGTATATGTATACATATATATCCCTGTATATGTATACATAGTACACATATTTTTTGGAGAGTGGTATACATCTATTGGGGGGTTAATGCTCCTCGCACGTTTCATGTTCCTCATATTCCATGACGAGATTTTCATGAACAGTTTTGTATCACTCTACAATGAGAGAGTGTTGATTTGTTCTATTTTATTATCCATTCCATGATGAGATATGCCATGAAGGGAGTGAAAATAGAGTAGAAAAAGACCAATGGCTCCCTGACAACGGTGCCAAAAATGTTACAAGCTTTACCTTTGTTGGTTTTAATATTTATCTATCCATTACTATCTTAACAAGTTGCTGGAGCCTCTTTAACTTAAAATTACAAGTCTAAACAGTCATATTTGTACCTAGCATAGACAAAGAATTCATGACAATACCCTAGAAACCAATAGATGGTATCTTCAATTCATATGAAACTACAATATAAAGTTTTTTTTTTAAACAACCCACCTTATTCAAACTAGATTAAATGCTTTTCAAGAGAGGAATAATTTTTCTACTTTGTGTAACATTGTAACCAAGAAAATTTTTGCTTTGTGAAAGGGCAATAATAACAACTGGAGAAAATCATGAAATTGTGTTATGGCTTATGAAGTGAATTAACCAGCATATTAACACCAAATTTATCAGAGGTGAGGAAGGAATAACTTGAGCATAGCAAGTCCAAATTTATTGATGGTAGATTTAGAACCTACTTTTCAATATCTTTCTAATGGTATGTCACATGTGGGGGTTTTGACATACATATATAAGATTCATCATGGCTCCCTTTTTTCTCAAAAAGTGACGACATGGCTCTCCTTAGAGGGCCCTTTTTTTAGTCCAAATTTTTCTTAATGTAAGAGATTCTTATTCCCATATTTAAATTTATCGAAGGTAGTAGATTTAGAACCTACTTTTCAATGATTTTCCAATGGTATTTGTAACTTGTGGGAGTTTTGACATAAGATACATAAGGTTCACTATGGCCCCCTTTTTTCTAGAAAATAGATGACATGTTATGTCTTAGTTATTTTTACAAATCTCAACAAGTTTTGGTTAACCCCAACATTTTTGGTGATCCTGCATCATGTCCTTAACACTACATGACCAACATGTCCCCACACAGGAGGAAACCCAACAACGACGGGCGGCCAAGTGTCAGTAGTACGATGGGGTGGATCAATTCTTTGAATTCACTTGCATTTCAAAAGACCTCTTGGGCACAATCAGTGCACAGCCCGTTCGGGCACAATCCTTTGATGAGGGCATTCATCAGTTCTTCCGACGACATGCCAGGCAATAACATTCCACTTGGTAGATCCTCCGATTGTTGTTGCCACCAAATTGTTGGTAAAACCAGCATCCTCTTGGTGAAACTGGTGGCTCCCCAAACCCCTTAGAGGAATCAAACTTTGGGGTTACTTGGCGGGCTTCTACCTCTTCGAATGGCCTAACATCATGAGAAAATGAGGTACCCTATCTTTAAAGACAAGCATTCAAAGGGCCCTAATACTCATGCGAGAACCATCGAGAGTCGTTGGTGCTCCAACGGCAAGAAAAATCAACCAAATGAATTGAAACATAATGTGCTCACATCCACCTTGGAATCCAAAGCTGATGAAAGGAAAGCACAGTACGCAGATGCAAAATTAGGAACATGTTAGCGGCATTATTTGGAGCTGGATGCCAAGGAAGGGACAAAAGCTAAATAAGATAAAGATTCCAAAAACAATCATCTCAAAGGCCCAAGAAACTTTGGTGCTTGCAGATAATACCTATGCCAATAATAATGAGGAAGGAGATCATGAGGATTAAGTACTCTTCATGATGTTTTCAAAGGCAACTTTACACATATACTTCTATATGCTGAGTAGAGGTGATGAAGCAAGACTTCATGCATATATATTTTCCTTTCTTTGTAACTTAGTGTGAAGTACTTTGGTTCCTACCCAAGTTTGGCTCACTCTGTGTGATGCTATAAGGTTAACAAGATCTTTATGCTTGTCTTTGGCAACTTGACATCCCTAACAAGCAGGTCTTCTTGGATCCACTTTAAATGTCATTGCCCATATTGGTTTGTTCCTAAGAAGTGGTGGCTCCATGTGTAATGTAGAATTTTAGATGCACATTCACATGGGGAATGGTCCTAGGCAATTTGGGCTTAGGGTCCTTTCCATAGCGTTTTTGGTTCTGGCTTGACCACTTATCCAAATTACATGATATTATTTATGTCCACTTGAAGCTCTAATGATGTAGATTCCACTTTTGCAACAAAAAAAAGGTCAACCTAAAGTATCTCTGTTTGACTTTTTTTAAAGTCAACTATGCCGAGTTGACCATCCAAACAAAATCAGATTCAAGGGCTTTATAGCTTGAATGGTAGCTCTAGGAGAGTACTTCCAAGCCATGCTAATACCTCTAATTCAGTCCACATCATTTTTTACTGAATTAGGGTTTTTATCGTGGTAGAAATTGCCCTTTTGACCCCTTGAATGGTAAACGAATCAAGTGTTTGACGACTTGATAGGAGCATCTTGGTAGGAAGTGCTTTTTGGCCCCCAAAACACCCTTGCAATATCTTGTGCCATTTCAGACTGAATTGTCTTTTTGTGTACTGTAACCACCCAAATTTTGGCATAGTCTCCGCGCAATTTGATGTAGATCTCAAATCAATCCTAATGTAACATTCATCAATGGCAATACAATGCAAGATCCATGTGTAAAAAACCAACTCAATCCATGTGTCAAGTGTCCCAAATGCATCATTTTACCATTGCACTTGTTGTTGATCTTTGATTAGTTGTTGTCGAAGAAGAAACGATGTCGGAGAAGAGCTTTGTGCTTGCTGATCTCCTGTGGCCAAGCCTTGCCACCCTCTTACCAAGGCAATATTTGGGACCAATTCTTTACTCCAGAGTCCAGGTACCTAATCCCCCTCCGTATCGCTTTTCCAAGGTAATCATGGCATAGAGAATTCAAAGTCTCTCTCCCCCTTGGCCTCTCCACCAACACTAAAGATACCATATCATAATAGCATAAAGCCATATCATAATAGCATCCCACAACTCATTGGCATGTCCAATAGCATCCAATTTTCACCATCATGAATATTGATGGCAAGAAAACTAATGGAATGGCACAAGTATGCTCGAAGATGTGGTCATCAATGCTCATATCTTGCTCCATTTCTCTTTTTGTCATAATTAACTACTACTAATGAAATTTAATAGTATTTAAGCTGAAAATAGGATAATATTAGTGCAAAACTTACCCATAGGGTTGCCAAATCCTAGAACTTCCATTTGCATTAGACTCATGAAAACCCTAATACCAAGAAGAAATCCCCAAAACTTGCAATAGAGAGTGAATGGGACCAATAATGCTCATGCTTTTAATCCTAGATCTTCCATTTGCGTTACTCATGAAAACCCTAATACCAAGAAGAAATCCCCAAAACTTGCAATAGAGAGTGAATGGGACCAATAATGCTCATGCTTTTAGCTTAATAGCCCATTAGGATTGTTCATCCAAGATTATGATGAGCGTTAAGCATAATGATCATGGAAACCTCTCCCCAAATCTTGATTAGAGACAAGTAATGATTAATGAAGACAAGGGAAAGCTTTCTTATATGCTTTTCAATGCCAAACGATGCAATCTCAAAAGAGCTTGTTGAAGAGTTTTCCCATATCGTTTCCCCTGTTTCGCTTCCCTTCCACCTCCATAGCATGGCATAAGACATCCCTTGCTTACAATCTTAACAAGGCTTAGCAAAATCCCTTGTAAAAGACACTGCAAACCCTAAATGCAGAGCATTTTGCAGGCAGTGAACCATCAGGTTGCTACGCCTTTTGTTCCCTTCTTTTTTGCATCCGTTTCACATCCGGTTGCCACAAAGGGAAAGAAGAGGGGAAAAAATACTTCACAGTCAATTTGCCATGTCCAGGGTGCCCATTTTAGCAATTGTTGTTCAATCTTGGCTCCATTTCAATCTTTTGATGCACGGTTTGACTTAAAGAACACCATAGTCATGATTCCTAGCATCCACTTGAAACATTTCCCATGCCTGCACCAAATTTCTCAAGGAAATGTTGGGGAAAGATCAAGAAATCAAGAATCATACCTCTTTTTTTGAAATTTTTGCAAGAAGTGAAAAAGAAAGGATCAATTGCAAGGCTGTGATACCAATGCAAGAAAGGGGAGGGGAAGAGAGAAGAGAAAGATGCACTCATATGTTATGGAGGTGGATGGTTTTGCTTTGGGCACTACATCTTTGATAGAGTGACGAGATTTCTCACAATGATATCTTAGTTGAGGTGGATATGGATGTATCTTTTCGAGAGCTACACACACTTTGTTTCGCATGGATGTATCTGGTGCATATGATTCCCCTTTCAATGTAGAGAAATGGTCAGTTGATGCATGTACCCAGGAGTATGAGACTTTGAGGAGGAGTTGGATGCCTATGTTCATCAGGGATTGGATAGCCGTGTACGTTTGCTCATGGTGTGGATGATCATTCTATGGATATACGTGATGCTCATAGTGTGAAAAGCATGTTTTAGATCCGTCTATGGAGGGTGTTACACATGCATCGATAGATCCAAGAACATGTAAAGTGATATGTCAAAAAGGTGAAAAAGGTTCCAATATCCATGTGCCCTATGCCTTTTATTCCCCAAAGGCTCCATTAACCCTCATATATAAATGAACCTAAGCCCAAGGCCCCTAGGCCCATTCCCCATGTGAATGTGTACCTAAACCACTACATTACAAACCACTACATCCCTTCCCACAATTCATCCTCAAAGTCGAAGGATGGTTGTGCACACAAAGTATACAAAGGATATACACAAAAGCTAAGATTGGTTGTGTGACCTCATAGATGCACTCAGTCCACATGAGTTGTAATCATAATGGGTAGCTACCAATCCATGATCCCATATAATAATCTATGTTACCTCCTAGATCAAATGGAGAACTGTATAGATGGACTCGCAAGTTGAAAAGCATAATATCCCATGGATAAAAAATGTGGTGTAGCCATGCATAATCAATCATCGCCCAATATTTTGGGTCACACCGTGCCATGATCCAAAGTCCACATGACCGCTTGAATCAAATGCAAAGAATCCTCATCCTTGACCAAGCTAGTCGTGTCCTTCATAAACAATACAATCCAAGTGGCATCTAATACTTCCAAAAGTGAATGCCCCGATTGCATAAGTCATCACATCATATTGGCATCCACACGACCCAAAGACACACATCTCATAGTTGACATCCGTATGGGCATGGGTGTAATCATCAAAATACACATTGCCACTATAAATGCAAACTCCCAACTCACCATAGGTAACATGTGCACCAAGCATACACAAATCTCCACTATCAAGCATGGAGTATGCATCGTCATAGCGGGTATCTCCATCATCAAGACTACCATCACATGCATTACTCTATGTCATCCTCTATGCAATGAGCATAGCACTTATCAATGTCCCATGTATAAAGAGTGTCGCCATACTGGAAGTAAGAAGCATCTACAATAGGCTTGTGCAAGGCATCATTATCATGCACCACACTCTGATTGATACATGTCAAATCCTCATGTGCATAACCATCACCACATGTGTAATCTACCCATGTATCTAAAGTATGATCCTCAAGATCATATAAGCATGATCCTTAACAGTATTGGAGTCCGATAAGGAATCCACACATGAAGAAGTCTCCTAGAGCTCACAATCATACACTTTCCACTTTGAGCTCGAAAAAGCATCATAATCCTCTTCTCTCTTCTCCCCTTTCTTGCACCATAAGTAGCTTGCTCATAAACCTTGTCAAAGTGATTGTTACATGCTTGTACTTTTATAATTTAAAAAAACATGGCTCAACTATCGGATCCTTAATGAAATGTTTGATCCAAGGGTAGTTTGCTCATTAACCGTATCAAAGTGAATGTTACAAGCCTTTAATATTATTATTTTTTAAATGACGTGGAAATGTTTCTAAGGGTGTAACAACTTCAACTTCATAGGGGGACATCGACATCAAAGCTGCCATTTAGTCTTTTCCAATAACCACCAACCGAAGCGACATGACAACCTTTGAGGAGGTTGAAAGATTGACTTTGTGTCGGGGGACGCGAGCGGTTGACATTAAGCCAACGCTTCAATTCGTAGACGTTGAACCAACTCCTCTCCACCTCGCTTATGTGTTGATTTTGAGCAACTTTGACCCCTTTCTGCTCATCCTCGTCCCAACTAAACGCTACCAACACTATCTCCTCTTGACAACCTTGGCCCTCCTACCTCCATCATCTTCAACCCACCTGCATCTCATGTCATGTCAATTTTGACAGGGTTGCCAACTCCCTTTGGCAGCTGACCACAGGATGCGGCAAGGAAAGCAATACACCGTAGGTGCTCAAGCGTACAGGCTATTTGAGGAGGAAAAGGTGAAGATGCACAGGGCGCAAAAGGACCAACGGGGCACTGGTTGGGAGAGGAGATATGTTGAGTTGCTGATGACATGGCTAAGGGCTGTAAATAAGCTGGCGCGAGTGCTGAAATTTGAAGGTGCCGTTCAAAAGTTTGGAGGATTCTTCCAAATAACAGAACCTCCTTGCCATCCCCGCCCTCACAACCCCCCTGCCGTCGCACCCCTCTCGGGCCGCGACGTCACCGTGCCATCCCCCGGTGCCGTGCCATTGCACCGCCCTCGAGCCGCGACGTCACCCCCCATGCCGTGCCATCGTCCCCCCCCCCCCGGGCCGTGCCATCACCCCTCCCTAAGCATCGCACCCCCGCTTCCTCCAGCCAGATCCACCCATGCTAGCATGCCCCTGTCCACCATCAGCCGCGCCTGATCCGGAGAGGAGACAACACAAGACCATTACTGCCTCTCCGGTGCATGCGCTCTTCCCAGAGTCTCCCCCCACCCGCGTGGCTTACAATTGTTTTCCATGCCTTCCGGTAAAAGAAGCCAATAATTTTCAGGAGAGGGTGGCTCCTATCTGCATTTGAGTGGTTCTACATCATTCCAGGTGTTGCATCCCGGAAAGTGGCACGAAGATCTTCTCTTCCCCCCGAGTACGGCTCCAGGGACGGTATGGAGGACTCGGGGCTCCAGGGACGGTATAGAGCACCGAGTCCGTGTCTATCACCATTCATGGTGGGCAGGCGGTAGAGCTCTCTCACCATCTGCAAGACCTGCCGATTATTAACATACTCACTTTCATCCTCCTCCAACAACCGAGGTCTTTTCCCTGCTCCATCCAAGTATTGCAATTGGAAATTAAACTAAGGACAGAGGTCTTCTTATATGTAGATTTTCTTATCCCACAAACACGAGAGAATAATTCCAGCCTTGTCTCTTGGGCCCATGAACTTGGATCTAACTTTAATAATATGCTATTCAGAATTACCCTGTTAGAAAAACGGTCCACAAATTTGTAGAAGACCCAAATTGTACACGGTATGAAGATTCCTATGCCTTTTTGAGGATTTACCTATGGCATAAACAACTCATTTACATAGTTGATTGATAAAGATCTTATTACTCTTTCATTTGCCAAGGTGTGAGATAGCTCAAATGTCACCACCAACCAGTAAGCCATTGCTTGGCAATCGTGCCCATCCACCATCAGCCATTTTCATTGCCTACATTGCATCCAAGTGTATAAAGACCCTAATGTCGGGCCCCATTACAGTAGAGATCAAGGAACAGGCAAGCCTTATAAGGGTAAGAACAGCTGGGAATTCATACAGATCTTGCCCACACTCCATGGGAACTTTAGTTCCCCTAACGCTACATAAAAAATGGGTACTTAATTAGTGGTGGCACAACTACCCGCTCTTGCGAATGCGGCGTAGTCCTTCGCCTTGCAGGCTTCTGACAGCAACCCTCACTGCCCCCACAGCTCCTAGTTGCTTAATGTGAGGGGTCATCCTACTCCCAAAGCACAGCTCCTCATCTTCAGGAGAGGTCATATCCAATTGCACCCCTACAAAGAAGGCAACCTGCAAGGTGGCCAGCAAAACCTTTAGTTATAGTTACTCCATCAGCTGCATAACATCAAGATCCTGGCACTTCAGAATGAAGATCCACAAATAACAAAGGTAATGATGCCCTAGCAGTGATGGGAAATTTTTCATTGTGCTCATAGAGGTGATTGTAACATAATCTAATGGGAGCTTGTCTGGGTGATTAAAATCCCTTGGCAGCCTGCCTAGGTGTGTAATGAGAAACCATTAGTTTCTGAACCTACCTAAACTTCACAATCCAAGTGATGCATCATTCAAAAGACGTTGTGTTACCTTGCCTGCATTGCTCCTTACTGGAGCAATGTGTAACAAATTCCAGAAAGGTGTTTTATCCTTCCTGCAAGAAGAAAAGAGACAAGTTTAGTCAAACATGCAAAGGGTCTTTTGCAACTCAGGCTAGCAGCCATAGTATGTTTAAATCAAAGCAGCAAATAGAGCACATAGATTTTTACCTGTAGTTAAGAAGTCTGACAGTGCATGGCTTCTCTGCTTTCAATGATTCCCCTATCTGTGGACATAAGAATGCAATTCGGAAATTATGTACTAAATTGATATAGCTATACTCACAGCTAACAATAAAGAGACTTTATAGGCAGGGAGGGTGTGGCTCTCAATGCAAAGTTTGTTGTCGCTGCCTACATGTAAGAGCTTATAACTTGGTCCAAAGCTAGAAGATCCCAGTTCCTCTAGTCAAATACAAGGAGAGGGATGACCATAGGCAGAGAGAGGGTAGATTATAGCAATCCAAGATAAAGTATTGCAAACAATGTTTTAGTGTACCACAACCACATGGGAAAGACCACAGAATTATTTCTCTAAAGAGACCTTAGTGCTTGAAGATACAGCAGAAAACAAAGCATTAGCAGTACACTTACTAACTGAACTGCTCTTCGATCGGTGTGTGGTCCTTGCAAGAATCTACAATTCCGACCAACCACTTCTTCGCGGCTGTAACCTGCGAGAAGTTGCAGACGAAGAGGACACATAAATGATATGACGCTTGTTAAGCGTGCAGCACAACCCACATCGTCATACATCTAGTGATGGATAAAATGGGATGGTGGTCATGTGGCAGGAAAAACATAGATTCAAGGCAGCACTCTTTGGGAACAATGAGACAGCATAGGGGAATTGCAAGTAACCAAATCTAGGGTTCAGCAGCTTACCAGTCAATTGTAGGAACATGTCACTGGCATGAACTATTGGAGTATCAGGGAGGTGCGGATTTGCTCTGCATCAAAGGTAACAACATCACACGGAGCAATCAAACCCACAAATCACATAGAAAATACAGCAAACATATCAGACTAAGGTCTAAAGGATAAAATACAAGAAAAGAGAAAAGAACATACAATACAAAGCTTTGCTGCACTTTTGTCAAGGAAAGCATCAAGGAAGAGCAGACAACTCTCTCTCCGCTGGAGCCAACCGCAGTACATCTCGTCTCTGTTACACCAGCACCTTTGCATTTACTTGCAAGCTCGTTGAGCAAAGAATTTACAGAGGACTTGGCTTTGTCTTTATCAGCTTGCCCAACTTCACAATTGTCTTCATCTTTAAGAGACAACAAGCATGCCACATGAGATGAAAAGCTATCGAGAAATGAAGAACATACCCACCATTATCACCACCACCACCAGAATGTAGCTATATTAACTTCAAAATCCCCTTATCAACCAATAAAAGAAACATACCTATCACCACCATGCTTTCTTTTTTAAAAGACGGAATGTGTAACAGCTGCTTAGATTATCCCTCACAAGCTTACAAAGTGTAGCATCCTAAATCTCTCAAACGAGTTCATTATCTTAATTATTAAGTCACATGACCCAGACAGCCAGTGTTGTACCAACATCAAACACCCAACCCATCACTTCAACCCCAACCAGATACATAACTACATGATACGAGCTTAGACGATCCATTTATAGGATTTAGCAAGCATCAAAACCCAGCACATTAGGGAATCAATAGTGCTGAGCCTCAAAAAGCCCAATCTTCCTCAAAGAGATTAGAAAATTTACCACATCTTCAAATCTTGTTAGCACTCAATCTATCCATACACAAAGCATCACAGCAGAACTAACCCACACAATTGAACACCTTGTGGAGCCCAATTCATCATATAAATTGTTCGTCACAGAAACACTTACTAGGCATCAAATCAGAGCACCTAGCACCCAACTTATCTCTTCCGCACACAACCACCATTAAGCCCAACTCATCAAAGAAAACCCTAAATATAAACCTATCAGCACAACAAAGCTCAGCATAAAACACCATATTAATCTCAAATCAATCAAAGAGTAAGCTGGGCCGTACCAGAAACATACACTCATTGCATCAAATCAGAGCAAACCGACAAGAGAATCCAGCTCAAAAACACTTGAAAAGGTGCAAAGGTACTAACCCACATCTGCACCAATTGAGCCCTTCGTAGCGCCCACTTGGTCTTCTTGTGCCAAGCTTGCAGGAGATGCATCAGCCACAGGGGAGCAGAAGCACTCCTTTCCCTTGGAGAGCTGAGCTTCAATAGAGCTTGAGTTGATGGGAGTCTGGACCCCAACAAAGTGAACAACTCTCCCATCTTCTCTAGAGTATACAGGCGCCATGTGGAACAAGTTCCAGAAGGGTTTCCCTTGCTTGGAGTAGTTTAAAATGGCCACCTGACAGTCCCTCTCCTCCCTAATTGCATCCCTAATCTCCATGATTGTGCGCCTGTCTGTTGCAGGGCCTTGCAGAAACCTGCAATTTCTGCCCAGCACCTCCTCTGCTGTGTACCCAGTCATCTTCAAGAACCCATCACTTGCATACACTATGGGATTGTCTTGCAACCTTGGATCAGTCAACACAAAGTTGAACTCTGATCTCTGCAGCGCATCTCTCAGAGACTCTTTATATGTTGCTGTGAAGGATGCCATCACTTGATCAGCACGAGAGCTATGTGTTGCACTGTAAGATTGCAGCTTAATGAAGATTTCCTCTTCTATTTCTTCTTCTGCTTCAACTGTAACAATTGCAGACGTGGAGGGTCGATTTACACCAGCTTTGGATGGGCGATTGGAGGGCACATCAAGCCCCATTTTCTTTTTTTTTTGAAATTTAGGTAGAACTCTTGAATTATCCTTTCAATGATTGAGAGGGAGAAGAAGATGGCCAATGCAAAAAAAAAAAAAAAAAACACAGGTGTGAAATTATGCGATTTGCAAAGGAAGTAGTAGAAGTAGAGGCCACAAGGAGACTTCTAGACAGAGATATATATGCCTCAATTTATGTAAGAAATAAAATTTTTTTTAAATTCATGGTGTAAAGGTGCGGGGTCCAAAAAAAGGTGGAAGGGATAGAGCAACCTCAGAAGCAACCTCAGCAGTCAGATTCCAAGAATGATAATACATCAGACAATGCACTCCTGTGTCTATGAACAGCTTAAATCCCGATATTTAATAATTTCAAGATAGATACACTCTGGCAAAGGATAAGGATTGGCCAGCCGCCTGCTTGGCCAGCGTTGCAAAATTAAAATTAAAAGAAGTTGAAATTTTCCGAAAAATGGTAATATAATTATTTGGGGAATTTGGGATGAGCTGTAGTGCAGCGTATTTGGGTAACTTCGGGCAGGGGGGGTGTATAGTATATATTTAATTCAATAATTTCGATTTCGTGCAACGGCAAATGCCTGGATGCTTTCTTCTTCATAAGCGTCGCATATAAGCCTCTGAGGCTATCACGGTTAACACACAGAGCGCTGAGTCATATTATCAGCAGTATCTCCAACAGTGTAAAGTTATTGACATGTGTCCTCTCTCTCTCTCTCTCTCTCAAAATTCAGCATGAGAGCCAGCACCTACCCCAACGTGTTCCCTTTTTACACCTTTTCCACGCGCCGCATCTCTTGAAGCTCCCGTGTCCACTTTGCTGGCTTAGGGGACCATGGCCACCCTACCTTTTTTTACTTAATTGGATACCTCTACCCAAGCACCATCCATATCTTTGATTTTATCTTCTCCCCACTATAAAATGTAGTCTCCCACAGATTCATCTTGATTGCCGGGATCCAGTCTCCTTATCAGTTCATAGTTTATAGCTGGGGACAAGCATCTTTTGTGTGGAAAGATGAGATGTCGGATCAATACTAATTATTTATATTACCTGTAGCTGTTCAAAAGCTGTCATACTAGACCTTACCCCAAACACACACACACACACGCTTCACCAATTGCTCTACCACACTGCTGGTGAGGACACTGCTTGGTACAAATAAAAAATCTAGTATTAAAATAAATAAATAAAAGTTGTCATACAATCAATGCAAGATTACAACTTACTACTCTTTCTCCACCTCAAAAGCTTGTCTAATCTCTTTTAAATGGGTCTTGCTACACGTGTTTTGTAATTTTTGAAGTATCCAAAGTGATGGTGTATGCTAGGCATGTACAAACTGTTGTTATCTATATATATATATATATATATATATATATATATATAAGCTCTAGTTATTAAAATTGTAGTCCTCTTCTCCTCTTCCTCTTCTTCTTCTATCTTCTATATATATTATTTGGGAGCTACCACTTGGCAGCTCCTAGCTTTCCCACTTGGAAGCTCCTCTTTTCTTCTCTTCTTCTATACTATACTAGTACCCTTCTATACCATACTTCTATTCTTTTCTTCTCTATATATATATATATTATATAAAAAGAGAGTTTCACGAAGTTGCCACATGGCAATAATTTAGACGTTTGGTAGGCTCTCATTACTCTAGGAATTTAAAAAATATCGAGCTGGGAATCATATACGCATGCAAAGCACGGGTCGGACAACTAGTCTATACTATAGTAGTACTCTTTTATACCATACTACTATATATATATACTACTATACACACACACACACACACACACACACACATATATATATATATCTTATTTGAGGGTTAGATTAGAGAGTTAGAGAGTTAGAGAGAGAGAGGGTTAGAGAATGGGAAGGTTAGAGAGAGAAAAATAGTGTATGAGAGAGATAGAGAGGGTTAGAAAGAGAGTTAGAGAGAACAAGTGAGTGTTAGAGAGAAAATTAGAGAGAGAGAGAGAGGGATTAAGAAAGAGAACTAGAGAGAGTTCGAGAAAGGTAAAGAGAGTTAGAGAGAAAGAGAGAGTGTGTTATTTGAGAGAGAGAGAGAGAGAGTTGGCCAGTTGGAGAGAGTAAGAGAGAGAAAGTTAGAGAAAGGTAAAGACAGTGAGTTAGAGGGAGAGGGAGAGGGGGAGACAGTTGGCCAATTCGAGAGAATTAGAGAGAGATTGAGTGTTAGAGAGAGAAAGGTAAAGAGAGAAGTTATAGAGAGAGAACGACAGAGCGAGTGTGTGTGTGTGTGTGTATTAGAGAGAGTGTGTGTGTGTGTGTATTAGAGAGAGAGTTGGCCAATTCGGGAGAAATA
Organism: Cibotium barometz; assembly: GCF_041138505.1. NCBI lineage: Eukaryota > Viridiplantae > Streptophyta > Polypodiopsida > Cyatheales > Cibotiaceae > Cibotium > Cibotium barometz. Next base: position 20,773,961 of record NC_141096.1, on the reverse strand, counting down.
GAGAGAGTTAGAAAGAAGGAGTTAGAGAGATTGGAAGAGTGTGAGGTAGAGAGAGAGTTAGAGAAAGGTAGAGAGAGAGAGAGAGAGAGAGAGAGAGAGTTGGTCAATTTGAGAGAAATAGAGAGAGTTAGAGAAAGTAAGAGAGATTAAGATATGGAGAGAGAGAGAGAGAGAGAGAGAGAGAGAGAGAGAGTTAGTTAAAAGGAGAGAATTAGAGGGAGAGTTAGAGAGTGAAATATAGAAAGGTAAAGAGAGTGATTTAGAGAGAGAGTGTGTGTGTTAGAGAGAGAAAAAGAGAGTGTGTGTTAGAGGGACAAAAAGAGTTAAAGAGGAAGAGTGTTAGAGAGAGAGAGAGAGAGAGAGAGAGAGAGGAGAGATGATGCAACCAATAGTTCTACGCATGTACAGATTCACCTACGTAAGTACGTGTAAAGAAAGATACGATCGCTTGGATTTAGAAAGGCATCCCAATCTAAACCCATCTAAGAGAATTCATAAAAGTGAGAAATGTGGGAATATATATTTTATGGATTAACTCCAATCCATAAATAATAGAAAGCGTGAGAATATAGATTCCATGAATTAACTTCTCATAACAGAAATGCATAGTGCGATAATTAAAGGTAGAATGAACTTAATAATGACCACACATGGGAAGAATCAGAGCTATAAAAATAGGGATTATAAACTTAAAGGGGGACGTGTGGGGCGAAAGGGCTTCAAAAGTGAACATTTTACCAAGTATCCCCTGTCATTTCTCCCCTAAAAGTACACTTTCACCTAGGTATCATCATCACAAAATATCTTTCCCAGTTGTGCAACCCCACATTTACACCTTTTTTTCCATGTCCCTTTACACCTTTACAAAGCTCGAAATTTTAGTTAACCAAACATTTTCCTTCTTCCAAAATTATTACTTCCTCCCTTTTTTATGTCAAAAAGTTTAGTCTATCAATATTATAACCCAAAACCTTTTTCAAACGTGATACACTCTACCCCTTTATGCCAATTCTCCTCCCCCTTTCCTTATTTTTTTAATTAAAATAATCTTTCTTCAAGATATTTTCATGCAAATAATCTTCCTCCAACATATTCTATGCTCGAAGTTGTCATTCCATTTTCCCCCTCTCCCTCATAATAGGTTCCTTTGTCGATGTCTTGCAATCACTCTTGCTCTCACCACAAGTGTAGCATTTGTTGATCTCCAGAAATGTCTCATGAGCAACGCATCTTTCCCTCATCATAGGTACACTCCTTGTTCATCTCCTACAATCCCCTTTACTCTCACCTCAAGTGCGGTCTTTGTTGATCTCTAGAATTCTCTATTACCCTCATTATAGATGCACTCCTTGGGCAGTTTCTATTAGTCTTGTAAAAGAATGCTTCTAGATTGCTATGTGGTTGTTTTGTGTGGTTACTATGCCATTCGACATTCACTTTGCCCTAGATGGAGGGTGTTACAAACACGTGAACAAAGACATGCACATCAATTAACTTCATGCCCAAGAATCTCTATCATAGGCAAGAGATTGATTAAGGCACCATTGTTGAAGGAAAAACAATATCTGCTTTTGGGTTGATGGTAGAATGTATAAAATGTAAAAAGAAATTGGTGCATGCTCATAATGTTTTAGAGATATAACAAGTATCATGTCTTTTATCAATGATATGAAAGCAATAACATGTAACTTATGTCAAAGCTTGTGGGATCTAATTATGAAGTGAGTTTTTATGGATTTGGGGTCTTTGAAATCAACAAAGATTTATCACATGGGTGATTATTGTAAGTGTACCAATTTAATACATTTCAGAGCTTACATCTAGTATATGTGGGAAAGTGTTTCTTGAAATTGATGAAAATGTACGATTGCTAGTTTGTACATTTGTGGAATGCACTTGTGATGGGCACGCGTTGTGGAGGTACAACCTCTAATTTTTTGTGACCATCAAAAAATAAGGTAAAATATGAAGCTGCAAGCACTATTTATTCTAAACACGTTATTTTGAAGGCGGCCTAGCCTAGGAAACTGTATCATGTCTTCTATTGATGGAGTTTTAGTATAATTCATCAAATTGATGAAAATGCACCATTGCTAGTTTGTATGCTGGAGTTGTGGAATGTGGTTGGTGGTAGCAAGGTTGCTTATTGACGGGCGCCATGCCCATTTTGGGGCATTTTTCTCGTAAAATATAGCCTCCAATATTTAGTGACCATCAAAAAATAAGGTAAAATATGAAAATACAGGCACTATTTATTCAAAACATGTCATTTTTCCTATAAAATATAGCCTCCAATTTTTAGTGACCATAAAAAAATAAGGTAAAATATGAAAATACAGGCACTATTTACTCAAAACATGTCATTTTAAAGGGCGACCCAACCCATCAAAAATCATCCTTGGGTGGTAGTATGCTAATGCTTTCTTAAGGAGTTTCAATGATTTTTCTTTTTAGTTCCACTCGGTGTGATCTCCCTTCTTTTAGATGAAAGCTCCTCTATAGACCTGTTCCCACGCTTGCCATTGGTGCTAGGCCACCCAAGCGAGCTTGTGGCCATGATTTGGGCGGGTTGAGTGTGTGTGTGGCCCTGATTTGGGGTTGCAAAAGATTTGTGAGCTATCCATGCGTCGAGCGACTACCCACAATCTCGCAAACCAAGGTGGAGGCCTCCGAGGAGGTGATGTTGAAACGAAGAGCTGGAAGTCTAGCTCAGAAAAGGAAAGGCAAAGGACGACACCCTTGGTCGAGTGTGGCCCTGATTTGGGGTTGCAAAAGATCCGTGAGCTATCTATGCGCTCAAGGGCTACCCACAATTTTGCAAACCAAGGTGGAGGCCTCCAAGGAGATGATGTTAAAACGAAGAGCTGGAAGTCCAGCTTAGTAAAAGAAAGGCAAAGGACGGCACCTTGGTCGAGTCGAGGATGACGGAGCGACTACCATGGAATCCTCCTAGAGGTGAGATGACCAAAGAGGGGCCAAAGACACTCACATTCGCCGAAATCTGAAAACAGCCGACGAAGGGGCTGAAGAGGATAATGGAACATATTATTGAATCCCGAGTGGGCCAAATGCAAAAGAAGTGAAAAATAAGGGATAAAATTCGAGCATTTTTCCCGCGCCTGAACAGCTCATATGTTGCACGGTATATATGCTCCGTGGGAGCTCGCGTACCATTGCAGTAGTAATACCATTGAGTCGTGACCCCGGCTATAGGCCTATGGCACCACCTTACATTTTTATAAATCGATGTTCGTAGGAGTCATGTACCATTGCAGTATCAACATCATTCGTGGTCACCCTCAATTTCACCTGTGAGTGTCCTATATAGGCTATCGCTATACGTCATATATGAATATAGTATAAACATTTGTTCCTCTCCCAAACAGTGTAACATAGTGAAATGTATGCCCTCCATATATCAACCCACAGGTTAAAGCTGAATAGAAGAAAAGATTGAAATCTATTTCTGCCACCCACAAGTGAGCCAGATTGACTAGTGCAAGGACCCTTAAAAAGGCCATGATCCACCTTAGTTAAAGTCCAACAGTTGGTTGTATATGCCCTCACCTTGAATTCTATCGAAGTTAATCTCTCTCTCAGTTAAAGTCCAACAGTTGGTTGTATATGCCCTCACCTTGAATTCTATCGAAGTTAATCTCTCTCTCTCTCTCTGGACTTACTTGTTCTAACTTCAAAGCGTGCAAGCTGCCACACTAAAGGAACTCGTGAGTCGTGAGTCGTGACTCGTTGCCCACCGATTTAAAACGGATATCTGGAAAGGGGCAGAGCGGACCTACACCTGCTGATGGCGCCACTGCTTCTGCTTCTGCTTCTTGACTCTCCCGTTTTTGTGACAACTTTTACACGCCATATAGATGCGTCCTCCAAGATTTTTAGAGCTTTGGCGACCCCTCATGAGCATCCTCACCAACCCTTTTGACCTTTGGCCATCCTCCATGCGAGTCCTCCTCAGTGTCCTCACTGCTCACCAACCCTGCGTGTTGGCAGCTTCTATCGTATCCATGCGCCGTCTTCCCGCTCCGCCTTGCCGTCTCTGCGTTGCCCCACAAATTTGGGCCCACTCCTCCCACGGAGACAAAAACGTGACTCTGCAGTTTGCAGTCTGTTTTCACCTTTTACACGAAATCCGGGCTGAATTTTGCAACCCTTTCCTAGACTTCAAAATTGAAGGCCTAGGTGGCATCCTACTGGATTTATATATATATATATATATATATATATATATATATATATTTGGTTTTAAAAAAAAGAAAAATTTACTTTTATTGCTTTTATTTGCAACCTTCTTTGAAGGCTAAAATGGATTTGATGCCCATTGAAGCCTTCAAGTTTCTTTTTTTTCTTTTTCTTTTTTGACCAATGATATATTTATATTGACCCCCCAAGAAAACAACTATCAAACTCAATCATACATCACCCATGCATCATCCCATCAAACACAACTATCTACTCCTTTTTTATCTCATTCAAGATTTTACAAAGAAATTCCCATCTTTCATCCTCACACCAGAAGCTAGATTGATCCCATGACATCTGATATCCCAATAATAAACAAGCCTCCATCATGGCCTCAGTAGTGCAGCCCCGGGGAGATTGTTTTTCCAGCATTCCCCCATGCTTTGACCAAACCTTGACAGTAGGTCTAGTGCCAACTGGGTTCTCAATAAAAGCCACAAAAGTGTGATCCAACTGTTTTTCCTTGCGGTACCATCTTTGAGTTTTAGGACCAAATCTGGAGGTCTTTTCTTCTCAATCGAGTACCTCACCTACACCCAACAAATCCACATTAGGGAGAGACCCCTAGTATGCACGAAGCTCTGCCAAAAACAGGGAAACAATCAAGGCATATTCCTCTGCAAATTCTGAATCAGCAAATCCAGCTCCAAAGACCTAACTTTATTTACATTACATACAGACCAACACATGCATATACATTTATACATCAGCTCAGTATCCTGCAATCCTGTACATGTAGTCTTCAAAAAAATAATTTCATTTCTGCTAGTCTAGATTTCCCATAGAGTGCAAGATCTGACAATGTTAAATACCAACCCACTGTGCTCATCATTTCCCAAGTAGCCAGTCCTCCCATAACGTTTGCATATTCAGACCCTTCTGTATCCACTTAGTCATTTTGCACCAAGTGCTCCTTAGGGCTGGGCATTCCCAAAACACATGCTTGCCAATTTCTATTGAAGACCTGTATCTAGGGCAAAACCAATAGGTAGTGCCCACATGCAAACCTTCCACAGAAAGACTTGAAATTTCCTAGGGACCCAACAATTCCATATCAAGTGCCATCTCTTTTTCCTTCTAGAAGCACTCCACTTTACATTCCATATTTTGTTACAGTACATAACATTAGCATCCACTTTTCTCATTAAAGCAAAAATATCCCTAGTTTTGCCTTCCATTAATTTGACACCATTAATCGAAGACCACTCCTTGATCCAAACTGAAATATCAGTGGGGCTGTGGAGCATAATTCACTATGCAGCAACTCCAGCACCTGAGTCATCAAGTCTCTCTCTTTCCTGGTTAACTGAAACTCCACTGATAAAAGGTTTACCTTTTTCCACCCAGCCACATTTTTGTCCCAACAGTCAGCTAGATATCTAATGCCTTTGTTATTAAGAATCTTTGCCACTTCAATATCAAGTGCAGCTAAAGGGGGATTAAACTTATGAGTCCACCATAACCCCAATGATATATACATACATACATACATATGTATGTATGTATATATATATATATACATATGTATGTATGTATGTATGTATGTATATATATATATATATACATACACATATATATATGTCTATATATATATTATATATCATACAGTTATATACTCTTTATATAATATAATATACTATATATGTATATTATTTACACACACACACACACACACACATATGAACGTGTGTGCATATGCAAATGTATATGTGTGTGCAAGCATGTAAATTTTTTATGTTGACACTTTTGTGTCTATGTGTGTGCACGTGCACCTGCATATGTCTGTGAGATTGTGTGCATGTACATGTGCAAATGTGTGTGCACATGTGCATCTATGTATGCATGTGTGCCTATCGATGTGTGTGCACGTGTATTTGTGTATTTCAGTGTGTGTATACGTGTATATATATGTAAGTTTATATGCATGTATGTGTATGTGTGAGGTTAAGTAAGTGTGTGCGTGTAAGTGTGCATATTTGTGTATGTGCACGTGCATGCAAGTGTGTGTGCATGTGTTTTCTTGTGTGCGTGTGTGTGTTTTTTGTGTGCATGTGTGTGTGTGTGGTACGTTGTGTGCATGCACATGCATGTGTTTATGTTGGTATACATATAGATCTATTTATATATACATACCTATAAATACATATATGTATGTATGTGTGTGTGTGTTCTCTCTCTCACACACTTGCACATAATATAATATTGTGTGTGTGTGTGTGTGTGTTTATATATATATATATATATATATATATATAACTCATTCAATGAGCAAATGACTTGATGGTGACAGCTAATTGTGAGCCCCAATGCATCTAGGCTTGTGGAAAAGAAAGTTCCTTTTTAAAAGTTCAAAAATGTGAAACTCTCCTATACATACATACATACATACATACATATATATATATATATATATACATATATATATATATATATATATATATATATATATATATATATATATACTCATTCAATGAGCAAATGACTTGATGATGACAACTAATTGTGAGCCACAATGCATGTAGGCATGTGTAAAAATACTTATAAAAATTAAAAAAATTCTCCTTTCTCCTTCATGTGAAAGATCTCTTCTTCTGTTGCTAAGTGGAGCTCTCCTTTGCTTGCCACATGGCAGGTTACAAGTAATATATTTATAGAAGCTACCAATTTAAGACTTGGATCTAAGGAGGCTCAAAACAAATTCACCGGATAATCTAAGCTACCAATAAGACTTGGATCTCAAAACACATCCACAAATTCATAGTTTGATAATATTTGTACCTTAGTGATTTCTTAAAATTGGAATGTATTCTTCTCAAGGTGAATGTATCTTCCAAATCTGAATTTGATTCTCACATTGGGACCTAGACTTCTTTGCAAATACAAAGCTGTTGTGCAAGCTTCCCAAATGACTCTAAATTCACACAAGGTTTAGGTTTTGGGTGTCCCCTAGAAGGGCTTGCTTTTAGTTCATATTATCTTGCATCCTAGCCATTCTAAGCCAAGTCCAATGCCTGGGGATGATCATCCAAATGTCTAGCAGAGGTGCAAGACATCTTATCAATCCTTTTCGAAAAAAGGGGAGACCTTATTGATGTCCATCTATGGCCCTATGTGGTCTCTGGTGGGAAGTTGTAGTGTAGCACTCTCCACTACAAACTCTCCAATAGGAGTAGGTTGCATCTTGCTAAAGATTGGAATGTACCTTCTCAAGCTTAGTTTATTTCTCACATTAGGCCCTAGAAGTCTTTACAAATACCAAGTTGTTGTGCGAGCTTCACAAATGTTGTTCATGGCAATGACCCAGTGTCAGATATTGATTGTTGCAAGGTTTAGGTTTTGGGTATCCCTTAGAAGGGTTTGTTTCTAGTTCATATTATCTTGTGATTTCGTCATTCTAAGACATGTCCATTGCTTCTCTAGGAGGGGTGACATAGAGAAGAGGTGAGAGACATCTTAACTATCATTTCTACAAAAGGGCTAGAACTTGTTGATGTCCACCTATGACCCTGGTCAGAAGTTTAAAATGCAGCACTCTCCACAGGGGCAACTTACACCAAGTTTGTAGCTTTTCTAAGGCAGGTTGGCGAGCCTCCATAATGCACCATTCTCTATTTTAACTAGTGCCACCACTTTAGCTTGAGCATTAGTCAAGTTGTGCATCCACGTGCTGCTAGAGAAGAGGGCCACTTCTCTAGCACCTGGTTTGTAGCTTTTCTAACGAAGGCGTATTCGTCCATGCTTAGGTTGAATTTGTTTGTAATTTCATCATAATACATCTATTTATGGTGCTATTCATCCCAGATATCTTGCAATCTTTATATGCCCCTTTAGTGCATCTTTCAATTCACATTGCGGAGAGCTATGGCTTGCCCTCACTTTCATAAGAATGTGACCACTAAGAATGTGACCACTAAATAGACTTGCCAAGTGAGTCATCCCATGTTAATGTCCTTTGCCCCACCATTTGAACGTCTTGAGTGCAACTTGCCAAAAACTTACCATGCCATGTAAGTGAACGTGCAAGTGAACATAGTGCTTGATCTTACATGCAACCTTTGAGAATAACTTGTTCCTCCAATAGAGACTCTCCCATTTGTCCGACAGTCCTCTTGCATATAATCACCAAAACTTGGTAAGTTGTCTTCAACCTTGCATATTAGGCCATTTGCTTTCAAGTGGTGGACATTAGGCACACCTACACCACCTAGCTCCTTTGGGTCACACATATGAGCCAAAGAGATGGACTGGAGCGCTTCATGAATTTTCTTTGGGGCTTTGAACAAAAGAAGAAATGGCACTCCAAATCTCACCGTTCAAAACAATATGCTTTGTGCTTATGGGGTTTTGTAGTCTAGGCTCTTAGTTAGAAATGTAAAGAATTTCAGTCAATATATATATATATATATAACTTTTGATCTCAAAAAAGAAAAAGAAAAGAAATGCAACATTATTATCATTTCCTCTGTCATGAAGCTTGCTAGGTCGCTTTCTCCTATGAATCCTATACGCTCCTAGTGATCACTATGAGTCGTATGCCCAAGCGAAGTGTATAAATCTTTTCACATTGCTACGTTGCCTAGACGCGGTTCCTCAAGTAATTTTTTGCTGCGATCCTGCAAAAGTTTCACCTTGGCGGCTCCCACCACCCCGGCACGCACGTCAGCAACGACCCGGGCCATCCTACGTGTTGCCTTTGACCTTTTCCACGCGCCACATCTCTTGAAGCTCCACCTTGACTTTGAATTTGGGCCCACTTTCCCCGCAACCTGGAGGTTGGGTCCTGCATGAAAGCTCTTCTTGAAAGTTCAAATGTCCACGGAGAAAAGAATCTGAGTTGCTATGACAAACACCTTTCCTAATTGTTATAGTGGTGGTTAATGGGGGAGGCTTGTAACCCTGGAGGCCTTTTGCACCTTTAGAAATCTCCAGCTATGGTCAACTAAATGATTTCTTTTTTCCCAAATTTATTATCCCCCCTTCCCCTTTTTTAAACCAAAAAGTTTAGTCCAACAATAAATTATAGCCCAAAATCTTGACAACAAAAACCAATTGCAACCCTGTTCCACTCTCTCCCAAAACAAAAAAGAAAAACCAGTCCATGCAAATAATTTCCATTTAACGAATTTTATATTCGGAAACGTCACTTCTTTTTTTAATGAGCAATCTCCTTTGCTCTCATCATAGGTGCACTCCTTGTTGATCTCTCTTGCTCTCATCATAGGTGTGGTATTTGTTGATATCTAGAGATGTCTCACAAGCAATGTCTCTTTCCCTCATCATACATGTACTCCTTGTCTCTCACAAGCAATGTCTCTTGCCCTCATCATAGGTGCACTCCTTGTAAATTTCCTACCATCTCTCTCGCTCCCATCTTGGGTGCGGTCTCCTACAATATCTCTTGCTCTCATCTTAGTTGCGGTCTTTGTTGATATGTAGAAATTTTCCCTCATTAAAATGCACTTTTTATGCATAACTTGTAATCTCTCTTGGTCTCATCATAGGACTTAGTGTAGTAGCTATGGCATCCCTTTTTTTAATCTCTATAGATGTTTTATGTATCCTCCTTGGAGGGGGTGAAAATGCAAATATTTGCACATCAAAGACCTTCATGAGTACTCTCTCCAGTAGGCAAGAGATTGATCAAGGCACTATTCAAATGACTTTGCACTAAAGGGAAAAAGATTGTAGACTTATGGGTTATATTAGCATACATAAATGAGATTAAGGATTCCGTGCTTGCTCATGATGTTCTAGAGATATGATAAGTCTCGTGCCTTTTCATGAAAATATGAAAGAAATAACATGCAACTATAGCCTACATTGGCTTATGGGATCTAAATATGAAGTGAGGTTTTATGGATATAGTGTAATGTTGGGGTCTTTGGATCCAATTAAGATTTATCACATGGGTTATTATTTGTAATCCTAAGTGTATAAATTAGTTTTCCATTTTTAGCTTACCATCTAGAGTATGTAGAAAAATGTATCATGTCTTTTATTGATGAAATTCAAGTATGGTTCAATCATTACAAGATGTGATTGTATATCATAAGTTACTAGTTTATACATTAGTGTTTAATAATGAAATTCAAGTATGGTACAATCATTACAAGATGTGTTCATATACCATAAGTTACTATTTTAGACACATTAGTGTGTCCCAGTGAGAATGCTTCTTTTATCATGAGGAGGACTTTTGTTGAGAGTGTTGCTCCCTGTGCCTTGCGTCCTGTTATGGCATATGCTAATGTTAATGGGAATGTGCACTTATGGTACCATTTACCATTGATGGCCCTTGTGGCATTTTTCGTACAATGTAGTATTATTGTGCTTTGTGTTGCATCAATTTTGATGCGTATTGGTGAAACTATTTGGTTAGGATATTCAAGTATTTCCTCTAAGTTGCATGATGACCCATTTGCTGCTCCGATTGTAAAGTCAATGTTCTCGGTTATCATACACTTGGCACCTACTGCAACTTTATGTATTTCGTTGAAGTTGATATGGCCCATCTAGTGCTGTAGGCAAGGTTCATCGAGGCCATTGGTTTCAAAATGACGGCGGCAGTGACTATCTTTTTTCGAGTACAAATTTGTGAGCATTACATCGTTGTTTCAACGAACATCTTCCTTGTGAGTGCAAATGATAGTGGTTTGGCTATGTTGATGCACTGTTCTATATCGTCTTCTTGCACTATGCACTCAGAAAGAGTTCTTTAAATCTCCAATTATGTTGGTTGCTTGTGGTGTATTGCTCGTAGGAATTCAAGCAAGGGGATATCCGTTGCATGGCGCACAAAGAACGTCATTTAGGCACTATTGCATGGGTTGACTCAGTAATCTGTCATGCTGTGCGTAGGTCACTTGAATGCTTGCATACTGGTGGGAGCTGTGCCAAATTCCCAAAGAGGAGTAGCAACTTGTCCTTGAAAGGGCTCAAAAGTGTATTGTCTTTGATGTTCATAATTTGAATAGATAGCAGGTATATGTGATATCTTGTTGGGATTTTGAATTGGTAATGGATGGTTGTAGCAATCCTGCTAAGACATGTAATTGCAACTCCCATAGATGATGTTCATATGATACTTTTGTCCTCTTTTATGAGTTGACATGTCAGATATTTTATGAGAAAACTCTTTCCACTATTTGGTGTTCTTGTTATAATGTGTAGCCCACTAAGTGCGGTCGCTAGTTGCTTGTAGATTATTGCTTGCTCTGATATGAGAGTTGCATTTTGAACTTTGCAAAACTCATAGAGCATGAGCAACATTTTTCTTTGATTAGGGGAGACTGTCTAGTATAGATCTTCTCTCCAAAATGCCTCTTACGATGGCATTCGCCGTGGAAGTGACACTCATTGACATATCTATAAGAAGTTGGGTATGTAGCTAGTTACCAACAAATGTAATATGGAAGTAGGGGCACTATATTTGCTTGCCTAGTCATATTCTTTTTGCAGTTGTAGCAAGCACACCAGTGTGCTTTAACACCGTATTTGTCTACAACATCCAGTAACAGTGCACTTGCTAGCTTTACATTAGTCACGCAACTTTCAGTTTTAGTATGATGTTGCCTTGTCACTCACAGAAATGAACACACGCCACATCTAAGACATTGTGTAATGTTACCCGTAGTAATATCACCCTTAGAATGCCATTGCTCATATAACATCTCCACATTATACCACGTGGAAGCGTTCGGCATTAGTAATTGTTCTTTTTTTCTCGAAGTCCTAATTTTTACAGAGCACATCTTCTTCGTAGGCGTGTCTTTCCCAAGTTTTGGTTTGCTATATTACCTCTTGGGGGGGTCACTCATAAATATGTAAGCGTAACACATGGGTTCAACAGAAGGGATTTTGAAAATAGAAAAAGGGTGTGTTTTATTTATGAAAAATACACAGACAAGGGGTTTTTAAATTAGGCCTTGAACGCACATAATATAGAGGGTTTACATATAGTGAACCCCCCCGAGGATTACCTATAGTAAATGTTTGGCAGTTTTGATTGACACATCTCGAAGGCAAAGTTCAAAATTAAGAAATATACAACTGTACAGTTTTACTTATAAATATCTCAAAGTGATCGAATGAACATGAATTTGTAAACATACTTGGAAAGGGTTCTAGAGGCACGTCTGTTATCGATAAACTGCACGCCTATGCTTATGTGATCGATGGAGATATTGAAGCACCTCACAAAAAGGATAATTACAAATTGGTTAGCATATCTGAATCTGAGTTACATGTTGTTGTTCAAGTCATATGAATTGTAAGCTTGTTTGTGCGAGTAAAAAAAAAACATACATAAAGTATGGCAGGGCATTGGCACAATCCTCCCCAAAATTTTATAAACATAAGGGAACATGCCCTTCGCTTGTTACACAAATAACACTCTGGGTATCAAAAGTGGAGCAAAGATACACCTTCAGTGTTGAAAGTGGCCATTAGTTTGTTCAAATATAAAAGAGAGAAAAATAGGAATACCTTTGTCAGTTTGTGATGCTAAACTCAATGATGCGACAAGACTCGTGTGATATTGTTTCATGATCATCGTCGCTGATTAACATAGAGCTATAATCATTGTCAGTGTGCATGCGTTATCTTCGACCTCGTAATAACCAAAGCCGCAATTTGTAAAAAAAACATTCAAATCATGAACAAAATTAAGAAGCAAGCAAACCTTCTTCAACAAGCGGCTATCAAGGGAGCTTGATTAAATAGCTAAGCCTAAAGAGGGCATGCTTGAGAAGCTTCTTTCTTGGTATGTTGTCTCTTGGATTGCACTGACTGTAAGATATATACATTGCCAAGTGTGGTGCTTTGGTGACAGCACGACACTTGGCATACATATCAATCATAGTCCTGCCAAGCACCATATCATTTCCAAAAAACCCTTGGCAAGTGTGGTTCTTTGGTGAGAGCACCACACTTGAAAAACATATCAATCATAGTCCTGCTAAGCACTATGTCATTTTCAAAAAACCCTTGTCTAGCAATCTTATCATGAATTTGTTTCTCTTTAAAGCGTACACGTTATTTTCTGCTATATTTAGTTCCAAGTGTCCATTTAGGTGTTTGTTGTTGCTGCCCCCGTTTTTGGTAGTGAGAACCTAAGAAAATGTCAGTGGCCTGAGTGGATGAAATGTTGGGCCTTTAACAGGAGTGCCATGAAACCCTTACAAAACCAGGCTCTAGATGAATTTCTAGGTTTGCATGGTTGTGCTTGCAACTCCAAGAGATCTGGGCAACCTTTGTGGCTTGAGGGATGTGGCATTGTTAAGCTTATGTGGATCAAGGGGTGGTGTGGTCAAAGATGAGGTCACGAAAGGTTCTTGCTGATTATTAGAAGGTCCAGGCGATAGGTTATACCATGGGCCAAGCTTTCATCCTCACCATGGTCCCCCCCATCTAGAAATGTACTTGGAGGGTTGTCGACGACGATGAGGCTCACTGTAGGTTTGTGTATGAATAGTGCTTATGCGTCTCTATAACATGTAGAGCCCATGTATATATTACAGGTGTGGCATGCATAGGCATTGGGAAAAAGGTGGACCCGTGTAAAAGATTCATTTGGTGAAAACTACAACACACTACTTTCTTTAACACTTCTTTGTCTACTTTCCTTCAACTCAGTAGGTTGATATGTAATGAGGCTGTCGAGGCGGGTGTGATTGAGGTGGGGTGTCTATGAGAATGGAAGAATTGAGGAAACCCTATCTAGTGGGGACAATGGTCAACTGGTGAACAATGGGTGGCTTGCCAGACATGGCTAAATGGATCCGGGTGCTTTTTTTGAGTCTCTTTTTGAAGTGCTGGTGGCTCTTTGGCCTACTTTCTTGAAGCGGGGGTGGTGAGGTTGGCGGCGGTGGGAAGAATGACTTCAGATGAAATTTTGGATTTTTGAGCAATTTCCAACCTTGGGCATGTGGCTTTTCTTTGACACTTTGGGCATCTTTACTTTATCATGGATGTAGGCAAGTGTTGTATCAAGGGAGATGTGGAGCATGGTTGAGTGAATCACTCATTTTGCTAGCCTCAGTTGTGTTGCTGGCTCTTCATCCCAATTAGGTTCTCTTCGTGAGGGGGTCTTTCATGTTCCCTCTCTTTCCCTCTTTCTCTCTCTCTCTCTCTCTCTCTCTCTCTCTCTCTCTCTCTCTCTCTCTCTTTCTCTCTTTATCTTTCTCTCTCTTGTTTATTGTGAAGTTATTCACCAAAATACCTTGTATGTGACATTGGCAAATTTGATTCTAAGGTATTTAGCCATGTCAAGCATAGAGTTTTTGGTCATGTTCACACCTCCAAGACTGACATTAATGGAGGAACTTAGGTTGCACTCAATCTTAGGAAATTGATGCTCATTTTTATACTACTTTATTAGGGTGTTAATGAAGTGTGATTACTATTTACTCACCTTGTTAATCACTTATAGTTAAGCCTATTTATAGGCTAGCATCTAATGCAATAGTACAAGTCTTTTCCCACTCTTCATATGTTCATTATGTGATTAATCATGTGCGCTTTTAACCCTAATCACCTTTCTTTATTAATCATCATCATACTCAAAACCTTATGTTTAAGCTACCATGATTGCTAACATGGTATCTGAGCTTGGTTCTTTCCTTATCTAATCATTAATATATGGTTCTTTAGTGCTAGCATGGTATCAAAGCTTGGTTCTTTAGTGCATGATCCTTACCTAATCACTGCTCAACATTAGTGCATGATCCTTACCTAATCACTGCTCAACATTATCATTAGTGATTAATCACTAAAAACTTCACTTTATGAGTTTTGAGTGTTCTCTCTCTTTACCACTTGATCCTGAAGTGTGGATTTCTCTCCATCTAAATAACCAATAGATAAATCAGTCTTGTTGAGCCTTCTTCTTGACTCAGAGGCACAAATGTTTGTGGCTTCAATTTTTAGAAATGACTTGTGCTACTGCTAGGAGATGTGTTTTCTCTCAGACTTATGTTTTTGGGAAAAAACGCAATAGCGCTTCAAGGAGATCAAATTGCACTTCAAGGAGATCCTTGCCTACTCACTACTCAGCATTATTACTAATTATCATTAGTGATTAATCACTAAAAACTTCACTTTTTGAGTTTTGGGTGTTCTCTCTCTTTATAACTTGATCATGAAGTGTGGATTTCTCTCCATCTATATAACCAATAGATAAATTTATTTTGTTGAGCCTTCTTCTTGACTCAGAGAGGCACAAATGTTGGTGGCTTCAATTTTTAGAAATGACACGTGCTACTGCTAGGAGGGTGTGCTTTCTCAGAGACTAACGTTTTTTGGAAAAAAATGCAATAGCGCTTCAAGGAGATCAAATTGGTGACATTTCTTTAACACTCTGGGGTTTTCAAGACGTGTGAACCCAATGCGTTGGTTTCTTGAATGATGGTATGTAGAAGCACCTTTAGCAATGTGCAGCTCCCAAAGACACCTTTTAGTAATACAATGATTAATTCTTAATCAATCAGTTTATTGGTCTCATAAGACACATGGCTCTTAAGTATGTCTTGAAGGTGCCATAGTGTGTGAATGCTTAAATTATGAAGGGTCATAAACCCAACAATTTTTTTAAAAAAATTGTATACTTGAGTGCTAGGTCTCCCTCATTGAATTCCCATTTAACCGAGTGGTTATCAAACCAATTATTTCTATGAAGCTTCTTAACATAAATCCCATAGGTTGCTCGTAGCCTTGTTTCATCCAATTACTCAAGTTGAGCTAATCTCTCTAAAATTTCATGGCATGTTAGCCTTACACGTATTTCCACTCGAAGAGATGACACTATAAATTCCATAGGCATTACTACTTCTAGCCCATAAACTAGATGGAATGAGGCCATTCCTATCAAAGTCTTGTATGTAGTTCGATATGCTCATAGAGTTGCTAGCAACTTTTGTTCCTAGTGATTTCATTTCTTGTTTACTATTTTTGTCAGAAATGTGCAAAGAATGGCCACTCTAGAGATAGGGGGAGCCAGAGAGGCCAATTTTTGGAAAAGAAATCAAAATTCAAATATTATAGAGTGCTATTACTATGGCACATGGTAAAGGACTATTATAAAAAGCATAATGATACCAAAAGTGGAAAGTGATAGCAAGGCAACTATGCATCATCAAGTAAACAAGGTGATGCTGGAAGTGAGTAGTTGTGTGATGCATCACATATTCAGTTCCACAATAGGATCAGGAGATATTAGGTATATGGATTCTAGTCATGGTGAATGGTTTAGAGATATGTAGAAAATGGAAAAACTAAGATATGTGGAATTATGTGATGATATTATGCACCTCATTGCATTGGCAAAGTGTCAGTCTGCAAGATTACAAAATGTCATGCTCTACTCTCCTCAATGATGGTACAGCGGGTGAAGATGTGGTCAAGGGTATCTTCACAAAAGACCCAATGCAGGGTCTATGGTGTTAAATTTGCAGCAATGTGATGAGCTATGGTGGATCAAATGCTAGAATCAACATTATTAACAAAGAGATTAGATGATGATTAAGATAAGATTAGTGAGCACTTAACTGATAGCTTAATGTAGGCATGGATAATAAAAAACCAGCAAATTCTCATTAGGCCACTGCCTTAATTTATAGAGTTTACATCCAAGCATCTAATCCCACTGATCTCTCCTTGATTCACTCCACCTCTTTTGCTTAATTCTCTCCACCTCTTTCCCAGAATATCTCCACACATCCTAAATCTTCTCATGCTACCCTTTATTCTCTCCCAATAGATACTTCTCATGCTGTAGCAGTCTCTTGCCATGTGTCCTGGCTTTCCACAGTTGTGGCAATCAAGTGAAGGTCCTTTCTCCTACTTTGCAGAGTCTTCCTCATCCTCATCTTTTTGAGAGAATCCTCCTCGGGTGAAGAATGCTTTTTCTTCTCCAGCTGTTGAGTCCAGCCATTTCTTCTCTTTGACCTTGGTCTCTTGCTCTAGTAGAGCTCCTTCTATCTCGTGGAGCTTCAATTCAGGTACATTCTTTAATGTTGCTACAATGTTTTCATATTCACCTTTGTCACTGCTAGTGCCTCATCATTTTCTACCTTCTTGCCACCCAATGGGTGCCAGTTGTTGCTTAATGCTTTTATATTTGTTCAAGTGTGTGATTAAAGGTTCACTTTCTTTCATATCCAGTTTGTAGAATTGCATTAATAGATTTATCTTTGAATTTTTTGCTTGAGTGCCAAATAATTTATTGAGTTCATCCCATGCATCTTTTGTCCATTGTATCCCTGTGATGTGATGAATGATTTCATCATTTAAACTGAGTGCGATGAGTCCTAATGCTTTCTCATTCCTGCTCTTCCACTCATTTTCTCCACTTTGGGCATTCATCTCTTCCCTCAACTAGCCCCCATAGATTTTTCCTCATGAGCAAATTCATGGTTTCTGTTTGCCATCATGTATAAAACTACTCCCCATTAAATTTGGCTATCTCTTGTGCCGTGCTCATGATGATGTGAAGGGGGTCTTACCTCTTGATCCAATTTCAAGATTCAAGGGTAGTGTCTACCCTTTTACAACTCAATCTGGTGTTTAGGTGATGATTACAACAGATTTATCAGCATAAATTCACCAGAAATTACATAAAACCAAGGGTAACAAATTTATACTGAATGGTTGGAGTATCGAACCATCTCTGAATTGCAATCTGAAGTTATAGGGATCTGTATTAGATACCCAATGGTTAATTTGAAACCTCAATTGCACCAAAATATAGTGATTAGTGCTGATTAGTCACTGATTAGCAAAATAATCCTTTGTTTTGTGTGCAGACAATAGAGTATGCAAGGAGTCAAGATCTGGGGCCTTAGAGTTCAAATGAGCTCAACTCCTTTCAAAGCCATCAATAACAGTTAGTCTAGTAGAGGATTAAGCCAAGAAACACAAGATTTGACCAAACATTGAATGCTTAATCTCTGTTTTGCCAAAATCACCTACAGATTTGATGCAGAGCTTGGATCTCACTGTAGACTTGATGAAATCAAAAATTGTCTTCACTAGCTTATAGAGCATCCTTGAAAACCCCTGGGGCCAAGAGGAATCAGAGCAATTATATCAGGTGGAGAGAGGATCTCAATTTTACTTTAGAAAAACGGCACTGGCTTTTTCGCAAAAATCGGCAACATGCGATGGTGGTTTGTCGATTCGTTTTTGACAGGCTGAAGCACAGGGAGTATGGCTACATGTGGCTAAGAGGTTTTGGGCCGATGTTATGTGTGAAGGGAGAGAGAGCTCCTCCACAAGCTGGGGGTATAGAGGTTAATTGAAAAAGAGCTAAAAATTTGATTTTTTCCTAATCCTAATTAACTAGGTGACTAGCAAGATAATGGGCTCATAAATTTGATGGATTCTAAGCTAGGCTTTGATACCATGTTAAATTTGCAGCAATGTGATGAGCTATGGTGGATCAAATGTTAGAATCAACATCATTAACAAAGAGATTAGATGATAATTAAGATGAGATTAGTGAGCAATTAACTCATAGCTTAATGTAGGCATGGATAATCAAAAACCAAAAAATTCTCATTAGGCCAATGCCTCAATTCATAGAGTTTACATCCAAGCATCTAATCCCACTGATCTCTCCTTGATTCACTCCACCTCTTTTGCTGAATTCTCTCCACCTCTTCCTAGAATATCTCCACACATCCTAAATCTTCTCATGCTACCCTTTATTCTCTCCTAGTAGATACTTCTCACCTTTTCACAGCTTCTCTCTCATTTATAGATTCTCTTTTACAGCCTCTTGCTAAGAGCTTGTTCCCGCACACACACCCTATTCACTTGTATATTTCAACATATGGGACCAAAAGTAATACAAGATTTCCATGTGGTATGAAGCCATGAAAAATACTAACAAAATTTTAAAAAAATCATATAAAAAGATAGCAAGTTGAATCTCTATCTCATTAACATTGGCTAATACAAAGTGCTAGTAAAATGGGGTGGAAAAAGTGTATACCTTATCTCATTAACATCATCAGCATGTGGCTAATACAAAGTTAGAGTAAAGTGGGTCAATAGGGTGGGAGAAAGTGCATACCTCATCAAATGATAATACTATCCTCCTCCATAAAGGAGCGTAGAGTTGGTAAAGTCTCTTGTTATGTACCTATCACTAACCCTTGGGATTAGGGAATAATCTAATAGGGCTAGGGGAGCCTTGGGATTAGCAAAAGCAGGGAGGTTCAAGTGGCTAGGGTTCAAAATTAATAAATGTATGATGGAATTCTCAGTAGGAATTGAAATACGCTTAGAATTAAGTAAACATACACTGCCATAAAGGAACCATCTCTTTTCTGGATCTTTATAAACAACAAGCTTCAAGGGATGGGAGTAATACAGTCTCCAACTTTACAACATGCAAAGCCATCTAGATTATTGAAGGGACTTAGGAAAAAGGAGGAAAATCTCTGCTAGGAAGGAGTCAGGCTCATATGAACCTAAATGGCTTAGTGAATATGTTGATGTATTTCATATTCAGAGTTGATAGAAATGTCCCCGATCTAAGAAGTGGATCACGAGTTACATTAGGGAAAATTTGGACTAAAAAAGGGGCCTTGTAAGAGATCCCTTGGGATGGTGATGTGGACAAAGCAAGCCAATAAACCCACATATAATATTGGAGGGTACGTGCGTCATTTTTGAGTTCTTTATTCCATTAACTGACATGTAGGGTGTTTTTTAATTCAAAACAATGCCTCTTAAGTATAGTTTTTTTATTCCCACTATGGTGCCTTATTTTTATTGAAAAACGACACCACTCTCTTTCTTCATTACACTTTTGAATGTAACGAAGCCAACTTTGCTAACCAAACTTGAACCGAACTTCCTCCCTGCAACCCATCATCTTGCATTGTCTCCCTCATTGTCTTCCCGACTCCACGACCACAACCACTCCAAATCCGAATTGTTTTGAGTGGGAGGTTTTTGATTTTCTTTTCTTCTCAAGGCGGCAAGTTTTGAAAAAGGATGGAAAAGTATTTGTTCTTCATGCGCCATACCTGCTTGTGCATGAATAAGAATCCCATTTCTTACCTTTTTCAAGTGAGGGTTGTGCTTACAAGTACTCTGTACATTTTGGTTCATCCAGGATACCAACAAGTTTGTTTGATGGACAAGGAGGTATTATTTAGTGATGTTGTCTTTTGGTTTTAATGAAGCAATCTTCTTCACGGGAGATAAGTATATCTTTGGTTTCTTTTGGTTAAAGTGTGACTTCATGATGCTTTTTGGTGTTGTTAAAGCACAGAACAATGCAATGGAAGTTGTGAAGCAAAAGAAGAAAAAGGTGGACATCCACTTCCAAGTAGAACCTGATTATGCTCCCTGCTATAAGAGAAATTGGTCTAGGCCAGCATGCGAAGCCCACATTACTGAGCTTTGAAATGAAGGAAAGAAAAATATGGACCTATGGTTGGATGGTAGTATTTACCCACTAGATCCAACCTCCTCTCAATCTCTATCATTCTTTGGATTGACAAGTTTCTTCAAGTTTGTGTGTGAGGGTGAAAATGGATTGCTTGGATATTGCAAAAGATTGTTTGGCGAATGTCAAAGTATCTTTGAAAGACATTTGAGTGATAGAGATGCCAGAATAAAAATGCTTGAAGGTGCGAATTTTTACTTGGCATCGATCACAACAGCTTTGCAAGCTTCAAACGAGGACAAAGCAAAAGTTTGTGCTGGGTTACAAAAAGAGTTTGATCATTTGCAGCAGACTATTTGTAAGATGCAGGACACTATTAAAGAGAAGAATGAAATTTTGGCAGTTCGAGAAATCAACAATTTCACATTGGAGAGTGAGAATGCACACCTTCGAAAACAACTTGAAAAGTTCAACAAAAAATTACAATATTTGAAAGACACGCCATTGGGTGCTCGATTACGCAAGAGACAGATCAAACCATTGGAAGAACTCAATGTTGGAGGTGGCCAATGGAAGCGTCGTGTAAAAGCTTGCAGGTATTGGGATCTATAATTTCTTTGAGCTTAAATTTCTTTGAGCACTCACTTTTCATTTTCATCTTTAGTTCCTTTTTTGGAGATGGGGGATTGGGTGTGGGGGTGGTATAGTTAGATGAATGATGGACTGAAATAGCTATCGTTGTTGCTTCAGGATGGTCACAGATGTTGTGGGTCCAAAAGAGCAAGGTTCTGATATATTTGGCAAAGTTCTGACAAAAGACATCGTGGAGTCAGCAATACAGCATCCTAAGTTTGCAAGACTTCGATCAGACATAGCAAAGCAATCCTTGCAGAGGAGGTGAGTGAAGCATTCATGCCTGCAGATGCACAAGGTATATGTGACATGGCTGGTATAAGCACAAAGTCTTACAGGATGTTGTTTAATAAAGTTAAAGAGGGTTTCAATTGTAAGCTTGGAAAAAAAACAGTAATTCCCATTCCAAAACCATTTCACGTTAACAAAGCTAGAAATATTCTCAACTTAGGAATGGTCGAACTTGTTGGAGAGCCTTGTCACGTGTCTAGTACATTGATAGTGACTAAAAAGAGCGGGGAACAGAAAATCATAGAGCTTACAGAGTTCAACAATTTCATTATGGATGTTCGGAAATTACAAATGGCTATGGTGAAATTTTATGACATCAGTGTACATGAGTGCAATGGAAGGCTGAAATTTGTTTTAAAACTTGATGAGAGTGAGGTGATCAAAGGACAGAAGCTGGAAAGGGTTAGCATTACTTTAATGAATAGAGCTTTGGATGCAAGTATCAGTAATGCTGATGAGAAGCACTTTAGTGTACAATCCGAAAATGAGATTTGGTGGCTGGCTGCATTTGAGGTGACGTGCTATCCATTTTTAAAAAAAGAATATTATGTTGCTATCCTCTTGTTATGATGTTGTAGACAATTTAACTGTTGTTGTTAACAGGTTCCAACAGAGACCCATGAAATTCTAAAGCGGTACTTCAACCAGACTGAGCTTCCTTCCACTATCTAGAAGCAGTCGAATGGCAAAAAGCTTTATGTAGAAGGATATGGTGAATATGAGGTTGAATGGCACCTGGCTGCATATCTTAAAACCTTGAAATGCATGTTTGGTATTTCCCAAGGAGCAATGGCCAAGTATCCTTGCCTGTATTACATGACCGAACGAGGTGTCTCCAAAGGAGGAAAAGAGAGAGAATGGAAATGCCTAAATGTAATCAGTAATAGGCGTGAAGCCCCAAATCGTGATGCTCCAGGAGTGGATCCTAATTTGGATCCAATTCTTCCTATCCCTTTGATCAGAGTTCATATTTGTGTTTTGCATGCGCTGGTTAGAATGATTGAGAAACTAGTCTACATGTACATCGAATTTTCATGGAATATGAAACCAGCATTAGAGAGTGAAAGAACTATAAAAAAAAAGAGCAAGTGCTTTCAAATGCAGGTTTACATTGTGGTCAAGTGAAGATTGAGAAGGACTTGAGAAGATCAGGGAAGACCGGAAATGTTCCTAGCAAACCATGTTTTGGAGGTGCAAAAGCCAGAAAGTTCTTATCTAATCATACCCAGAGAGGTCATCTGGGTACAGATTTTGAGGTGTGGAGGAAGCTTCATGCAGCTGTACACCTGATCGAGGCTCTTCAGGACAAGCAAGGGTGGCAAAGGCCAAAGCGTGGTTGGAACTTGATCGCCTAGCACCTTTGTTGCAAAAGGCAAGGTTTGAAGATGGGGATGTTGAGAAATTTGAGGCAGTTGTGACAAAGTTCTACACTAGCTATGAAAAGGCATGGGGTGCGACAAACTTGACACAATACATGGTTATTACTTGAAAACCTACAGCTTTGAGTTTTTTTTGTTGTTCAAAAAATATTGTACGATACTAAATGTCTTGTTGTTGTTGAGCATTTGTAGCACATTTTGCATGCACATGGACCTTTTTTTGCGGAAGAGTTTGGAAGCCTTGGGATTTGGTCTACCCAAGGCATGGAAAGATCTCATTGGCAAGCACGTTGTGCCTATTAGAGGGCCACTCAACATGGAGGAGGAATGAAGAAAAGTAATACCATGAAGCAACTATGTCAGTGGTGGTATCGGTGGATTCAAGTGAGGGCTCGTGTGAAGATCAAACAGTCTGAATCAGTTGTGTCATGTGTAATAAGAAAGATGCAGGCTGAACGGAGACGATCAATATATGTCTTCTCAGGGAAAGCAGAATCATGCTGAATGGCTAAGACAATGACAAAGACAGGGCAGAGTGTGGAAGAAAATTGATCATTGAAATACATATTATAAAACAATGATGTAACTGTGAAAGATTTTAAAAGAACAAGAGCTTTCATCTATGTCCCATATAAATGTTTTCAATATATATATACATTTCATAGTTTTTAATGGTAAGCAAGAAGAGTATTGAGAAATATGAAGAAACTTCTTAGCAACTGGAACAATCTAAATCTGTTAATCTGGAGCAGAGACTTCCCCCAGCTGAGCCTTTTTTGATGAAGTTTCTGCATCATCTTCTTCATCCTCTATCAATGGCACAACACGGACCTTTGGCCTTGCTGTTCTAAGAAGATGCTTCTTCCCGCAATCACTCAACAGATTAGGATCTGTGATTCCACATGCCAACCCGTAAGCAGCATATGTGAAATAATATTTACATCTCAACGAATATACTCTAGGTCCCTGTCCAAAAATTCGAACAACTGCTTGCCGCTCCAGAAGTATTGCCTTGTTTGCATTCAGCCTTAAGTGATAGCCACCTAAATACCTGGATAGAGTCTTTATCGCCATCAGAGGAAAACTTGCATTGTCCTTGGAGAAGCTAGCGTGAAATATCACAATTTGAGGGAATTTTAGGCGATGTATATATGTTCCTAGTGTCGAATCGTGGCCCAATCCCGCCATACGCTTGCCTGAAGCACGTTTGAGGAATGTGTCTTCATATATTTCCAACTGAAAAAATAAAGGAGCATTAGCCAGAAACAACATCACCAAACATTTCAGGACAAAGTTGATAAAGCCAAATCCGCAACAAAAGTACGAAAACACAACAAAAAAAAACTAACCTCTTGGTTCTCATCTGCTTCAAGCAAGGCGTCTTGCCAGTGCTCAAACTAGGAACGGTTTCCGCTGACTTACTTGGCACATCCCTAAACCCTCCCATGTTGGTAATATTCAGTCTTTCCCTTGCTTCTTGTAGCTCTTCCTCTGTGGCATCTTTTCCTTGATATTTAAGGGCATCAGCATAGATCATCTTTAGTGTTGCTGCAGCAGATAGGAACTCGGTGTCTTTCACATGGCTATCCACTAGTAAGTACTTATCTATCCCATCATCATCTACAAAATTGTCATCGACCTCCAGATTTTGGGCTATGAAAGCTATGCAATGGTCCTCCCTTAAGTTAAATACATGTTGTATGTCTGTCAATATATACTCTGAATCTCCTACTTGGTAGGAGGGGAGTAATGGCATTGGAATGGGGGAGGAGTCATCTGATTCAATCACAAGCTGACCTATATTATTGTCTTGTTCTCTAACTGCCTCAATATCAACCGCCGAACTGAGCTTCCTCTCTTCTTCAACATTGAACTCCTCAATCACATGAGGAGTGTCCTCCTCTTCAGCAACATCCTCAATGTCCTCCTGACAAGAAATCGTGTCTTCACTTTCATTTGTTGCATGCGGCTCTGTACATTCTTCATCTGTTAATTGCACGTTCATGTGCAAGAAGCATAAGAAGGCATAAGAGTATTCCATCAAGCGGAATTTTCTTTTGTGAAAAGGGCATAGCAAAGCTCTCTTCTTATCACATGGTACCTTGTGCCAATCCCTGTTTAACCTCTGCTTCTTCTCCGGCGACACCTTGAGATTAAAATGAATGTGATTTTTCCCATCAATCATCATTGGTTCTTCATTTGTGAGCTCGTCAAACTCTTGCTTTGCCTCTTCAAAGTATCCATGATGGCTAGAAAATGTATCCTCCAGAGAAAAAATCGCAATTGAACATCAACGAAATTGCAGGGTGCAAATCATGACGTCGACATTTGTAGAGGAAGTCATACAACAGAGTTGCAGGTGTTTCTTTAATCTCTTCGTCCACATCAAACTCGACTTGAACCTGCACCATGGCTGAATTCAAGGGTGTAGATAAGACATGGAAAATATTAGTTCAAGTAATGAATCAAGAGACAGTCGGTCTTAAACAACAAATCTCTGTGTGGTGTGAATGGATTCAACATAACGCGAGAGGAGATGCCAGAGGAATCCAGGTATTCCTCCTCGCATTGTAGTGAATCTATTTTCCCTAACGCAAATAAAATTGCAGCTTAGTCAAGGACCTCTTCTCGCGTTATGGTGAATCGATTCACCATAATGCGAGGAGGAATATTGTGCTTCCTATGGGACCTTCGCTCGCGTTATGGTGAATTGATTCACCGCAACATGATGACTTTATCATCCTTTGGCAACGCCTCTTACGTTATGGTGAATTACAAATAAAGATAGTTCTCAAGTACCCATACTGAGAGAGGAGGTGTCAAACGAATTAAAATACTCTTCTTTGCAGTCAATTCACCATAAGGCGAGGAGTCATAGGTTTTCAATTCACCTTAACGCGATGAAAAGACAAAGCAAGGAGTTCTGCACGAATGAAACCAAAAGAACGAAATAACAAAAGAAGAAGGAAGCACAAAAGAGATAAAAATACCAGGAAAACGAATTGTATACAAACGTTGCAGGAGATGGAGATGAAGGAGTTTGTCGTTATCTTTGATGGAGATGAAGGAGGTTGGAGGTTTGTCTTTGACGTTTGATACAGGAGGATGAAGGAGGATGATTGATGAAGGAGGGTTGGAGGAGATAGTCAGTCGTTGATGGAGATGAAGGCCGTTGGTGGGGAGATAAATGAGAATACAAACTCCAAGAGGCAATAAATGAGATGAGTATCCTAGAGAAGCAATTAGAAACCATTTTTAATGCTATGTGACACATCAGCGTCGTGTTTTCACCCGCCATTCCATGAATGCCATGTGGCAGCCCACCATGTACCTAGCACGTGTACAAGCTATCAAGTTTAATCAAAGCCCTTTTTAATGCTATGCAACACGTCAGCGTCGCCTAGTCGCCCTGGCAGCCCACAGCATGTGTGTTCGCTCTAAAGACTAATCAAAGCCGTTAATCACGCCACCTTTTCGTCCTCTTATCGATTTTGCCTTGTCCGTCCTCCTGCTTGCCTCCAGGCGACTTCCAACTACCGCCACAGTACTGAACCAATATTCCACCTCCTGCACGACAGTCTCCATCCATTCTCACGCAAGAAATGTAAGTTTTTGTATATTACTTTATTGTTTTCTAAGTTTCTTGTATATTGCTTGTTTGTTTTGTTTTTTCTTTGACTGTTTGCCCTGTGCCATTGTTTTTTCTTCGACTGTTTGCCTTTTGCCATGGTGATTCGATTCACCTTAAAGCACACGATGGGCCATTAGAATCTCAATACACTCCATGTCTTATGGTGAATCGAATCACCATGGCAGAAGGCAAACGTAAGAGATTCACGATAATCCTCCTCCTGTTGTAGTAAATCGATTCACTATAACGCGAGGAGGATTGTTTTGCTTTGACTGGCCCTTAGTCTCGCGTTATGGTGAATCGATTCACTATAACGCAAGACCAAAGGGCAAAGGATTCACGATAATCCACCTCTTATTGGTGTCAATTAATTCACCTCCTACACGATAGTCTCCATCCATTCCCACTCATAGAATGTGATGAAAGTGTATTACTTGATTGTTTTATGAGTTTCATGTATAATCCTTGATTGTTTTGTTTTTCCTTCGACTGTTTGCTCTCTGCGCCATTGTTTTCTCTTCGACTGTTTGCCCTCTGTCATGGTGATTCGATTCACTCTAAAGCAAACGATGAGTTACTAGAATCTCAATACTGCTCTATGTGTTATGGTGAATTGAATCACCAAAATGCAAGACGGAATGGTAAGAGATTCGCGAGAATCCTCCTCCCGTTGTAGTAAATCGATTCACTATAACGCGAGGAGGATTGTTTTGCTTTGACTGGCTCTTAGTCTCGCGTTATGGTGAATCAAATCACTATAACGCAAGATCAAAGCTCAAAGGATGCATGATAATCCGCCTGTTATTGGTGTCAATTAAGTCACCATAATGCAAGGAGGATTATTGTGTTTCTGTGGGCCTTCATCTCGCGTTATGGTGAATGGATTCACCATAACGTGAGGAAGTGCATATTGCTTTCTTGGCCACCCTCTCTCGCTTTATGGTGAATTGTTAATCGTGTACTACTGAATAGCTAAGTTTTCTGCTCTTTCTTACGTTTTCAGATGGCTCGTGTAAGGCATACAGCTAGACCCATTGACAATGCATCTCCCTCATCTACTGGGAAGAAGATGGGCGTTCTGAAAGCCTCAAGATCCAGGAAATCAAGCAGTCCTTCCCGATTATCCAAAACGCAGCCTAGACTAAGGCGTTTTGCAGAGCATTCGTCAGCTCTGCGAGAAATCACAAAGTTTATGAAGCACCCGACAGCTGCTATTCCCAGATTGCCTTTCCAGAGGCTTGCCAGGAGAATTTGTGAGCAAAATGGAATTTTGTTTAGGTGGAAGGCATCGGCCCTGTTTTGCTCTTGCAGGAGGCCACAGAAGATTGGATGATCGAATTTTTTTTGGATAGTTACGTTCTTGCTGCCCATGCACACAGGGTGACAGTGATGAACAAAGATTTTTTCAGCCTAGTAACCCATTCATTTCAGATACGATAAGTTACTTAGACCAGTTATGTTTACTGATGAACGAATGTTACAAATTTTGGATGTCCATCCTGTACAAAAAGTGAGAATTGAAGAGGTGACCGAGGGAGGTCCAGATCATGAACATCAGCAGACTCGGGCAAATTTAAGGACAAGCGCTCAAAGGGAACATGAAGCTGCAATGCTTGCATTGCAAACAAAAAGGAAAAATGTTCGCGCACTCCACGCCATGAATCGGGAGGCGCTGCAATTTTTGTTGCCGGAGTTCTATGTCCCCTTTAATATTAGAGAGCATAGATGTTATTTCCCGATTCATGCTGAAGAAATCAACATTTTGTTTGATCCTAAAATTGAAGTCAACGACAAAGTGCTCAGATGTGTTTTAAGGTATACTCTTTTCTCTGTCCTCCCACAATTTTTCATTCTTGGCTCTTAAAGTTTATGCCTCACTCTTGATATGTTTCCTTGTGAAGTTTTGTTATTTCGCAATTGCCCGAGGATGTACAGCAACGAGTGTTCCAGATTGATTCACTGGTCTCAACACTGTTGCTAGTAGAGTCAGTTCCGTACCTCGATGTGCTGAACTGGTTTCGGGAGGTCCACAATGCTCGAGTATTTTTTTTGGCATATCATGAAAAGTGAGTTTGTCTCTCTATCTCTCTTGCATGATGATTATAGGAATCACCGTAACGAGTTATATAGTGCTTCCTTTGGATTGAAACTAATAGAAATCTATTTGGATGTGATGCAGTTCCCATTGGAGTCTTGTACCAGTCGACGTGCAAGAAAATGTCATTTACCTTGCAAATTTGACATCTGGTGTCCATGGGAATGTTTTGCTGTAAGTAAAAATCATTAAGATACATATTATTGTTTGAGTTAGAAGTTCGGATTGATCAGGATAATGATTGGTCTTTGTTTACAGTGGTGTCAGGAAACTAATGGCAGCTTACGAGAGCCTCAGCATGGACATCGACACCCTGGATCGATCGACCATCCGAAGGGTTAGTGTCCCCAAACAAGAAGATGGCTACAGCTATGGATGGAGGGTTGCACTTAATGCAATGTTGCTGCTACGGAGCATTTTTCAGCTCCCTTCAGAGGATGTAAGTATTTTTTCAGCTCCCATACGCATGCATACTCTTGTTTATCTTCTTGTATATTGTCATGTTGATCTTATTTATGCCTTGATGAATTGTGATGGCAGTTTCCATCAATGTCTCGCTACGTGGACCTAGACGTCCAAACGTTTAGGGAGGAAACGATTGCGAAATTGATCGAGGTCGCTGAAGTTATGCCTCCAGACGGCCCAGTGGATTTCATCCCGCCCAATCCACGAGGGGGGATAGGCCCCTCTGAGCCTCTTACATGGGCTCCATACTTGGGAGAAGAGCCATGGCTCCATCCTGAAGCCAATACCTATGGGTTCCAGTAATAAATAGTTTTTTCCTTCTTCCAACAAATGTACGTTTGTAAATATTCCATGTAGCTATACATGTACATTTATATTTTTTTGCACATATCTACTGTTATTGGAGAGAGAACATCAATTGTAAATGCACTTTTAATTTGAAAATCAGAGAATCAAATTTGCTACTGTGTTCCTTTACTGCTTGTTTTCTTACTTTAAGCCTTTTTTGTGTACATAAAAATTCAATTGGGGAATTTTTGCCTTCATTACATTGTTTTAAACAATAAAGCATTACAAAAGCAATGTTTTGAATAGATAAGTTTATTGCATATGGAAAATACATTGCCACTGTATACATGGTCACATCATATATCTTCTAGTGCCTCCAATTCATCTGGGGCTGCAACATCTTTACAAATGATCTGATGCTCTCTTCTTTTACTTAGCTTCCGACCATCGAGCTTGAAGCAAAATTGATCTGGAGGATTCTGAATAGCTACTTCTAATTCTTTCCTAACATATTCGAGAGTCCAATTCTCTTCCACTTCCAATGTCAAAGATGGGTAACCCTGTCGAATCATAACTATATCTATCAAGCAAGAGTGGCTGCCATCTCTTGTATCTTGGTCCATGATTTCCCAGTTGTTGTTGATCCATCGCCCCACCTTCTATAAGTAAATGACATGCACAGATGTTGCCTGTCAATATAGTATCTGATTCCAAAATATCATTAGGATAATTTTTTGAGTATAATCAAATAAGCATTGTAACTGTTTCACAAAAATACATTTGAATGTCATAACACTCACCGAAATGCAATGTCGGAGGTGTTCAATCGACATTCGATCAAATCATCTCCCTTTGATGATTTCACTCTCCAACCTTTGTCAAACAAATGATCAAGCTAGGCTTCATCTATATCTTTGCACATAAAAGTTGTTCTAGTTTTTCTCAATTGTTTACAATCAGAAAATAAATGAACAAAGCATGCAATTGGAACAAACAAACTTAAGTGGACATTTCTTGCACCAATGCTAGACTTCATAGCACATTTAATATCATTAAACATTTTGGTCTTGTATGACTCTATCACTTCTGTGTCAAGCAATGGCCACTCACAGGACTATCAAGTGCGGGCAACCGAATATGTTCCAACTTTCCATGTCGACTCGATTGAGTGGGCAAGGTATAAAATGAGTCATAGAAATATGTTCTACTTCTTGCGAGATCACTTGGTGCACGACCTTCATATTGAAGTTCCCCCACCTCACCATGTACGACATTCAAGAATCCCATCAACCATTGTGCAGGCTCCCACTCTTGAAGATTGGATGGGTACAAATCTGTGCAAGGCAAAAAAATGTATATCAATCACCTTATTTACAACATTGAAATACAAAACACAAGCACTTACAATGTGGTCTGTGTCTTGGAAGTCCTTCCAATGGTCCCATGTTGATCTCTTTTTGCATGAATACATGCTAGATCAACACTTCTGTGACAGTTTTCCCTCCTAGTGCCATCTTAAAGTCAAGGATCCTTCCTTTCCATGTTTGGCCAAGTCTTCAGATGCCTTTCCCTTCATTCGGTAGTGGCCTCGTTTTCCTGGCTGCATAGTGACCCAAGAGTACTTCCTGTATACTTGGGGAATCCATTCTTCGTTCTCGTCTTTTATGTTATACAACACAACAGATGAGATACTGCTCCTTGCTCGTTTCAGTCCACTTTCGGGTGCCATGATAGATTAACAGACGTATGAGAAAGAAGAAGTAGCAGAAAGTGGATGACTGAGCTAACCGCTTTTGTGGATCAAGGAGGGAAGAAGAAATGAGGGACGGTGTGTTCTTTTGGGCGCCAAAGATGTTTCGAGATTCAAAAGTGGAACCAAGTTGAGGGAATAACTAGGAGAATGTGTATCTATCTATTCCAAGCATTCAAGCTTCATTAGTTCTAGGGGTGGTGGAAAGAATTTTTTAGTGCTCCACGTCTATCACAGGAATATGGAAAACATTCTTTTATTGTGTTAGGTGCTGACAAAAAAACGGTTTTAAATATTTTAAGACAAGGTGATGGTTTTTTTTAATATTTCATGAAGATAAGAGTTTCTCCACGTTTTGGGTGGGTTTATACAGAGGTCCCACCACTGGTGAATATCGTTCGTAGATTACATGTCACTCAATCTATGTGTCTATTATTATATTATTGTTGAAACATCCCTCTTTTGAGTCTAGAATTTTCCTAATGCAACTCATACCTAGAGCATAACCAACTATAAAGAGATCTTTTAAAATGGCTGTTCCCATAGTAATTGAGCTTAAGGAGCAACTAAAGCAAATCTTGGAGTAGAAATCTATTCAACCAAATG
Organism: Cibotium barometz; assembly: GCF_041138505.1. Lineage (NCBI taxonomy): Eukaryota > Viridiplantae > Streptophyta > Polypodiopsida > Cyatheales > Cibotiaceae > Cibotium > Cibotium barometz. The sequence continues at coordinate 20,742,170 of NC_141096.1, read as the reverse complement.
TCTCCATGTGTGGGGTGGTGCACCAGTTCTCTTTCATCAGAAGAAGAAAGATGGAACGTTAAGGCCTTGTATTGACTACAAGGGTTTGAACCAGCTCTTGCAGTTAAAAATAAATGCCTAGGATAGATGAGCTCCTGGATCAGTTACAAGGTGCAAAAATGTTCATAAAGATTGATTTAAGTTTTGGAGCACACTTATCGATTTGTACAATGCATAACTTTGTTAATCCAATTCTAGGATTAACAAGAGCTACCGCTATTATCTTACATCAAGGAGTCACGGTAGATACACCAAGGGTCATACATTCAAAATACGAAGCAATAGTGTCCAAAGCTACAACTTGGACGGGTGCCATAGAGTATTTATGATGATTTCCGCTTCAAGAGTGTGTGGTAGCAAGATAGGATGAATTCCTAAGTAATGTACTTCATGGATATATTATGAGAGTAGTCATTGTAATAGCATTAGGCCTCTTATGAGCCTAAAGTGCTTGGCCGCCCACAGGTTAAGTGAGTGTGAATAGTTATGGACATGTATATAAGTGAATTTCTCTTATAATACAACACACTCTCCCATTGTGCAATTGAGTCTTGCTCTTGTTGCTAATCTCCTTCCCTAATGCATGCTAGTGAGTGTGTGTGAGTGAAGTGAGGTGAGAGGAGGGACGAGGACCCATAGTGTAACGCGGCGGTGTGACAACGCTCCTGGGAGACGCGGTGGAATTGCTTCTTAAGGAGTTGTAGAGCTTGGAGACCTCAAGGGTTACGAGCTCGGCCATTGGAAAGATCCTCATGATAGCTGCAGTTCACCAGGTAATCTCTTTTTGGATGTGTTTCAAGTAGGATTAGAGTGTGCCATAACATTTTTGGCGCTGCTGTCGAGGAGCCATCCTTAGCTTTTTCCATCGTTTTGCCTCTAATCTACGCATAACCCATTTCCTATTATCTTGATTAATGGTTTCCCATGAAAAATATATGGATTTGATGGTTATTTGTGTGAGATTTAGTGTAGAATAGCTCTCTTTTTTATTTTTTTAAAAAGAATGCTTTTTGCTTAATTTTTAGATTAATTTGTTGTTTTTATGGTTTTTCATGTTCTTAGGGCTTGCATATAGTTTGTATTTGGCTTAGTTTGCATCCATTGCATCAAACAATGCAAGAGAATGTAATTTTTAGTGAATGTTAGCTCTCTTTAGTGTTAAACATAGAACTAAGATCATTAATTTTAGTTTAATTGTATGTTTGTTGTTGAAATTGTTTGGATTAGAGTGTTAGCAAGCATTAGGAGTAGCTTAATATTTCAAAAAATTTCTTAAAATCATAAAAAAATCCTTGAATTTTACTAATTTCTCTTAATAGATTGGTTTTTGTCATTAAGGGTGATTAATAGACTGGTTTTTGTCATTAAGGGTGATTAATCTTGTTCAAGAGGCCAAAAATAGAAAATGTGTTAATTAGGGTCTAAATGGATCATATGAGTAGTCGAAATTGGTGTTTTTGAGTGTTTTAAGAGCATCCAGATGCATCAAAACACCTAATCACATCAATGTTTTCATCAATTAGAGAAAATGTCTCTCTTTGCTTAATTTTACCTTAAAAGAGGAGACTATAATTAAGAGTCTAATTAATCTCCTATTTTAGATTAATTTACACCATTGTTGATGCACAAATATTAGCATTCCCTTGCTCTATCCAATGACGTGCTTAATTGCGTGAATTAATTAGAAATTAATGGTTAATTAGAGTCTTTGATTAGTGTAAAAGAGAGAAAGATTAGTAAAAGGATTAATCTTGGATTAATTCTTAATCACTTTTTTACATAACTCATTAAGGCTAATGAGAATTCAATGAGGAGATGCTCATGAGTTGTCAAAATTATCCATTTTGGGGGTCATTTATGAAGGGTGTAAGGGGTGTCATTAAAAGGTTGACTTTTTTGATTCCCACTTACTTTTTTGGGAAAATGCCCATACCCCTTTCATTTTAAATTAAAAAATATTCCCCTCCAAAAAGGAAAATTTGTATTTCCCACTAGACTCCAAAGAAAAAAAGTCTGTGAAAAGTCAGCAGGCCGTGAAAGTTCAGGCCGTGAAAAGGTCCGACGTGAAAGTGCAGGCCGTGAGTGACAAGCCAGGTTGTGAAAAACCAGGCCGTGAAAGGTTAGGCCGTGAAAAGGTCTGGCATGAAAGTTCAGGCTGTGAAAAGGTCCGACGTGAAAGTGCAAGCCGTGAAAAGTTAGGCCGTGAAAGTTTAGGCCGTGAAAAGGTACGACGTGAAAGTTGAAGCCATGAAAATGTATGGCATGAAAGTTCAGGTGTTAGAAAAAAACGAATTTAATATTTCATGGAGTCCGGTTCACGACGTGAAACGTTGAACGTTTCACGACATGAAAACCTAAGGTTTCACGTGGGAAAAAAATAAAATTTATAAAACTCGTGAAGTCTGTCGACGTGAAAAGGGGTCTATCGGCAAAAAAAAAGGACTGTAGAAAATACCCCTGTTTGGAGGTCCATGTCTCCTAAACCATATATCCGATGAAGGCGCTCTAGGGCTGATCGAAAAGATGACATCGAGCTCTTCGACTTTGGATTGGTCGTTTGAAATCAAAATTGACTATTTTGGCCTCTGACTAGTAGCCTCAAAATTCGACTCAAAAATCGAGGCAAAAAACAGCCCAAAAACCATGAAAAATCGTAAAACTTAGCGAGAAAACGACGACGAGTCATATTTAGGCTACTTTTTGAGAGTCTAAATGACAAAAACACGGATGACTCAGGGAAAAAAAAGTTGTAGTACTCCTTTTGGAACTCTCAAAAATGTGCTGTGATATAGGGAAAAAATTCTTAGAATTTTTTTTTGTCTTGAGACAATGATGGAAAATAGGTTTTAGGACCTCCTCTTTCATCTTTGGGAAGTTCCTAGCATATGTTTTTTCTGAAAAAATATCTCTAAGAGGTCGTTCACGTGCGTATAGCACCTAAGCTAATTAGGAAAAAGGAACACTCGTTTGATCCAATGAAGAGTACGCTAAGCCTCTTGAGACAGTAAAACAGGCTGTGGGAGAATTTAAAAAAAAAACCTTAAAAAATGTGATTTCTCACATTAAGGAGCATTTAGGCACTTTGACATGGCCACAATAGAGAGATTGCCATGGATCACACAAGGACTGAACCCAATGGCTGCCATTGAGATCTATGCCACAAATTCACATTCCAGTGCCATAGGCCATGCCTATAACAAGCGTGTCATCGGGTTTTATATCCCCTATCGCTTCGATTCCAGTGGGCTTTGGCCCCTTGCCTAACATTCTCGTAAATCCTATAAGTACTAACCCTTTCCTAGATGCCCACACCCTGGACATATTGACTAGTCTAGGAAGGGGGTAGCCCAAGGACTCAGTGAGTCTCTTCCAACAAGAGCACTCACATATAGCCTCAGTGATTCATATAGAAATACGACCGTACAAATTTCTAAAATTATGGGCAAATATGACGGAATAACAGATCCTGTACAACTCATTCAAATGTTTGAACAGAGATGTGAAGCCTTTGAAAATCCCAACTGCCCCACTAAGGTACATGCATTGAACTTATGCTTAGAGGGAAAATCTAGTCGATGGTTCATCGCATTGATGCCGGCAATCAAGATCAACTTCAAAACCTTGAAATCAACCTTTATACATGGCTTTTCCAGACAAGGTGATCGGTGGAGTGCAGTGACAGAACTCTATTTAATTGAGCATCAACCAAATGAATCCATTAGAGATTTTATCCTTAGGATAAAACTCTTGGACTCACATTGTGGAGTGCAGTGATGACAGAACTCTATTTAATTGAGCATTAACCAAATGAATCCATTAGAGATTTTATCCTTAGGATAAAACTCTTGGATTCACATTGTGAGTCATGGGAAAAATTAAACGATGTTTAATTGAAGAGATGTTTCATGCTGGGCTTAAAGAATAACAGCTTACACAACTTGATCATTGTAACCAATCCGGAAACATTCGATCAATGTTGTAAAGAAGAAATATGTTTAGATGTGACAACATGCTAGAAGATGATCATGCTACGAGGTGTTCCTTATCTAAACCAAGTGAAGAAATGGTAAAAGAAAGATCAATCGCGAAATTGACATTCCCAGAATTTTATGCAGCCTTGCTTAGAACCTTACAACCAACATCTCTAATTAGAGAGGATGAAAACCTTCAAAACCAAACATCCTTAATGCCTTTAAAAGTGAGGAACGAAATGCCTTGTGTTGAATGTAAGCACTACGACCATCCCAATCCTCATTGTGCATACAAGGCACTTTTTCTTCTATACTGCATATATTGTAAAACCTTTGAATGCAAGCACTACGACCATCCCAATCCTCATTGTGCATACAAGGCACTACGACCATCCCAATCCTCATTGTGCATATAAGGCACTACGACCATCCCAATCCTCATTGTGCATACAAGGCACTTGTTCTTCTATACTACATATATTGTAAAACCTTTGACCATTGCTTCATCCACAATTGACTCAAAACCTCCATCTCCTGTGTACCAAATAGAAATAGTCCAAAGGGTAGAAACTACTCAGGAGACAATTAATCGAACACTTCAGTGTATCTATTGTGGACCTCACAAGGTGGCAGACTGCATGGTTTGGAATACTTCCATGCCCATAGTCACTGACATCTTGTGACCAATGTGTGAATGATGTGGCATTGATCACATGTTCCAAGATTGCCCAAGACGAGTTGCTTCAATGCAACTTGTCTCACAAAATACAACTCTTAACATCTTAAGTGTACAAAATGGGTAACTGGCCACAGTGCCATTGAACGTGCTTACATGTTTACATGCTAAGGCATGAAAAACAGTAAAAAAAGAATGTAAAAGACAACACCTCAACATGCTTTAAAATAGAACCCAAAAGAAGGAGAAAAATCGTCTAAAACCAAGAAAAACAAACTGTCAAAACCAAGGTCGAATTAAAAGCCACGAAAAAGGAGTCTATAGAGGACATAAATCCAAAAAGGGACATAAACACAAAAGAGCCAAAAGCTATACATGATGCAAAAGCATCCACCTCAAAGACCACCACACAAACCTCAACACCCATATGTGCGCCAGAGGATACAAAAACCCAAAAGAAAATTCGATCTCGTCGCATGGGTAAACATAATGAGGAACTAAAAAACCAAAGAAAGTCAGAGAATGAAACAAGTTCTAGTACATCACTAAGTGAGGATAAAACAAGTTCTTACTCTTCGCTCAGTGTACCACATAGATCAATCAAGAAATTAGAACCCACCCAACCACCCCAATTGGATAATAGTGATCACATGACATATGTGGAACGCAAAAAGCAAGCTCAGGAGAGCATGCTTATCTTGGTTGAACGTCTTATAGGGTCACCGGTTGTGATTGAGCCTCATAATGCCAATCCTAAAATAGCAACCAAAATACAAAGCCTAGAGGAGTATCGCTTTTCCTTTCAAGAGAGGAAGACATACTCTCCACAGAAGAGTCATTTGGGGACAGATTGTACAAACTATACGCTTAAGAAAGCACGTGAGGAATTCAATAATTCCCTTATAAGATTAAACAGTCTCCCAAAACCTCATTTAGAGGGATGCTCTTCTCTCATGAGATAAAGCCAGCATCACATCAGCACTTGCACCTTTAATGGCTCAACCTGAATTATACAAGGACATAACAAACTCCATAGAACAGGACTGTGAAGATTTTCAAGTTTCCAAACAAACCTCATTAAGAATTATTATAGGGCTAAGTGTGCCAGTATATGCATTGGGTACTCTTGAAAAAGCTAAAAGCCAAAATGAGGATGAAAGTGAATGGGAATATGAAACAGACACAGGATCTGAAGCTGAAACAATAACCGAAACACCCATGGTTTGTTTGGAAGATTCTATCATGGTATGGTTGGATTTCCCTATAGGCAATGATGTTAAGCACAAACGTGCATTGATTAGCCCTCGAGCTAGTCATAACATCATGACAATAGACACTTGGGTGTCATTGGGACAACCTAAACTCATCCGTACAACAAATAGTCTTGCAAGAGGAGCCAATGGACAAAACATTGAAGTTCCAGGTTACTTTAGATACACTACTCAAACAATTGATGGCGATATGGAATTTACATTCCATGTTACCCTAGATTCCCTTGAGTTTGATGTCATCCTTGATGGAACTTGGATAAGTAAATTGTTGTATTCACTAGATGAATCCATGTAAATAGTCACCTTGAGCACTCATGCAGGCAATGCACAATTGCTATTACGGGAGGAAGAGACCTTGCAAGAGCTGGAACTTCCAACATATCTTATTGAAAAGATCCCTAGGATTTTGGTGGGATTGGAAATTTCAAATAAAATCACCACAGCTCAAGCATAGCTTTATCCAATATGAGAACACAATCTCCTGACCCTCGAGCTATGGGATTTGTTAGGTCAACCAACACTCATGGCACATTCTGAAAGGATTACCTTTACACAAGAATTGAACATGCCATGTTTGGGATAATTTGAACATACAATGTATACTGAAACTAACCTCCTCACTTGCAAGTTTTTTTGTGGTTGAGTATCTATTAGAAGAAGATTTAATCTTGGGGCATAAATGGACTATTGTTGCCTAAGCACCACTGTACTTTGTGAGCGATAGAATCATCATGATGGTCAATGACAAAAAGTTGACAATACCATATTGCAAGAAAGAGGATCTAACTTTAATGGATATCTATGATGCTGAGCGTAAAAGGATACACGCCTCTTCCACAAAAGCCCCTCTACACAATGACCTACCATCTGTGTCAACGACCAACTCCGATAAAACATCTACTCCTTCAACTCCATCCTCACCTATACGAATTTTGATGCCAAAACCTTGCAATTAGCAGCTATTCTTGAAGAAGTTCCCAGAGCCAAACCATCTATCTCTAATAAGGAACTCAAAGGAAATACCTCGAAATCTATGCATCTTCATCGACAAACCTCAACAAAGGAGACAACCAAATGCTCAAAGGCCTTGTCCGACAGCCACTCCACAAGAGACTCTAACCTCATCATTATCAACAATGCCCATGAGTCTCAAACCTGCAGAGCCTCAACACCAGCCAAAGTCAAGGAGGGCCCCAAACCTTCCACATTAACCCAAAAGAAAGCTCCAAGATTCCCACACTCGCGATATCTTAATAGTATCAAAATGTGGGTGGAGAAGAAGCTACCTGTAGCGCAAGGCTACTATGAAGGTGCCAATCAAATTTGGGTGCCTTGACAGTCAAAACCTCTTTCTCAATACAGCACTCAGAAGCCAAGGAAGAAGAATACTCCACAACACCGTCCACAAAAGCCTATGTGAGTTTCTCAAAGAACTCCACCAATGCAACAAGTGTGGGTACCAAAAACACTACTGCAAGCACAAGGGTACTTACCAAAGAAATACGAAAGCTTGGGTCCCCAAGCGCATCACAAACTCCCCTAAGCTTGCATAAAGAAGAAAGCCTCAACACCAAGCACATTGGGTACGCAACATTAGGAACTCAATGGAGTCTTCTTGGGCCCTTTAATTTGCCATGAGGTTATGGAAACGTTTAACTTTTTGACAAATAGGAGCCCGCCATGTAAGCAAAAACCAATGGTTTGTAAGAGAGGTGTAAGAGTGGTCAAAGGGTGCACTTTTTCCCCCAAAAAGGGGAGGGGGTAATTTTACAATTTTCGGACCTCCATAACTTCTACATACAAGCTCCGATTTGAGCGGAGATTATAGATCCGTGATCTACGCATCAAGAGCTTTCCATAGATATGTTACATGATATGGTTTTATCCGCTAGATTTTAAATTCCATTTTCCCCCCAAAATTCAAATTCGAATAAAGTAGCCGTTTTGAAGCTTCTAATTAGAAAACGTTTCTTCTTAAGAGAAAAGGTTTGACTCCCTTAAACTGCCAAATAAAAGGGCCCAAGAAGACTCCATTGAGTTCCTAATGCGAGGCAAGAGTTTCCTACTTGAAGAGGCAATTGGATCCTCTTTCTATGGATGAGGGGGACTCCATGGCAGATCATCTCACCAAAGTGAAAGATTTATAGGAACAATTGCTTAACATTGATGAGGTTTTCCCAGACAGATAGCTAGTCACCAACACTTCATTCTTTACCACCTTCCTACTTGGGCTTTCACACCTCTCTCAACCTCTCTATGAGAGGAGATGGTGATCCCATCACCTTTGAAGAGTTGGTGGGTTTACTCTTGTAGGAAGAGCAAACAAGAGAAAACCTATCTAGCAACCATGGTGGAGACACGGCAATTACAGCCAAGGATAAGGGTAAAGCAAAGAGCTTTAGGCATGGGAGACAACAGTCTAGTAAGGTTGGTCATGGACGTCCCTCTTCTGGTGGTGAAATGTCTCACAAAGGGGATGCAAACAAGCCTAAAAACAAGGGCAAATGCTACTTCTGCCATAAGCCTGACCACTACATCAATGAATGTAGAAAGCGAATTGCAAAAGAGATAAAGAAAGATGTAGACATTGCAGTAGCAGACTTTTTTAATGACAAAGCACATCAATCAGCTAATGTAATTCAGGAAGAGTACACTTTTTTGGTCACATGCACTAGTGACACACCAAGTGCTTTAGACAATGATATGTCTTGCATTGCATCTTTCTGACAGACAGGATCTGACAGACAGGATGTATCATGGTATTTTGATAGTGGTGCTTCGAGCCACATCACTTCATGCAAAGATATATTTCAGCACTTGGTTTATGCTTCAAATGGCCACACTGTATCATGTGCAGATCATACCACATATCTAGTAAAGGGAATTGGCAATGCCATACTTGTTGCAGCCAATGGTGCTACTATATGTATGAAAAATGTATTGTATGTTCCAAGGATAAAGAAAAATATGCTCTCCGTCTCAGCCATAAACGACCAAGGTAAAGGTTGAATTTGAAGATGGGAAGTGTTTGGTAAAAGACCCATCAAAGGTTATGAAATAGTAACTTCTGGAACACGATACAAAGGCTTGTATAAGCTTGAAAGCTATGACAAGTGTACTTATGATGCAAATACAGTGGCTGCCCACACTTCTACTATGCATGATGTAGAGCTATGGCATGCTCGTTTTGGGCATGTAAATTTTTGGAGTTTGATGCTTTTGTGCAGAAGCATCATATGGTTGATAATATGCCACCGCTTGAGTCTCCAACAAGACATGTATGTGAGGGGTGTATTTTGGGAAAGATGCATCGAAAACCATTCCCCAAGGATGGATCTGTTAGAGTTGAAAGTAAATTACAGCATGTATGTGGTCCAATGCGGACACCATCCATGTGGTCCAATGCGGACACCATCCATGTGGGGGCATCTTTATTTCGTCACATTCATTGTTGATAAATACTCCAGGTTTTCTTGGGTTTAGCAAAAGTAGAGGTGTTTACATGCTTTCAACACTTTGTAGCAATGGCTGAAAATATGTGTGGATGTAAAGTCCAAACACTCCACTCAGATAGAGGTGGAGAATACATGATGTCAAATGCATTCAAGGATTATATGCTTCAAAAGGGCATCAAACACCAATGTATTGTGCCTTATACACCACAGTAGAATGGTATATGCTTCAAAAGGGCATCAAACACCAATGTATTGTGCCTTATACACCATAGTAGAATGGTATAGCTGAGAGGAAAAACAGATCTCTCATGGAGATGGTAAGATGCATGGTAAAAGCACAAAAGTTGCTATAATGTGTGCCACTCACGTGTGAATAGGTGTCCAATAAAAGCTTTGAAAACCATAACACCATTTGAGGCTTGGTATAGCCGAAAGCCAAAAGTGGATTATATGGGTACATTTGGGTGTTGGCATATGCACATGTGCCTGAACAACTCCGAACAAAGCTAGAAGATAAAGCAATGAAATGCATTTTTGTGGGCTACAGCAAATGAGAGCAAAGGATACCATCTTTATAATCCAACACGAGATGTGGTATTTGCTGAAAATTCAGTACAGCCCATGTATAGCTTGTATAAAAGTAATGATACAGGTATACAAGACATGTTTGATGGACTATTACCCATTGCAATTACGGGGATTCAGATCAGCTAGCCCCTACACAAGAAAATCCTCATGTAGACCATGTGGAACAGCCAGCCATTCAGCCCCCTTCTACGGAAGAAGTAGAAGATCTTGTCAGGGAAGAGCAAAATAGCCATAGACACAGCCAAGTCGGTGCAAAGATGGTTGCTGAAAACTTTGCAAGAAAGCAAACTTGCAGCTCCACTCACACAGGTAGAACAAGAGCTAGTTCCAGCCATGCATTGAATATGCATCATGGGGAGTCTACATTAGCCATGGGTGGTCTCTTTGATTCAGAAGAGCCTTCTTCTTATGATGAAGAAGCACATGAGAATGAGCACTGGGGGTGCAAGCCATGCAAGATGAAATCTCTTCTATCATGAAGAACAATACTTGGGATCTTGTGGACTTGCCGAAAGGCAAGCATGCCATTGGAACAAAGTGGGTGTACAAAGTCAGAAAGAAGTCTGATGGTACTATTGACAGGTACAAAGCAAGACTTGTGGCTAAAGGCTACTCTCAAAAAAAGGGAATAGATTATGAGGAGACTTTTGCTCCTACCTCCAGAATGACTATAGTAAGGGATCTTGTGGACTTGCCGAAAGGCAAGCATGCCATTGGAACAAAGTGGGTGTACAAAGTCAGAAAGAAGTCTGATGGTACTATTGACAGGTACAAAGCAAGACTTGTGGCTAAAGGCTACTCTCAAAAAAAGGGAATAGATTATGAGGAGACTTTTGCTCCTACCTCCAGAATGACTATAGTAAGATCAATGATTGTATTGGCTGCACATAAAGATAGAAAGTGCATCAATTAGACATCAAAACTGCATTCTAAAATGAGGATCTACAGGAGGAAGTATATGTAAATCAGCCCATTGGTTTTGTAGTTCCTGGTGAGGAATGCAGGTTACACAAAGCATTGTATGGGTTTAAGCAAGCTCCAAGAGCTTGGTATGATAAAATACATGCTCATCTAACCAACCAAGGTTATGTGAATAGTCTAGCTGGAAGCACATTGTATGTGAAGAAAATCGGTGCCGATATTCTCATAGTCATTACAGAGACTAGCAAAGCACAAATTTCAGATTTCAAAGCTGATTTGAAAGCTAAATTCGATATGTCAGATTTGGGGCCTTTACACTACTATCTCGGCATACAGTTTATGCATAATACAGATGATGGCATTGTTATGCAGCAAACTAAGTATATAAAAAGTTTGCTAAAAAGTTTTCACATAGATGAATGTAAGCCAATTTCTACTCTAGTAGAACTAGGTGTACGGCTTACTATGCATGATATTGGAGAGCCTTTTGAGGCTGGCATTTACAGCCAGGCAATGGGATGCCTCATTTACTTATGTAACATGAGTCATCCTAATATATCTTTTGGGGTGTCTTTGTTGAGAAAATTCATGCACAGCCCAGGCACAAAGCATTGGCAAGTAGTTAAACGCATTTTTTGTTATCTTCAGGGCATCCTAGATCTTGGTTTGTTCTATCCCCAGGGGGGGCAACTTGCAGCTTTATACATACAAAGCCTTAAAGTAGGTGGTTTTGTGTTGAAGGAGATTGGATCTCCAATCACACCTTGCAAGGAGAGGGTAATCCTGGGATAGAAGAATCAATTATTTTTCTTGAGTCCTTGAGGATGAAGAATCTGCATGTGTTGGTCTGATGACTGGGAAGCTAGTGTTGAGTCAGTGCTAACTCAGTTAGTATCAGTTTTGAGAAGGTACAAAATCAATTTAGGTCAAATCAATATCATACATTGTTAGCTCAAGGTGTAGATGGCTTGGATTGGCTTGTCTAGGATCAAGGGAAGTGTTTGTGAGTTAGAGCTGGCTGTTAAAGGTCTTTCAGCAGTCATCCCATGGTTAGATGGGTTTGTGAGCTAAATAGTGTTCTAGAGTCACCTGTGAGTTAGCTATAGTCACCTAAGGGGCTAAAGGGTTGGATCCATGTTTGGTTTGAGTGTTTTGAGGATTTAGAAGTGTTAGAGGACACAAAAGAGAGGAAATCTGAGGCAGCTGAATCAGTTTGGTTAGTGCAATCAGAATGGAGTTAGCTGTAGTTAGTTGACTATCCATGGTGTTGGATCCTTGTAAGGATAGAGTTTCTTGAGATTCAGGTAGATTCAAAGGACATGTGAGAGAAGGTTTTTGATTCAGTTGTGATAGGTGGATCACTTGGGATATGTCTCAGTCTCAGCAGAGGTAAATCAGTATCCGCCCTCAAGATCGTTCGAATTGGTGTCAGTAGAAGTCAACAAAAGGTCAGTAAAGGAGTGATATTGGGTTCAATGAAGCTCTGAAGTAAGTTTTTAAGTTTTTTGATATTGGAGAACATTTTGGAAGTCAAGAAGACTCATTTTAGATCGAAGTCAGCATCAACCATTTAATTCAGGTTACAGTCGCCTGTGTGTCACAACAGCTAGGGAGGATTCAGGTTAGTTGGTTGTCAAAGGAGGTCAGCTGGGCTATATAGGTGGAAGATCAGGTTACACTCGGCTGGTTATCACAACAGTTAGGGAGGATTCAGGTTAGTTGGTTGTCAAAGGAGGTCAGTTGGGCTATATAGGTGGAAGATTAGAGGTGTTGGAGGTCAAACATGATCTGGGATGATAGCTGAAGGAGTCAGTTAGGTCTGTTTGGAGTGAGATGAGGTGTCATATTGTGTCAGCTCTAGAGGGCTAATGATAGGAGCAGAGTAGATTGGTGCCCTTGGAACTGGGATCTTGGTTTCTCCTAGTCCTAATCCCTTTATGTTTTCTTCCACGGATATGCGGACAAGAGACTAATCCCTCAGTTCTTCCAAAACCGAACCTGAAAAAACTTCGCTCGCCCAGTTAGCACGGACGATTCCTCCAGGATATTTTTATTCTAATGTAGTCAAGAGCCTTAACTAACCGAAGTGATCCGACCAAACCCGTAAGTCACATGGTCAGATCAAGGAAAAGACTTGCACTTGGATCATAGAGACCAACGCTTTTTTCCTCATCAAGAGGCATAGCCATTGATTCGTTTTCATAGAACAAGGACTGTCCGGGATTTACTTCATCTATCATATCATAACAGAATTGAGTCTCATTTTAGGGATCCATGAGTCCATCCTAACCCATGGGCTAGCCAACCACCCAACCACTATAGTGATAGGATCCATTTAGGAATTTGGTTATGTTTTGTCCTGGGTACTAGGGTAAAGAGTTCCCAGGCTCCCCGTCGGCAGTTCATGCAAACTTCAAGATAGTCACACCACTTATACACCCAATATGAAATTGCCTTTTTCACAGATTCAGCTGTCTTTAAAACAATCTTTTAATGAAACCATAGTATCACTGATTATAATCCTCAAAAATTCTAATTTTCGATCATTCCTTCTCATCGGTGTACCTATGGCATCATTGGCAACTAGAACACTCACCACCTATCCACTCAGGGGCCTTTTCAATAGTTCTTAGTTCATAGTACTTGGAAATATATCCACTTATAAAAATCTAGATGGACTCTCCATTGAAGATCAGCAAGATCAACCAACAGATCCATATAAAAGAGCTATGGACTCATCCGTTGAGGACCAGCAAGACTAATCAACCAGATCCATGCCCGAGTTCAGAAAACAACTCTAACTCCTTGTTCCATTATCTTCCTCGATGCACGCGTGGGTATCTTTGGCGACCCAAAGCCCGAGCATCGTATGATCAGCATCCTCTAGGATCCTTTGCAGGAGGTCACCTAGCGCTTCACTCATAGGCCATCCCATCACATACATTCACATCACATGCATTCTATCCACACCTATTCACTCTCAGAACCATCCCATCACATACATTCTATCCACATTACATCGCATTCATACACATCCCATCTCATTCATCCACATCCATCCAGTCATTTACATGCATGACTATTCACATCCATCCATTCATTCACATTCACACCTATCACTTCACATCTCATCACATTCACATCCACATCCCTTTACATCACATCACACCCACATCCCTTTACATCACATCACATCCACATCACATCCATTCACATCCACATCCATTTACATCACATCACATCTTATCACATCCACATCCACATCCACATCCACATCCGTTTACGTCACATCAAATCCTATCACATCCACATCCACATCCATTTACATCACATCAAATCCTATCACATCCAAATCCACATCCATTTACATCACATCACATCCTTTCACCATAACCTCACATATCATCATTCACATCCACATTCTTTCACATCCACATCCACATCCATTTACTTTACATCTCATCCTTTCACATAACCTCACATCTCATTCTCATCTCATCATTCACATCCACTTTCATTTACATCACATTCTTTCACATACACATCCACATCCATTTACTTTACATCTCATCCTTTCACATAACCTCACATCTCATCACATCCATTCACATCCTATCGCATTCCATTTACATCTTATCACATCCATTCGCATCCTATCACATCCCATTCCCATTTAGTAGCTTTTCCTACTTCGATACCGACGATGGGACTTTTTCTAAATTTTTGCCAATTGCTTGGCCTAGGTAAAGGTTCTTTTTCTCAAGATGGCTATTTTCATATTCTTTCTCAAATTCCTCAAGAGAAATATGTTCAATATTCATCTTTTGAATAAAAGAATTCATGGGATTTACAGAAATCAATTCTACCCATATTTCTTAATAATACTCAAAATTCCACTTTTTATAAATATTCATAAATAGAATTATACTAAAAATTTCTCCTTTTACATTTAATTTCTTGGATCTCAATTATCATGGGAATTCCTCTTTTTGCATTAATTAATTGCATTCCAAATGTCATGGGAGTTCCTCTTTTGTCATAAAATAATTTTATCTAAAATTCTTCTTTTCTTTAATGAAAATATCCATTATCCAAATATGCTAAGAATTCCACTTTTACCATTTAAATGATTGAATTCCAAATGTCATGGGAATTCCTCTTTTATCATTTAAATTTCTTCATGCATAAAATAAATTTATCTAAAATAAAATATCTATTAATTCCAATATGCTAAGAATTCCACTTTTCCGATTTAAATGATTGAATTCCAAATGTCATGGGAATTTCTCTTTTATCATTTAAATAAAATTGCCACAATTTCTCTTTTCTTAATTATTTAATTATGCATAAACCTTAAAATTTGTTTTCCATTGAATGTGATGAAAATCATTCTTTTAGTATAGGATGACCAATCCTAGAATATGGTAGGAAGTCCTCTTTTCACGTCATGCATAAGAATGAATTATGTATCAATTTCTTAAAAATTTTGCCATAGCTCCGCTCTACTGCTATTGCTGATAATTTTTAATATTTTTGAAAAGAATAAACTTAGTAATACAATTATGATAGTATAACTATATTCTAAACTTAAATATAATTTATGTATTTAAATCATAATATTATCATAATTTTAGAACCATAAAAGTATAAAAAGGCCACTTTCTTAACCTCTAGCTTCACAAGCCTAGAGTTTGATTTATGAATTGATAATTTATCAATGAGAAGAATCATTTGAATAGAGAATTGGTCATAGGAATGACCATTCTTTTGGGGAGAGAGAAATAAACATAAAAAGCATCCTCATTTAATCATAAATGTAAACGTTTCTTAATTATTCATTATAACTCTTAAGGAAAGCTTGATTTGTATTATAAACACTTAATTTAGAAACTTGTCAAGCTTGAGAGGGGTTGAGAAGTGAAAACATTGAGAATAGTAGAGAAAAACTATAAAATTACACTTTACCTCTTGTTTTTTCTTGCTTCTCTATCAGAAGAAGCCCCCAACCAATCAATTGGTTAGTATGTTGAGAAGAAGCTCCAAGGAAGGTTGAAGAGAGAGAGAAGCTCCAATCTCTCCAAAATGTAGAGAATTTTTAAGGAATAATAAAAAATATCATTATTTTAATGTATTACTGGCATGGTATATAGCTCACAGATTTTTTTTACAAAAGACTAAGGACCTATTTATAGGTGAGGGAGGCCTCTAACCAAGTCCAACTGGGTTCTAGAATTTTTCAGGTTCAGTTTGGCTGAATTTGGACAAGATTTGGACTTAGTTTGGATCCCTTTTGATTTGGTTTGATCCAGGAGAGAGGAGAGATAAAAATATCACAATTTTTTTGAATTAAAAAATCCACCACATGTGTGAAATAGGTGCCTCCTTGAAGTCTCCCCCCTTACCAAGGTGTCAAAAATGCATCATTATTCCAAAATATCTCATTTTTTTAGTAATATCTCATAGTTTTTAGCTAATAAACCTTGTACTCAGTCAACTCTTCATCTTATGTGAGCATTTACTCATTTTTGGGTATTTTCTTTTATTCTTTGGATTTATCTCCTCCCCACACTTGGATTGATCCTATTGGCCCCATAGGAACCTTAATTGGACCATAATTCAAATTTTTTTGAAAATCTAGACCCTTAGGCGAAGGTCGTTTATACACATTTTCAATTAATTTCAATTGCACATTGGAAAGTTCTTTTTGAATTTTTGTTTTAGGGGAAACCATTTTAGACACTAGGAGGATTTTTATATCCAAAAATATCTCAATTTTGGATTACATCTCTCTAAACATTTTCTCTCTCCAAGCCAAAATAGGATAAAACAGGATCTTTCTTTTAGTTGAGAGAGAGCAATAGTTACAAGAACAAGAGGGGAGGTTCTTCCACCTCTACACCTCAAAAGCTGGAGGGAGGAATCTTACAGCTGACACAACGGAGCTCACAAACTGCCACATAATAGACTGCACCTGATCATTTATCTCATCTAACAGCTGATTATTGCTGACTTTAAACTTTTAGCTCTTACACAACCACTCCCCCTCCGTCAACACACACAAAACAAAGAAGTCCACCCAAATAACTGACCATTTTGAGGTGCAACAACCCTATACCTCTCAACAAAAGCATATTGAGCCAGTTGTGACTCTCAGAATTACTTCATCACTCATCCGACTAACATTCACAGAGGCACAATCACTATGAACTCAATCAAATCCACACCTTTACCACAACAAAATCATGGAAACAAAGACAAAACCCCAAATTCTATGTCTGCTTCATATAGATCAAACATAGTAACATCTCAACAGCCCTGAGATTGGGCACAAACATTTTAGAAGAAATCTCCACAAAAACTATAAGGTCTCCCATAGGTAGACCCTGGAAATATCACTTGTAAACATAGGCCCCAAAAGCTACAGTTAAGTTGAATCCGAGTGAATCTTGTCTCTGACAAAGGTACTACTCAGAATTCTCAAGGACACACCACTTTGGCTGACTCTGGTCTCTAGTTCACCTTTCCTCTAATCCAAACAACTCCCTTCTGGTTGCGCTGTCTTCCCCTCTATAAACTTGGAAAAACATGCAGGTATTCTAGCCTGCAATCCTCACAATAAATTGGAGAAGTCACACTTTACTACAGTTGCTTCACTGGTGGTCTCTAAAACCCACCCCTCTTACACCCTTGTCTTGAAAATGCAGCTGCACACTAAATAAAAATAGGTGTATGGTGCACTAAATAAAAATAGAAGGTGTCACCATACACCTTCTATTTTTATTTAGTGCAGCTACATTTTTTACCATTGGCTACCACGCATTGTTTTCCACCCTGAGTTCTCTTCAAGCCACTTTATGTACATTTCTTCTCCATATATCCTATGTTTAGGGATGAGCATAGGTTTTCCCCCACATATAGCCCTCCCCCCTGGATGAAACACGTTTATGTGTTTCATTACATTCTTTCTCCTCCAAACTCTTCTCACTCATAAACCATATCATACATCTCTATTTAGAGCATCAACAATAGTATCCAGGATATCATCACCCTCCTGGATCAAAGGGGAACAACATCATCATCTTCTAAAGCCTTCTAGGTCCAATCACCCACCTGCTTGGATAAAAAATGTGCACATAGTTTTCAAACAACCTCCTGGATCAAAGGGGAACAACATCATCATCTTCTAAAGCCTTCTAGGTCCAATCACCCACCTGCTTGGATCAAAAATGTGCACATAGTTTTCAAACAACCTTTGAATCCCGCCCTTATCATCCAGTTACATCCCGCCCTTATCATCCAGTTGCATCATACTAAGCAAGCTTAGTATTCACTCCCCTCTCTTCCCCTCCATCATTTTTAGGTCTGTCATTTTCATTCCATTTAGATAACCTTCCATCCCTCCATACTTTCACAAAATCTTCTTTCCAGTCCACCAACACATCCTCTCTATCATTAAAAAAACATCCCAACAACACCCAGCATAGCGTTTTCCAAACAGCCCAACTCAAAAACTAGTTGTAACTCCAGGTCAATATCCATAGCCTCTTCACACCACGGTTTGTTCACAACATTGAAAAATTCATCATTTCCAACACATGCCTCAGTATCCATATAGGAACCCACATGTTTAGCATCATCTAGATTCATAGAACCTTCAAACAAAGCAAAGATACCCTCCTAGACTTTTTACATCATCACTTGACAAGTGTGAAGCTCAACTAACACCAAATAGACCATGTACCCTTTCTCTTAGATTCTGATTCAAAATCTGATCCCTAAACATCAGTTTATCATGTACAGGAGATTCATCTCCACAAACTCATCCAAAACCACACATATGTCACCACAAAACATCAATACACCAAATAAAGCTCAAACACTCATATTTACCTATATAGTAGTGTCCCAAAGACTCATATTTTCTCATATAGTAGTGTCCCAACAAATAAAGCTCAAACATTCCTATTTCCTCATATAGTAGTGTCCCAACAACCTTGGGACTTGGGCACACATGTATATAGGAAGAAAACACAAAGATCCTCCTTAAGGATACCACAACAACACAATTCTAAACTTTTTATCCTCTATCACATAGGACAGGCCTCCATCACACCAACACAACACTCTCTTGGCCAGAAGAGCAATTATAGTTGAAGATGAATTGAATCGGATCAAGTCTCTAACAAAGGTACTCTCCCTCCACTTTGATTTGATCTCAAATATCTAATGCTACACTCTCCTTGACTCTAAATTGGGAAAAATGGTGCGAGTACTCCAGCTTGCAAATGAAGCAATTTGCAGGAACCACTTAACTATGGTAAATCTATGGCTCTCCTCTCTCTCTAGTGATAACACAAACCACCTTTGACTGGAGAGTCCACTAAAATATTCACAATTCTCACCCCTTATCCCCATCACCACCTTCTCGTTTTCCAGAAGATTATGCCATCTGAGTTCCCTATGTTGCCCATATACTTTCTATCTTCATTCGCGCACATGCACCTTATCCATTCTCTCACCACGCATTCTTTTTGGTAGTATGGATCCATCACACGCCATCATTTATACATACCATCTATCTATGTATCATGTTTTGGGTGGGTTTGGATTTCTCCACATATATAGCCCACCCCCTAGGTCAAACACTTTCAAGTGTTTGATATCACTCTTAAGACTCCAAAATCTTCTCTTCTACAAACCACTATATAACTTTACATACAGCGACAAACACCATCTTGCATTTCATCATCCCCTTGGATCAAAGGGATATAAAACTCTCCTCCAACGCCCACCGGCTGCACTGAGCCATCTTCCAGGATCAAAAACTGCACTTCATCCTTGGGCACTATTAGAGTCCTTCCCTACTCAATTGGCCGCATTTCTTCTGTATGCTCATTATCCATTCCCATCTTTGACTCTCCATGTTTATTAGTTTTGAGTTCTTCATTCAACTCAGAACACTTCTCAACTCCTTGTACCTTCATCATGCCTTCACACACATTTCTATCCTCTAATACATCTTCACCTTCATAAAAAAATGTCCTTGAAATAACTTGAACATTATTCTCCAAACAACCCAAATAGAAGACTTGCTACGTCATCTGTTCAGTATTCTCATCTCACAAATCTCCCTTATCCTCATCATTGTCCATGCCATTATCCACACACTCATGCTCACATGTCAGCTCAACTATGCTATCATCACCCCATCACCTATGTTATCGTAAAAAGGAAACTCCGCCAGACCCTCTGCCTCACACTCAACCATATGATTAAAAAAATCTCCAAACTCCACACTTGCATATTTTGATGTTGCAAACTCCACCTTAGGTTTTTGTGGTATATCCAGTGTACTAGGGATCCCATGTCCCTCCATGGTAGACTCACCAACAACTGATCACCCTTCCATTCCTTCGTCGGCATCTGCTATCTCCATCTCTCGTTCCATAGACATACCACCAAGTTTTTTCATAACTTCACAAACACGTAGATCCATTGTCTTTGTATCCTTAGATACATCTCTCACACATGTATCTACAACCTTCACACTATCCCTACTAGCAGGACACACATCAAACTCATCAATTGTGAGACCACTCTAACTAGCCTATTGGGTGGCATACACATACCAGTCCTCTGTCTTGCCTTCTTTCCTCACATCCTCTTCAAAGGGTAGTGGGTCCTTTATCTCTACCTTCTCCTTGATCTTTCCTATCATCCCTCCAACAAACCTATCTTTTTTCATAAAAACTGGAGAAACTTGGTTCCATCCCAAGGTCTTCAACATCATCCTCCAAGAGGCTTCAAACTTGTCAACAAAGTTTGGAACCTCTTTATCCTCTTCTTGTTTCAACTTAGTCAACTTCCTCCACATGTCCTCTAGGGTACCCACCTTCCCATACCTTCTCATCTCAGGGCCTCTCTCAAGCTATCCTAGATTGCTCTCTCAGCATCTGAGGCATCATACTCAAATCACTCCAAGGCTGCATCCTCTAGCAACAAACTAACCAACCTTAGCTTGTAGACATCATCATCTTTGTTACTTTTCAAAGCATCCAACTCAACACTCCTCCAAAACACAGTAACATCTTGTCCCTTCTCACCTTTGAACACATCATATCCCAAATAAGCCATTGGCGTTGAGTTGATCACTGAATGAACTCCAACCTGCTGGACCAAATCCCTTAACAAGAGCTCTCTAATCCTTAGTGGTAGCACCAAAACAATGTGTAGTCTCTGGATGATGGCCTCTATACACCACCATCAAGCACACAAAAAAGCGAGTCATGAAAAATGTTCATGAGTCGCGAGTAGTTGTTTGCAATAGGCTATCATATGATTTTTTCCTAGTCCTAAATATTGATCAATTTTACAATCTTTTGGATACATTAAAGATAATTATTTTTATAACTTTTGTAAAATAAGAATAGTTTCTAACTTCTTTTAAAAAATGTACATATTGCTAATTTAAAGGTGAATGTTTTCTTCACTTTTTGTGTCAAATAACAAAATCAAAAAAATAATGTCAATCACAAGATCTAATATTCTTTAAAACTACTAATAATTCATACATGTCTATGTAATGTATAATACATTCTTTACTTAAAATTACAAAAATGTGTTTTTTCTTCTACAAGAATTTAACTAACTTCATCCCAATCATTGCACTTCATAATCATTGAATTAGAGCATATATTTGATGTTACGATGAGAAGGTATATAGAGTCCATGGCCACAGAAAAGGCTTATTGAAAGAAACGATTTCTCAAGATTCAGATAGAAAACCAACGATCCAAACGGTCAAATTTTAGATGGTAGTGAATACTATGATTTATTACTTTACTTTATTCTGATCTAATAGTTTGATTTAGAGTTATAGTCTGCAAAAACATAATTTTTAGTTTATAACAGTTATATTTTGAACCATGAAAATGATAACAGTTGTCGTTTTGAAAATTTGATGGAAATTTGGATTCTAGAATCCACTTTGTTGACAAAGTGGACTCTAGAATCCAAAAGACTGACGTTTCTATCATGATAGTGAAATTTTCATCCGAAAAAGAGAAATTTTGGTCCGTAATGAAGAGAAATTTAACTTTTATTGGATGAAAAAATTAGTCCGTCGTCAATAGTAAAAATTTCTATCTATGGAAAAAAAGCTATTGACGAGAAAAAAAGTTCCGTCGACAAAAATATCAATTCATCGACATAAATTTGGATTCTAGAATCCAAATTATCGTGGATGGATTTTTTTTCGTCTCGACGGAAAAAATTTGCATCAATAAAATTTGTATTTTAGAATCCAAATTCTCATTGACGAAAATTTTTTCCATCGATGAAAAAATTTCCGTCGATGAGAAATTTTCGTCAACGAGAATTTGGATTCCCTTGATGGAATTTTTTTCATTGACAATATTTTGACGAACTTTTTTTCATCCACAAAATTTTTGAGGCATTTTTTTTTTGTCAACGAAATTTTATCTGCCTAGGGAATTTTCGATGAAAATTTCAATCCATCGACAGAAATTCGGATTCCAAAAGTGGATTTTGGAATTCAAATTCTGATCAATGGAAATTTTTTCCGTCGACGGAAAAAAAGTCGTCCACGAAAATGTTTTCTACTATTGGACGAATTTTTTCGTCTAATATAAAAGTATAATTATTATGGGCCAAAATTTCTCTTTTTTTGGATGAAAATTTCACTATCACTAGAAACGTCAGTCTATCATGGAATTTTGGATTCCAGAATCTAGTTTGTCAATAAAGTGGATAGAATCCAAGTTTTCAATAATCTTTTAAAACGACAACTATTATCATTTTCATGGCTCAAAATATAATTTTTATAAACTAAAAATTATGTTTTTGCAAAGAGTAACTCAAAATCAAACTATTAGATCAAAATAAAGTAAAGTGATAAATTGTAGTACTCACTATACCGTCTAAAATTTGATCGTTTGGATCGTTGGATTTCTATCTAAATCTAGAGACTTCTTTGCTTTCAATAAATCTCTTCTATGGCCATGGACTCCATATATCTACTTATCTTAATATCAAAATATGCTTAAATTCAACCATTGGATCAACTTTGTATACAAAGAAAACTTATTTTCTTAGATAATGCACTAGTCCCATGTAAGAGAGTTTCATCAAATTATATTGGGTCTAAAAGTAACATCAATTTTACGACCTATCACTTTGTAGATAACACACTATATACAACACGTAATCTAGAAACGCATATTGGTACAAAACTTATCCATGCTAAAGAGAAAATATGATCTAGAGATGCTTAAACAAAGAAAAAAAGGAAAAAACAATGTAATTCGTCGACGTGTGGACATGCTTAATTTGTTTGATATAGAAATTCTTGCGTATGGATTTAAGTTAAAAAAAATATGGACACTTGCACCAAAAAATGATTGATATTTTTAAGCAAAATGTCCAATGACTCTTTTAGTTGACTGGAAGAGTTTCTTCTCCTTTGTAATTCTTTTTTTAAATTTGACATTTTTAGGTTTCGAGTAAAATGTAAGTAATGTTTTATGCATTTTTTTCCACAAAAGCATGAAAGTATGTCTTTTGTCTCCATAAATTTAAAAAAAGGTACATTTTTTGTTCTTTTTCCAAAAATGGAGTTGAGTGAACGTTTGCACGATTTTGTGAACATTTTTCATGACTCGCTATTACAAACAAGAAAAGATTAGGGATTAGAACTAGGGGATGCAAGAATCCTAGCTCTAAGGGCACCTTACTGCTGCAGACTTGCTCTTGTCACTTTGCAGACCTTCTCTTGTCACCTTAGCTCCCCCCAACTCACTTGACAATTCAAACCCTCCCAACCTCCTTATTTGATCCAATCAGTAGCTCCAACTGTCCTCCCATGTTATCTCTCACCTGCGATAGTACTAATCATAAACCTTAGAGCCTCTCCTAACCATAGTTTTAACCACCAGTTGACCAAACATGTCTCCAGTCTATTTCTACCTCTGAAAAGCCTTCTCTAGTTGGGAGGTAGAAAACAGTCCTCCAGGCCTCCAAGATGTTCTCTAATTGTCAGCTGACCCTATATTCACAATCTTAGTGGCCACTTGCTTCCTCTGTCGACCCTCTTCTAACTAAACCCAATAGAATTCTACCTCCAAAAACTGACGTAGAACCTTTTACAGAAACACAAATTTCTCCCACGTGGTCCTCAGGCACCTCCACACCAATCAAGAAATCGCATTAGAGGATCCTAGATGACTATTTCTAGCTCGTAGCTTCCTTCGAACTGTCTGCCCTCTCAAGGATAACAAAGATTACTCATCTGATGCAGTTGCTGACACCTCTAGACGCTCAAGCTTCTTAAAACAAACATAGATCTAACCTTATGAACACTTAGTTGACAACAACGGATAGGTCATAGCTACCATAGGACAGACTATGTGTGATCATTCATCTCATTGCTGACTTTAAACTGTCATCTCTCACCCACAACCACTCCCCCTTAGTCCAGACACTCCAAACAACTGACCATTCTGAGGTGTTGTTTGACACTCAAACAACCATGTACCTATCACAAAAGCATATTGAGCCAATTCTTACTCAAAATTACTTCATCAGTCATTCGACTAACGCTCACAAAGGCACAACCACTATGAGCTAAATCAAATCTACACCTTTACCCCACAGTAAGATCATGAAAACAAATACAAAATCCCAAATTCTATGTCTGCTTCATATAGATCAAACACAGTAATGTATCAATAGCCCTCAGACTGGGCAAAAACATTTCTGAAGAAATCTCCACAAAAACTCTAAGGTCTCCCACTCATAGACCTCGGAGACATCACTCCGGAGACATCACCTCGGAGACATCACTCCGGAGACATCACTCATAAACATAGACCCCAACAACTACAATCAAGTTGAATCAAAATGGATCATGTCTCTAGCAAAGGTACTACTCAGAAGTCTTGGGGACACACCATCTTGGCCGGCTTTGGTCTCTAGTTCACCTCTTCTCTGATCCAAATAGCTCCCTTCTCGTTGCGCTTTCTTGCCCTTTAAAAATTGGAATAAACCTTCAGGTATTCTAATGTGCAATCCTCATGACAACAAAAAGAAAGTCGATAAGTCACACTTTACTATAGTTGCTTCACTGGTGGTCTCTGAAGCCCACCCCTCGTACACCCTTGTCTTGAAAATCAACTCTCCTCACCTTCATAGTGCTATCCCAACCTTGATTGTTTTGGAACCTCTGGTGTTGCCCATTCCTTGTGTTGCCATACACCTTCTATTTTGATTTAGCATACCTAAGGTTTTCACCCTTGGCTACCACACATCTTTTTCCACCCTAGATTCTATTTACACCACTTTATGTACATTTCTTCTCCCTATATCCTATGTTTAGGGTGAGCTCGGGTTTTCCCTCACACCATATACTAACACCAACACCAAAAAAAAAAATTATGATATTGAATAGCCATATCATGATATTCTAATTGAATAAAAAATAGAAAGTAGAGACACACTTACATGAGGCTTGCATCCTCTTGTGTATTCCCACTCTTCTTCTGTCTCTTCATGTTCTTCGAAATTTTTCCATTTCCTCATAAATCCAATCAATAGTACAATATTTTGGAGGTGACGCAAGATCTAGAGCTCTCAAATGAATCCTCCTAAATTCTCTTCTCTCCTTATATTGATTTCTCCTCACCTCTTCATACCTGTTAAAACCCCAAGATCTCTCTAGATAATTCTTATGCATAAACATGCATAAATCAAGCATAAACTCAACCACCCAACCACCCTCGAGCCCAAGGGATGCACACATGAATCATAAATGAAATACATCATACCTCTACCTTGATGTCCCATACCATCAAGAGGTATAACACAATCCAATAGCATGTAGTTATAGTGTGAAATGGTAGGTGAGTAGATATGGACCTCTACACAAGAGACCATAGCATAAGCCTCCAAGCCTCCAAGCCCCCAAGCCCCAAGCCCCCTTGAGTGTGCCCCATGCCCCTATTATATAAGAGGGCCCTCAAGTGACTCTTGACTTTCCATTTCTCATGTGTGACCCTTGGATGCCTGACCCTAACCTTAACCCTTAAGGTTAGTCCTAACCCATGCTCCACTAGAGCTTGTTCCCATGCTCCCATGCTCATAAGCCTAATGTGGGTTAGCCTCCTAGTATATGCACACATAATGTGGGTTAGCCTCCTAGTATATACATACATAATGTGTATATAACATAGCACACATAATGTACATATAACATACTTCCCCTCTCTCAAAACATTGCACTCTTGCAATGAAAAGAAGGAGAACTGTGCTGAACAATCTCAACCAACTCCCAAGTCGAATCCTCAATTTCCCTATCTTTCCACCTAATTTTAACCTCAAGGATAAGTCAACTACAAAGTTTCCTTTCCCTGAATTCATGTACCATATTAGGTTCATGTGGAACATAGGATAAATCTTTGACTTCAACGAGTTCTTGAGGAGTAACTCTGTTATCCTCACCTCCCAGTTTCCCTTTCAATCTATTGATATGAAAGACTGGATGAACTCTAACAATTGGAGGTAGTTTTAGTTCTTACGCAACCATGCCAATCCGATGCATAACTCGAAATGGACCACAATATCTAGGAGATAAATTTGAGCATTTTTCCATTTACAAAGTCTGAAAATCTTTAGGAACATTAAAATAAACCAATGCTCCCGGTTCAAAAGACCGAGATGAGCGTCCCCTATCAGCATAAAATCGTGCCCTATCATGAGTACTCCTGATAGAATCCCGAGCTTCGGTCAGCATTTCCTGCATATCTTGCAAGAAATCCCTCGATGCATCAAGCTCGATGTGAGCTTAAGCATTATACCAAGACAAAAAAATCAAGAAATAATCCCCAGCACCCAAAGGTGTAAAAAAATACAAAGAGTTCAGTCAAAGCCTTACCTCTTATCCTTTTTAGAATCTTGTGCATGGTTGAGGGAGTTTGGAGAAGAATTCATTAACTTAGCCAAAGCAGACGAGAATCTAGCCACAAAAAGGAGACAAAAATGAGTAAATTTTAAGCCATGTAATGCCTATGCTTAATGCTTAATGAAAAGTGTTAAATGCTTAATGCATTATGCTTTACGAATGCATTAAGCATTAAGCTTATGAGTGCATTATTGCATTAAGCTTTTGAGTGCATTATTGCATAAAGCTTATTATTAATACATTATTACATAAATCTTTATGCATTAAATATTAATGCATTAATCTTATGCAATAATTCATTATGCATTAAGCTTATGCAATAATTGTGATCCCTCACATATATTATCTTATGGGATAATTTGGGCTCAAGATTGTTGCTTTGCTTACATCACTTAGCATGTTGACCTCAACATTCATAGACAATCTTATTTTCTAAATTCACTAGAAGTTATAGTGGCATTCTTTAGATAAACTTCTTTTATCTATAGCCTGCATGTTTTGATGAGGGAATCTCATCCACATTTTCACTTGTTGAAATCTCTTTCTTTAGAGTTCAAACAACTTTGTCTTGTTGTGTTCGGATAAGGAAATTTGGATTCTTCCTTTGTTGGCATTTCTTTCTCTAGTTTCGTACTTTAGGTGATTTATATAGTCAACCTGATTGTTTATGGATGGACATATGTGACTCATCGAGACGCTGATGACTCTCTATGTTGATATGGGTAACTCGAGACGTTGATTATTCCATATGCAGATGTGGGTATATTGGGGCGCCGATGAATCCCTGGTTTCTACTGTTATAATGCCATGTTTTCCTACTTTATTCCGAATGGTTTACAACGAGGAAGTTACTTTGAATGTGAATTTCTCTGATCATCCGTAGTCTGATGGGCAAACAGAGCGTATGAATCAGATTATAGTGTATATGCTTTGTGCATATGTCTCTAGAAAATCACCATATTGGAAAAAATATATCCCAATGATGGAATTTGCCTATAACAGTTTTAAATATATGGCTATTAGTTTTAGTCCGTGCATACTTATGTATGGGTATCAACCCAGGGTACCTATTGATGTTGGTCTTAAGAAATGTGTTATGCATAATGCATTCATGATTTAAGCCTATGCATTAATTCTTAATGCATAAGCATAATGCAGATTGCATTGCTCATAATGCATAACGCATATTGCTGCATAATGTTGAATGTTTAATACATGTGGATGAGTCCATCAGTCTTATACTAGGAACTCATGAACTACCAAAACGAACACTAGGGTTGGGGGAAAGGGAGGTGGATCCTCTCAAGGAAGTATACCCGCCAAGGATAAGTCAAGTGGCTGGACATGCAAGACCTATGCTCTACACTATCTACCATGCTCTTTGACCACCACCTAGCACCACACTATCCCTATAGGCCTCTCACTCACACCATACCCACACTGACCATTCACTCACCTCACTCACATAAATAGATAGACCAAACACCACAAGAGTGTAACATTGTATACAAAAATGCCGAAAAGAATGATACAAGAGAGACTGTGCTCCAAGAGAGAATGTGCTACACTAGAGAATCTGGTACACCATGGAGAGAATGCTCCCTTAACTCATCCTTGGGTATACTCCTCCTTGACGTTCCAACCCCTCATCGTGTTGTGTAGAGGGAAGATCTTCCACCAACAAAAGGGAGATGGTTCTCAAAGAGGATCTCGCATTTCCTTAGGAAAGGGAGAGGGGTGTTGCCTCCATGAGTACACTCGGAGTTGGCCATGCATGTCATAAGTTGCACTAGTAGTCAAAGAACCCGATGGGTCAGAGATGTTGGAGGGTACCAGCGGGTGATGGCAGTCAGAGATATCAGAGGGCACCGACGGTGATGGCAGTCAGAGAGCGGTCAGAGAGGTGATAGTGGGTCAGAGAGCGGTCAGAGGTGATAGTGGGAGGCTCTTGGTGGAGTGTGGAGGACCAGGCTTTGTGTCCACAGGTCCATGTCCACAGGGCGACCACTACTACTCAATTCACCACCCTAGTGAATCTCGCAAAAAAATAGGTTTTTCTCTGGCAAAACATCTGGCAAGCGGGCTCCCAAGCATACCTCATACAATCATGTTTCTAGGCAAACCTTTTGGAGAGATATACAAATAATAAAACATTTCAACTAAGCTCTTGGGCAACTTCATCTAGCAAGCTAGCTATGGAAAAAATGACTTAAGTGAGAGATCTTGGGCACTTCATCAAGCAAGCAATTTTTGTGTATTACCTATCTCTATTACCACTGGAGTTTCCTACATCCAACAAGCTATCTCACTACCTCTCTTAGCATTGTCATCCCCCGTGGGACAAAGCATCAAGCAAGAAGGTTACTCTTACACCAAGCACAAAACCAATCTAAATAATCACTTCTTCTAGGAAAAACTTCCAGCACAAAGTCCAGGCATACAAAGATATAAAATGAAACATGGCCATGGCCAGTACATGCCCGTAGACAAACAGAGAAAATAAAAATACAGAAGACCGAATCAACCATCCTCAGTGGTTTGGGACAAGGCCTCAGTCCCAAGCCCTGCAAGACCAATGGTGGATGTGGGATGTGGGCGGCCAACAGAATGACTCCGCACTCAATGAGATGTTGGAACTCTGCAAGGTCATCCTATGTAGGGATGAAGCTTGCTGGAACTCCAAAAGGTCATTCTCTACGAATGAAGCCTACTAGCGGAGATTAGATAAATCAATCTCATGCTATTGATGGATCTCTCTAAGAGTGTGCACATGCACGTTCTACAAGGTGGGAAGCTTTGTCACGCTCCAGATGGAGCGCCTACATCTTGGACTCATGTTGCTACTAGGTCTCTACCACCAAACGGGTACGCTACTGCTCCCGAATAGCTTCCATGGCATCCTCATCGAGGATGCGAGATAAATATAGCCCAAACAACTCCTTGTGAAGCTCTTGGAGCTCGCCGCCCCTGCTGTGTGATGGTATCCTATAACTGCTGAAGGGCCTCCTCTGCATCCTCTACCCGGGCTGTAGCCTCTTGAGCATCCCTCTCTAATAGATAGATCAACCAACACAAGTGTCGGTTGGCATGCTGGTGGATGAGACCCATGGTAGTGATTTGTCTCGGGATGCCTCCAGCAGCGTGATAGTGGCCATGAGACATCACTCTGAAGGGAGCCTCACCAGGTCGAAGGGAGTGGTTGGAAATGTCTGAGGGAGTCTCGTAAAAAGACCAACATGGGGGGTGGTGGAGAAGATGGTGGAGGTGATGCTCGGCTGAATAGGCATTGTTGCCAAGAGAGAAGGTGGCAAAGGGGATGATGAGTGTGGTGGAGACTAGAGTAAGTAAGTCACGTCTGTGTCTATGGAAGAGTGGGGAGAAGTCGAAGACGAGGTGGTGATGTAGAGAGTAGGCTCTGAAAAAATGGGTGAGACGGGGAAAACTGAGGGATGGACGGCTACGCCAGAGTAATCTATGCCCGAAGAGATTCCATGATTGCTTTAGAAGGTGAGGAAAATGGGGTGGCAAGGATGGCTATGGTGATGATGGGGGGGTGACCAAGGAAATGTGGTGTGATGTTGGTCCCTGGAAAGAAGGGATCCAGGGAAGGATAATGGGAGGTGAAGATGCCATGGAGGTAGTCGATGGCAAAACTGTCGATGATGCGGGTGGTAGTGGTGTGGATGTTGATGTGGGAGATGGCTGAGAAATGACTGTCACTAGAGAGGTAAGGCAATACGAATCTAATGGTGATGGAGAGGCTATTGGTGATGGAGGTTGTACCCCTAAGAAATCGGGTATAGTGGCAGGTGGGTGCTAGATGGTCGATTGGTGAGGGTAGTGGTGGCATGGGTGTCGATGGGAGGGGTGTCAATGAACGAGGGCGATGATGGTAGCTCCCTAAGGACTTGGGCCTGGTTGCGAGGTCAGGAGGGGGAACCAGGGTCCTCGGCTAGGGATGGAACTTAGGATGAGCCAACAAGTGAGTGTAAAAATACCATGCAATGTGTGCGAAGAGTGCACAATAAAAACATAAGGCTAGTTTGCATGTAGAAGTGAGACGAGCGATTGTTGCAGAGTGGAGGACACAATGGATATGAGTACATCCTAGTAAAAGGGAGGAGTGGTGTGTGCAAAGAGAGGAATGCATCAAAAATGGGAACTCAAAGTACTACTGGTGGCTAGGTATGAGAGGCAAGTCAGGTGAGAAGAATGCAAATGAATGCATGTGGGGGGTGAAGCGAGTCGGCAGACACCAAGGTGGTGGCATCCTGGGAGATGATGGGGGATGCAGGGTCATGAGCGTATTTCTTCTAAGGAATCATGCCAGAGACTGACCCCCAGAGGTTAAGAAGCAAGTCATCCTCTGAGAATCTTGGAATACCCCATCCGAGGCTTGGGAATGGTGGGAAAATGAAAGATCTTAGCTATGTAGGTGGCGGTGAGGGTGGGGATATGCTTGCTGGGGAGGTTCACCAGGAAGGAGCAACATAAGTCCTCGGTTGAAGTCTAAGGAATCAAAATGAACCAACCCTACTAGGGAAATCTTGGCTATTAATAAAACTTGAGATACAAAGGAACCTAGAGGACCCAAAGGGTGGTAGGGAAATGATACCTCAGCTAGTGGCAAAGCCGATGATGAGGTGGTGGCAGTGGCGACCGCGGTGGCTGTCAAGAAGAAGCGGTGCGAGACATGATTGCGATGGAGAGACAGAGGCCACAACAAAGGTGGGCATGAGCGGGATCCGATAAGTCAAGGCGATAGTCGGTGGTGGACCGGAGAGGAGTAACACTCCCCGAGTGGACCCAGAGCTTGTTGCCAAAGTGGTGGTGTGCGATTGAACATGGCACTCCTCGATGGTGGCGGGAGGGGACGAACGACAAACGGACCAAGGGTGGGGTGAGAAAGTAAGAGACAGAGGGAAAAAGGGGGTTGTCATGAGCAAAAGAGAGGGGTGGACTTGTGAGAGAGATAGAGAGATAGGGAGATGAGGGGGTTGGATTGTGAGAGATAGTGAGATGGGGGGGGGTTGTATTATGAGAGATAGGGAGATGAGGGGGTTGTATTATGAGAGATAGGGAGATGAGGGGGTTGGATTGTGAGAGATAGGGAGATGAGGGGGTTGGATTGTGAGAGATAGTGAGATGGGGGGTTGGTGAGAGAGGGAGAGGGGAGAGGGGAGAGGGGAGAGGGGGATACGAGAAGGAGAGAGAAAAAGGGGGAGAGTGGGGTCGGTGGGATAGAGAGAAAAACTTTAAAAAAGGGGGGAGAGAAGGGTGTGAGAGAGAAGTTTTTTTTGGGTGGTGGAGATAGAGGGGTGGTGGAAGAGAAGGGGGATGCGGGTAGGAGAGAGAAAAAGGGGGAGAGGGGGGGTCGGTGGGATTGAGAGAGAGAAAATAAGGGGGCAGAGAAGGGGGTAAGAGATGTTTTTTTTTGGCAAGGGTTGAGGTGGGAGAGGTGGTGGAGATAGGCGGGTCAGCAAAGGAGAGATAGGGAGCAGAGGGGGTGGCGAAGGAGAGGGAGAGAGGGGGGTGTTGGGTGCACAAGGGAAAGGGGTGGTGAAGGAGAGAGAGAGAGGGGGGTGGCAAAGGAGAGGGAGAGAGGGAGGTGTTGGGTGCGCAAGGGAGAGAAGATGGAGAGAGGGGCGATGAGGTCGGAGATAGTGGTGGGTGCCCAGGGGAGAGGGGGGTCAATGAGGGGGTGTGCAAGGGAGAGGGGGTGGTGAAGCAGAGGGAGAGGGGGTGGCAGAGGAGAGGGTGCACAGGAGAGTGGGGGAAGAGGAGGTGGCAAAGGAGAGGGGGAGAGAGAGATCAGTGTGGGGAATTATGCAAGGGGGGCCGGATGAGATGGAGAGTGTGGATTGTGGGGAGTTTACCGTGAGAGAGAGGGGTGTGCGAGTTAGGGGGGCTAGCTGGGTGCATGAAAGAGAGAGAGGGAGTGAGGGTTGGCTACGCACGGGGGTTGCACACGAGAGAGAAGAACAAAGAGGTGACAGCAGTGAGCGATGAGGGGGGGAGTGTAAGAGATAAAGGGGGTGTGGTGGGGAGTGAAAGAGAGGGGGTGCGTTTGGTGAGGTAGATTGTCGGTGGATGGGGGGTGTGTGGTCAGCTCCTGTAACTTCCCAGCATCTGCTGGGTCTGCATTTTCAACCTTTTGCAACTCAGATTGTGCATCTTCCAACTGTCTTTTCAAACTACTAACCAGGAGCTGTGCCCCTTCATCTCGATGCATATCCGCTTTGTACTTCTCAACTTTTCTCGTAGCTTCGTTGAGCTCTGACAGGGCATGAGCATATTTCTTTTCAAGCACCTCAATTATTCCGTCCAACACAGCAATTGCCTCTGAGTCCACATGCATATTTTGTATTGTCTCCGATTGCTCAAGAGGCTTCACCTGTTCAAACCTAGAGGTATGCGGTGCAGAGGAAGCATGGAAAATAGACCATCGGTGCTTCTTTGCTTGTAGCTTCTTTGCATCCATAGCCGCTATCATGCTCTTAGAAAATAAAGCCCAATTGACTGGCCCTTTTGTACACTCATGCAGAAAACCTCTTACAAATGCCTTGGTCACCTCCATCCCATAGTTGCTGGGAGGTTCCTGATATACCGAAGTAAAAAGGGTGTAGAACCTAGGCCACAACTCTAGCTTCAAAGTCCTGCATTTTACTTTACTGCCCCTTCTTGGCACCTCATCAAAACATGATAGCCAATCTGCATCTGTAAAATTAGCCTCACCCAATGTTCGCGCATCCACTCCAGAATCTGAACGACCGTAGACTTCATGTGCTTGGGCTTTGGTCATATAGAAAACTAACTTTCTTTCAAACTGGACATATGGAGGGTACCAACGCGGTTTTCCCTGCAACATTCCATAGCACAACTAGAATCAGTCCAACACATTTTGCTAACATATTTTCATGTATGACCTGCTTGCTTTGGACATGCACCTTCCATATATATGCATGAGGCAACAAGTATGCTTATGTTAACAATGCTTGTGCACATGTATAGAAAGTGTGGGAGTATCAAAGGTGTAGAAAATGTATTCTTCAACATGCAATATGCAATGTAGTGTTACTAGCACTATTGCCCACAACTTGAATTTTTCTAGGGATGTTTTGGTATGCAACACACTTATTGCAATACACAACAAGTGAGGAGTCATCATTGAAGCAAAAAAATTGTTTTGTAAGGTATTCAATAGGGACATTGTTTCATGGATGACATTGTGAGCACATTGCTCACTCCATTACCCCCTGGAACAGCATGGTAATACCCTAGCATGCATGTGCAACACACCTCTAGAAAAATTCACACAAGCCAGGCACCTAAACAAAAATTGGCTGCACAACAACATGTGTAAAGATGCTCACCTCTGTGCTTGGAGTGGCATCTGAGCCTAGCTGCATGTTGAACTTCTTGCTTGGTGTAGTAGGTGATTTGGGTGAAAGAGGATAATGCCCCTTTCTTATAGCTCCTTTGGCCTTTGATGCAGCTGAGGAAGGAGAGGAGGAAGCTAGCACCCTGCGAGATTTCCTGGCTGGGGATGGCTCTGGAGAAGATTCAAAGCCTGAGGAAGCAGGAGAAGAAGTGGGAGAGGAAGTTCTACCTGCAGCATTTCCTCTGTGTGTCCTGCTGTCTGACCTGCCTCTCGGCTGCTTTGTTGTTGCTCTCAAGCTTCTAGCATTTCCACGCTGGCATGCTTCCCTCCCAGATGAGGGCCCCTGCTACTGCTGCTGCAACCGACGGGCACTCCTCATGATGGTTGCGAGACATGCAAAGGTAGTGCCCCCACTCCTTTGAATAAAGGTTTCCCTAGAATGCCGATGGTAAGGCAAAGAGGAGGCTTTACCTTAAGAGTAGACCTTATCAGCTCATTGCCCGACAGTTGTACAAGATAGGCATGGATGAAGTGTTGAGGAGATGTTGCAACCCTCATGAGGTTCCCCTCATCATGGAGGATGCTCATTCCAGACCAAATGGAGGTCACTTGCCTAGCCATGTCACTGCTTAGAAGATCATATAGTCTGGTCTATGGTGGCCCTCCCTATTCTCTGATTGCAAAACGTGTATGCAATAATGTGACATATGTTGAAGGTCTGGACCCAGACCAAATAGTAGGCACTACTTGCCTCTCCATGCTTCCCCACCTTGGGGCCCTTCGAGAAGTGGGGCATTGATTTTGTGGGACCCATCATCCCAAAGTTCCACCCCAGTGGTGGGTGTAAGTATATTTTTGTGGTGGCCACACTGACTATGTGCCTAAATGGGCCGAGGCCAAAGCCACTTGGAACAACATTGCTCTCATAGTGACCAAGTTCTTGTGTATGAGAGTATCTTCACTAGATTTTGGTGTCCCATAGAAATCATCAGTGATAGAGGGAAATAGTTTATGAACAAAGTCATAGATACCTTGTTGGAACGTTATCAAATCTTCCACTAGAGGTCCTGTGCTTACTACCCCAAGGCTAATGAACAAGTGGAGAGCACCAACAAGATGTTGTGCAAATCCCTATACGGGTAGCCAACAAAGTCTCCTCTTGAAATGGGATCAAGCCTTCTTGGTTGCGGGCATATCACACAGGTTACAAGGGAACCACGTCGCACACTTCATTCCAACTCACTTTTGGGATAGAGTCCATATTACCTTTTAAATTTAATGCAGGATCATCTAGAGTGGGGTATCCTACGGTCCCCACTTATCACCCCACATAATCCGCTCACTAGGAGCACCTCAAAGTCTTGGAAGAGACCCACCAACTCACTCAGAGGTCGAGCAACTTTGGCACAAAGCGTGGCACGATTGACACTTGAGACTTCCCCAAATTTTTGACGGTGATTTGGCATTGGTCTACAATTCTAAATATTTAAAACATGCTTGGAAGTTGGTGTATGCTTGGTAGGGTCCCTTCAAGGTCATGGAGATCTTAACCATGGGTGCGGTGCAATTAGAAACTCTCCAAGGCACCTTTCTCCCATTGGTGAATGGATCAAGAGTGAAGAAGTATTGGCCTCCTCCGATGTGACAGGCTACCAACAGGTCGTGATGTGGTTGTACATTTTTTTTATTTTTTTTTAAAATTTATTCTTTATAACTTTATTGATTTTCTTAATATTTTTTTTCTCTTTTCTTCCTTGAGGAAGGTAGTTGCCTTCCATCTCCGACCACCCTACCCTCTCACCTTTCACTTCTCTCCTCGTACCTCCTCACCTTTCACTTCTCTCCTCATGGAGATCTTAACCATGGGTGCGGTGCAACTAGAAACTCTCCAAGGCGCCTTTCTCCCATTGGTGAACGGATCAAGAGAGTGAAGAATTATTGGCCTCCTTCCATGTGACAGGCTGCCAATAGGTCGTGATGTGGTTGTACATATTTTTATTTTTATTTTTTTGAAAAATCTTCTTTATCATTTTATTGATTTTCTTAATATTTTTCTTTTTTCTCTTTTCTCTCTTGAGTAAGGTAGTAGCCTTCCATCTCCGACCACCCTACCCCCTCACCTTCACTTCTTGCCTTGTACCTCCTCATCGATCGACCCCCCTTGCTCTCACCCCCCATGCCACCCCTCTCACCGACCAATGTTGTGAGTTGAAAAAAATTGGGGAAGCATAAGTTCCTTATACCTTTTTTAATGAGTAAGACCAACCTAAAAAATAAAAATAAAAAAATAAAAATCCCCCTTCTAGTATTTTTTCCATTACAAGCAATAAAAAAAATGAAAATGAAAACAAAGAGCCCCCTCAGAGTATTTTTTCCAAAAAAAATCACAAACAAAACAAAAAAAATCCCTCCTTTAAGTATTTTTGTCCTTTATACGTTGAAACACACACACACACACACACACAGCAACCCCCCCTCTGTCTCATCCCACTGTCAAGCCCCTCCTCTCGGGGGTCCCCCCCTTCTCTAACCCCACACCATTAATCCCCCCCCCTTCTCTACCACCTCACCATCAACCCCTCCCTTCTCTCACCCGTTAACCCCTCTCTCACTAACCCCCTTTGTCTCCCCCTCTCACCTCACTGAGAGGATGAAAGTGGACAGATTGTCGCTGACCATCCAAACTGTGGATGGAGTTGTTATGGGTACTGCTCCTGCTAGTGCGGGCTATGAAAGTCAAAGAGTTTCTAGAAAATGCAAAACAAATAGAGATGCATGTGCGTGCTCAGGTGGATTTTGTGAGAGACATGCAGGCAAGAAGGAACAAAGTGTTCCTATCCTTGCCAACACCTAAATTACCACATGCAGATCTGGGCTTATCGGATGCGCACAATATTTGTTCTGCTTGTGGATTGGTCATGTATGATGCAGATGGTCTTTGCATGTTTATACTTCCTTGTGGTCATGCTTATCATATTTATTGTTTTGCTCACCTTGCTACTACATGACTCTTGGAGCCTCATGGCTTTCAACCTAGGCCTATGGAAGGCTGTTTCCATCCTCTTGGTGGGAGGTTTTACCTCCAATACCATTACTCGAGTTGCATTAATAGTGTATGGATGTATCTCCTTGGAACTTACATATCTCTAAGATGAATGTATCTCCTTGGAACTTACATACCTAAATGGATTTGAGTCCATTTAATTAGCATGACATGTCTTACAAACTAGCACAACAATAGAATAAAGCCATGCTAGAATTTTAGTTTTCTATACCTCCCCACCACCCACATTTTGTAGATGGCCTTGTGCACTTTTGATCTCCACAGAAGCTAATGCATATGGGAGGAATTAACTTTGTAACAAAACACTGTAATCAATGTTATATAATTACAATGAGAGACCATCATGAAGCTTATATAAGTAAATTAAAACTCACTAAAAACTCTTGTGCCAATCATGCATTTTTAGACCATACAATTGAGTTGCTCCTTTCTTATTTGTTTTTGTGGATGCCCCCTCTCAATAACGCATGACACCCGTAGAGGTACGAAAAGAGGAAATTTGATTCTTAACTCTTTTCTCTTCGTTCTTTATCAAAATCCAAGGTGCTTTAGGTAAAAGTACCTTCCCATTCGCAATAGACTTACACTGGAACATGTGTTGAATGTGGGTTATAATAGAAAAATGCATCAACACCTTTTAAGGAATCATCATACCTTGCAAATCACTTTGGTAACAAGACTCTCCACATTTTGGACATTGAGTTACATCTTTATGAGCATCCTAAAATAGGACAAAATCATTGACCCCATGCATGTATACGTTCGTAATTCATATCAAAGTGCCATCAATACTCTCCTAGCAAACACCCTTGTGCTTAGCATTTTGTTGTCGGAAGGAAACATCTTCTTCATGGGCCTACAAAGGTTTTGAGAGTATTTCAAATATTATTTATAAAGGGCATGGTATGTCAAATTGTAAATTGCTAACCACAAACATGAAGGACTCACCGAAAGAGGCTTGTAACACTAGCATTACTCACCAAAAGAGGCTTGTAACACTAGCATTACTCTAACCATATATGTTTTTCAATTTTAGTAACTCCAAGGTCATATAAGAAGGATAGAGTATACACACCCATCATATAGTAAAGTGCAAGCGGCTTGTCGGAGTTAATCTTCATCAAGTGTGGCTTTGGGCCTCTCCTTTCCTTCTTTGTAAAAGAAGTCATCCATGCCTAAATATTCATCGACTTAATGTGCCATTGATGGAGGCATTTATTTTGAAAAGATGCAGGGGGGAAGAGAGCTTGAGCTCTTGCAAGCACACACACACTCACAAAACCCTAATAGAGAACACACAAGGTGAGAGGCTGAAAATCTTCTTCTTCTTCACTCAACACAACACACCATATACAAGATAAGAGTACACATATATGAAAAGGTACTCAACCAAATACATACAAGGGTTCTCTATAATGTGAACCCAACAAAGTGAGCTGGCGCTATAACTATGCCAGTCTCTAGACAGGCTGTCACACAGCCTGTCATCCCCCTGGCTGCATATCACCCATGATCTCACCAACCGTGCCAGTGGTGTAAGTGTGGGGCCTATCCCCCAGGCGGGTCATTAGTGTCCATAGATGAGCTCGATATCTCAACACTCCCCCTCGAGCTCAACTCCATCTCATGTACACCAAGCGAAGCCGTGAATCTGCAGAGCTTCTCTGTACCCAATGCTTTGGTGAAGATGTCAGCTACTTAATCCTCTGTGCTAACATAAACAAGGTCAAGATCTCTTGCCAAGACCTTCTCTCTGACGAAATGGTAGTGCACCTCTATATGCTTCGTGCGAGCATGAAAAACTGGGTTCCTGGCCAACTGTATACTGCTAATGTTGTCACAGAAAATGACAACTTGTCTATCCACTGATAGACCCAAATCTGCAAGTAGCTTTCTCAACCAAGCTACCTCACATGCTGCCATAGCAGCTCCTCTGTACTCGGCCTCTGTACTGGATAGAGCAACCGTAGGCTACTTCTTGCTGCTCCAAGTCATAGTAGCACTCCCCAAAGAAAACATGAATCCACTGGTAGATCTTCTATCTGAGATACTACCAGCCCAATCAGCATCTGTGTATCCAACCATGTACACATATCTCTGTCCCAGTCTCATAGAATAGTCCACAATGCAAAGTAGACCTCACATACCTCAATATGTGTCTCAATGCATCCAAATGTGGCTTCCAAGAAACCTGCATAAACTGACTCACCAACAACCCAATAGCATTGCTCAAATCTGGCCCTGGTGATCGTCATGTAGATCAAGCTTCCTACTATGCGCCTATACATAGTAGGATCCTCCAAAATCTCTCTTGAATCTGCACTCAACTTGCCATTCTGATCCAATGGCACTGAGATAGGCTTACAGCCTATCATACCATACTTGGACAACATGTCCAAGCCATACTATCTCTATAGTAATCCAATACCATGTGGTGACCTAATCACCTCAATGCCCAAGAAATATCTGAGCTCCCCCAAATCCTTCATCTCAAACTTCTGTCTAAGCAAGATCTTTACATCAAAGATCTCTGCATCATGGTCCCCCGTAATGATCAGGTCATCTACATAGATGACAACAAGCACAACCCCTATCACTCTGTCTCACATACAGCCACATACAGTGAGAAATCTGCATTGGCTACATGAAAGCCAATAGTGACAAGATATTTAGAAGTCTTGTCAGACCATGCTCTTGGTGCTTGTTTTAAGCCATACAAGGCTTTCTTTAACCTGCAAACATGCTCGGGCGGGCTGACTCACA
Organism: Cibotium barometz; assembly: GCF_041138505.1. Lineage (NCBI taxonomy): Eukaryota > Viridiplantae > Streptophyta > Polypodiopsida > Cyatheales > Cibotiaceae > Cibotium > Cibotium barometz. The sequence goes on along the minus strand of NC_141096.1, from coordinate 20,702,068 downwards.
TCCTCATAACCAAGTGGCTACAACATATACACCTATTCTTGCAAATCCCCATGCAAGAATGCATTCTTTACATCCATCTGATGTAAAGACCATTGCTTTGATGCAGCCACTGCTATCACAACTCTCACTATTGCCATCTTGGCAACTGGGCTGAAAGTTTCCTCATAATCAATGCCATATGTCTGCGCATATCCTTTGGCTACCAACCTAGCCTTATACCTGTTTATGCTTCCATCACTGTTATGTTTTACTTAGTACACCCACTTGCATCCAATGGCTTTCTTGCCTTCAGGTAATTGCACTAAATCCCAAGTCTCATTTCCATATAGTGCATCCATCTCCTCATCCATAGCTTTCTCCCAACACACATTTTCAACAGCCTCATCAATGAATGTGGGCTCTACAACCTGCACAACCTTTGCCATATATGCATAGTGATGTGCCACATAACCATCATATGTAAACCTCTGCACAGGGTTTTTCACTCTCCCAGATCTTCGCAGCTTTGCATTCATGGCTTCCATAGCCTTATTTACACTAGGTGTTCTCATAGCTGGGATCCCATGCTCCTCATCAAGGCTCAGCTCTGAGCCACTAGACTCTCCATCAACATGAGAATGCCCTGTAGAAATGTCAGGCATACCAAGGGGCTCAACCACTTTCTATTTGCCTTTATGTGATGTACTAATCACATTTGCAAGACTGGTATTATGATGCAGCCTGCCACTCCATGGTCTATCAACAGACCCACTAGATGAGGACTCTCCTGGTCCACTCAAAGACTGTGATTGCTGACTTGCATTCTATGCAACCACACTTCCACTCACATCAGCCCTAATAGGTTCTTTTCCAGCAGCATACCAGCTGCTCATCTCATCAAAAACAACATCCCTACTTACCTTCAACTCACGTGTAGTCGGGTTATAACACCTGTATCCCTTTTGCTCAAGGGAATATCCAATAAACACACATTTTTCAGCTTTTGGATCCAGCTTAGTTCTCAGCTCATCTGGCACATGCACATATGCAATGCATCCAAAGACTTTCAGATGAGACAAATCAGGTTTTCTGTCAGTAAACCTCTCCTCTGGAGTTACATCATGTATGGCTGCAGTTGGAGTCTTGTTCATGATGTAAACTGCTGTAGAAACAGCCTCAGCCCAAAAGCTATGCGGCATATTTTTCTCTTCCATCAATGCTCGTGCAATCTCAACAATGTGCCTATTTTTCCGCTCAGCAACTCCATTTTGCTGTGGAGTGTATCTGCATGTAAACTCTCCGAATACCATTCTTCTTCAAAAATTCAGAGAATTCATTTGAGAAGTACTCTCCCCCTCCATCTGACCTTAGGCACTTTACATATTTCCCTGTTTGCTTTTCAACCATAACTCTGAAATTCTGAAAGTGAGTGAACACCTCACCCTTCTCCTTCATGAAGTATACCCACACTTTCCTTGTGTGGTCATCAATAAATGTGACATAATACCTGTAGCCTCCTATAGACACGGTCTTCGTAGGACCCCATACATCTGAATGCACAACATCTAGTGTATTTCTGCTCACATACCTGTTACGTGGAAATACATGTTTTGTTTGCTTTTCAAATTGGCATGTTTCACATATTCTCTGCATACCTTCAACTTTAAATTTTGGCAGCCCTGTCACAATTCCTTTAGTCTGCATAGACTTCATTCTTTGCACATTCACATGTCCAATTCTTTTATGCCAAATGTCTGTGTCTGCAACAATTCCTGAACCATTTGCAAACATCGCAGCACTCACTTCAGGCATATTTACATTCAACGTAAACATTCTGCCCACTCTGTTGCCTTTTACAACCAACCTGCACTTGTCTTTAAAGTCTTCAACATAACAACCATCAGGGTTAAACCGAACCTACAAACCCTGTTGAATCATCTGGCCAACTGAAACCAGATTCTTTGTTATGTTCGGTACATGAAGTACATCTGCAAGGTACTTCACTTTGCCATCCTGCATAGACAATGGCACATCTCCAACATGGGCAATCGGATGAGCAGTGTCATCCCCTGTTTCCACAAAACCTTGTCTTTCCAAGTTTTTCATCTCCTTGAATCACTCCCCATGACTTGTCATGTGGTTCGAAGCACCTGAATCAACATACCATACATCATCTTTATGTGCTGCTTCTACATTTTCAGACATGGCATTCACGACATGCTGCATAACAAACAACCTTTCATTATCCTCATTGTTTCTGCTTGAGGATGCATAGTTGTTCTGTTGTAATTTCCCATTTTGCATGTCAGCCTCCTTCTTATAACATTCTGCCTGCACATGTCCAGGCTTACCATAATAAAAGCATCCACGTGCATCATTATACTACCTTTGCCGATTTCCACGACCTCTTTGACTCCCCCTGCCTCTGAATTGGCCTCTTCCACCTGTGTGTTGTTGTTGTTGTTGTTGTGAATTCTGGGACTGTTGTTGTTGCTGCTCTACTGGCCATAATTCTGATTACCTATTCGGCCACCTCCTTGACCGCGTCCACGGCCTCCTCTACCTCGTCCTCTTCTTGAACTTGTGTAGAAGGCATGTTGCTCTGAACTGTTTTTGTTTTGTTCCTGTTGGTCTTCACCCAAGCTCTTCTCTTCTATAATCAGCATGGACACTAAATCTGTAAAATTGGGAATGTTTTCCCGAGTCTGAATAGACATCTTGAACGCCTTGTATTGTGGCCTAAGACCACGTAGACAGACTTCCACCTTATCATCATCATCTACTGAGACACTTTAAAATCACCAAAGGGAAGATATCGGTGAAAGAAGTTTTGATTCAGCATGTGTACATGCATAAAGAACTTGTCTTGCGAGACTATCCAAATGATCTTCCGCAACACAGGCCTAATTGTATATTTTTCTATTGTGATTTTGTTCTTTATGAGGTGTATGGATTTTTAAGATAAAGCTTTCTTTCTTTGCTTATTGACATTCTTGTGCTATTTTATTTCAGATTTATACCCTTCATCGTATGAGACATGGCAAAACATCGATTGGCATCAAGAAGTACCTCATCCTCTCCATCCAAAACCATGAATAGCTTCATTGAGTTGCTCGTTTTGATGATAAATCTTCTCTCAAGTAACCATTGCCAAGTCCCATTGTCTTGATGGTAGCATTGGTAATCCACTTCTAACCCTATAGGTGATGGTTAAAAATCATTTCTTGTTTTTTTAAAAGAGAAAATTGAATTCATAAATACATATAAGCAATCAAAAACAACAAAACATTTGTAAAATCGTGTAACCAGGACAATCTTGAAAAAAATCCTTACCTAAGCTATACCCTCAAACAATGATCCTTCCCACACCCAACCCCCAACATGTCAAGCCAAACTTCTCCATTTGTTAGTGGGGTGTGGGTAGACTTCTTTCTGTTGTTTCCACTCATTTTTCTCCCTTGCATCTTGGATTCATTTCTCTAGTCCTTTCTTATGCACCCATAAGCTAGTGGAGAAACAGCCTTCTTTGCATTTACAATGTCCCTTGTCCTCCATCACAAATCTACGACTCTTATTTTGGAGGACATTCATCATCTTCCTTTGAAGCTGATCATCAAAGAACTGCTCATCAAGAGGGTTGGGGAATCTCTCATTTAGGTACATATGGACATAGTTAACGTCTTTGAGCGTATTGTTATTCCGAACTCTTAAAGAAAGACTTATAGGTGGAATTCATGAGATTTTTGAAATGCATCATGAATGCCATGCCAAACGCATCCATGAAAGCTCCACCATTACGATGTATCAAATGCGTTCCTCTGTATTTAGGCTTGTGGAGGGAGGCAAATCAACCCTCTCACTCTTACCCTTAAAACATCTCCCTAGGCAAGACCCTCCCCCACCTCTACCTTAGGACCCTCCACCATTACAATGTATCAAATGCATTCCTCTGTATTTAGGCTTGTGTATTTAGGCTTGTGGAGGGAGGCAAATCAACCCTCTCACTCTTACCCTTAAAACATCTCCCTAGGCAAGACCCTCCCCCACCTCTACCTTAGGACCCTCCCCCATCCTTCCCCACCTCTACCTTAGGACCCTCCCCCATCCTTCCCCACATCTACTACACCAAGACTGGCGTGAAACAAAATTTTTAGGGGTAAGAAGAGAAGTAGTGCAAGCAGGGGTTTGAAGAGGAGGATAGCATGTGCTAGGGGCACCAGAGGAAAGATGAGTTTGGATGTGCAATTGGTGGTTTGGTCAATAGAGTGGGTGGCATTTAGGGTAGTGATGGCATTGATCCTCCAAAATAAGCACTAACACCCTTCCTCCAAAGCTGATCATCAAAGAACCGCTCATTAAGAGGGTTGGGGAATCTCTCATTTAGGTACATATATGGACATAGTCAACTTCTTTGAGCAGAAAAACATCTCCCTAGAGGCAAGACCCTCCCCCACCTCTACCTTAGGACCCTCCCCCATCCTTCTCCACATCTACTACACCAAGACTGGTATGAAACAAAATTTTTAAGGGTAAAGAAAAGTAGTGCAAGTAGGGGTTTGAAGAGGAGTAGAGCATGTGCTAGGGACACCAGAGGAAAGAGGAGTTTGATGTGCAATTGGTGGATTGGTCAATAGAGTGGGTGGTTTTTGGGGTAGTGATGGTGTTGCTCCTCTAAAATAAGCACTAACACTAAAGCCAATAGAGTTTGATGTGTGCAATCGGTGGATTGTCAATAGAGTGCAGGCGTTTGGTGTAATGATGGCGTTTCTCCTCCAAAATAAGCACTAACACTCAGGCCATATTGGCTAGACATTTTCTAGCTAGCTTCTTTGAAGGCAATCCTTGCATTAAGAAAAGCGGTGACAAGGCTAGGTCATTGGCATATGGAATACCTGGAGGGCTTGAGGTCTCACACTACGTCCCTGCATACACAACATAGAGGAGGGTAAGGAAATGTGGCCAGAAATGAAAAATCTATGTATTGAAGCTAAAATGGTAAGAATAGATCAAACCTCATTGTCTTCATCTCCTTACCCTAGCCACATCAATGAAGTGAGAGCAAGAAACCACATCATATATTGGAAAAGAGATACTATTAGAAAACCATTGAAGCGCATAAGCTTTATACATATATGCTTAAGTTGTACGCATAAGCTTAATACATATCCATCAGCTTTATATATATCGCTTTATGCATAAGCTTTATACATATATGCTTAAGTTGTACGGATAAGCTTAATACATATCCATCAGCTTTATATATATTGCTTTATGCATAAGCTTTCTGCATATGGCTTTATGTAATACAATTTTATGTTTATGGCTTTATGCAATAAAGCTTTATATTTATGGCTTACTACATATGCATTAAGCTTATGCATAAAGTTTATACATAAGCTTTACAAGCTTATACATAAGCTTTAGTATAATGCTTTATGCATATGTATTAAGCCATAAACATTAAGCTTTACAACATAAAACCATATGTGTAGTAAAGCTTATGTATAATCTTTATACATATGCATAAGCTTAGTATGTATGCTTAAGCTTATGCATAAGTTTAATATATAAGCACTATACAAATGCATAAGCTCTCTACATGTGGCTTTATGCATAAGCCTAATATATATGTATAAGATTTCTACAATAAAGCTTTATGCATAAGCTTTATATATATGGCTTTATGCAAAACAAGTTTTATGCATATTTATTAAGCCATAAGCATTGCGTAAAGCCATATGTGTAAATATTATGCATAATCTTTATACATATGCTTAAGATTTATGCTTTATACATATGGCTATAAGCATATGTATTAAACATAAATCCTATGCTTTAAGCCATATGCATAAAGTTTTATGGCTTTATCATGCATAAATCTTTATGTAATTTAAAAATTATACACATTTAAAAAATGCTCCCAATCACCTAGGGGTGCACCATAAACAAGTAAATGAAGGGGTTATGAAAGACAAGTGCTCTTACCTTGAGGTTTAGAAGTTGTGTTTTCATTGAGAAGTTAAGGTTAAGGTTGAGTGCCAATATACAAGTATGACTTATGAAAAAAACATGTATTAGTAAACTTAATAATTATGATTTATGCATATTCATAAGCATAAAGCTTTTGCATAACCTTATTCATAAATCCATATGCATAAAACCATACGCATAGTCACAAGCATAGAAAATCCCATAACACATATGCATAGAAAATATATGAAGGTAATAAAGAGCTTAGTACTAATCACATGCACCTTCATAACAATAAAAATAATTAATTATCTTCATGTGTTGCATGCTTGTGGGAGAGATTAGAGAGATAAATATCATTATCTTTGGAGGAAAGAAGAAAGACAAGGTTGAGGGAGAGCAAGGGGTAGGAAAAGGGATATGAGAAAGAGGGAAATAAAGATTGGAGGATATGAGAGAAGAAGAGATAAGGTAAGCGAAGAGGTGAAAATTGAGTAGGAGGTGAAGATATGGAGGCGAAGTGATGAGAGGTGAAGAGATGGAGGTGAAGTGATGAGAGGTGTAAGATTATTGCCGTGTTCACCTTGGTTGGAGGAGAAGGTTGCCTTGAAAGCATTGGGAGTAAAGTTCAAATGCAACATAACATTTTTTAACTATTGGCTCTACTAGCCCAAACTTATGAACTAGCTACTATCTTGTCTATAGCTATGCAACGCAGCTATATCTCAACAGATAGCCGAGCAAGTATCCCTCGACTATCATCCCGTCATTGTTGCCCAGTTAAAACTCCATTGTGTTTTAGTGTTCTTGAGAAGCTCTAAACCATCTCGAGTGATGATAATAGAGAGTGGATACTAAATTATCATCACATCCCACACTACTGGAGATTTGAGGGTTGAGGTAGGAATGGATGGAGGCATAGGTGGAAAGGTCATATTATTGGGTTGAGATTTCACATAGATCTTTTTGATTGTTCCAAAGAAAGGAGGAGAGGACATTGTTAATGCTGCATTATGTCACTCAAAGATCTAGAGAAACATTAAAATATTTCAACCACCTTGAGTAGCCCAAAGCTTAGGCACCAACAAGGGGGGTGTTGAGAAATATGGTGCCATGCAGCACAAGAAAAGTATGGAGTGAGTGTGAGAAGGCACATCACCAAGTGAGAATTATCCCACATGTAAGAGAAAAGCTAAGTTGTACTCTCCTCATATAAAAGGAGGACATTTCAAGCAATGGAAACAAGCACAAATCTTATGTCTTTCTATGAGTATAAGTTTCAATATTGTAACTTAATTATACTTGAGTTCATTAGCACTACTTACTCATGATGAGTTCACTTAGGTACCACCCACCTTAGATTTGTCATGCTAATTGTGTTGGTAGTGTAGGATTAGCATCGTATTTGTCATTAGGAGAGCTTGATCCATTATTTTAACAAAAGTATGGGCCGTCTACCACCCACCTTAGATTTGTCATGCTAATTGTGTTGCTAGTGTAGGATTAACATCTTATTTGTCATTAGGAGAGCTTGATCCATTATTTTAACAAAAGTATGGGCCGTGTACAAATAAAATATGCTTTATGTATAGAAAATGCTGCCTCGCCCTTTTTTCTACCTTACATCTCAACCTTCTTTACAATTCCTTGTTCATAAACCCAATCCTGCATGAAAAATTACAAAGTGGCTTTGTGAACTTCAAGAATTATCTTTCACTTTTATTACAGAAAGTACCACTAGAGCCTCTCTTGTGCAGATTTGCTTACAAGTAGGGAAGAAGAAGGAACTAGGACAAAGGAAGAATTATGTGATGATTTAGAGACTCCACCAACTGCTTTCACGTTGCATTTTGATGGAGCCTTTAACCCTTCCAACAAGCAATGTGGGGCTAGGGGGAAAAGAGGTATGGGCCAAGGGTAGGGAATTTCCAAAAGATATATCAAATAATGTGGCTGAGTACAATGACTTGATTTTTGGATTAGAAGATTGCCTAAAGGAGGGGGTGAAAGAGGTACAGGTTAAAGGGTATTCTCAACTAGTCATTAGGAAAATGAAAGGAAAATACAAAGCAAGGAGTTCGAATTTGTAAGATTTATATAAAAGAGCAATGGAGTTAAAAGAATTTTTTGAGTTTTGCAAATTTGTGCATATTCAAAGGAAGGATAATCAAAAGGTAGATGAATTGGCTACTAAGGCTTTGGCTTCTTTCAAAGAAGCTACTCTTGCATTGATGAAACCAATCTGTCTTCCTGTAGTTCTTAAAATAGAGTTCTGCATAGAATCAATGACTTACCCGCGGTGCTCGAAATCGCTTGCTTTCTGAAAAATGGAGGTCCTAACGCACCCGAAACGCGTTTTCGGCCCGAAAATCTGTCCTATTCCAATAGGACTGTCCTATTTCCATAGGACAATATAGTTTCCCTATAGCTTTACTCCCATGAAGAAAGCTCCTCAATCAGAGATCGTTTGCCGGTGCCTCCCCCGTAGAGCTCTGGGACAAGGGTGTAGTTGCCAACTCAAATAGGGAAGAGTAGATGAAGCTCTTACCCTCGTACCGCTTCCTGTGCTTCTCTTGCTTGCAGCTCAGCCCTTAGCATGAACCAGGCTCTGATACCATGAAAAGATGCAGGGGAGAAGAGAGCTTGAGCTCTTGCACGTACACACTCATAAAACCCTAAAAGAGAACACACAAGTTGAGAGCTGAAAATCTTCTTCTTCTTCACACAACACTCAACACACCATATACAAAGATAAGAGTACACACTATATGAAAAGGTACTCAACCAAATACATACTAGGGTTCTCTATAGTGTGAACCCAACTAAATGAGCTAGCGCTATAACTATGCCAGTCGCTAGAATGGCTGTCACACAGCCTGTCATCCCACTGGCGCTGCATATCACCCATGATCTCACCAACCATGCCAGCGGTGTAAGTGTGGGGCCTATCCCCAGCAGGTCATCAGTGTCCACTGCCTCACTAGATGAGCTCAATATCTCAACAATGTCCCATGTAGACCAACTATTTTTTGCATAGGGGATCCCTTGGGCACTATGCAAAAAATAGCAGGTGGTGGTAACACTCTGTCGTCCTGCCCATCTGGAGTGAAACTTAGCAAGTAAAAGGGTAGAAGCTTCATGGGGCCACTCACAAAGTCTCACCCCCATTGGATACCATACAAGCATGATGTCTCACCCAGTCTCTAGAATGGCTGTCACACAGCCTGTCATCCCATTGGCGCTGCATATCATCCATGATCTCACCAACCATGCCAGCGGTGTAAGTGGGCCTATCCCCGGCGGGCCATCAGTGTCCACCATCGCCTCACTAGATGAGCTCAATATCTCAACAATGTCCCACATAAACCAACTATTTTTTGCATACGGGATCCCTTGGGCACTATGCAAAAAATAGCAGGTGGTGGTAACACTCTGTCTCGCCCATCTGAAGTGAAACTTAGCAAGTGAAAGGGTATCTAAGCTTCATGGGGCCACTCACAAACTCTCACCCCCATCGGATACCATACAAGCATGATGTCCCACCCAAACCCACTATTTTTTGCATAGGGGACCCCTTGGGCACTACAAAAAATAGGGAGTGGAAATACACCATCTCGTCCATTCAGGATCTGATAGTGAAAATCTGCAAGTGGAGAGGTAGCAGGCCCATGGATCCACTCGCATAGTATCACCCCCATATAATTCCATAAGAGTTGATATCCCACCCAAAACATTGCATAAATAGGGGACCCCTTGGGCACTATGCAAAAAACCATCATGACCATCCGGCATCTAATGGTGGTGAAAATTTTTGAGTAGAGGTGTAGTAGCCCAATAGACCGACTTACAAAGTTTTACTGCCATCAAAATCCATACGAGCATGATGTCCCACCACCCAAACCCACTATCTCTTGCATAGGGGACCCCTTGGGTACCATGCACAAAATAGTGGGTGTGGCAACAAAACGATGCACCTGTTCGACGTTAGATGGGGGTGAAACTTTAGGAGTGGAGCCTCTCAAAGGTTAACCCTCATACAATGCCATAAGAGTGTGATGTCCCACCCAAACCTGCTGTTTTTTGCATAGGGGACCCCTTGGGTACAATGCAAAAAAAGGTGGGTGGTAACACATCGTCATGCCCATGTGGCATCCGATGGTGGTGAAACTTTGTAAGCAGCCCCATGGACCTAGTTTCAAAGTTTAAATCCCATGGTATGCCATGCAAGCATGATGTCCCACCCAAACCCGATATTTTTTGCATAGGGAACCCCTTAGGTGTACTATGCAAAAAATATTGGGTGGTACCACTCTGTCCCACCCACGCAACGTCTGATGGTGGTGAAACTTTGTGAGTGGAAGGATAGGAATCCCATGGACCCACTCACAGAGTCTCACCCCTATCAGACACCATAAAGGTGTGATGTCCCACCCAAACCCGATATTTTTTGTATAGGGGACCCATTGGGCACTATGCAAAAAATAGCAGGGGACAACACCTCATCCCGCCCATCTGACATATGATAGTGGTGAAACTTTGTGTGTGGAGGGGTCGGAGACCCATGGACCCACTCACAAAGTGTCACCCCCATCAGATGCCATACGAGTGTGACGTCCCACCCAAAACTTTGCATAGGGGACCCCTTGGAAACTATGCAATAAATAGCTGGTGGCAACACACCATCTCATCCATCTCACATCCGATGTGGTGGTGAAACTTTTCAAGTGGAGGAGTAGCAGTCCTATGGACCCACTTGTAAAGTTTCACCCCCATCGCAAGCCATACAAGCATGATGTCTCACCCAAACCCGCTATTTTTGCATAGAGGACCCCATGGATACTATGCACAAAATAGGGGGTGGCAACACATCATCTTGCCCTTCCGGTGTCCAATGGTGATGAAACTCTATGAGTGGAGGGGTAGCAGTTCCATGGAATCACTTGGCAAGTTTCCACCCCTATCGGATACAAAACAAGTGAATTATTTATTTTACAATAATATATTATGTTTAGTAAATAATATATTCTGTTTAGTAAATAATATTTATTTGATAAAAAAATATATACATATATATATATATATATTCTTTTTTCTCAAGGATATCCTTAAAATTATATCATATAAATTTATTTTATTTTATTAAAAAAATAAAAAATTTCAATAATGAATATTTATATTTTTTAAAATAAAATCAAGGAAAATGATGGTGAGGTGGTAGGCATTTTTTCACATGGCAAAAGGATGTTGACATGGAACCTCCATGTGGCCATTCCTCGTGCTCAAAGGTGAGGTGGCAATGCCAGTGCATGTATATGATGTGCCATGCCATGTAGGCATAGGGAAAAAAAAGCAAGTTAGCTATGCGGAGATGGCAATATGACATGGACATTCTTGATTACGTGGAAATGCCATGTATGCATGTGATATGGCATGCCATGTAGGCTTTAGGGAGTCAACCTTGTTGACTAAGTTGAGGTGGTATGATGACAAGGCATGATGAGATGGCAAGATGCTTATGTGTACTCTCCTCCATGTGATGTGGCATGTACATGTAGGACTAAGACTATGTTACCATAGCTCAATTGCTTGAGAAATGGCATACTCTGAAGGTTTGGTGAAACACCAAGCCTAATAGGCATCCTTTGTTTTAGACTTTGGGCAAACAAAAATGGAAAATTTAATTAAGATGGCTGGAAAATGGGCTTCCCTTACTCAATTTCTCTCCATTTGTTTTGTTAAATTCATCATGACAGGTTCTTTGATCTACAAGAAATTGGAGTACAATGAGGGTCGTATTTAAATTTATATAATTAAATTATTAAACTTCTACAGGCCCTCTAATAGACTAAGAGAGTTTTCTACAAAAGATCAGATGAAATTCAATCGTTAAAATTGTAATTTGACAATATGGTCATATTCTAGACATATTTATCTAGCTTCTCACCCCCATGGATCTTCAATGATGAGCTTCACATTTGCCAAACTACTTTAGAATGTATGGGACCAGACTTCTTCAATTCCTTGTAGTTTTCTAGGGTATGTCCACCAATGTAACCTTCCACATCTCCACATTCAACCATCTTACAAGTAGCAAATGGCAAGTCTCTTCTATTTGAACATGTGTGTTTGAGACTTGCTCTTCATATATAGATCTTTTGCAGTTTTTTACTTTCATTGTTCACTTGGAGAATTTTTACATTGTACCTCTGGGACTAGTCTGATTTTCTCTCTGTTGCTATCTAGTTAAATATTAATGCCAACACTTTTTCTTAAAAAGAGTCTTAGTTTTCCTATTCTGTATCTAAAATAAGGTATGTAGAAGGAGTATGCCAAGTACTCAACTCTATCTTTATTGAGCCCTCTTTAGCCATATTCTAACTCTCTAGAGTGAAATTATCGTTGTTACAATAAATATATAAATTAATTAATTAAGAATAATAATAAAAAAAGAGAAGACCAAGAAGAGATCCATCACCATGTAGGATCCTGGCTGGTCATTGGGACACTAGCAATGGTACAACCAATGTGGAATCTTGTGTTCTTACTCCCCTAGAAAACCATCACCGTAGGAGGTTCTTAGCGGTTCTTATATAGGCAGAGGTCTTTGGACCATTGCTTTGATCTCCATGAGGTGGTGGCTTATCTCTATTTATTACAAAAAAAAGAAGCACCACAAAAATAAAATGCTTTAAAAAATAGACTTTTGCTATTTAAATAATTGTCTAATCAGAAGTAATTTTTCTTCTAGAGTTAGCATCTTACTTTAGATGGTTCATGTGCATCATTGTGTTTTGAGATTTTGTTCATCATAACCATAAGCATACTCTTACACCAAGTTCATGTTTTGAGATTCTGTTCATCATAACCATAAGCATACTCTTACACCAAGTTCATGGATAGAAGACTTTATACTCATTTATAAGCTAGATGCACATTAATTTTCACCTTTGTAGAAACTTTGGGAAGTTTGACCAGTATCATCTCCATTGTATTATGAATACATCTATGAATGTTCTTTTTTGCTAAGTCTTAATTTTTTTCCCAAGAACAACTTACTTGTTATTTTATTGCTATATGTAGATAATACCAAGCTTTGTGTTGCTTTCCTCATGCGGCATCGGCTTATCTTCATTAAAATCTTTTGAGGACATAATCTGCATAAGGAAGGGAGACATATTAAACTACCACTAGAAACATCCACAACGTCAATATGTTGGCCACCTTACCATCTTAAGTAATTTTGGCCGAAGTCTTTGGAAATGTCAGATTTCATTTAAATGTGCTTATATTGTATTATTTTCCATTTGTGATCGTTGCTTGTCTATTAAAGGTGCACCACAGGATCTTAGGTGGAGAGTAGTAGTTGTGGATCAAGTGTTTGCATAAGCTAGAGTGGTCTAATGAGCCCTAGGATCTAATTTTTAACTTTGGCTACCCAAGAGTGTAAACCCTAGAAGCCACACATAGAAGGCAAAATTTAACTCTTACCACTCATTGTATTATGCATAATCTAAATGAGTGCTCTTTTCCTCTCCTCCCTTGCTTATCTCTTGTGTGCTCCATTGTGTGAGTGACTGAGAGACATAGAGTGACCCTTGTAAATTAAAGGAAGCGGTCTTGAAGTCAAGGTGCTTGATGATGATGTTGATCTTATGGATTTTGTTAAACTGCTACTAGAGATAACCACAACATTGATGCCAGCCACCTTACTATCTTTAAAAATTTTGGCTGAAGTCGTTTGGAAATGCCAAATGTCATTGGAAAATGTTTATATTGTATTATTTTACGTGTGTGATCACCGCTTGTTTATTAAAGGCATACCATGGGATCTTAGGTAGAGAGTGCCACTTGTGGATTAGGTGTTTTCACAAGCTAGAGTGGCCAAATGAGTACTAAGACCTAATTTTAAACTTTGGCTACCCAAGAGTGTAAACCCTAGATGCCACACACAAAAGGTAAAATGTAGCTCTACACACTCATTCTCTTATGCATAATCTAAGTGAGTGCTCTTTTCCTCTCCTTCCTTGCTTATCTCCTGTGTGTTGAGCTCTTGTGTGCTCCATTATGTGAGTGACTGAGAGAGAGAGAGAGAGAGAGAGAGAGAGAGAGAGAGAGAGAGAGAGTTAGGATTAAGCTTCTAATGCAATGCGATAATAGTGGCTATAGTGGATCACTTGTGTGCTCCTGTGCACGACAATGCTACCTACGAGAATCCTAGGTGACTTCTTGCATTCATGAGGTGAGTGACACACCTCCATCATGCATTTGTGTGCTAGGCTAGGACCTATTGGTTTCTCAGTTGAGCTATTGTGCTCTCGAGTGTGTAGAAGGGCAAAGCCGCATGACATGTGGTTGCACCTTGCACCCTTCCCCCATGGTGCTAGGGCCACCCAGATTCCAATGCGATTATTGACAACATTACGTTTTTCACCACTTTGGAGCAACTAATAATGTTAAATCTCAATTGATGCTACTAGGATTATTCACCTTGACTATTAAAGCAACTGAGGTGTTTGGTGCTAATGTTGATATTATGGATTCCAATGTGATTTCTTTTTTCACTACTTGGCAGCTTATGATGTGCATGTCAAAGCAATTGATTCTACTTGGAGTTTTTTTTTTTGCCTTGACTGTGTTTAGGGCTTTGATTGTGTAAATAAATATGATACATTAAATTTATTTTTGGATGCTTTAGAAAGTCTTGATACAACTATCTTTTTATTTCTTCTATCTTTTGTTATGGTTTTATATCTATGTCGCTTGTGAACTATTGTATTTACTTTCAAGGAAAGTATTTTGCTTTGAGATCACTAAAAACTAGAATTGTATTTGTAAAAGTTTATTCTAAACTCATTTGGTTTAAAAGTAATATAATGAATTAAAAAAGAGCCTTTAAGTTAGGATTAAAATCAATCATGTAATTGTCATTGTATGATTCCAAAATAAAATAAAGTTTTTGTTTCCAAGAGAAATGCGCTTTTCATTTCTATTGGGTTCATTATTTATGTGCCCTAAAATCTCATTGTGAATGTCTCTATGCATAGACGAGCTTCTCCATGTTGCTTGCTATAGTGATGGGATCTTTTGGTTCTCACTTACATGGAGTGAGCATACATCTTTTGAAATCTCTTAACTTAATATCTAGAAGAATCTCAAAATTTCTAGAACAGTATACATATTAGATCATGTTAAGAATGTTTCAATGAAATACCTTGAGAGAATCGACCACATTGTAAAAGTTAATCCTAAATAATGTCTTCAAAAAATTCATTTATTCTCCTTCACTTAAAAGGTAATCACATTTCAGCACAAGTTTTTGATGAACAAACGACTATTTTAGCTAGAAAAACAAAACATATTTTATTTAAAACATTTCTTAAAAAGCATAAGGTCCTACTCTCTCTCTCTCTCTCTCTCTCTCTCCATATATATATGTGTGCGTGTGTGGGGGGGGGGATGGGTTTGTATATATACGTACAATTAAACACACCTTCAAGGTTAAAATAAGGGGATAATGAAAATTTTCTCACACCTTTTGCATAATTGTATTCATTGATTGAATAAATGTTAGAGGGATGGAGCAAGGATCATGAACCAAATCGTTACCAAAATCCTTAAAGGCACGCACCAGCTAATTTTACTAATTTTATAAAGTATGCCTTTTCTCATGCATTACGATAGTGGAAGGCTACAAAGTTGACTACTTGTCTCTTCTAAGGACATGACAAGTAGTTTTCTAGATTTTGGTAACCTTGGATATTGTTGCAATTTCATAAAAAAGGTACAATTCACATTAATGAAAGAAATAGAAAAAAAGTAGGAATGGGTGAGACTTGACTTTGCTTGTCTAGTCCTTTGTTGCACATTAACGCTAGGGTATATTACACACGATCAATATATATATATATATATATATATATATATATATATATATATATATATATAGCGCTTTCTAAGCTTACAATATGACAAATTTACGATCCAATTAGCTTATCATTTACGTAAGCGGGTGATCATGAAAACGATCTGCACTTTGAAACGCACGAACGATGAGAGATCACAAGCAGGGCCTAAATTTGACGGCTGTTTTTCCTGTCAAGGGCCATTTTGCCTGTCAAAAAAGGTGGTTGAAAAAAATTCCTGTCAAACGACAAGCCCAAGAAAAAAATTTGCCTGTCACCTCGACAAGCTATTCCAAATACTCCCCAGTCAATTGAAATTTGACATGCTTAGTAATTATTACTAAATTTCCAATGGCCATGTGTGGGCACTGAATGATGCATTTATGGCAATTAAGTTTGGTTGTTCCAACAAGTACTGCTGCATGTGAGCGCGGATTTTCTCGCCAAAATTTCATCAAAAGTACCTCAAGATCTGGCTTACGACTAGACACTTTGGATGCTTTGATGTTTCTATCTATTGATGCACGTGGGAGTTCTTTGATTGACTGGGATGATGTGTTTGATATTTGGGGTAAAGCAAAAAAGAGGAGAGCTATGCCATTAGAGTGATTTTTGGATTGCACAACTTTGATGATTGTTCAAATTTTCAGTCTTTTGTTCGAGGTTTATTGTGATCTAGTGGTTTTTTATTTGATATCTTTTGATGATTAGGGATTTTGCACTGGCAAGATATGCATGAATGTGATTTTAAAGAGAGCCAGTCCGTAGGTTATTCTCTATTTTATGTGTCTTCTTTTTATGGTATCTGTGTTGATATAAATTTACCTGTCATTTGACAAGAACTTTTTTGTTGAAACCTGTCAAGCGAAAGGCGGGAAAAAAAATTGCCTGTCATAAAAAATTTCATAGGCACCCGTCAAATTTAGGCCCTGATCACAAGCAAAGTGTTTCCTTTCACGTGCGTGCCGGACTGGTACTATAGATGTACGTTTTCCTGAATTTTATACATAAAGGGGCCTTTACCTTTAAGATCCGTAGCCACCCTACTTAAGGAGCCGTAACCACCCTACTTCTCCTTAATTGCAGTTTTTTAATTTTCGTGAACCTCGCAATTTTTATAGAAAAAATGCGTCTCATAAACACTGCATGTCGCTAATCATGCTACTTATACCTAAGAAGCTACGCGACCGTAGAATTGATGCTATGAAGGTTAATTCTGAGGTTGATTCGACAACACCAAAAGGCTATCTTCCGGTGTACACTGCAATGTCGCTAATCATGCTACTTATACCTAAGAAGCTACGCGATCGTAGAATTGATGCTATGAAGGTTAATTCTAAGGTTTATTCGACAACACCAAAAGGCTATCTTCCGGTGTACGTGGGAGAGGAGAGGAAGCGAGTTTTAATTAAGATTAAGCATCTTAAGCATCCATTAATTGCAAGGTTACTGGAGGAATCGGCTTGTGAGTTTGGATACTCGCAAAAGGGGCCGTTGTGGCTACAGCACTGCAATGGGGAGATGTTCGAGAGCATTCTAGAATCTTGTAGCAGCCATCGAAAAGCTCGTTGAGCAATTGAATTATAACCAGCTACGCTAATCCGAGTCGAACTCAATATAAGTATGGCTTTTGAAGTTCCTTTTTTTGGCGATATTTTATAATACATAATGAGTGCATGATGTAATTGAGTATTATCACTTTTGGCTTTCAAAGTTCAGTGTCCGTGATGATTAAGTACCGTGAGGGGGGTAAGAGATTCCAAGAGATGTATCCTCTAATTAGAGGTGTGAGAGACAGAGAGAAAGAGACTTTAGAGATATGTAGTATGTACCCTATAATTAGAGCAGAGTGCTCCTCTAATAGGAGATTCGAAATAGTGAGTGCCTCTACCCAAATGTAACCCTAATCCAGTCCCCTATGATCTGTGTTGTCAGATCTTTTGGCTCAACATCTTAGGCAAGCTTTATGAACAATTTTAGAAGCTTAACAACACAATGAAAAACATTTTCTGAACTTTACTTAAAATGGATTTTTGCCTTAACTTTAAACTTATTTTGCTCTTAGAAAATGAGGCATTTGGACATATATATAGAAATTTCAAAAATGAGCCATTTGTATATATATGAAAGAACCAAATTAGATCATGCTTGCTTAAAATTGTAGTCAATCATCTATGTCAAATCACCCAATATCAAAATAAAGTCTATGTTTTGTGCATGTAATAGAGACCATCATCTTCGTCATGAAACCATATCTCTCAATGCAAGATGGAGTTCACTCAATTAAATCGAAATGCTTTTGCTTAAGTTTTTCTCTCTTTGATACTTTGTCTCTGTCATAATTTAATCATTTGCATGTCACAAGGAGCTTTAATGGATTCCCTATATAGCAAATTATTACATAATTAGGAAGTTTTTACATATTTCCTAGTTACATGAAAGAATTTTCTCCTCTTTCTCTAGGAAATTACATTTCCTATATGCTCCATGTAGAGCTATCTAGGATATGTTACCTTTTTACATGGAGGAAATTACATTTCCTATATGCTCCATGTAGAGCTATCTAGGATATGTTACCTTTTTACATGGAGGATTGGATGGAATTTGCATTTTCTATATAGTTTCCTATATACTCGACATAGAGTTATCTAGAAAATGTTACCTTTTACATGGAGAATTATGGACTTTGCATTTTCTATATGGGAAATGAGGTCTATATATAATGAAGGATTTTCTCTTCTTTACCTAGAAAATTACATTTCTTATATACACCACATAGAGCTACCTAAGAAATGTTACCTTTTACGTTGAGAATTGGGTGAAGTTTGCATTTTCTATATAGGAAATAAGCTCTACATGAGGTGTATATGAAATTGCATTTCCTAATATCCCACATAGAGAGCTATCTATACCAAATGTTACCTTTTATATGGAGACTTGGATGATGGACTTTGCATTTTCTATATAGAAAATGAGGTCTTTATGTAGTACATTAATAAGAACGTATCATTTCTTTATAGAGCGAATTTGTAATTACCTATATAGGAAATGAGCAAAGACATTGTATTCTCCATGTAGAAACACTACAACACGTTGTTGCAAACATAGCAACATTTTCTAGTAGCGTTCCAGTAGCGTTCCAGTAGCATTTTACAAGCGGGGATGTTAGGGCTCATTAAGACTACTCAGTAGTGTTTTTTCACTGCTATTTGGCTGCTTAGTAACAAAATTATGATGCTTGGCATCGTTTTTTAAAACGCTGGTATACTAGGAAAAAACTCCAAAAGGCAAATGAAAACTGCATTTGAGTTATACATGTTATATATGTTCACAAAAAAGAGGTGGTTATATCTAAATCTACACGGCTTGAAAAAAGAGCGCCAAAAACCAAAACGTGTGGAGACTTGTGTGCACGGGTGTTGCTAACCATCCTATCCATCTTCTTCACAAGCACTTCCAAGCAAGGTTTTCGTCCACCTCCCAAAAGCTTTACATGAAATCTTCACCTGTTGCCATATATATAGGCAGTGATGTGTGTGAACACACTTAGAACCGCTGGGGCACTTTTTCCCTCTTTAGGAGGTTTTTTCCCCCGGCTTGTATATACGCCCATCATTCTAGGGCTAACTTATCTTTTATACATTGACACAATCTAATACACTTTGTGTTGTGTGCATTCTTGCTTCTTCTTCTCCAAGCTTTGTGTGCTTTCCTGCAACCCTAATTCCAACAATTGGTATCAGAACAGGCATCGGCTCCCAAGGCTACGCCGTCGGCACCCTCCGACTCACGTTCTCCGATTGAGGTGAGCTTTCACAAGCGCTTGCAGGTCCCCATACTCTGCAAATCGCATCTGAGGTCGTTTCAGGCTCTGTTTTTGCATTTCAAGTTCTGCACAGGTGTTTTCGTCATTTTTTGCAGAAATTTCGACAGTGGAGTTTTTTGCAAAACAGGCATGTGTTCTATTGTGGACCGTGCTACATAGCACGAGTTGTTTTCTGTTTAGTCTTTGCTTCATTACAGGTAGCTTTTGCATCAGTTTCAGCCAGTGGCCATGGCTGATAACAGCAATGATGTATTTTGCATGTTATCTGCTGATGACAAATTGGATGGAGATAGCAACTACCCACTTTGGGCATACATGATGCAGCATGTTTTGGTTGCAAAAGGAGTGTGGAACATTGTGCAGGGTATGGATGTACGTCCAGGTTCTGTGGATGTAGGATCTGTTGAGGATGTTGCAGGTTCTAGCAGCTCTACTGTTGCTGCTGTTTTATCCACTGTTGAACAAGCTCGTTGGGATGGTAAAGATGCGCAGGCTCATGCCTTGATTGCACTTTCTGTCAAACGTAACATCACCCCACATATTCGTTTAGCTAAAATAGCAAAACAGGCTTGGGATATTCTAGTTGGTTTGTATGCAGGTCGTAACGAGGCAAAAATCTCTTATCTGCGTAAAGAGCTAGAATCTAAGATTATGCAGGAAGATGATGACATGAATGTTTTTCTTGCTGAGATTAAAGATCTCAAGGAACAATTGATTTTTGCAGGTGAGATTATACCTGATCATTCTCTTGTGCAGACTCTTCTTGATGCTTTACCTAAGTCATATCAGACTTTTGCTTCCACGTGGAGACTTGTCACTGACGGATGTTATCAAGTATGATACTTTAGTCAACAAGCTCTTGCAAGAAGTGTAGTCCAGGCAAAATAGGGCTAGGCAGCGTGCAGTTGATCAGGCATTTATTACTGCCCAGCAGAGAAGAAGTGGTAAGGCAGCCCCTTCCATTGTTTCTTCTCCTATTAATAGGTCTGCAACTTCTTCTCCTTCCACAGGTAGCAACAATAAGTCTGAGAAGGCTCTTAATAAAGGCAAGAAAAAGATCAGGTGCAACTAATGATCATGTCATTAAGAATTGCCCTAAGCTAAAGGCTAAAGAGGCAAAGAAGAAAGAGCCAAATGCAGCCACAATAGCGGATGCTTCTACAAATGCAGATTCTGCAAATGTTGTGCAGGATACAGAATGGGCGTTTAGCGTGTATTGCCAGTATGACCCATCTGTACATGATGCATGTTTGGCAGTTTCGATTGACTTTCATGTATGGTATTTTGACAGTGGTACTACAAAGCACATTACCTCGCATCGTGATATGTTCACTTCTTTTGAGGCTATCCCTAATGGGAATACTGTCACATGTGCCAATAATGCTTCTTACCCAGTGAAGGGCATTGGTAAAATTATGCTTACTGCTGCAAATGGCAGCGCTTTCACACTTTCAGATGCTTTGTATGTGCCAGGGATAAAGAAGAATCTATTGTCTGTCTCTGCGCTTGCTAGACTTGGACTTGTAGTCAAATTTGTGGATGACAGATGTACTGTTCATGATTTGACTTCTGGTGATACGATTATTGTATCTGGCACCTTGTTTCGTAGGCTGTATAGGCTCAATTCTTATGACAAGTGTGTGGAAGATTCAGCAAATGCAGTTTCTGATGAAAAGGCAGTTTCAGATGCAAAACTATGGCATGCTCGTTTTGGTCATCTGAACTTTGCTAGTTTGCTGCGTTTATAGAAATTTGATATGGTTGCTTCATTGCCCCCTCTTGAGGAACCATTGAAACATATTTGTGAAGGCTGTATTTTGGGCAAAATGCAGCGTTCTGCGTTTCCAAAGGATGGTTCTGTGCGGGCCACTCGCAAATTGCAACTTGTACATAGTGATGCATGTGGGCCATTTGGTAAACACTTGTACTTTGTGACTTTCATTGATGATTACTCAAGGCATGCATGGGTATATCCACTGAAGGCAAATTCCGAAGTGTTTTTGTGTTTCAAACAGTTTTTGCTTATGGTTGAAAATGTATCCAATTGTAATGTGGGCACCCTCCGTTCTGATCGAGGGGGGGAGTACATGTCTAAAGAGTTTGATGCATTTCTGGCTAGTCGTGAGATAAAACACCAATGTACAATGCCGTATACCCCTCAGCAAAGTGGTGTTGCTGAGAGAAAAAACAGGTCACTTATGGAGATGGCACGATGTATGGTCAAGAGCCAAGCTTTGCCACATGCATTTTGGCTTGAGGCTATCATGTGTGCTGCATATGTACTCAACAGGTGTCCCACTAAGACCTTGCAGTCTATTACTCCATACGAAGCTTGGCATGGCAAGAAGCCTTCTATTAGTCACTTGCGTGTCTTTGGTTGCTTGGCCTATGCTTTAGTGCCTGTGCAACAATGCAAAAAATTGGATGATAAGGCTGTCAAATGCATTTTTGTTGGTTACAGTGCTGAGAGCAAGGGTTACAGATTGTATCATCCGTAGTCAAAGCATATCTTGATTAGTCGAGATGTTGTTTTTGTTAAAGATGCTGTACAGCCTTTGTTATCATGTACCAAAGAGACAGGTGTGAGCTCACGGGATGTATTTGATACGCTGTTGCCTCTGTTTTACAGGTGGGAATTCAAATGTAAGTCCTAATGAGGCAAATATTCAGCCTTTGCAGATTTCAAACGATATCATAGATCAGCCTATTTCTGATGCAGATTTACAGGATGTAATCTATGAGGATAGGGTTGAAAATGAGCAGGCTAGAGGTATGCCTAAATGGCTGGTGCAAACCTTGCGTGATAGTAAAATTGATGCACCTATGTCTAGTCGTACTCGTTCAGGTTTTCAGCATGTTTCAGCATGCCTCTTATGCATCAGATTATTATGCTTTGGCTGTGTCTAGTATGTGTGAAGAGGAAGAACCTCTTTCATTTGATGAGGCACAAAAATCAAAAAATTGGTTGGTTGCAATGCAAAGTGAATATGATGCTATAATGAAGAATGGTACATGGTCTTTGTGTGATTTGCCTATTGGTAAAAAGGCCATTGGATGTAAGTGGGTTTTTAAGTTGAAACAAAAGCCAGATGGCAGTGTTGATCGCTATAAGGCTAGGCTTATTGCAAAGGGTTATGCTCAAGAAAAGGGCATTGATTTTGATGAGACCTTTGCTCCCACTTGTCATATGACTACCATTCGTAGCATTTGTGCATTGGCAGCTCATAATGGTTGGAATGTATATCAGTTGGACATAAAGACTGCATTCTTGAATGGAGATTTGCATGAGGAGGTGTATGTATCGCAGCCTCGTGGTTTTGTTCAAAAAGGGCAGGAAAACAAAGTGTGCAGGTTGAAAAAGGCTTTATATGGTTTAAAGCAAGCTCCACGAGCTTGGTATGAAAAGATACATACATATTTGACTGCACATGGTTTTCAGAATAGTCCAACAGAAATCACTTTGTATGTTAAACGTGTTGATGATGTACATCTAATCATTGCTCTCTATGTCGATGACATGCTGCTCACCCTACCAAATGAGAGTCATATTGCTGATTTTAAGGCTGATTTGAATGCTTCTTTTGAGATGTCAGATTTGGGGCATTTGCATCATTATTTAGGGATACAATTTAAGCAGTGTGATGGAGGTATTGCTTTGTGTCAGACAAAGTATATTGAGACATTGTTGCGGAGATTTGGCCTTGAAGACTGCAAGCCTATTGCTACTCCAATGGAGACAGGTTGAAGTTGAGTCTTCATGATGGTGGAGATTACTTTGATGTCACACTCTATCAGACAGCTGTTGGTTGCCTCATTTATGTATGCATTACGAGGCCGAACATTCAGTTTGCAGTCTCACAGGTGAGTAGGTTTATGCATAGCCCAGGGTCTCAGCATTGGAAGGCAGTTAAACGCATCTTTCGCTACTTGAGTGGCACCATACATCTTAGGTTGTTTTATCCCAAGGGGGGATCGTTGCCGCCAAATTTGCATGCTTTTTCGGACTCAGATTGGGCTGGTTGCTATGACACAAGAGTGTCCACAAGTGGTTTTTGTTTCATGCTCGATAGCTCATCCATATCTTGGTTGAGCAAGAAGCAACCTACTGTGGCCACTTCGAGTTGTGAAGCTGAGTACAGGGCAGCTTTCACAGCTACGGTTGAGTGTGTGTGGCTCAGACGGCTTATGGCTAACTTGGGTGTTGGACAGGAGTCTGCCACCTCTATCTTCACTGACAGTCAGAGCGCATTGGCAGTTGCGAGAAACCCAGTTTTTCATGCTCGCACAAAGCACATTGAGGTGCATTATCACTATGTCAGGGAGAGACTCTCAGCAGGAGAGATTAGCTTGGCCTATGTGTCAACACAGGACAACCTCGCCAATCTTTTCACAAAGACGCTTCCTCGTGAGAAGTTCGAAGCTTTTCGCAAAGCTTTGGGCTTGCTCCCCTTTGTGGATTGATCTACTTCGGGCATGGCACTCCCCTATACATGAGTGCCAGCTCTCGTTCATGCCATCACTCCCAGGGGAGATTTGTTGCCATATATATAGGCAGTGATGTGTGTGAACACACTTAGGACCGTCGGGGTACTTTTTCCCTCCTTAGGAGGTTTTTTTCTCCGGCTTGTATATACGCCCATCATTCTAGGGCTAACTTATCTTTTGTACATTGACACATTCTAGGGCTAACTTATCTTTTGTACATTGACACAATCTAATACACTTTGTGTTGTGTGCATTCTTGCTTCTTCTTCTCCAAGCTTTGTGTGCTTTCTTGCAACCCTAATTCCAACATCACCTTCACAAGAAGGTTTGTTTCTTCAGCCTCATCCTCTCCATGTCTATCTCTTTTTCTCTTGTGGGATCCCCTATTCAAAGTTTGTGGACTAGGTTTTGGCATGATTTAGGTGTAGATTTGCTACTATCCTAGCATCTATCCATTTGCGCTTTCATAGGCAACACTTTATTTTTTTAGGGTATTTCATCAATATTTTGTTTATCTGAGGCTATTGCATCATCACTTTTGTTGATTTTCAGCATGTTATATCAATGTTTTTCCTTTTGGCTACTCTTTTACTACTACGTTACCAATTGTTGTTAGCAACTTCCATGGCATGAAATGTCTCCATATGTTAGCACTTGTGTCTTAGCATCCTTTTTCTTACCTTTGGCAACCCATTTGCTAGGGTTTTTGCACAATTTGGGTGTAGATTTGTTGCTCTCCTAGCCTCTATCCATTTACTCTTTCAGAGGCAATGTTTGCTCATGTGTGTGGATGATACCATGGAGGTTCATCGCTGAGTGTTTTGGTGCTACGTCGTGTCTTTTAGCTTGGCATTTGGGTTTGCCATGAGAGCGAGGTGTTGAGATCTTATCCCATGGGTTCACAACCAATGCTTTTGGCTACTTTTAAAAACCATCCAAGATTGATGGCTCAAATTACTCCATTTGAAAGCTAAAGGTATGCACTATTCGTATGGCCCATGACCTATTAACTTTTCTTTCTCCATAGCATGTGGGGATGCCCACCCAAAATCACCACTCAAAGTGTTATAGAGGCCAATGTGGCAAAGTGGTAACTTGCCTATTTTTCCAATAGGGTGGTCTCCTCTTTTTTGTAATTTTGTACTACCAAGATTTGGTCCTTTCGCATGTTTAGATGGTGGTGACTACTCATCATGTATTTTATAGTTTGGCATCCTTGTACACGGGAGGAAGACCCCTGGGTAAATACTTGCACTAGAGGCTTAAATTATCAACATTAGCTTTTCACACTACCCCTTCTTTGGTATTAGTAGGATAAAGGGCCTCAAGATGAGCTCTTCATCTGGGGTCATCTTCTTTTCCCTACTATCAAGAGTATTTCAACTTTAAGTCTTTCCATTGTTTCCACTAAATAAGTCTCACTCTTGACCTTGCTAAAGCTTATTGGACTTTTTCTAACACCAAAAGTTAAGAGTGCAGTTTGAGGATGGCATACTGTTCATTCCCTCGTCATCTTCTTGGGTTGGATAAGTTTAAAAACTGTCAGGTAAGTGTTTATTTCTTATGCATGCATGATGGTGTCTATGTGTTGATTACATTTGATTACATCAAGAAAAAATTAGAGTCGTTTTGATGTTTCTTTGTGTGTGTGGGTTGCAACCCTTTCTCGAGTAGGCTTGGGGTAGCCATAGTAGAGCAACCTAGGAAGGCAAGTTTATCAGAGTTTTGTGTCTCACTATCTAACCTAGTTGGCTCCAAAAGAAAGCCACATCTTGTTCCCAATCACATCTAGAATCCAATCTTCTTATTGCCATTGTATTTGTAAGGTACACACAAACAATCGTCAGACCAACATACGGCCCTTGTTTTTTTGGCAATAACCAGTTTAAGGTGGAACTGTGCTTAGCGTGGTTCTATGATAATGTTTGTGAGAAAAAGGCGAGTGGTGTAGATGAGGTCATTTCTTTGATAGTTATGAAACTTCAACCAAATGGGTTGAATAATTGTCCAATATTAAAACGACAATTGAGAGTGTGTTTCAAGACTTCAAAATGTGGTAGGAGATGCACTTGATCAAATGCCTGATTTTGCAAATGCCTTCAATGGCTTCACCTTGCTAAAGCATATGGGAGTTTTTCCATTAGCGATAGTCAAAAGCGTGCTTTGAGGATAGCGTACAATTCATAATCTTCTCCAACTGCATAGGCAGGTAAGTGCTTTTTGCTTATGCATGCATGATGGTGTGTATGTGCTGATTACATATGACAATGTCAAGAAAAAAATTAGACTAGCTTTGTTGTTTCTTTATGTGTTTGTGTGCACGTGATCCTTTCTCTAGCAAGCTTGGGGCAACCATCATAGTAGGTAGGCACCAAAACAAAAGTCTCAATTAGTGTTTTTTACAGCCATAGGCAAAGGCGACATACAAGCTACGTTTTGGGGCTATAAGAGTGTCTCTCAAGGGTGCCCACCAAGAGGGGCATAAGGTAGCACCCTTTCTTAGCATTTAAGGGTTGTTTGGAACAAATCGTACATCCTAAAAGATAATTGTAGACTTTTCTTACCAAATTGCTTTAACTATTATTTCATAAACCCAATCACCCTCATTAATGGTTATGTCAAAGTCTCATCCCAACTCGCCAATCTACCTTCCTAGCTCCAACCTATCTCAAGCCTCGAATCTAGTCTTGTGTGCATGTTGCACACGATAGATACATGATGTGCACATGATAGCATCACCTGACAGGTGCATTGTGGCAAGCAAGACCTTGTTATTGTCGGTAGTTGGTGTTACAAAAAAGCAAGAATTGAATTGGTGCAACCATGAATAAAGCACATTATCTTTCATCTTACCATCATACTTATTGAATTGGATCTTTTTAGGAATGGGTGTCAATGAAGATACCTGGGCTTTGGTTTCCTAAAAAATCATGGTTGTAATTGTCGCCAAATTTAGCTGAGGTGGAGGGTCCGAGCGTGAAGCCATCATATCCAATCTTTGCATGTGACTTTGTTCTTCTCGAGCCACCTCTCTCGATCGGCCTCTGCCTGCAATCTTGCAACTTCTTTTCTTTCCTCCGATCTTTCCCATTTAGCGAGTTCCTCCTCGCTCCTTGTCCTTGCATTCTTGCTGGATCATCAAGTCTAGAAGAAGCTTCATCATCATAGGATCCATGGCTAGCGGAGGAGTGCCAGTGGGAGATGAAGCTAGCATGAATTGAGAAGAGAATGGGTCAGGTGTGCTGGTAGTGCCCTCTTTTGTTGGTGAAGTATTCAACCTGCTTTGAGTCACAACCATGCACGAGCTCGCTCTAGGTTGTTCAAGCATTCGGCTCCCAAGAGGCTATCTACCCTGGCCGATGGTGTGCCACAACTCCAACCTTTTGTCATAAGTGTCTGATTTCTCCACGATTAAGGGGCACCACGCTACCACAATGGTAGGTCTGCTTTCTACTTGATGTGAGGGGAGCCCACCCTTGGGGAAGGACTCAAAACAACACTAGAGAAAACTTTTCAGAGGGGAGTCCCTCTCAAATCCAAATCTCTGGTACTAATGTCGGGCACAGTGAAAGAGAATGGGACAAAGGAATATTTGAATAGAGTCACATATTAAGTTCTTTTCACTTACTTTCAAAGCACACAAGAGAGAGAGAGAGGAGAGAATTTGTCATGGATACGAGACGGGATCCCAAATAACCCCTTAAAGGGCCCCCTAACCCATTACCATAGTAGTAGTTTCTAGTCGAGGGTGGTTGCAAGATCAGGGTGCCCAGTTTTGTGCACTCAGGCACCCTGTAAACAGTAAAAAAACATGCATTTGTTTACCTTTAGTGGCTAATCTCTCCTAGTAAATGAAGGAATTTCGTTTCAAGTTCTTTTGTTGGAACATCATATTCAAAGTTGGAAATATAGTTGCATAATTTGATTAAGCATTAGATTGTCAAAAGTCCTCATTTTCTTAGGTACAAAGTCAATGTATACACCCTGTCGCAAATTTGAACTGATTTCATAAAATGCTAATATCTTTTACATATAAACTCATATGAGATTCCCATTTTGTGCCTTAGATCTTCGCATAATATGGAGCTTCACTTGATTTTTTGAGAAAATTTTAAGAAATTTGTCTATTTTCTTTAAATATTTCAAGGTCTTTAAAGTGTTATAATATACGCCACTTTTTGTACCCACAATAGCTACCACTTAAAATCCTCAATCTTGTAGATCAAAAGAGTGGGTAGGTATTGAGACATTAGTAGAATGTGTTGGTTAGTAAAAATTGCAAATCCAATGGTTGGATTTTTAATGATCTCTTTTTCAAAATTCTTCCAGACTATCAGAAGACTTGCAAATATTAATAATCTAATTAGTAAAATTACATTTTTGATGTGAATCATATAAAACCTATAGGGACTAGTGTGCTTGTAATGGTGCATCTATGGAAAAATAAATTGGATCACTCTAAGTATGGAAAGATCTTTTTTTTATTATTTCATCATATTTCTAATTAATTTTGATTAATTAGACTAATTTATATTAATTTAAGTTATATTGGGTTAGTTTAAGGGCAAGCGTATTTTCTATTATTTGCTTGATCTTATTTTAAGTACCTTGCCCCCCAAAACTTGCTCTCCAAGCATTGTCCCAGTCCAGCATAAACTGGATAAAACTGGACACCCTGATCTTGCAACAACCCTCAAATGTGTACAAAGGCATTACCTTGAATGGTCGGCTTTGCTTGTACCTTCTCGAAGACTCACGTTGGATGATTCACTTACGACCCTTTGTCCTAGGCTATTTTGTTGGCAAAATTAGCACACTAGACCCTGTTGTCCATCCCTCTTTCATGCACAGTTTCGACCTCCTTCACCCCCCCCCCCAAAAAAAACTTAACGCCAAGTTGCCTTCCTTTGGACCCTAAAATCTCAACCTAAACTCAGCCCTTCTCCTTGGCTAAAAATGCAATTGCTAACCTGGTTTTCCTTGCTAAAAACTCAAACACAAAGCAGCCCCTTTGGTACCTCTTGGAACACGGCAAATCAGCCCCTAAATGGCACCTCTTCTATTCTCTATCTCCTTGGTGCAAAAATACACGTGCAAGGAATCTTTTTATGGCAATCCTTCAGCCCCAAAAATGCATGTCTATGGCAGCCTCCTATTCCCCTCCCTCTGCACGAAAAACGTTGGCCCTCTTCCCTTGGTTTATCTCTGCAAATGATGATCTTCTTGCCTCTCCGACTAGTCCGCAAGTGCAAGGACACTTTTTCTAGCTACCCTTCAATCCCAAAAACGCAGGTCTATGGAAGCCTCCTATCACCCCTTCTGTAGCTCCAAAAACGTTGGCTCTCTGTCCTTGGTGTGTGTCTCTACAAATGGCAATCTTCTTGCCTCAGACTAGTCCCCAAAATGGCACACTTTCTCAACCTTCTCAGTCTGCAAAAGTCACCCTTGCTCTTGAATCTCCGATGCTATAAAATGGCACCCCTACTCTCGTTATATACAAAAGTATATAGCCTAGAATATTGGTGCCCTAGATAGCTCAGAAAAGTGCCATCTCTCCAACTTTACTAATCAACCAACCTTTTTAATGAACCATCCAATTTGAGGCATCAATAAAGTACCTTAAAAATCCATGAAAAAGTCTCAGGGATCCTTACACACATTACATAGCTTCGCTCATTAGAATCTTATGAAACTAAAGCCATGTCTTCTACATGGTCTAATAATCTACATGATGCTCTCACTGGAAGCTCGCATACATTTAACAACCGCCGGTTTACAGTCAGTACATCGCCTTGCAAAGAGGGTTATGCAATAGTGAAATCCTATCTAATGGATTATTTTGATCATCCAATTCCTCTGATGAAAAGGCTCACAAAAACATCAGACTTCATCCCCTAGGGCCTAGGCTTATCTAGCTAACTTGAGCTCCTGGAAGTAGGTTTAACATGTCCACATAGCACACAGAGGTAGATGTGCATCTGAAAATTCCATACCACTAGCAAGCAAGTCATGTGAGGGCAAAAGGAAAAAAGGACTAGATGTATGAGAGATCAGAGAAAAACAACACAGCATACAATGGGTGAGTGAGTGTATATATGATGGTTAGTAAAAATATTTACAAGAGGCCCTCTGATGAGAGCTAACTCTGAGTAGAAAATAAGTGTAGAAGCAAAGATAATGTTGGAATTGAAGGCATGGTGGGTGACAAAGGCTCGCGTTGATGTGAGGTGAAGCACTCCGAGAGGTGGTCGGTGTCGAAGGCTCATGTCAGTGCATGTAGAGGAACTCCGAGGTGGTAGTGGTAGTGCAAGATGAGGCGATGCAAGCTCTAGTGTGACAAGGGTGCTACGGTACATGAGGTGGCAGATGAAGAGCAGAGAGGGCTGCCATCCTGAGTGGTGGTGGTGCAAGCCCCTTTTTGCCAAGGTGCTGCCAAGGTGATGCACATACTCGAAGGGTGCAAGATCTGGTGACAAGGGTGTTGCGTACTTGAGGGGTGCAAGCTCTGGTGACAAGGGTGTTGCATACGTGAAGGGTGAAGAGTAGAGAGGGATGCCATCCCAAGTGGTGCCGATGGTGAAGATAAATAGAGAGTGAGATGTCGTCCCAATGGTGTGATGTAGCAGAGAGTGGGTTGCTGTCCTGATGGTGTGGGTTGAGGAAAAATGTTGAAGTGCTTTATCTAGTAGAGAGGGTTGTTGTCCCATGAGCTGAAGATAAAATGTTGATATGCTCTATTGTGGAAAAGAGGGCTGTTGTCCCATGATCAGATATGTAACATTAATATGATGCATGTAGTAGAGGGGGACTGTTGTCCCATGAACAGATATGTAACGCTAATGTATTGAATGTAGCAGAGAGGGCTGTTGTTCCATGAACAAATATGTAATATTGAGGTGCTGAATGTAGCAGAGAAGGCTTGATAAAAGAAAGATAATGAGAGAAAGCACACACATAAGAGAAAACCCTAATAGATTAATGTAACCCTAACCATAGAGGGAAGCCATATCCACTCTCCCACAATGCATAATAGAAGAAGACTACACAACGACACAACATGTGCTGTGCTCACACACCAAATAACCATATCTAATGTCCACACACTTTGGCCAGCTAGACGGGGCCATTTATTGTCACACATATGCTACTGTCTACCATTCCAACACATATTGTGCCTGGCTCTAGCTGTCATCGAGCTTGTAATCTTAACAGCCCCTCTCAAGCTCATGATGTACAACCATAGATGAAGATGAGATTAGGCTATGAACACTCCCCCTAAAGCTCATCACATGTCCTCCCAACATGGTACGGAAGTACTCAAACTACTCTCTACCAAGTGGCTTTGTAAATATGTCGGTAACCTTCTCTTTAGTCTTCACATACTTCAAATCCACTATACGATCCAACACTTTCTCCCTGATAAAGTGATAGTAAACCTTTAAATATTTGGTCCGTGCATGAAAAGATGGATTCTTGGCCAATTGTATGCTGCTCATGTTGTCACAGTGTATGACAACCTTGCTCTCAACAGGCTCACCAAATCAGTTCAGGAGTTTCTTCAACCATACTCCTTCACATGCAGCTATGCTCCTCTCTGTACTCAGCCTCTGTACTAGATAAAGCAGTAATGGGTTGCTTCTTGCTACTTCAACACATCCCACAACACTCCCAAATGTAAAGGCATAACCACTAGTAGATCTCCTGTCATAAGAGCTACCTGCCCAATCTGTATCTGTGTAGCCATATACATCTAAGACTTTACTATGCTCATAAAGAAGACTATAATGTGCAGTGGTCTTGACATAATTCATGATCTGTCTCACTGTGTCCAAACGAGGCTTCCTAGGGCTTTTCATATACTGACTCACTAGCCTCATAGCATAACTCGAGTCTGGCTGTGTAATAGTCATGTGAATGAAGTTGCCAACCATCTTCATGTACATAGATGGATCTTCCAACTCTTCACCAAAATCAGCCCTCAACTTCACATTTTGCTCCAAGGGTTTACTCATGGGTTTACACCCAGTCATCCCATATCTAGCCAACATATCCAATGCATATTGATACTGGACTAGCCATATTCCGCCATGATATTTGACCACTTCAATGCCAAGAAATTTTTTTAATATCCCAAGTCTTTCATATCAAACTGCCCACTCAATGCCTTCTTGACATGCATAATATCTATATCATGATCACCTGTCAGAACCAAGTCATCCACATAGATGACAACCACAATGATCTGTCTTCTTTACATATAGTGAAGAATCTGCCATAGAAACCTGAAAACCAATAGAGATAAGATATTGGCTTATCTTATCACTCCAAGCACGAGATGCTTGTTTCAACCCATAAAGTGCTTTCTTCAACTTGCATACAGGAGTGGGGTAACTTGGGTGTACATAACCTTCTCGCTGCTCCATAAAAACTTCCTCTTGCAAATCATCATTTAGAAATGCATTCTTGACATCCATTTGATGCATTTCCCAACCATTTTCTACTACAACCATGGTAATATCTGGCCTACAATTCCCATCTTTGCCATTGGAGTAAATGTCTCATCATACTCCAAGCCTTGGGTTTGTGCATAACCCTTAGCAACTAACCGTGATTTATGACACTCAATCAAGACATGTGACTTGCATTTTACCTTATAAACCCATTTACAGCTAATGACATTCTTGCCTTGTGGGGTAAGGCAACCAAATCCCAAGTATCATTATGAACCAATGCATCCATCTCCTCATCCATTGCCTTTTCCCATACATGTTTTCAAATAGCTTCTACATAGCATGTAGGTTCCACATGCTTTATGAAAGTGTTCATATATGCATAGTGCATAGAAAAACCATGGTATGTCAACCTATCAACTAGATACCCCCGCCGACTCTCTATGATCTCCGTAAAGCTTGTGGATCACTCTGTATCACTGGAGCATGTAGAGGTACATATCTCTCTTGCTTTGTACTTGGTGTGCGTAAAACTGGTATGCCAAGTCCCTCATCCAAACTCTCTGAACTAGAGAGGAACTAGATGACTCATATCTTGTAATGCCAATATCTTCAACTTTCGTCTTTCCTTTATCCACAACACTACTAGTAGTGCTTCCACAACACTACTAGTAGTGCTTCCACTATCATGCCTCAAACGCCCTGACCATGGATGTACACTGCTCTACCACTTGACTCTTGTGGCCCAAACATAGAAGCAAAATGTGCTTGTGGTAAGTCCACATGCACATCATCATCACTAGAATCACTGGCATCCTCATCTTTTTCTCTGTACCAACTAGCAAGCTCATCAAACACCACATCTCGTGAAATGAGCACTTGCCTAGTATCTGGATTGTAACATTTGTATGCTTTGCGATCTTGTGCATACCCAACAAAGATGCACTTTTTTGTCTTTAGATCAAGTTTCTTCCTCTTCTCATCTGGCACATATACATAAGCAATGCTACCAAACACTTTTAGATGCTGAATGCCTGGCCTATATCCAATAAGACGCATCTCTGGCGTACTTTCAGCTATAGGTGTCTTGTTAAGAAAATACACCATTGTGGCACACGCTTCTGCCCAATAAAAGTTTGGTATGCTCTTCTCATTTAGTATTACCCTAGCCACATCACCAATGACCCTGTTTTTCCTCTCAATAACACCATTTTGTTGAGGTGTGTACCTACATTAAAGATGCCTTCTAATGTCATTCTTCCTAAAGAAGTCCTCAAATGCATGTGAGGTGTATTCACCACCTCCATTTGTCCTCAAGAATTTGATCTAACAATCATATTTATTTTTTGAAAATGCTTTGAAATCCATGAACTTTGCTAACACTTTGCTCTTCTCCTTGAGAAAATAGATCCAAGTCATCCTACTTTAATCATCAATGAAGGTTACATAGTACCTCTTACCACCACTAATGGATGGGCTTTGTGCAGGCCCCCATACATCACTGTGAACAATCGGAAGTGGCTTGCTTCTCATGTTGCCTTCTCTAGGGAATGGCAACCTTGCTTTTTTTAGAAAATGGCAAGCATCACATACATGCATACTCCCATCATATTTGAATCTGGGCAGCCCACCATCTATGCCTCTTGCTTGCATATTCTTCAACTTATGTATGTTCACATGCCCAATACGTTGGTGGCACATCTCAATATCTTGGACCACATTATGGCTTTTAGAAAACATAGCGGATTTCAACTCTGGAATCCCTGCATCCAATTTGAATAACCTACCTTCCTTCTTGACCTTGGCGATAACTCTATAGCCATTCTTAAATTCTTCAATGAAGCATCCATGCTCATTGAATCGTACCTATAATCCTTGCTCAACCATTTGACCAACATAAGCCAAACTCTATGTAATGGAAGGCACATACAAAACATCTGACATAGACATCACCTCGCCATTATGCATCACCAATAGCACACTCCCAACATGAGTGATAGCATGCTAAGTGTCATCACCTATCTTCACATATCCTTTTTCATCCATTGGTTTCATGTGCTCAAACCACTCCCCATGGCAAGTCATGTGATTTGACGCTCCTGAATCCATATACCATGTATCATCATTGTCTCCATTTGTCATCATAGAACCCACTACATGCTTCATTGTTGCAAACAAATTATTTGCACTGCCATCATGACTACTGGATGCAAAATTACTATGATGTACTCTACCCCCTCTCAAATCATGTGGTTTGCGATGATAACAGTCACACGAGCCATGTGACCAAACTTTCCACAATTGTGACTATCCACATGTTGCATAGATGATTGTTGGCCTTGCCAATGACCTCTTCCATAGGCATTACCTCAATCTCCTTGAGGTGCATAACCACAGCCACCTCTAGCACAGTGAATGATGGCTGAAAATTTTGTTGAGACTATGGTGACCTAAGCTTGATCCCTTGCATTTTCATTGGTGCTAGATGAGGCACCTAAACCAAGTTTCATCTCTTCCATAAAAACAAACAAAATCAACTCATCAAAATCTGGGGATTCTCCACCTCTAACCTGGATAGAGGTTTGAAATGCCTTGTACTCCTTACCTAAGCCACTCAATGTAATGGCTACAAAAGCATTATCATCCATGGGGGCACCAAATAGATACTAGTGCATCAGCACATTCTTTGATCTCGTACACATAATCATTTATGCTTCTATTGTTGCGAGTCGCACCATGTATTTTTTGCTTAATTGCATCTTCTTTGGTACAAAACCAAACAATACAACTTTACCAAAGTATCCCATGCATCCTTGGGATTATGTGTGCCTTGTATATGGCACAACATGGTGTTTGTAACATAAATTGAGAAATAATGCAACACTTTGAAGGCCCTCTCTATCCAATTACGATGTGTTATAAGTTGAGCAGGTGTTGCATTCATTTGGGGAACCCTTGGCTCCATCTCCTAGCCTGTCCACCAAGTTCCATAGTCCTTTACCTTTGAGAAAATTTGTCATACGATACTTCCAGATATGCGAAAGTTATGTTAATCAAGCATTTGAACAACAATTTTATTGGGACTATCACTCATTTTTCTTAGCAAAATGTTCATTGAGGATTTCCAACAAACAACTCAGACACACACATACATACATATACCTCGGCACCAATGTTATCCACACATCCCACAATTTTTATGGCGATAACTTCTTGGACTCAAAAACACTATTTGCAAAAGTTGAAAACAACTTGGTGCCACTCACAAAATCTGACAAATATGTCCAAAACAGTCCTCCACTTTCCAAAACTCTTTAATTATCTCGTATTATGCATACAAGATCACCCACGTAGCATTTGAGCGCATTTATGTACGAAAAGTCCACTATGCCCTGTTGGGTGATGGGTTTTGCCGAGCCTTTTAATTTTCCAAATCCTTGGGAAATGATCAAATCAAGTGTAGATGACATGTATTGACATCCATACATCCTCCATGTTGCATACAAACATCATCTAAGATCATTTCATGCCAAACACTTCCCAAATATTGTACTCTGTTTTGATAAAAACTTGAAAAGAGTGATTTTTAGTCACTAATCCTACTCTAATCACTTCAGTATGATGTTGCTCCACCTCTGTGTAAGAGGAATTGCTCCAATTTGGAGTAGTGAGTGAGTAATTGATGATTTAGTGAACTTTGTTTTGCTAATTACATGCTTAATCCTCTACTAATCTACTCAAAATCAGCTCTAATCATGTTTTTTCTCACAAATGAACTTTCAAAAGGCTTCTCCAAGCTTGCATACACACATTGGCTAAGCTTCATATGTATCCAACCACCTCATATAGCTCAAAGAGGAATCAAACAAGTGCAAAACGACAAAACTCTACTCCAATGGCCTGTTTTTCGAGCGCCACCTGCACCTAGTGAAGTTGGGAAGCTTTTCAATCATCAATGAGTGCACATATACCTTACCAATCCACCTTAATGCTTCCAATTTGTGCAATAGACAGCTCCAATGGCATTAACTTTGGGCATATACTCTCTGGTTTGTGAAGCTTCCAATAATAGTGATTTTCCCTCTTGTTCAATGCATCAAATGGCTTCAAATCAATGCTTGTGCTTGCTCCAAACTTTCTATTACATCACACAATGCCACATACATGTGTCCACCTATTACATGCATTTTCCTCTTCCAATCAAGCTCTCGAGCTTTCCATTAAAGCTTGTAAAAACCAGAATCTTCACTTGCTTTGGGTAACTCAAATCTTTCTTTGCTTGTGTCAAATCACCTGCAATCTGCTCAAGTGTGTTTAGCTTTGCTTACCCATGGTCCTTAGCTTTCAGATATGCTGAGTAGATGTGTGCTTCAAGATTCTATTTGCTCCAAGCTCCAATGGCTAGCTCCAAAACTGAAATTTCCCTCTTCTTCACTCACTCAAAAAACCCTAATAGAGAGCACCGGGCTCTAATACCATGATAAAAGACAGATAATGAAAGAGAGCACACACACGAGCAAACCCTAATAGATTAATGTAACCCTAACCATAGAGGGAAGCCATATCCACTCTCCCACAATGCATAATAGAAGAAGACTACACAATGACACAACATGTGATGTGTTCACACACCAAATAACCCTATCTACTGTCCACACATAGTGGTCAGCTGGACGTGGCCATTTATTGTCACAAAGATGCTACTGTCTACCATGCCAGCACATATTTGGTGTGTGTTGTGTTCACACACCAAATAACCCTATCTACTGTCCACACACTGTGGTCAGCTGGATGCGGCCATTTATTGTCACACAGATGCTACTATCTACCATGCTAGCACATATCGTTCTCCTAGCTCTAGCTGTCATGGAGCTTGTAACCTCAACAGGGCTGTTGTCCCGCGGTGTGGCCTGTAGTAGCAGAGAGTGGGCAGTTGTCCCAAGGTGTGGCCAGTAAATGCTAAGGTGATGTACTATCAGGCGAATGTGGTGTAGGGCTCGATGGCAACACCAGCAGCAAGATGGTACTTGATATGTCTATGGTGTGGTACACTCTAATGAATGATGAGGCTAACCTTTATATATGGTGAGGGACTATTGGTCGGCCAGTCCAAAGGTTGTCCTCCCAGCGCAGTAAAGGTACAAAAACCTACATAAAACCAATAAAAGCCCATAAATTTCCCTTTTTTAGGGCTGGACAAAAAGTTGTTTCCACACACCCCCTCTCAGGACAAAAAGGGAACCATGAGAGAAGATGATGGATGGTAGGGTCCCACACTGACACACTGGAAAAAGGAATGTATCCCCCTCTGGAAACAAAATTTAATAAAGTCAGAGAGGGCGATCGTGATGGTAAAGGTGGTGAAGGTGAGGTGATGTAGATGTGTTGATCATCTCCCAAAGTAAGATATTGAACAGGACTCTCCTTTGAGTAAGAAGCCCCATTCCCTATGTGCTGTAGATCAGAGTTTGGAGAACCAACTTGTGGTGAGAAGAATTGGTCCTCCAGGAGTGCGGGTAGACGATCCATGTTGTGTGCTCTCGAAGTCTTCAGTCCCCTTTCTCACGATAGCTCTGATAGCATCATGTGAGGGAAAAAGGATGAAAGGACCAGATTTATGAGAGATCAAAGCAAAACAACACTCCATGAAATGGGTGAGTGAGTGTATATACGATGGTGAGTGAAAATTTGTACAAGATCGCTCTAATGAGAGGTGACTCTGAGTAGAAGAGTGCAAAAGCAAAGATGATGTCGGAGAGCTGAAGCGCGATTGGCAACAAAGGCTCATGTCAATATGAGGCAAAGAACATCAAGAGGTGGTCGGTTGTCGAAGGCTCACATCGGTGCATACAAGAGGCACTTCCAGGTGGTAGTGGTAGCGGAAGATGAGGCGATGCAAGGTGCTGTGGTACCTGAGGTGGCAGATGAAGAGCAGAGAGGGTTGCCGTCCCCAGTGGTGGTGGTGCAATCCCTTCTCTAGGAGGGCTGCATTCGTAGGGATGCCAACATAGGTGGTCCCATGGGCGGTTTATGTTTTGCTTGAGAAGATGAATACATTGATGGATATGTCTCTAATTATTATAGATGGTCACTCATGGGAATATTTTTGCTACCATGTCTCTTTGAATGTTTGTATATAGTTGTTTTTGTGAATGTGGTGTGGTATGGGTTGTGAACTTGTCTGGTTGGTGAATGTACAATGGTTTGGAAAAGTTTAGCCTTTGTATGGCAATGTAATGATCTTGTTTGCTTGGTGGAAGGTTTACTTTGTGTCAAAGGCTTTTGGGGATAATGTGGGTGCTCCTATATTTGCTAATAGTCATGTTTGGTCTACAAGCTTGTAATGTGTTGTGTGTGTCTTTTGTGAGTGCCTATTTGATTCTAACATTTAGTTCTAAATTGCTAATGTTATTGTGCTTTTATACTTACAATTAGCCTAAGCCCAAAATTTTGATTTCCGTCTTTGATGTTATGTATGTAGACTTCAGAGAAGGGAAAAAAATTGTCAAGTGAAATGTTATAGCAAGTTTTTGAATAAATCAATGTATAGTTTCTTTTATAAGAAAGAAAGTATAGTTTTTGAATAAATCAATGTATAGTTTTTTTTATAAGAAAGAAAGTAGAACATATCACTTCGGTTCATTTGCGTTGTAGATTGTTAATAGCGTAGAGTGCAAGCACCATTGTTTGAAACCTTGATGAAATGTAGAGAGAGGCAGCCTATCGTTTGGTGGCTAAATTAAGAGCAAGCTTGGCATCAACTTTTGCTTTCAACAGGTTGAAGTGTCTCAAGCAAATTGAATAGTAAATGTAAGCCTATTAATAGTGTAAAAACTTTATTTTAAAAAAATCAATTATTCTTTTGATTTATAAATTTTGTGAAGTATTGAAAAATATGAAATTAAAGTCAATTAGCAATGTTTCAAAGATCTCTATAACATCACATATCAGTTTTCTAGCACATGAATGCCGCCTTCTTGTGAAATGATTTGAATATGGTGTGAATGTTTAGGTTGTTTACTAGATTACAAAGATAGGTATTTTAATAGGTAATCATGTATTCTAATGTGTGATGATTGGTTGTTTGATACCTCACAAACTACTTTATGACATGTATAAAAATTTCAAACATTTGAAGAATCGGTTGTTTGGTACATGTTGAAAGTCAAACATATAGGTGTGAATGCTTGTTTTTTTCACACTTTGTGAGGATTTCAAATGTTTTAGTTTGATGTCCAGACTTCATATGTTTGAATTTAGTTATTTCCTGTATATGAATTTCTTCATGAATTTTTCTTATGTCTTAAGTATTATGTGTAATTTGGCATATGATAAAAGTTAGGAATTTATATGTACGAATTCTTAAATTATGTTTGAAATAAAAATTCACATCTCTCAGAATGTATTAAACTTCACATTCATACTTTGAAGTGTGAAAGACCTCTTTCACATGTTCTTGTGCTTCGTCTAGTTGGCTCAACTCGCATTCATCGCCCATCATCAAGTTCACTCATCACAGCTACGAGATGTCCATGCAGGTTGACACCGGACATAGTGGCCGCCTGCTCAGTGCAGCATTCAACGTCCATGGCAGCTTGACACTGGGCGCTACACGTTCCTATGAGTCCTTCATCTCAATGCAGCATTCAGTGTCCATGGTAGCCGGTTACAATGCAGAGGTTCTCTTGTTCTATAGCATGTAAAGCAACGCAAAAAAAAAAAAAAAAAGGGAGCACAATAGGCTGCTCGAAGAAGGCACGTAGATCGTGGCAACCCAACATACCTCTTGTGCGTACATAACTCTTCGGATTTTTCATACCCCTTCGGATTTTTCACACGTGCAAGGTATGTCACACATGTTGACGTATTTTTTTTGGCTTGTTCACATGCGATGTGAGTATTATGCATTGTTAGCCTTGATTCACGCACACTTTAGCATTGCTAGCGTTTTCTCACATTTTTTACTTTTATAGTCTCATTCACACATTTAGCACATTGTGGGTGGGTTTCACACATTTGGGGATTTATAGCCTTTGTTTGCATGCTTTGGCTTATTTGATGTGTCTACATGCAGCTATGGGTTACTCTTACTATTTTTACCCATCTTATGACCGACATACTATAGATCATCTTCGTCATTGACGTCACTTTAT
Source organism: Cibotium barometz (assembly GCF_041138505.1). Classification (NCBI taxonomy): domain Eukaryota; kingdom Viridiplantae; phylum Streptophyta; class Polypodiopsida; order Cyatheales; family Cibotiaceae; genus Cibotium; species Cibotium barometz. Next base: position 20,661,303 of record NC_141096.1, on the reverse strand, counting down.
TTCCCTATCAGATCTTGATTGAATATGGCTTCCGTCCATGCATTATCTTCATGGCTCTATGCTCATTTAGTTGCCACTTGGTGTTGAGGATCACATATAATTTTATTTGTCCACACATACCTTTGGTACATCGAGACTTAGACCTGTACATCCTCACACGTCGACTTCTCGCTATGATTAGGTGGCATATTCGTGCCACGAGTGCAGGTTTGATACCAAGTTATCGATGACATTTGTTTAATGAGGGGGAGGTTTGTGCCATATGGTCTAGATGTTCCACACACGGTGACTTTGTCACTTCATTGTATGATGATGAGAAAATTGTAATCTGTTAGTGGATCTCGTTGTTGACCTGCTGGTCTCAACGGAGAGTCAAGAGTGATACTATTTTGTGAGAAACAAGGATTGAATGAAAATTTTGAGTTGTGACATCTGTACCCAGAAATTGTTTGTCAATGGATTGTTTTATAAATTAAAGTTTAAAGAGGAGTGTGTGAGTATCTGTATTCTAAAGCAAAAGTTAAGAAAGGCTTTCAATTATGGGTACTTGTCTGGTTCTACTATTCCAATGGTTGGACGGTGGCCATGGGCCGGATGGCTAGAATCAGTAGAGTTTTAATAATAAAATTGATTAAGATTACGCTTAGAACTCGAGTAGTTAATTAAAAGCCTAAAGACTTCTCAAATGAATAGATCAATGGCTGTGCCTGACTCAATTAGGAAAAAAGCATTGATCCCTTCAAGTTAAGTCTGTAATAGTTTCCCTTCTATCTGGTTTATTCAGATGAAGGCTAGTTCAATATCTTGACCTTGTTAAGAAAAATTCGTTAAGAAAATATAAATGGTGGAATCGTCCCCGTTTTTCGGGCATGGAAAATTTTTCCGGTTTCGGTTTTTGGAATGACCACCAGCTTAGTCTCGTGCCGGGACATTTGAGGGCGAGGCCCCGAGTGAGAAACCCTGCCCCCCTGCACAAGAGGAAGTTACTTCTGCTGGTATCATCCGAGAATCTGGTGCGCAGAGGGGGTAGTGGGATCTCACAAAACTTTGCAGGCATGTGGGGGTGGGTCCCATGCATGCAAAGTTTGGTCCCTATCAAAGCATGTTTGGGTACGATTGCATGGGTAAGAGGGGGATTTTCCATAGCCTCTCAAGCACCAAGAGACTTAAAAAATCTGCACTGGGCGCTAATTGCTAACCCAAACATGCTCCGATGGTGACCAAACTTTGAAAGCATGTGGGGTGGTGGGTCCCCCCCCACATCCTTGCAAAGTTTGGTCCTCATCAGAGCATGTTTGGTTTGGATGGTATGGGGAAGAGAGGGATTTTCCATGGCCTTTGAAGGACCAAAAGACTTGAAAAATCCACACTCGGCTAATTACTAACCTAAACATGCTATGATGGTGACCAAACTTTGCAAGCATGTGGGGGTGGGTTTCCCCCACATGCTTGCAAAGTTTGGTCCTCATCGAAGCATCAATAGTTTGGATGATATGGGGAAGATGGGGATTTTCCATGGCCTCTGAAGCACCAAGAAAATTGAAAAATCTGCACTAGGCACTAATTACTAACCCAAAAATTCTTCGATGGTGACCAAAATTTGCAAGAATGTGGAGGTGGGTCCCCCCCACATGCTTACAAAGTTTAGTACCCATCCAAGCATGTCTAGATATGATGGTATGGAAAAGAACGGGATTTTCCATGGCCTCTTAAACACCAAGAGGCTTGAAAAATACACAATGGGTGCTAATTACTAACCCAAACATACTTCAATGGTGACCAAACCTTGCAAGCATGTGGGGGTGGGTCCCCCCCCCACATGCTTGAAAAGTTTGGTCGCCATCAGAGCATCTTTGAGTACATTGGTATGGGCAAGAGCAGGATTTTCCATGGCCTCTAAAGCACCAAGAGACTTAAAAAATACGCACTGGGTGCTAATTGCTAACCCAAACATGGTTCGATGGTGACCAAACTTTTCAAGCATGTGGGGGTGGGCCCCCCCCACATTCGATGGTATGGATAAGAGGGGGATTTTCCATGGCCTCTTAAGCACCAAGAGACTTGGAAAATCTGCACTGGGCAGTAATTGCTAACCCAAACATGCTCCGATGGTGCCCAAACTTTGCAAGCATGTGGGGGTGGGTCTCCCCCACCCCCACATTCTTGCAAAGTTTGGTAATTTTTAACCCAAACATGCTCAGATGGTGACCAAACTTTGTAAGCATGTGGGGGTGGGTCCCCCCCACATTCTTACAAAGTTTGGTCCCCAACCGAGCATGTTTGGGTACAATGGTATAGGTCCCCCCAAATGCTTGCAAAGTTTTGTCCCCAATGGAGCCTGTTTGGGTACGATGGTATGGGAAAGAGCGAAATTTTCCATGGCCTTTAAAGTACCAAGAGACTTGAAAAATCTGCACTAGGCGCTAATTACTAACTTAAATATATGATTAGATGGAGACCAAACTTTGAAAGCATGTGGAAGTGGGTCCCCCCACATGCTTGCAAAGTTTGGATCCCATCGGAGTTTATTTGGGTACGATGGTATGGGGAAGAGTGAGATTTTCCATGGCCTCTTAAGCGCCAAGAGACTTAAAAACCCCGCACTGGGCGTTAATTACTAACCCAAACATGCTCTGATGGTGACCACACTTTGCAAGCATGCGGGGTTGCATCCCCCGCATGCTCCCAGATGCTTGCAAAGTTTGGTCCCCATTGAAGGATGTTTGGGTACGATGGTATGAGGAAGAGGGGGATTTTCCATGGCCTCTTTAGCACCAAGAGACATGAAAAATCCACAATGGGTCCTAATTTCTAACATAAACATGCTGCGATGGTGACCAAACTTTGCAAGCATGTGGGAGTGGGTCCCCTCCACATGCTTGCAAAGTTTGGTCCCTATCAGAGTATGTTTGGTCATGATGGTATGGGAAAGAGCGGGATTTTCCATGGCCTCTTTAGCAGCAAGAGACTTGAAAAATCCACACTGGGTGCTAATTACTAACCCAAATATGCTCCAATATGGTGATCAAACTTTACAAGCCCCACATGTTTACAAAGTTTAGTTTCGATCGGAGCATGTTTGGGTACGATGGTATTGGAAGGAGCAGGATTTTCTATGGTCTCTCAAGCACCAAGAGACTTGAAAACTCCACACTGGGCACTAATTGCTAACCAAAATACGCTCCAATGGGGAGAACTTTGCGAGAATATGGGGGTGGGTCTCTTCTGTTGAGATATTGAGCTCATCTAGTTAGGCTAACCCGCCTGGGGGATAGGCCCCACACTTACACCACTGGCATGGTTGGTGAGATCATGGGTGATATGCGGCGAGTGGGATGACAGGCTGTGTGACAGCCATTCTAGAGACTGGCATAGTTATAGTGCAATCTCATTTAGTTGGGTTCACACTATATAGAACCCTAGTATGTATTTGGTTGAGTACCTTTCATATTGGGTGTACTCTTATCTTTGTATATGGTGTGTTGAGTGTTGTGTGAAGAAGAAGATTTTCAGTCTCTCACCTTGTGTGTTCTCTTTTAGGGTTTTGTGAGTGTGTGTGTCCTTGCAAGAGCTCAAGATCTCTTCTCCCCTGCATCTTTTCATGGTATCAGAGCCTGGTTCATGCTAAGGGCTGAGCTACAAGCAAGAGAAGCACAGGAAGCGGTACGAGGGTAAGAGCTTCAACTACTCTTCCCTGTTTGTGTTGGCGACTGCACCCTTGTCGGGAGCTCTACGGGAGGCACCGGCAAACGATCTCTGATTCAGGAGCTTTCTTCATAGGATAAAGCTATAGGGAAATATTATTGTCCTATTGGACTTAATTTTTTGTGCCAAAAAAGCGTTTCGGGCCTGTTTACGACCTCTATTTTTCAGAAAGTAAGCGATTTTGAGCACTGCGGGTAAGTTATCGATTCTCTACAGAACTCTATTTAAAGAACTGCAGGAAGATAGATTGGTTGTGCAGACATTGTGTGTGCTGCTACAAGGAGGTCAATAGTTGCCATTGGGTGTATGTATGCACATTGAGGTCACTGGTTGTGACATTTGAGTGTACTATAGTACCGCTGTAAAAAATACAGCAGTTTGTGCAGGACAAACCAGAGTGCTGTTTCTGGTAAATTTGTGTGTCTGACAAGATTTCAAATGATGGCATAAACCAAATTGTTGCTGAGAAGCTTGATAAGAAAAACTTCCATGCTTGGAGGTTCAGGTTGACGAATTTCCTGATGGGAAAGGGTTACTCTGGGACTATATAGAAGGTGAGCATGAAGAGGCACTGGAGATACCGGAGATCAATCCGACTGCTCCAGATGTGAAAGAGTTCAGGGATTGGAACCAAGGAGCCAAAAAAGTTATGTATTGGCTCTCTATCAGTATACAGAACACCATGATTGGGCACATACAGGATGCCAAGTCCCCCAAGGAGGCATGGGACACCTTGGTAAAACTCTATGAAACAAATACCAAGGCACGAAAGATACAGTTGAAGAATGAACTTCATACTGACATGGTGAAAAAGAGTATGTCTATGAATGACTATGCATTGAAGATAAAGGGTATTGTGGAATCCCTTGCATCTATTGGTGTTTCAGTAGATGATGATGATAAGGTGGAAGTCTGTCTACGTGGTCTCGGGCCACAATACAAGGCATTCAAGGCATTCAAGACGTCTATTCAAACTCGGAAAAACATTCCCAATTTTACAGATTTGGTGTCTATGTTGATTATAGAAGAGAAGAGCTTGGGTGAAGACCAACAGTCTTCAGACAACAAAAATAGTTCAGAGCAACAAGCCTTCTACACAAGTTCAAGAAGAGGACGAGGTAGAGGAGGCCGTGGACGCGGCCAAGGAGGTGGCTAAACAGGTAATCAGAATTATGGCCAGTAGCAACAACAACAACCTCCTAGACCGTGGACGCGGCCAAGGAGGTGGCTAAACAGGTAATCAGAATTATGGCCAGTAGCAACAACAACAACACTCCTAGAATTCACAACAACAACAACACGCAGGTGTGGAAGAGGCCAATTCAGAGGCAGGGGGAGTCAAAGCGGTCGTGGAAATTGGAAAAGGCAGTATAATGATACACGTGGATGCTTTTATTGTGGTAAGCCTTGACATGTGCAGGCACATTGTTATAAGAAGCAAGGCTGACATGCAAAATGGAAAATTGCAGCAAAACAACTATGCATCCTCGAGCAGAAACAATGAGGATAATGAAAGGTTATTTGTTATGCAGTATGTCGTTAATGCCATGTCTGAAAATGTTGAAGCAGCACATAAAGATGATGTATAGTACGTTGATTCAGGTGCTTCGAACCACATGACAAGTCATGGGGAGTGGTTCAAGGAGATGAAAAACCATGAAAGACCAGGTTTTGTGGAAAGAGGGGATGACACTGCTCATCCAATTGCCCATGTTGGAGATGTGCCATTGTCTTATGCAGGATGGCAAAGTGAAGTACCTTGCAAATGTACTTCATGTTCCGAACATAACAAAGAATCTAGTTTCAATTGGCCAGATGATTGAGCAGGGTTTGCAGGTTCGGTTTAACCCTAATGGTTGTTATGTTAAAGACTTTAAAGACAAGTGCAGGTTGGTTGCAAAAGGCAACAGAGTGGGCAAAGTGTTTACATTGAATGTAAACATGCCTGAAGTGAGTGCTTCGATGTTTGCAAATGGTTCACACAGACATTTGGCATAAAAGAATTGGACATGTGAATGTGCAAAGAATGAAGTCTATGCAGACTAAAGCAATTGTGAGAGGGCTGCCATAGTTTAAAGTTGAAGGTATGCAGAGAATATGTGAAGTATGCCAATTTGGAAAGCAAACAAAGCATGTATTTCCATGTGACAGAAATGCACTAGATGTTGTGCATTCAGATGTATGGGGTCCTACAAAGACCATGTCTATGGGAGGCTACAGGTACTATGTGACATTTATTGATGACCACACAAGGAAAAGGTGGGTATACTTCATGAAGGAGAAGGGTGAGGTGTTCACTCGTTTTCAGAATTTCAGAGTTATGGTTGAAAAGCAAACAGGGAAATATGTAAAGTGCCTAAGGTCAGATGGAGGGGGAGGGTACTTCTCCAATGAGTTCTCTAAATTTTTTAAGAAGAATGGTATTCAGAGATATGCAGATACACTCCGCAGCAAAATGGAGTTGCTGAGCGAAAAAATAGGCACATTGCTAAGATTACGCGAGCATTGATGGAAGAGAAGGGCACCGAATAGATGCTAGTGCATCAGCACATTCTTTGATATCCTACACATAATCATTTATGCTTCTATTGTTGCGAGTCACACCATGTATTTTCTGCTTAATTGCATCTTCTTTGGTGTTGTAATCGTATCATACAACTTTACCAAAGTATCCCATGCATCCTTGGGATTATGTGTGTCCTGTATATGGGACAACATGGTGTTTGTAACATAAATCGAGAGATAATGCAACACTTTGAAGGCCCTCTCTATCCAATTTTGATGTGTTATAAGTTGAGCAGGTGTTGCATTCAACGAAAGGCCTATAGATCAGATAAGACTTGCTTCAAAGGAATCACTTAAAGAAGGGTCAATAAGTGAAAAAGACTATTGGAAAAAAAAGTCATCGATAATGGGTACTTGTTATACAAAGGTTGCTTTTGTGTACCCAAAGAAGAAAATATTCGTTAGAATATTTTACTAGAATGTCATGACAATCCAAGTCCGGGGCTTCTAATACCAATGCACTTGTTAAAAGAGAGTTTTATTGGACACGTTTAAAGAAGGAAATCCAAAATTATGTTATAAAATTCCCTAAGTGCCAAGTCAATAAAGCTGAGCACCTAAAAGTAGGTGGAATATTATAACCACTACAAATACCTAAGGTTAAGTGGGAAAGTATTTCTATGGATTTCATAGTAGAACTAGCCCGAACAAGTAGAGGGCATGATTTAGTGTGGGAAATAGTGGATAGGTTAACCAAGTTGGTACAATTTATACCAACCAAAAAAGAAGTAAAAACACTAGAATTGGCTTGTCAAATGTTTATCCATCATCTATACAGATTGTATGGATTACCAGGAGATATAGTAAGCGACCGAGATACAAAATTTATAAGCCATTTTTGAAAAGAAGTGTTCAAAAACTTGGACACAAAACTTCGTATGAGTATGTTTGAACATCCACAAAAAGCGATGGACAGACAGAAAGGGTTAATCAAGTCCTATAAGATATGCTTCGAGCATATGTTAATCATAAGCAAAACAATTAGGATGAGTATCTTCCATTATTAGAATTTGCTTAAAATAGTGCTAAACATTCTGCTACCAGTTTTAGTCCATTCATGCTAATGTATGAATTTCAACCTAGAGCACCCATAATTGTTGGGTTACAAAAAGTAAAATTGCAGAGTGTTCTCAAAGACATGCAAGCCATGTTAAACGTTACAAGAAGCAATGTTAAAAGAGCGCAGGATTGCTCTATTAGTTATGATAAAGGTAAAAGAAGACCAATTAATTTTGAGGAAGGTGATTTAGTCTATGTAGGAGTTTCTGAAAAGTCAAAAACTTTAAAAAGTGGAAAAATTCCAAAGGTAAGTCCAAGGTATTGTGGTCCTTATATAACACTTCAAATTTTTTAGAAGTGTAGCTTACAAGATATCTTTACTTGAAGGATCTAGAGTGTATCCTGTGTTTCTTGTTAGTAGACTGAAATGCAATATGGGAAACAATGACAACATCATTGGAAAAGAAGGAATAGTTGATTTCATAGAACCACCTATTCTTCCACATGAGCCTAGAAATATTTTCAAATATCGAGAAACAAAAACTAAGCATTATGCGGTTAAATAATGTTTAGTACAGTAGAAAGATAGACTAAAAGAAGAATCAACTTGGGAAAGAGTGACTACACTAAAGAAAAGGTTTCCTGAGTTTGTTTTCGAGGATTAAAAAAATTCTTTCAAGGGGGAGGAGATGTTATGAGACTGATAGGAAACACTATAAGGTAAGACTAGAAAAGATTATTTATATGTAAAAGGTTTGCATATAAATAAGGTTCAGGGGATTTCAAATTGGAAATACCTAAAGCAATGGCTAATACAAATTAAGGTTAAAGAAAAAGGAATGTAGATGGTACACAGGGGAAGCCCAAATGCCACAAAAGTAGGTTTTGCCTTCTAGGGGGAGTTAAGGAGGCATTCGAGAGTGAAAATTCCATGCCTAGCCAATGAAAGGTGAAGGGGATGAAGTTGGAAGGTCATGCATCACTTATACCTATATAACCATGTGTTTAAGGTCCATTTGGGATATGGTTGGGTGGAGAATCAAAGTTCTAGTCTTACAAGTCCTCAAGCTTATAATGCAAGGAGCATTACACTATGTAATCGATAACATAAGCAGAGTGTTTTGTTAAGGTCTATTGAATCTTGTTCTCTTTAAGTTTACTAACCAACTGATGAGTGTGGGGTGCCTCATGTTTATCTAGCTGCTCTAAGAATCTTTCTAACTCATACTAAATATTTCTTCTAGGTTATCAAGAATGTCAAGTTTATGTTGATCATCATGTTTTGTAAGGCAAGGGTTATTGGGTCACGATGGACCTAGTTGTGTATGTTTTTTTATGAGACATGTTAGTTTAAGAATAAGAAAATAGCAATTCAGTGTGAGAAGAGGGTCTAGAGAATGTCAAGTTTATGTTGATCATCATGTTTTTTAAGGCAAGGGTTATTGGGTCATGATGGACCTAATTGTCTGTGTTTTTTTATGAGTTTTTTTATGAGACATGTTAGTTTATGGATAAGAAAATAGCAATTCAGTGCGAGAAGAGGGTCGAGAGAGTGGGATTCTTGTAGGCATTAGAGTTTGGGGGTGGTATTCATTTTCACATGGTTTTGGATCTCTATAATGGTTTAGAAGGGTTTAAGAGGGTGGATGAATGAGTTGAGGCAAGAGGACTGCTAAGTGTTAGGTTTGTGAGAGGTGGTGATGGCATGAATTTGGGAAGACAAGGCTTGGATGTTAAATGATGCAAGGTTTCCTCAGCCACCAAGGGTATGATAACCATTCCATGGGGAAGCTTGAGTATCACAGTTCTTCTTTGGCCAATTGATTATGTAATTCCTACCAGAAATCCACCCCCTCCCAAGGATGATATACTCTTTCATTGTTCTTATGAGGTTCACATAAAATTTGACAAGCTTAGCTCCAACTAGAACTCCACTTCATTCTACAAGAGTCACATAAAACTTGACATTTAGTTCCAATTAAATCTCTGCATTAAAATAGCTGACAGTTAATATTGGGAGTTGTTAACCATGGTTATAGGTGGATGGTTGGAGAGTGGGTGTCCTAATGAGGTCCATATCTCCCAAGTAAAAGATTTTGACTAGCCATGGTTTTAACCAAGACTAATGAGGTCCATATCTCCCTCGGGGGGGTCACTCATATAAATATGTAAGTATCACGTGGGTTCAACAGAAGGACATTTTAAATATTTAAAACTTACAGAAATATATTTACAGAGGGGATTTATTTATTGTATTTTAAAAAAAAATTACAGATTTGAATAGGAAAGGATACATTATATTCACTAAAAATTTCACAGATAAGGGACTTTTTAAATAGGCCTTGAACGCACGTGATATAGAGGATTTACATATAGTGACCCCCCCGAGATATCTCCCAAGTAAAAGATTTTGACTAGCCATGGTTTTAACCACCTAGCCACATAGCTAGGTGGTCTTTCTAAGGAAACTCTAGCTCAAGACGAGTAGGTTCTACCATTGGTTATATTTCAAAAGCCCCTAGAATGAGGTCGACCAACACTAGCCCGGTGTCAACCAAGACTCGCCACACAACTACATGGTATTTCAGAGAAAACTCTAGCTCAAGGCGAGGATGTTCTATTGTGGTTCTATTTCAAAATCCTCTAGCGCGATGTCAATTAAGACTAGCCCCAGTGTGGCCACACAGCTAGGTGGTCTTTCATAAGAAACTGTAGCTCAAAGTGAGCAGGTTCTTCTGTCGTTGGTTATATTTCAAAAGCCTCTAGTACGACGTGAGTTAATACTGTCCGATTAGGCAAACTTTGCCCTAACATTCAATGCAAGATGTCCATGTTGCCAAAATATAAATCTAATGCTGGGAGTGGCTAATATTCTAGGTCCTCATCTTCACCATCCAACATCTTCTTACAAGCAGTACATATATCCATGAAAGTGGTGTGAGCTTCTGTGTTGCATACTCTATAGATATCAATTGAAACAGCCTGAACATTTATGACTCATTGGTGAGAATGTCTTGACCGAGGACCCATGGGGGATGATTCTTCTATATTTTTAAGTCTATTGTTAAGGATTAGTTATCTTTATATATGTGGATGTGGATGGTTTTCCAATCATGAACCAACCTTGCATCTCTCCATCTAAGGCCTTTCCAGGATCATGAACCAACCCTGCATCTCTCATATAAGGTCTTTTGAGGATCATGAATCAACCCTGCATCTCTCATCTCTAAGGCCTTTCAAGGATCATCATAGTGTATGATCCTCTTCTCTAGAAAGCCATCACCACAAATGAATGGTGGAATATTAGCCCCCAGAGGTCTTGCTTTTTGCATCATTAAGGATTCCCATTGGTTTAGCTGTGTTCCCATCAGCAAGATTAACCATGAGGCTTGTTTCTAATGTGGTGTGGCTATCTATGCCTCCCAGCAATCCTCCCCGATTATGTTGACACCATTACCACCACATAAAATATTTTGGAGATCATTGTTCCCAAAAAAAAACTGGTTCCAAGTTATTCATCTCATTGCTTATGAAAAGCTTTCATATATTTTACATGGCCACTTTAAACTTTGGTCATGGGTATGGAAGGAGGGCACTAAATGGGGTAGGGATTATCCTCCTCCTCTTCAAGTTGATCTATATCCTCCTCCTCTTGAAGTTTATCTATTTGGGGTGTTCCCACTCATTCCCAGTTGGATAAGTCTCCCCAAAGTTTAAAATTCCCTTGAAAAAGAGAACTTATTAGGAATCAAAGTTCTAAGGATAAGAAGGCTTGCTATGTCACACATACGATATTTGCACTCACTGAGAGCTAAGCTAGTACCTACCATCATGTAAGGGTAAGAACTCAATCTTCCCCTACTAGGAGATGGTTCATCCAAAGTGGATGAGATAAAGTTATTGTAATTACCTAAAAGAAAATATTATAGTGAGACTGACGACCCATAGAAGAATAACTTTTTCCAGTCATTGACATCTAATCACTGCAAGTGGGTAGGTGATGTGTATAAAAGTCTCCAGTCAGCATTGAATAAGCCTCACATCAAGGATAGGTGGAACTAAAATCAAGGAAGATGATTAGGACATATTAGGTGAGGATTAAGCTAAGACAAGGGCTAATGATGATGTACCTTAGGCTATTTAAAGGCCCTCCATGTAATGGAAATTGTGTGTGTTGGATCAACTCTCTATCATTGTCATTACCTTGTCATTAGTGTTGATTACGTTTCTTCCTTAGATTTTGAGCCTAGTCCATTCTTATCCACTGTAATCATTCATAATTTTTAAATTTTTCAAGTGGATACTAGAGCCGACCACCATCCCTCATTAGCCATATATGCACTCTAGGATACCTAACTAGTCTAAAATTTCCCTCTTCTAATCATTCACTCAAATATCCTCAAATCAAGTGGTTCGAGGGATTATATTGAGAGAAGAATTGGGAAACCCACAAGGCCACAAGAGTAAGGAGATCATCCACATCAACTCACATCAAACATTTGGAGAAAATTAGGGAACAACCAGGAGGTAATTTTATCATTCTGCATTTTCTAAAAATGGGCTCCAAAATTGGTATAACTCATATTTTTGGATGCAACTAAAGCTAGAGGTTGTTTAGATATCATTTATCCATGCTCGTATCAAGTTATAGTTTGATTTTCTCTCTAATCCATTAAAATCTTCAATATACTTTCTCTTTTCACATAACAGAACACTACCTACAAATAGAGAATAATAATGCTTAATTAAAGTGTGAATATCAAGCAATGAGGGTTCAAATCTCTAATCAAGGTTGAAATTAATGCTTAATTAAATTATAAATATCAACTAGTGACGGTTAAAATGAGTTACTTAATGCTTAATTACAATGTAAATATCAACCAATGAGGGTTCAAATCTCTAATCGAGGTTGAAATTCCTCTGTTTTGCATCATATTATCACTCCATACTATCATTACAATATTATCACTCCAATATCATTTGGGAGCTTAAATCACTAATCCAAAACATGGTTTTTTGCCATTTTGATTAAGACGAGGTTAGTGCATAATTATGCAATTTAGACATATATTGCTTATATTTTATTCATATTGCTTGTATAGACATAATTAGTAAAATTTTAAAATACACTGATTATATTTTACTCATATTGATTATAGAAGGGTTGAAAATTTCCTTGAAATCATTCAAGTCTAAAACTCTCATTATTTTTATAATCATGGCCATAAGATTGATAGTAGAGAAGTTCACGGGGTAAGGGCTTCCCCATATGGCAAGTAAAAAAATATCTACTCATGAGAGAGTTTGTGGGGCATTGTAAATGGGAGAGGAGCATCCAGAGTTTGGACCTGGCATGATTAGATGGAAGAGTAGAGATGAAAAATCTCTATTCATTATTACATTGGGACTAAGTGATGCACTCATACACCACATTCATTGAAGGAGAACTCCAAAGATGCATGGGATTAATTGGCGAGCCAAGAAAAATCATTGGCATTCACTTTCCTGGGTTTGGCTACTCTCAGGTTAAGTTTGATTCACCCGCAGCAGAGTCCCATTCGCGATACACAACGCTCAAGTGTTCTTTAAAAGATGGCACCATGGCTTTGACCCTGCATCCAACCCCCTGCTAAGTGTATCCGACTTCCTCGCAACAGTCTACTTCCCTGGCCTCCAAAATGAGTATCACCCTCTGATCCGTTTGATTGGTCGGTTGGTATGGCAAGTTTTGGAGACCCTACAAGCGGCCGCTTCAATGGTGGCCAGGACAGCAAGCATCTCATCCATCTAAGTTTGCATTGCTTCTTTGGAGCATCCCACATGTCATAGTGTTTCCCAGCCTCCAAGGCGACCCAATCCTTCAGCGGGTAGAGTATGCATGTGCCCCCGACCAGTGTTTCATCTGCAGGCAAATGGACCACCTTGCTCCGTCCTGCCCTCAGTGAAATTATTTGAAAAAACTTGAAATGAGCCTTAAATTTTAATTTTTGGTTTAGACATAAAAGTACATGTCAAGAAAATGAAGAGCATCATACAATATCCGACTCCCCTATGGAAGAAGAAGATACCATTGCCAAAGTGAAGAGTTTGGGCCATTATAGGCCACCTTGAAGAATCTTACTAACCCAAAGCTTGGAGTTGCACTCATGAAGGAAGACCAAAGCATCAAAGCTATAATTGCACCTACAACAACTACAACAAGAGAAGCATTCTCCCACAAAGGACCAGGAGGAGCTAGAGACAAGACCAAGATGGAGTGTCACCATTGGGGTAAGGTGGGACATATGTGTGTTAGCCATGTAAGGTGGGACATATATGTGTTAGCCATGTGCACTTACTACATATATGTGTTAGCCATGTGCACTTACTACATATATGTGTGTTAGCGATGTGCACTTACTCTATATTTATCCCATGAGAACCCATTTATCTATTTGCATGTAAATGCACCATTGGGGTAAGGTGGGACATATATGTGTTAGCCATGTGCACTTACTACATATGTGTGTTAGCGATGTGCACTTACTCTATATTTATCCCATGAGAACCCATTTATCTATTTGCATGTAAATGCACTCTTAGTACCTTAGCATTTAGGACCTTTCATATCCCATGACTTTTCATATTCCCATTACCTGCATGAAGATATAACTGCCATCTTGGCTATGTATTTGACATAGAAATCTTGAATGAAGCAATAGAAGCAACCTTGAGCATGGCAATAAGTCTCTCTCTATCTCCCTCTCTGTGTATTGACAATGAAACGTGCCATTACCTACATTAAGATATAGCTGCTATCTTGGCTATGTATTTGACACAGAAATCTTGAATGAAGCAATAGAAGCAACCTTGAGCATGGAAATAAATCTCTCTCTATCTCCCTCTCTGTGTATTGGCAATGCAACGTGCCTCAGCATGTGGAAGGTTTGGATCTTGGAGCCTTGTTTGCAACTTTCTCACGTGGTGGTGGTGGTGATAACCTGGCGACGATTGATCCCAAGCCATTGCGGTTTTTGATGTTTTTACACACCTAAATCATTTCAAAAATCATGGGATAAAAGGACATGGCAAATATTGTGCATGCCCAGGATGGGCTTATGCTTTCTTCGTCATAGTTAAAGGTGTGTGGCGATGAGGGACATCATCGATTATACCTATTTCTCACATTGCGGGAGTATCGGAATAGATCACCCAAACCCTTGATTCTTTCCATTATGGGAAATTTTGGGTCTCTAAAGGGCCTTCTAAGAAATCAACATGAGAATATTCTCTCTAAAGATTGGCATGTGGTAAAAATTTTACAAATTAACTCCAAACTTATCGGAGTTGGCATATTTAGAATCTAATCTTCAAGAGATTTTTGTTTATATATAGCATGATGGGGTTCTATCATTGGAAAGGAGTGATACCCAAAAGGTGGTTTTGAAACCCCCAAAAAAAGAAACAACCATTATGGCTCTACCATGGGAAAGGAGCCATAAGTTGTTTCTTTTTCTGGGGAGTTTCAAAATCACCTTTTGGGCATCACTCCTTTCCCATGGTAGAGGTCCATCATGCTATATATCAACGGAAAGCTCTTGAAGACTGGATTCTAAATATGCCAACTTTGAAAAATTTGGAGTTGATTAATAAATTTTTTATGGTACGCCTATTTTTTAGTTTGAAAAGGGAATATTCTTATGAAATGTCCTTAGAAGGTCCTTTGTTGACCCCAAAATTCTCCTAATGCACTCTGATACAGGTATGGACATTGAAAAATGGATTTCCCATTCTTTTAAGGGATACGAGGAAGTGGGTCATGATGAGAAGCATTGTTCTCTTGCATTTGAGGAATAATTACATTATTTGCCATATGTCCTTGGTGGTTCTCCATATGATTGGGCTAAAATGGACAGATGATCACAAGAGAAGAGCATGGTTATGCAAGAGAATGTGACCCTCAAGTAAGTACATTCTTCATCTCTATCTCACGTATATACCTTGTTTAATGCACTATATATACTAAATGTCATGCTTTTGTTTAATGTTAGTATAAACTATATAATGCAATATGGTCAAAGGGGAAGGCACTTTCGCAACAGAGCATATGGATTCTAAAAGAAACACATTTGATTGTGGTGTGATGGCAACTTTTGAGCAAGAAAGTCAAGCTAGTAGACATGATACCAATGTCATAGAGGACAATCTTGAGTATTGTGGAACTATTCACGATATTCTTGAGGTTGGATTTAGAGCATTTAGTCTATTCATCTTTGATGTCAAATGGTTCAAGGTGATATATAGATGTGCTGAAGAAACATCCAAATGGGTTGTTCCAAATTGATTCCACCAAGTTTTGGAATGATAAGAAATTGATTCCACCAAGTTTTGGAATGATGAGAAAGATACCTTCATACTACCTCAACACTTTCAATACATTAGTAACCCAACCAATTCCAAATTAAATCTTGATGTAGTATAGTAAACGTGTAACCCCTTTGCTTTGTGATATTAGGTTGTGTTTCATGTCGATCGAATTGATCCAAAGTGGTGGTATGTTATACAAGTTTCCCCTCGTTCAAAACATATCGTTCAAGATACGATTGTGGAGGCCAAAACTCTGGATGAGGTGCAAGTACCAATTGGCTCATTGAAGAAGACGATGAAGAAAACATTTTGGATGGGGCCGATGAAGAGCATGAGGAACATTAATCGGAGTGCCTCCAAATTCTGGAAGAGGAAGAAGTGAAAGACAAGCTGGAGAAGGTGGGCCTCGACAGGATGGCACAAAGATGATGAGTCACCTATCAATCTTGACAATGCTTCATTGAATCATGATAGTGATAGTGATATTGATATTGATATAGAACCTCGTCTTTTCATTGAACTTCATTGATGAAATAACACAAATGGATTTATTACAAGATGGGATAGATTCATGATCTTGACATTGTTTCGCTTCTCAAAAGTTTTTAACTATCTTTTTTTTTTTTGCTGGAAACATGGCTCCAAGGGTTTTAATGGATGATTTTTTTAAACTATATATGATTTTCTCTGTGCATGTGACATGTATTTTCAGAATTTAGCATCCAACAACTCTCTGGAATTTCTTGCAGCAGCAAAAATAGCAACGTAATTTCGTAACTATCCTCTCTATTCACAATAATGAAATCACAGTATAGCAACGAAATTTGGCTTCTAGAAGCGCTGCTGAGAGTAGCGAGATTTTGTTGTCCCAACAGTGAGATTTTGCTGTGCAGGCTCCAACGAACGTAATCTCTGACATCTCGACAAAAAAAATGCTACAGAAACGTTGCTAGCAAACATTGTTGTGCCCTAACGTGTTGTAGTGCATGCTCTATTTATGAATATATATGCATAAGAGAGAATGTATTCTCTATTTATAAAGAGAGTATGCATCTAGTATGCATGCTCTATGAATATTACTCATATACATAGAGTAATATGTAGAGTATGTATGCTCTCTGAATATAAGTAATATGCAGAGTATCTATGCTCTCTTTATACGTAGAACGTGCGTAAAGAGAGCACGTACACTCTCTTTACGCATAGAGCATGCATACTCTATGCATACATAAATCATGCTCTCTTTATGTATAGAGCACATATTCATACTCTCTTTATGCATAAAGCATACTCTATGCATGCATAAAACCTAGACCCCAGCACCCAAGAGTATGCATAAATCATACTCTATGCATGCATAAAGAATGTTTACACATAAAGCATGTATGCATACTCTCTTTATGCATAAAGCATACTCTATGCATGCATTAAACCTAAACCCTAGCACCCAAGAGTGTGCATAAAGCATACTCTATGCATGTAAAAAACCTAAACCCTAGCATCCAAGGGTGTAAATAAAAAAAGCATAAATAGCAAAAGAGCTTTTGTGTAAGAACTTACCTCAAGTGGTTGAGAAGAGTTTTGGTCAAAAAATGCAATACCTAAAATCCAAAACAAGAAAAGAAGGTAAGTATAAAAGTATTTACCTCAAGCATTATGCATAAAAGCAACTAATCAAAGATATGAAATAATTGTAAAATGTCAAAACCTGTTGATTGGTTATCGTTAAGAAGCTAACCCCAAACCTGCAAACAAGCAAACATAATAAAGTCAATTTAAAAAACATTTAATAATTTTACCTACTAAAAAAGAGTAAATATAGAGATAGAGAAGGAGAAGAAGAAGAAGACAAGAATCAAAGAGGGAGTCCATAAGTCTAATCATCTCCTTCTAATCTAATCTTACATATCCATATGAATGAATGAAAAAAAAAGAGGAATAGAGAGGAGAAAACCTTATCTTCATCATGAGTTCATGAGTTTGTTGCCTCAGGTATGGGAGATGGAATCACTTAAAGAGAAGAGAGCATTAGTTATTTCTTTCTTGAGGTCAAGGTGATGGAAGGAGGAGAAATATGTCTTGTAGCTAAAAGTTAGATCACACACCATGTAGGAGAATCTAGGTTTTTTAGTTTCAATACATGGCTACACACACGGCTATGTATTTGGCAATCATCACGCCTATATAGCGGCACCTATAACTGTGTACTAAGATTAAAAATCATTATAATAACCCAACGATTATTTTGGGCATGTACAATTTTATGTAGTTTTATAAGTGTCCATGAGGAATGATGCCTCACCTTCATCATATATGAGAATGATGTGCCACCTCTCTGAGGAGTTAACATGAGTGGTTGCGGCAAAAAAGTATCTATCCATGTGAGAGATACAAGCAAGATATCATGTGTTTAAAACAAATCATGATAATGGATGTGTAGACGTATGGTTGAGTCGAATAAATAAGGCTTCTGAATTCTTCAGTTGAGTATGTTTTTGTTATATTTTTCTCCCTTATACGAATTTATTTGAAGTATTTATATGATTGTCCATTTATTATAGGACAAGGATAAGGAGGATACATGTCACAAAATGAGGGACTCAATACCTCATTACTATATGTAAACAAGTGAACGATTACGTAGATAATTTAGAGATCTCTGGGACATAATTGGTGTGAATCAGGCCATGAGCTGGTGTCCTATGCATGATCAAGAAATCTCTTCATTAATTCCACATGAAGTCAAGGATAATTATGATGACTTCTTGAAGCAAGAAGGAGATGAGGAGGCTAAACATTAAGGAAAATTGGAGCTCATTCCAGGGCCTATTGGCTAGAATAAAAAATCCCTTAGCTTATTTTGGGGCCTATTGGCTAGAATGAGAAATCCCTCTCCTCCAATGAGATAAAGGCCAACGTAACGTTAGAAAACTCGTAAACCAAATTCTAATTTACAAAAATGAAAGATTAAAACTATTCTTTATTCTGAATGTCAATGTAATGCATTCAATGAAGGTGTGTGTTTTTATTTTCGACCGTATTTTTAGGTTGTCACAGCAATCAATGCACTTGGCAAGAAATCAAAGAGGAGTGAAAAACCTTCCCTCGCAAACACCTTTTCCCTTTCATCGTAGAGCTCTTTTGTTTTGCATTAATATTCTTTCTTGCTCTTTTTGATAGGTATTTCTCCATTGTTTCTACTCTATGTCTCATCTATTTCGCTTTTATCCACCATAAAAATGCTGATAGAAAAATATCAGTATACATGTACAAAACATCATTTAGAAAAAAACATGCAGTATCAAACAATATGTAAAGAGGTACATTCTAAACAACGGAGACCTACTTCTTCTATTCATTCAATAGTAGTGGCGAATACAATTTCTTCAACGAGTCAATGAGAGAAACTTGTCATCTCAAAAGGAAATTGGGTACTTATGCAACCAAACATGAGAAGGAGAGCAAGATCTAATAATGTGTTCTTAGGAGCATGAAAAGGCATAGTGAAAAACTTCAAATTTGTTGATGGGAATAATAATGTTAAGGAAATATTAATCCAACATGTTTATATGCATAAGGAGCTTATTATCCACATGACTATCTAGACTATCTTCCACAACATAGACCAAACTAGAAGTGCCTAAAAAGTGAGAGAGAAACATGTTATCTTGATTATTTTAAACTTGAAAATTTGTTTCTGTTTCTACTAACACCACAGATGTTTTCCCTTCATCTTATGATGGGACAATAGGATAAGTGCAATACAAAGGTAGATTTGCAACACAGTTGGAAAAATCAAGTATGTTGTTTAATCACCATTTCTATAAGCTGATGGATAACCAACACATATATGGTATTTTGGAAAGATGAATATTATCATCATGGAATATTATAGACTGTGTAAGATTCCTCCCTCCCAAGCTTTTGAGGTGTACAGGTGTAAGAACCTCCCCTTCTGATATTGCAATTATTCCCCCCTCTAAAATAAAAGAAAAATTATGTTTTATCTTGTTTTAACCTAGAAAGAGAAAATGTCTAGAGGGAGATAGTCCAAAATTGAGATATTTTTGGATATAAAAATCCTCCTAGTGTCTAAAATGGCTTCCCCTGAAACAAAAATTCAAAAAGAACTTTCCAATATGCAATTGGAATTAATCAGAAATGGGTATACAGGACCTTAGCCTAAGGGTCTAGATTTTCAGAAATTTTTGGATTATGGTCCAATTAAGGTTCCTGTGGGGGGGCAATAGGATCAATCCAAGTGTGGGGAGGAGATAAATCCAATTTATAAAAGAAAAATAACCAAAAATTATTAAATGCCCACATAAGATGAAGAGTTGACTAAGTACAAGGTTTATTTAGTAAAAAACTATGAGTATTACTAAACAAAATGAGATATTTTGGGTATAATGATTCATTTTTGACACATGTGTAAGGAAAAGAGGGCCCTTCAAGGAGGCGCCTATTTCACATGTGTGGTGGAGTTTTAAACTCAAAAATATTGTGATATTTTTATCCCTCCTCTCTCTTGGATCAAACCAAATCAAAAGGGAACCAAACTAGGTCCAAATCTTGTCCAAATTCAACCAAACTGAACCTGGAAAATTCTAAAAATTAGTTGGACTTGGTTAGAGGCCTCCCTCACCTATAAATAGAGCCCTTTGTAAAAAATATGAGAAATATACTATGCCAGTATTATGCTGAAATAATGATATTTTCTATTATCCTCTAAAAACCTCTATAAATTTGAAGAGATTGGAGCTTCTCTCTCTCTTCAATCTTCCTTGGTGACTCCTACAATATACCAAACCAATTGATTGGTTGGGGGCCTCTACTGTGATCAAAGAATCAAGTAAATTAGAAGGTAAAGTGTGAATTATGGTGTTTTTCTTATTAAAACTCCAAATGCTTCTCTTCTCAAGCTTGAGAAGCTTTAATTTGAATGGCTTTTGATTCTTATTGAAGTTCTTTTATGAATTGTAATAAAGAAACACATAAATTTCCATTTATGCTTAATTTTAATGGTTTTTAAGCATTTCTCTCTCTCCCCCCCAAAGAAAGGTCATTCCTATGACTTATTCTCAATCCAAATGAAGCTTCTCATGAAGCATTTCTCTAATCCAAAAGTAATTTCTATGCTTGTCTAATTGGAGGCCAAAATAATGGCTTTTTAATGCTTTTATGACATTTATTTCATAGAGAAATTATGAATCAATCCATAATTGGATAATGATCCAATTAGTGGTCATTCTAATCATATCAATAATATTAAACTTCATTCTTTCAATTAAATTGAGAATTATCAGTAATTGTAGGCAGAGCTATGGCAAAGTTTCTGTAAAATAAACACATAAAACATTTTCATTCATAATATGAAAAAGAGAACTTCCTACCATATTCTAGGAATTATCTTCCTAGATTAGTTCAATGATTCTCATTGAAATCATGGAGAAATTGATTTTTATGGTTATGCTTAAGTAATAAATTAGGAGAAAGAGGAATTTTAGTAATTTATTTTAACGTTAAAAGAGTAATCCCCATGATAATTGAAATCCATGTATTCTAAAGAACACTAATATAATGTATATTTTATGTAAAAATTAAAGAAAGATTTTAGTTAAATTCATCTTTTTGTATAGATAAATTTATATGATGAAAGAAGAATTCCCACCATATTGGAATTCAAATAATTAAATAAGAAAAGTGTAATTCCTAGTTTAAAGGAATTAATGAAGATTTTTATTTAATTTTCAAGAGAAACTTTAGTTAAATTTTTCTTTTTGCATAGATAAGTTTAAATGATAAAAGACGAATTCCCACTACATTTGGAATTCCATCAAGTGGATGGGAAAATAGAAATTTCTATCACATTGGAATTATTGGATAATTCATTTAAATTTCAAGATAAATTTTTATATAATTTTATTTATCTATGAGAAATAATTAAATGTCAAAAAGTGAAATTCCTATTACATTTGGAATTCCATCATTTGGATGGAAAAAGAGAAATTTCTATCACATTGGAATTATTGGATAATTCATTTAAATTTTTAGATAATTTTATTTATCTATAAGAAATAATAAAATGTTAAAAGAGAAATTCCTATTACATTTGGAATTCCATCATTTGGATGGGAAAAGAGAAATTCCTAGTATATTGGAATTATGGGATAATTTATTTAAATTCAAAGATAAAATTTTAGATAAATTTATTTATCTATGAGAAATATTTAAATGTCAAAAGATGAATTCTTATGACATTTGGAATTCCATCATTTAGACGGGCAAAGAGAAATTTCTAGCATATCAAAATAATGGATATTTTAATTTAGATAAATTTATTTTATGAGAAATATTTAATTGATGGAAAAAGAGGAATTCCCATGACATTGAAATGTAAATAATTAAATGCAAAAAGAGGAATTCCCATGGTAATTGGGATCCAAGAAATTAAATGGGAAGAAGAGGAATTTTTAGTATAACTCGATTTATGATTATTTAGGTATAAATTTAGAAAAAGTCCTATTATCGGTATCAATCTAGAAAAAGCTATTAAATGGGAATAGCATGTGAATCGATGTGATAAGATGTCTATGGGATGTGATAATATGTAAATGGGATGCGATAAGATGTGTATGGGATGTGATATGATAGGATGAGAACGGATGCGATAAGATGAGTATGGGATGTGAATGCGGATGTATATGTGAAAGAAAGGGTATGCATGTGTATGACAATGAATAAATGTGGATATGAATGTAGATGTGTATGTGAATGTATGGATGTAGATGTATGGATATGGATGTATGGATGTGGATGTGGATGTGGATGTGGATGTATGGATGCAGAAGTGGATGTGGATATATGAATGTGGATGTGTATGTGGATATGGATGTAGATGTATGGATGTGGATGTGTGGATTTGTATGTGGATATGGATGTGGATGTGTATGTGGATGTGGATGTGTGGATTTGTATGTGGATATGGATGTGGATGTGTATGTGGATATGGATGTAGATGTATGGATGTGGATGTATGGATGTGGATGTGGATGTGGATGTATGGGTGTGGATATGGATGCGGATGTATGGATGTGGATGTGTATGTGGATATGGATGTAGATGTATGGATGTGGATATGGATGTAGATGTATGCATGTGGATATGGATGTGTATGTGGATATGGATGTAGATGTATGGATGTGGATATGGATGTGGATGTATGGATGTATGGATGTGGATGTGGATGTGGATGTATGGATGTGGATGTGTATGTGGATATGGATGTGGATATGGATGTGGATGTATGGATGTGGATATGGATGTGGATGTGTATGTGGATATGGATGTAGATGTATGGATGTGGATATAGATATGGATGTATGGATTGGATGTGGATGTGGATGTGGATGTATGGATATAGATATGGATGTACGGATGTGGATGTGGATGTATGGATGTGGATATGGATGTGGATGTGTATGTGGATATGGATGTATGGATGTGGATGTATGGATGTGGATATGGATATGGATGTATGGATATGGATGTGGATGTGTATATGGATATGGATGTAGATGTATGGATGTGGATATGGATGTGGAGGTGTATGTGGATATGCATGTAGATGTATGGATGTGGATGTGGATTTGGATGTATGGATGTGGATATGGATGTGGATATGTCTGTGGATATGTCTGTGGATATGGATGTAGATGTATGGATGTGGATATGGATATGGATGTATGGATGTGGATGTGGATGTGGATGTATGGATGTGGATGTGTATGTGGATATCGATGTAGATGTATGGATGTGGATGTGGATGTGGATGTGGATGTATGGATGTGGATATGGATATGGATGTATGGATGTGGATGTGGATGTGGATGTATGGATGTGGATATGGATGTGGATGTATGGATGTGGATGTGTATGTGGATATGGATGTAGATGTATGGATGTGGATATGGATGTGGATGTATGGATGTGGATATGGATGTGGATGTATAGATGTGGAAGAATGAATGTAGATGTGTATGTGGAAGAATGAATGTGGATGTGTATGTGGAAGAATGAATGTGGATGTGTATGTGGAAGAATGGATGTGGATGTATAGATGTGGATGTGTATGTGGATGTATGAATGCGGATGTGTATGTGAAGAATGGATGTGGATGTGAATGTGTACGTGGAAGAGAGGATATGGATGTGTATGTGGAAGTACGAATGTGGATGTGAATGTGGAAGAATAAATGAGGATGTGTATGTGAAAGGATGTGATGTCGATGTGACTGAATGGATGAGATGTAATGTGATGTGAATCGGGATGAGAATGAATGAGATGTGGTGTCATGTGAATCAGAATGTGAATGAATGATGTGGGATGTGAATGGATGATATGTGATGTGAATGAATCTGATGTGATGAGATGGAAAATGATGTGATTGGATGAGAATGGGTACACATGAATTGGACGTGGATCAAGTATTATGGATTGATGTCGAACAATGTGGAAAGACGAGAGTTCATTATAGAAACTGTATTTGTGACCTATTTGTAAATGAATGTTTTATGTCAAGAATGTTGGGGAAGCATTTTGACCATCTTGTGAATAAGGTCGTGGAGACCTAACTGATAAAGTTACAACAGCTGATGGAGAGTCAACGAAGGACGTCTTGCGTAGTAGCAAGGTCGACCGAGGTCTTGACCAACCTCAGTTCGATTTAAATGGTGAGCTTCTGGTACAGTGGATGAGGGACCAAGGAAGCGGCCTATGAGTGAAGCGCTAGGTGAACTGCAAAGGATCCTAGAGGGTGCTGACCATACGGTGCTCAGGCTCTGGGTCGCTGAAGATACCCACACGTGTGTCGTGGAAGATATTGGAACAAGGAGTAAGAGTTGTTTTCTGAAACCGGGCATGGATCTAGTTGATTGACCTTGCTGGTCCTCAACGGATGAGTCCATGGCTCTTTTATATGGATATGTTGGTTGATCTTGTTGATCTTCAACGGAGATTCCATCTTGAATTTTTTATAAGTGAATATATTGCCGGGTACTATGAGCTAGGAACTATCGAAAAGGCCCCTGAGTGGAGAGGTGGTGAGCTTTCTGGTTGCCAATGATGCCATAGATACTCCGATGAAGGAATGATTAGAAATTAAGATTCAATCCGATATTTTGGAGGTTTGTGATCAATGATACTATGGCTTCATTAAATGATTGTTTTAAAGATAGTTGAATCTGTGAAGAAAGCAATTTCATATTGGGTGTGTAAGTGGTGTGACTAGCTTTAAGTTTGTATGAACATCTGGCTAGGGGGCCTGGGAACTCTTTTCCCTGGTACCCGGGACAAAACCTAACCAAATTCTTAATTGGATCCCATCACTACAGTGGTTGGGCAGTTGGCATGGATCCGTAAAATGAGACTTAATTTCTGTTGTAGTACGCTAGATGAAGTAAATCCCGGATAGTAATTGTTCTATGGAAAAAGGAATCAACAGCTGTGCCTCTCGATGGGAAAAAAAGCGTTGATCTCTATGATCCAAGTGCAAGTTTCTTCCTTGATCTGACCAAGTGACTTTAGGTTCGGTCGGATCACTTTGGTCAGTAATGACCTTAACTACGTTAGAGAAAAAATATCCTGGAGGAATCGCCCGTGCTTTCCGGGCAAGGGAAGTTTTTTCGGGTTCTGTTTTGGAAGAACCGAGGGATTAGTCTCCTGTCCGGATATCCGTGTGGGTGAGGCCCTGAGTGAGAGGACCCTGCACCACAAGGAGTGCTACTTCCGCTGCTAGCAACCTCAAATCCGTTGTGCAGAGGGGGCAGGGATCTTTCAACAGGTATCAGAGCAAATTGGCTATAGTGGACCAACTGAGAAGCCAAAAATGCCAAAAATTTATGAAGTAACAGTAAAAGGTTGGAATTGTGTGATGAAATTCATACAAATTGATATTCAGATTGAAATTCGTAAATTGGTAATTGGGTCTTCAGATGGAAGTACCGCAATTGTATGGAACCCCTGACTTGCTTGAGGCCTAGACATGATGGTATTTACCTTATAATTCCAAGGACCATGACTACCCGCATATACCGAGGGTAAAACTGTAGCTCTTTACTGGCAGTATATACGAGTAAATCTAAGACCTTGAAATTATAAGCAAAAATGCTATCCAGATGATGAATTCGAATGTGGTTGATATGATTTTAAAATTTTGGTTGAGAATTGATGAATTGATTTGGATTCTGATTGGAAAAAGATGATTCGTGAATTTTGGTTGAAAACTGATAAGCTGAGCAAAACCATAATGAGGATGAATGGAACAAGTCCGTGTGATAATGTTTGTAACTGGAATGATGATAATGACCTCAGAAAATCACTATGGCTGTCAGATTGCTACTGTTAACACTTGACCCGGTGGATCAAGTTAATAGGATGAAAAATTGAGAACTTGCTTGACTGAAATTCCCGTGGAGGAATGTTTAGAAAGAAAATTTTCGGTCTAATGGACCATTATTGTGTTAAGGATATGAATGATATGATCTGAATGAATTGTTATTTAATGATGAGTTCTATATAAGGGATATTTATCCCAGGATTCTATTGGGTTGACCAGAATATAAGGAACCCTAGAATTAGTTGGATCTTAAGGGAAAGAGTTGTCCTCTAGTTTGCAAGATGAGGACATCTCGCGTTTTTTAAGTGGGGTAGGATGTAAGATTCCTCCCTGCCCTCCCCCCAGCTTTTGAGGTGTACAAGTGTAAGAACCTCCCCTTCTGATATTGTAATTATTCCCCCTCTGAAATAAAAGAAAGATTCTGTTTTAACTTGTTGACCTAGAGAGAGAAAATGTCTAGAGGGAGGTAGTAAAAAATTGAGATATTTTTGGATATGAAAATCCTCCTAGTGTCTAAAATGGTTTCCCCTGAAACAGAAATTCAAAAAAAACTTTCCAATGTGCAATTGGAATTAATCAGAAATGGGTATAAAGGACCTTAGCCTAAGGGTCTAGACTTTAAGAAATTTTTGGATTATGGTCCAATTAAGGTTCCTATGGGGCAATAGGATCAATCCAAGTGTGGGGAGGAGATAAATCCAATTTATAAAAGAAAAATACCCAAAAATGAGTAAATGTCCACATAAGATGAAGAGTTGACTGAGTACAAGGTTTATTAGTAAAAACCTATGAGTATTACTAAAAAAATGAGATATTTTGAATATAATGATTCATTTTTGACACATGTGTAAGGAAAAGGGGGCGCTGCAAGGAGGCGCCTATCTCACATGTGTGGTGGAGTTTTAAACTAAAAAATATTGTGATATTTTTATCTCTCCTCTTTCTTGGATCAAACCAAATCAAAAGGGAACCAAACTAGGTCCAAATCTTGTCCAAATTCAACCAAATTGAACCTGGAAAATTCTAGAAATTAGTTGGACTTTGTTAGAGGCCTCCCTCACCTATAAATAGATCCTTAGCCCTTTGTTAAAAAATATGAGAACTATACTATGCCAGTATTATGCTGAAATAATGATATTTTCTATTATCCTCTCAAAATCTCTACAAAATTGAAGAGATTGGAGCTTCTCTCTCTCTTCAATCTTCCTTGGTGACTCCTACAACATACCAAACCAATTGATTGGTTGGGGGCCTCTACTGTGATCAAAGAATCAAGTAAATTAGAAGATAAAGTGTCGATTATTGTGTTTTTCTTATTAAAACTCCAAATGCTTCTCTTCTCAACCCCTCTCAAGCTTGAGAGGCTTTAATTTGAATGGCTTTTGATTACTATTGAAGTTCTTTTATGAATTTCAATAAAGAAACACATAAATTTCCATTTATGCTTAATTTTAATGGTTTTTAAGCATTTCTCTCTCTCCCCCCAAAGAAAAGTCATTCCTATGACTTATTCTCAATCCAAATGAAGCTTCTCATGAAGCATTTCTCTAATACAAAAGTAATTTCTATGCTTGTCTAATTAGACGCCAAAATAATGGCTTTTAATGCTTTTATGATATTTATTTCATAGAGAAATTATGAATCAATCCATAATTGGATAATGATCTAATTAGTGGTCATTCTAATCATATCAATAATAGTAAACTTCATTCTTTCAATTAAATTGAGAATTATCAGTAATTGTAGGCGGAGCTATGGTAAAATTTTTGTAAAATAAACACATAAAATATTTTCATTCATAATATGAAAAGAGGACTTCCTACCATATTCTAGGAATTATCATCCTAGATTAATTGAATGATTCTCATTGAAATCATGAAAAATTTGATTTTTATGTTTATGCTTAATTAATAAATTAGAAAAAAGATAAATTTTAGTAATTTATTTTAATGTTAAAAGAGTAATCCCCATGATAATGGAAATCCATGTATTCTAAAGAATTAAGAGAAAAAATTGGAATACTAATATAATGTATATTTTATGTAAAAATTAAATAAAGATTTTAGTTAAATTTATCTTTTTGCATAGATAAATTTATATGATGGAAGAGGAATTCCCACTATTGGAATTCAAATAATTAAATAAGGAAAGTGTAATTCCTAGTGTAAAGGAGTTAATGAAGATTTTTATTTAATTTTCAAGAGAAAATTTAGTTAAATTTATCTTTTTACATAGATAAGTTTAAATGATAAAAGAGGAATTCCCACTACATTTGGAATTCCATCAATTGGATGGGAAAAGAGAAATTCCTATCACATTGGAATTATTGGATAATTTATTTAATTTAAAGATAAATTTTTAGATATATTTATTTATTTATGAGAAATAATTAAATGTTAAAAGAGGAATTCCTATTACATTTGGAATTCCATCATTTGGATAAGAAAAGAGAAATTCATATCACATTGGAATTATTGGATAATTTCTTTAAATTTAAGGATAAATTTTTAGATAATTTTATTTATCTATAAGAAATAATTAAATGTTAAAAGAGGAATTCCTATTACATTTGGAATTCCATCATTTGGATGGGAAAAGAGAAATTTCTAGTATATTGAAATTATGGGATAATTTATTTAAATTCAAAGTTAAATTTTTAGATAAAGTTATTTATCTATGAGAAATATTTAAATATCAAAAGAGAAATTCTTATGACATTTGGAATTCCATCATTTAGACGGGCAAAGAGAAAATTCTAGCATATCAAAATAATGGATATTTTAATTTAGATAAATTTATTTTATGAGAAATAATTTATGGAAAAAGAGAAATTCCCATGACATTGGAATGTAAATAATTAAATGCAAAAAGAGGAATTCCCATGGTAATTGGGATCCAAGAAATTAAATGGGAAGAAGAGGAATTTTTAGTATAATTCGATTTATGATTATTTACCAAAAGTGAAAATATGGGTAGAATTGATTTCTACAAATCCCATGAATTCTTTTATTCAAAAGAAGAATATTGAATATAATTCAATTGAGGAATGGAGAAGGAATATGGAAATAGTTCTCAGAAAAAGAGTCTTAAATTAGGCCAAGCAATTGGTAAAAATTTAGAAAAAGTCCTATTATCAGTATCAATCTAGAAAAAGCTATTAAATGGGAATAGCATGTGAATGGATGTGATAAGATGTGTATGGGATGTGATAATATGTAAATGGGATGCGATAAGATGTGTATGGGATGTGATAGGATGAGAACGGATGCGATAAGATGAGTATGGGATGTGAATGCGGATGTATATGTGAAAGAAAGGGTATGCATGTGTATGAGAATGAATAAATGTGGATATAGATGTAGATGTGTATGTGAATGTATGGATGTAGATGTATGGATGTGGATATGGATATGGATATGGATGTATGGATATGGATGTGGATGTATGGATGTGGATGTATGGATGTGGATGTGTATGTGGATATGGATGTGGATATGGATGTGGATGTGGATGTGGATGTATGGATGTGGATGTGTATGTGGATATGGATGTAGATATATGGATGTGGATATGGATGTGGATGTGGATGTATGGATGTGGATGTGGATGTGGATGTATGGGGGTGGATATGGACGTGGATGTATGGATGTGGATGTGTATGTGGATATGGATATAGATGTATGGATGTAGATATGGATGTGGATGTGGATGTGGATGTATAGATGTGGATATAGATGTGGATGTGTATGTGGATATGGATGTAGATGTATGGATGTGGATATGGATGTGGATGTGTATGTGGATATGGATGTAGATGTATGGATGTGGATATGGATGTGGATGTGGATATGGATGTGGATGTATGGATGTGGATGTGTATGTGGATATGGATGTATGGATGTGGATGTGGATGTATGGATGTGGATGTATGAATGTGGATGTGTATGTGGATATGGATGTAGATGTATGGATGTGGATATGGATTTAGATGTATGTTTGTGGATGTGTATGTGGATATAGATGTAGACATATGGATGTGGATGTGGATGTGGATGTATGGATGTGAATATGGATATGGATGTATGGATGTGGATGTGTATGTAGATATAGATGTAGATGTAGATGTATGGATGTGGATATGGAGATGGATGTAAGGATGTGGATATGGATGTGGATGTATGGATGTGGATGTATGGATGTGGATATCGATGTAGATGTATGGATGTGGATGTGGATATAGATGTATGGATGTGGATATGGATATGGATGTATGGATGTGAATATGGATGAAGATGTATGGATGTGGATGTGGATGTGGATGTATGGATGTTGATGTGTATGTGGATATGGATGTGGATGTGTATGTGGATATGGATGTAAATGTATGGATGTGGATATGGATGTGGATATATGGATGTGGATGTGGATGTGGATGTATGGATGTGGATGTATGGATGTGGATATGGATGTGGATGTATGGATGTGGATGAGTATGTGGAAGAATGAATGTAGATGTGTATGTGGAAGAATAAATGTGGATGTGTATGTGGATGTGGATGTGGAAGAATGGATGTGGATGTGTATGTGGAAGAATGGATGCGGATGTGGATGTGGATATGGATGTGGATGTGTATTTGGATGTATGAATGCGGATGTGTATGTGAAGAATGGATGTGGATGTGAATGTGTACGTGGAAGAGTGGATATGGATGTGTATGTGGAAGTATGAATGTGGATGTGAATGTGGAAGAATGAACGAGGATGTGTATGTGAAAGGATGTGATGTCCATGTGAGTGAATGGATGAGATGTAATGTGATGTGAATCGGGATGAGAATGAATGAGATGTGATGTCATGTGAATCAGAATGTGAATGAATGATATGGGATGTGAATGGATGATATGTGATGTGAATGAATCTGATGTGATGAGATGGAAAATGAATTGGATGAGAATGGATACACATATGAATTGGACATGTATTAAAGTAATATGGATTGATGTGGAACAATGTGGAAAGACGAGAGTTCATTATAGAAACTTTATTTGTGACCTGTTTGTAAATGACAGTTTTATGTCAAGAATGCTGGGGAAGCATTTTTAACCGTCTTGTGAATAAGGTCGTGGAGACCTAACTGATAAAGTTGCAACAGCTGATGGAGAGTCAACGGAGGACGTCTCGTGTAGCAAGGTCGGCCGAGGTCTTGACCAGCCTCAGTTCGATTTAAATGGTGAGCTTCCGGTATGGTGGATGAGGGACCAAGGAAGCGGCCTATGAGTGAAGCGCTAGGTGACCTGCCCGAAGGATCCTAGAGGGTGCTGACCATACGGTGCTCGGGCTCTGGGTCATCGAAGATACCCACACGTGCGTCATGGAAGATATTGGAACAAGGAGTAAGACCTGTTTTCTGAAATCGGGCATGGATCTGGTTGATTGACTTTGCTGGTCGTCAATGGATGAGTCCATGGCTCTTTTATATGGATCTGTTGGTTGATCTTGCTGATCTTCAACGGAGATTCCATCTTGAATTTTTTATAAGTGAATATATTGCTGGGTACTATGAGCTAGGAACTATCGAAAAGGCCCCTGAGTGGAGAGGTGGTGAGCTTTCTGGTTGCCAATGATGCCATAGATACTCCGATGAAGGAATGATTGGAAATTAGGATTCAATCGGATATTTTGGAGGATTGTGATCAATGATACTATGTCTTCATTAAATGATTGTTTTAAAGATAGCTGAATCTGTGAAGAAAGCAATTTCATATTGGGTGTGTAAGTGGTGTGACTAGCTTTAAGTTTGTATGAACATCTGGCTAGGGGGCATTGGAACTCTTTTCCCTGGTACCCGCCGAGACAAAACCTAACCAAATTCTTAATTGCATCCCATCACTACACTGGTCGGCCGGGCGGTTGGCTAACCCATGGGACTGGATGGGATTAGGCTGGACTGATGAATTCGTAAAATGAGACTCAATTTCTGTTGTAGTACGCTAGATGAAGTAAATCCCGGATAGTAATTGTTCTATGGAAAAAGAAATCAACAGCTGTGCCTCTCGATGGGAAAAAGAGCGTTCATCTCTATGATCCAAGTGCAAGTTTCTTCCTTGATACAACCAAGTGACTTTAGGTTCGGTCGGATCAGTTTGGTCAGTAATGACCAAACTGACTTTAGGTTTGGTCGGATCAGTTTGGTCAGTAATGACCTTGACTACGTTAGAGTAAAAATATCCTGGAGGAATCGCCCGTGCTTTCCGGGCAAGGGAAGTTTTTTCGGGTTCGGTTTTGGGAGAACCGAGAGATTAGTCTCCTGTTCGGATATCCGTGGGGGAGGCCCTGAGTGGGAGGACCCTGCACCACGCAAGGAGTGCTACTTCCGCTGCTAGCAACCCCGAATCCATTGCACGGAGGGGGCAGGGATCTTTCGGTTGGTATCAGAGCAAATTGGCTATAGTGGACCAACTGAGAAGCCAAAAATGTCAAAAATTTATGAAGTAACAGTAAAAGGTTGGAATTGTGTGATGAAATTCATACAAATTGATATTCAGACTGAAATTCGTAAATTGGTAATTGGGTCTTTAGATGGAAGTACCGCAATTGTATGGAATCCTTGACTTGCTTGAGGCCTAGACATGATGGTATTTACCTTATAATTCCAAGGACCGTGACTACCCTTATATACCGAGGGTATAACTGCAGCTCTTTACTGGAAGTATATACGAGTAAATCTAAGACCTTGAAATTATAAGCAAAAATGCTATCCAGATGATGAATTCGAATGTGGTTGATATGATTTTATAATTTTGGTTGAGAATTAATAAATTGATTTGGATTCTGATTGGAAAAAGATGATTCTTGAATTTTGGTTGAAAAGTGATAAGCTGAGCAAAACCATAATGAGAATGAGTGGGACAAGTCCCTGTGATAATGTTTGTAACTAGAATGATGATAATGACCTCAGCAAATCACTATGAGATTAGTGGATTGTGCTATCAGATTGCTACTGTTAACACTTGACCTGGTGGATCAAGTTAATAGGATGACAAATTGAGAACATGCTTGACTGAAATTCCCATGGAGGAATGCTCAGAAAGAAATTTTTCGATCTAAAAGACCATTATTGTGTTAAAGATATGAATGATATGATATGAATGAATTGTTATTTAATGATGAGTTCTATATAAGGGATATTTATCCCAGGATTCTGTTGGGTTGACCAGAATATACGGAACCCCAGAATCAGTTGGATCTTAAGGGAAAGAGTTGTCCTCTAGTTTGCGAGATGAGGACATCTCGCGTTTTTTAAGTGGGGTAGGATGTAAGATTCCTCCCTCCCCCCCCAGCTTTTGAGGTGTACAAGTGTAAGAACCTCCCCTTCTGATATTGTAATTATTCCCCCCTCTGAAATAAAAGAAAGATTCTATTTTATCTTATTTTGACTTAGAGAGAGAATGTTTAAAGGGAGGTAGTGAAAAATTGAGATATTTTTGGATATAAAAATCCTCCTAGTGTATAAAATGGTTTCCCCCTGAAACAGAAATTCAAAAAAAAACTTTCCAATGTGCAATTGGAATTAATTAGAAATGGGTATAAAGGACCTTAGCCTAAGGGTCTAGACTTTAAGAAATTTTTGGATTATGGTCCAATTAAGGTTCCTATGGGGCAATAGGATCAATCCAAGTGTGGGGAGGAGATAAATCCCATTTATAAAAGAAAAATACCCAAAAATGAGTAAATGCCCACATAAGATGAAGAGTTGACTGAGTACAAGGTTTATTAGTAAAAACCTATGAGTATTACTAAAAAAATGAGATATTTTGGGTATAATGATTTATTTTTGACACATGTGTAAGGAAAAGGGGGCGCTGCAAGAAGGCGCCTATTTCACATGTATGGTGGAGTTTTAAACTAAAAAATATTATGATATTTTTATCTCTCCTCTTTCTTGGATCAAACCAAATCAAAAGGGAACCAAACTAGGTCCAAATCTTGTCCAAATTCAACCAAATTGAACCTGAAAAATTCTAGAAATTAGTTGGACTTGGTTAGAGTCCTCCCTCACCTATAAATAGATCCTTAGCCATTTGTTAAAAAATATGAGAACTATACTATGCCAGTATTATGCTGAAATAATGATATTTTCTATTATCCTCTAAAAACCTCTACAAAATTGAAGAGATTGGAGCTTCT
This sequence comes from Cibotium barometz, assembly GCF_041138505.1. NCBI lineage: Eukaryota > Viridiplantae > Streptophyta > Polypodiopsida > Cyatheales > Cibotiaceae > Cibotium > Cibotium barometz. The sequence goes on along the minus strand of NC_141096.1, from coordinate 20,627,105 downwards.
CTCTCTCTCTTCAATCTTCCTTGGTGACTCCTACAACATACCAAACCAATTGATTCGTTGGGGGCCTCTACTGTGATCAAAGAATCAAGTAAATTAGAAGGTAAAGTGTGGATTATTGTGTTTTTCTTATTAAAACTCCAAATGCTTCTCTTCTCAACCCCTCTCAAGCTTGAGAAGCTTTAATTTGAATGGCTTTTGATTACTATTGAAGTTCTTTTATGAATTGTAATAAAGAAACACATAACTGTTCATTTATGCTTAATTTTAATGGTTTTTTAGCAGTTCTCTCTCTCCCCCCAAAGAAAGGTCATTCCTATGACCTAATCTCAATCCAAATGAAGCTTCTCATGAAGCATTTCTCTAATCCAAAAGTAATTTCTATGCTTGTCTAATTGGAGGCTAAAGTCATGGCTTTTTAATGCTTTTATGATATTTATTTCATAGAGAAATTATGAATCAATCCATAATTGGATAATGATCCAATTAGTGGTCATTCTAATCATATCAATAATAGTAAACTTCATTCTTTCAATTAAATTGAGAATTACCAGTAATTGCAGAGGAGCTATGGCCAAAATTTTTGCAAAATAAACACATAAAACATTTTCATTCATAATATGAAAAGAGGACTTCCTACCATACTCTGGGAATTATCATCCTAGATTAATTGAATGATTCTCATTGAAATCATGGAGAAATTAATTTTTATGTTTATACTTAATTAATAAATTAGAAAAAAGAGAAATTCTACTAATTTATTTTTATGTTAAAAGAGTTATCCCCATGATAATGGAAATCCATGTATTCTAAAGAATTAAGAGAAAAAATTAGAATACTAATATAATGTATATTTTATGTAAAAATTAAAGAAAGATTTTAGTTAAATTTTTCTTTTTGCATAGATAAATTTATATGATGAAAGAGGAATACCCACCATATTGGAATTCAAATAATTAAATAAGGAAAGTGTAATTCCTAGTGTAAAGGAATTAATGAAGATTTTTATTTAATTTTCAAAAGAAAATTTAGTTAAATTTATCTTTTTGCATAGATAAGTTTAAATGATAAAAGAGGAATTCTCACTTGGAATTCTATTTAAATTTAAAGATAAATTTTTAGATATATTTATTTATCTATGAGAAATAATTAAATGTTAAAAGAGGAATTCCTATTACATTTGGAATTCCATCATTTGGATGGAAAAAGAGAAATTCTTATCACATTGGAATTATTGGATAATTCATTTAAATTTAAAGATGAATTTTTAGATAATTTTATTTATCTATGAGAAATAATTAAATGTTAAAAGAGGAATTCCTATTACATTTGGAATTCCATCATTTGGATGGGAAAAGAGAAATTTCTATCACATTGGAATTATTGGATAATTCATTTAAATTTAAAGATAAATTTTTAGATAATTTTATTTATCTATGAGAAATAATAAAATGTTAAAAGAGGAATTCCTATTACATTTGGAATTCCATCATTTGGATGGGAAAAGAGAAATTCCTAGTATATTGGAATTATGGGATAATTTATTTAAATTCAAAGATGAATTTTTAGATAAATTTATTTATCTATGAGAAATATTTAAATGTCAAAAGAGGAATTCTTATGACATTTGGAATTCCATCATTTAGATGGGCAAAGAGAAATTTCTAGCATATCGAAATAATGGATATTTTAATTTAGATAAATTTATTTTATGAGAAATAATTGATGGGAAAAGAGGAATTCCCATGACATTGGAATTATTTTATGAGAAATAATTGATGGGAAAAGAGGAATTCCCATGACATTGGAATGTAAATAATTAAATGCAAAAAGAGAAATTCTCATGGTAATTGGGATCCAAGAAATTAAATGGGAAGAAGAGGAATTTTTAGTATAATTGGATTTATGATTATTTACCAAAAGTGAAAATATGGGTAGAATTGATTTCTACAAATCTTATGAATTCTTTTATTCAAAAGAAGAATATAATTCAATTGAGGAATTGAGAAGGAATATGGAAATAGTTGTCAGAAAAAGAATCTTTAATTAGGCCAAGCAATTGGCAGAAACTTAGAAAAAGTCGTATTATCGATATCAATCTAGAAAAAGCTATTAAATGGGAATAGCATGTGAATGGATGTGATAAGATGTGTATGGGATGTGATAATATGTAAATGGGATGCGATAAGATGTGTATGGGATGTGATAGGATGAGAATAGATGTGATTAGATGAGTATGGGATGTGATTGGATGTAAATGTAGATGTATATGTGAAAGAAAGGGTATGCATGTGTATGAAAATGAATAAATGTGGATATGGATGTAGATGTGTATGTAAATGTATGGATGTAGATGTATGGATGTAGATGTATGGATGTGGATATGGATATGGATGTATGGATGTGGATGTGGATGTGGATGTATGGATGTGGATATGGATGTGGATGTGGATATGGATGTGGATGTGGATGTGGATGTGGATGTGGATATGGATGTGGATATGGATGTGGATGTATGGATGTGGATGTGGATGTGGATGTATGGATCTGGATATGGATGTGGACGTATGGATGTGGATGTGTATGTGGATATGGATGTGTGGATGTGGATGTGCATTCGGATGTGGATGTATGAATGTGGATGTGTATGTGGATATGGATGTGGATGTATGGATGTGGATGTGTATGTGGATATGGATGTAGATGTATGGATGTGGATGTGGATGTGGATATATGGATGTGGATGTATGGATGTGGTTGTGTATGTGGATATAGATGTAGATGTATGGATGTGGATATGGATATGGATGTATGGATGTGGATGTGGATATATGGATGTGGATGTGTATGTGGATATCAATGTAGATGTATGGATGTGGATGTGGATGTGGTTGTATGGATGTATGGATGTGGATGTATGGATGTGGATGTGTATGTGGATATGGATGTAGATGTATGGATGTGGATGTCTGGATGTGGATGTGGATGTGGATGTATGGATGTGGATTAGTATGTGGAAGAATGAATGTAGATGTGTATGTGGAAGAATGGATGTGGATGTGTATGTGGATGTATGAATGCGGATGTGTATGTGAAGAATGGATGTGGATGTGAATGTGTACGTGGAAGAGTGGATATGGATGTGTATGTGGAAGTACGAATGTGGAAGAATGAATGAGGATGTGTATGTGAAAGGATGTGATGTCGATGTGAGTGAATGGATGAGATGTAATGTGATGTGAATCGGGATGAGAATGAATGAGATGTGATATGTGAATCAGAATGTGAACGAATGATATGGGATGTGAATGGATGATATGTGATGTGAATGAATCTGATGTGATGAGATGGAAAATGATGTGATTGGATGAGAATTGGATGTGGATTAAGTAATATGAATTGAAAATAATGTGAATCGATGATATGTGATGTGAATGAATCTGATGTGATGATGGAAAATGATGTGATTGGATGAGAATTGGACGTGGATTAAGTAATATGAATTGATGTGGAACAATGTGGAAAGACGAGAGTTCATTATAGAAACTGTATTTGTGACCTGTTTGTAAATGACTGTTTTATGTCAAGAATGCTGGGGAAACATTTTGACCGTCTTGTGAATAAGGTCGTGGTGGAGACCTAACTGATAAAGTTGCAACAGCTGGGACGAAGAGTCAACGGAGGATGCCTCACATAGCAAGGTCGACCGAGGTCTTTACTAGCCTCAGTTCGATTTAAATGGTGAGCTTCCGGTATACGGTGGATGAGGGACCAAGGAAGCGGCCTATCAGTGAAGTGCTAGGTGACCTGCGAAGGATCCTAGAGGGTGCTGATCATACGGTGCTCGGGCTCTGGGTTGTCGAAGATACCCACACGTGCATCGTGGAAGATATTGGAACAAGGAGTAAGAGTTGTTTTCTGAAAGCGGGCATGGATCTGGTTGATTGACTTTGTTGGTCCTCAACGGATGAGTCCATGGCTCTTTTATATGGATCTCTTGGTTGATCTTGCTGATATTCAATGGAGATTCCATCTTGAATTTTTTATAAGTGAATATATTGCCAGGTACTATGAGCTAGGAACTATCGAAAAGGCCCCTGAGTGGACAGTTGGTGAGCTTTCTGGTTGCCAATGATGCCATAGATACTCCAATGAAGGAATGATTAGAAATTAAGATTCAATCGGATATTTTGGAGGATTGTGATCAGTGATACTATGGCTTCATTAAATGATTGTTTTAAAGATAGCTGAACCTATGAAGAAAGCAATTTCATATTGGTAAGTGGTGTGACTAGCTTTAAGTTTGCATGAACATCCGGCTAGGGGCCTTGGAACTCTTTTCCCTGGTACCCGGGACAAAACTTAACCAAATTCTTAATTGGATCCCATCACTACAGTGGTTGGGCAGTTGGCTAACCCATAGGACTGGGGCTGGACTGATGGATCCATAAAATGAGACTCGATTTCTGTTGTTGTACACTAGATGAAGCAAATCCCGGATAGTAATTGCTCTATGGAAAAAGGAATCAACGGCTATGCCTCTCGATGGGGGAAAAAAGTGTTGATCTCTATGATCCAAGTGCAAGTTTCTTCCTTGATCTGACCAAGTGACTTTAGGTTCGGTCGGATCAGTTTGGTCAGTAATGACCTTGACTACGTTAGAGTAAAAATATCCTAGAGGAATCGCCCAGGCTTTCCGGGCAAGGGAAGTTTTTTCGGGTTCGGTTTTGGAAGAACCGAGGGATTAGTCTCGTGTCCAGATATCCGTGGGTGAGGCCCCGAGTGAGAGGACCCTGCACCGTGCAAGGAGTGCTATTTCCACTACTAGTAACCCCGAATCCGGAGGGATCTTTCAGACTGGCTAGTTTTAAATGCTTCTATTAGGGAGTTCTATAGAGCCAAACTCTTTGCGAAAGTTCAACATTCATTATGGCCAAGTATTGCAACATGCCTATTTCAGTGTTTGTAGACTTTTTCAGCAAGTACCCAATAAAGGTTATCAAGACAATAGTCATATATGGAGTTAATGATGTAGAAAAAGGCCTTGATTTTCTTGATTATGGTTGGGATAAGAAAATTTTCAATAAGGTGCATTGTGAAGTTGTGGCAAAAATAGTTCTAGTGAAGTACATAATTGGGTCTCAAAATTTTATAATGTCCTTCTATTATAAACACAATCGGTTCATTGGTGACAAAATTTTCCCAATAGATCAAGATTTAGATGCATCTAGTGAAGGAAATGAATTTATTGACATAGAGATATATGAAGAGGGAATTTTATTGGATGTTATATCTCTTAGGCAATGTTCTACAATCACTCAATTTTGCCATGATCTTTTTACCGAAACTAAAGCAAATTTTCCAAAGAGCTTTACATTCACTATTAACAATAGAAAGGTAATTTCAATGTACTTCTTTCTTATTTAACTTTACATTGAATCAGCCTTTTTAATTCATATCAAGAACATCACATGACAACATGTATTACAAACAAGAGAGAGAACCATACATTGCAGAGATATACCAAATGGAATTCTTAATATCTTTCACGATTAACTAAATACATAGAAGGTGTTAAATTCCATATTTTTATTTATAAAAGTAATAAGGATGACATTTTTTCATCATCAAAATATACAATTGCATTATACTTCTAAGTAGGTGTGACTTTAGTAGATGGGGATTCTTCAATAGCCTTGACTTAAGCATATGCTTATGTTTTGTCTATGGGATTATCTTCTATGGTTTTGGCTTCACCAGAAGTATATGTAGTCGGAACTTAAAATTTGATATCCTCCTTTGTAGTGGAAGATTTGGAGGCCTCCCCTATATATTTTACTTTAGCAGATGGGGATTCTTTTTGCAAGTTTGACTTTAGTAGATGTGGATTGTTTTGTAGCGTTGACTTGATCATGCTCTTTTATTTTGTCTATGGGATTATCTTCTGTGGTTTTGGCTTCACGAGAAGTATCTATACTTGGAACTTTAATTCTGATATCCTCCTTTGTAGTGGCCAATTTGGAGGCATCCCATCTATCTTTTACTTGTTGAGACATTCCATTGGAGAGACGGAAAAACTCTCTCACTTGTAGCAAGAGTAGTATGATCCACACTCAATGGGATTTGCATCCCTTTCGGAGCTAGGGATTCAACCCGTACCAGTGCACAAAAGCTTATCCATTTGATGGAGAGATTGCTAAGAAAACTACTACTATTGACATAGACTCAACACACACTCAAGCTCAATCTTGCTATTGCTCACTCAACTCCACATTCCATTCATCCATACATCCAAACAAGAAGAAAGCCTAGCTATTGCTTACACATGATCAAGTATTCTTCATTCTCAAATACTCATTTCCCTAGCATGCACACAACTCTTGAAGCTATCAATAAGAAACATGCATACTAGAGAATTGACAAGAGAAGAGAGACAAATATCAACTCATTGCATTGAATTAACAAAAGAATAGAACTTACAACAATGTTGATGGGGAGAGAGAAGAGCTTGCACCTCTATGGAAGAAGAGGGAGAGCTAGTCTCAAGAGAGCTCAAACATGAGTTTGCCCAATGTGTCCATGCTCTCAAATGAGCCACCTTTTATACAAAAATTCTAGAACTCCCAAAAGTTCCCATGTGGGATTATTGTCAAGCCCTCTCCCACATTCATCTACAAAGTGGAACTCTTTACAAGAGCCCTAAGTATCTTTTTTGTTGCATCCTTGTATTGATCTTCATTTGCATGCAACACTCCCCCCTTCCTATTTTGCGCATGTCCGCGAGCGCGGTAGTAGCAAGAGTTGCAACAAAAAAACAATTGATACGAGTAAAGTCCTTTATTGAAAAAAAAAAAGAAAAGAAAAACCAGCTATGATAATTACACACGTGAGCAATCAAGTGCAGGGCTGATTAAAGTTGTAATGAGTACTAAAATGGGTGAGTAAAGACTAGTCAAAGTGAGACTTAAGTAGTAGATGGTGCTATGTAAAGGCAAGTGTGCTTTGTACACCGCCGGTTATGACCGTAGTCTCAATGTCCTACCAGTATGTAAGTTACTCCTAAATGGCATACCTACTCCTAAATATGAGCAAAGGTGATTGGAACTCTCGTTTTGTCTTTTTTTTTTTTTTTGATATGTGGGTAGAAGTTGATGAAGATTAAGGTTCTATCCCAAAGAGACCCAAGCAATGGCCAAGAGACCTCTGCCAAGAGAATCTAAAGACCGCTAAGTATCTCAAGGGCAACAGACCCTTTTTCTTTCTGTTATGACCTAAGGAGTACCCCTTGAAGATGAAAGCATCGGTCTTGAGGGCCCATAGTGTACCCCCGAGTCCTACCAACATCTATCAAGGCGATAGATTCCTCAAAGTTCTTCTTCTGAAGTTTTTAGACGTCAGTGTTCACCCCATGGAAACCAAGGCATCGGCCCCAAGGTGCTAAGACAACCTCAGGTCCTACCAAGCATTTCACATGGCGGTAGACACTTCATGTCTCAATTCACTTTGTATATGTATATATTTTTTAGGGTATATTTTCATAAATTTTTATGACTCCTAGCACCTAGCTCATATCTAAGAGGTAACTACCACTAGGGATAACTAATATACCTTGAAAACATAAGTACTTGGCATACTCCATTGGTATATATCCTACACTGTCTTTAAATAGAAATATCTTTTACGAAGTCTTCTAAGCCTCTAGAACTCACTCACCATATTTTAACAACTAATCAAAAACTTAAACCAGCCAACATTGTGTGAACATGCAAACCATATATTCGAAAGATAAGAGCACATAAAGAAATAAAGATTAAGATTTGAATACACCTCTTGTAGTGCCCTGTTGATGTTGTTCGTTTGCCTTGATGCATTTGCTGATTTTGTGCAGATTGCTCCTCCTTGATCTTTGTAGGCGTATCATGTCTCCCCCCTTCCTAATTTGTTTGCACGATAGGTGGACTATTGGGGCGTGTTTGATGCTCTTGTTTTTTACGGAGATTTCTGCAAAATTTTTATTAACAAACACGAAAAGAAAGAAAATAAAATTTGCCATTGGTGCCAAACACCGAATATAGCCGAGGGGAAAAACCCAGTGGGAGAAAAGTGCCCTGGCTTGTCGATCTTATTGTGGAGTCGTTGAACTTACCCTTGCGCTGGTGGTGGATCCGTGTCCTCGTCTGCTGGAAAGATGGTATCAATTTCCTCAGGATGCAGAGACAACCCCTCACAAAAACCTGCCGCCGCTGGAGAAGGTGGTAGAGGAAGGAGTGCTTCCTCACTAAAGTATGGCATTGGTTCTATGGGAAGGTTAATCAGACAGTTTTGATTTTGGAACTGTGCAATGTAGGTACTCATATTGATCCAATATTGACATGTGGAGGCTTGGGGAAGGAGGGCTTGCAAGATCGGTGGTTGCAAGTCATTTAGGCTTGTATCCCTCCATTGTTGTGCTTGAACCTCCTCAGGTAATCTACGCTGATGTGGTCCTCTCTCTGGTATTCTCACATTAAGAAGATTATGGCGTTGGGGTGTAACTCCCACAATTTGCTTCATTAAGCCCGTGCCATATTGTCTAAAGTAAGAGCGGCATATCCAACAAATATGTGAAGCTTCTTCTAATACAAGCCGTGCACACTCTTGACAATGTGGAAATGGGTGATGCTGTTGATAGAATAATGTGACAAAGTGATGCCCACAGCAACTTTCACCTAAGGGAGCATAGAAGTACCTAGAATGTGTTTGAAATGGAGGAGCACTATAACCCCCGCGATGATCTGGTCGAGTACTATCGGGGTCAATGCATGGTGGACATGTATCACGCCAAATATCCATCAGGAGTTATCTGGACGTAGAACAATGAAATTTAGAACACTCATATCCATCATGACAATTCCAATCAAAAACAAGATTATCTCAAAGAAAACACATCTTCTAAAGGCATAAGGAACTACATTATTCAAACATTGATTTACCAAAGAGCTTTAATTGTAGTGTTAATGCCTTATCTTTAGTTTTTGGTATATCCTTTTTAAGAGGTGGACACTTTAGCAATTGTCTTGGAATTTGAGCAAGATAAGAGGTTTTAGGCATTGAAATGCTAGAATCTATGCTCAAATGAGACACATTTGGACTTGTCGTAGGTACACAAGTTGATGGTTGAATTGTGTTACAAGGAGAAATAGGGACAGCAAGTGTTTCAATACATGTTTTAGGAAGATCAACACAAGTGGATTTGTAGGTGCTATCACAGCTACCTTTCCTTTCTTGAAGAGTTTGTGTTGATTTCTTTTGCACCCACTGATATGGACAATCAAGGGTGGCTTTTGGAATCTTTCTGAAACACTCTTTTACCCCTGTCAAAGCATGGCATTTTGGAAGCCAAATTGCTGTTGCACCCTCATAATAGCCTTGTGCTTTGAGCACATTTTTTGGGACCCATCGATTAACAATCCGAGGTTTAGGCTTGGAAATGATGTGCTTCTTAGGAGGCTTAGCAACTGGACTAGATGGTACAAGTTTGTACGCATCTTTGGGTAGCCACATTGATAATTCCTTCTTACCTAGCCTTCTTTGAGCAGCAACTAAAGTAGTTGGAACATGCCAGCCATGGCCCCCACTTGAGTACTCATCAATTATCCACATCATTTGTTTTGGAGCTTCAAGAGCAGATTTTGATTGTGGGTTGGGTAAGGTAGAAACATTACCCCTTTGACACGATAAAGCTCGTGGTTTAGCAGATCCCAAGATGCAATCAGAATCTATTTGCAACTTGTATTGTCTATTCTTCCAATCTAATGAGCAATTGGTAGCACTTAACCACGATCTATCGAGAACAACCTCTACTACTGCCTTGGACTTACGTGCCACATAAAAGGGCACTGACATCTGGTGATCCTGAATGGTCATCATAATGACACATTTTCCCTCTATAGGGTTATCTTCTCCTGAGAAGCTTCGTAGGTCCACAGGAATTTGCACCAGTGGTGGTTGACCCAAGGCTATCCAGGTGTCAAACGCGAGAACATTATAATCTGCACCAGAGTCAATTAAGGCAGAGACAAAGTAGGTAGTCTCATGAAGATGAAGGCACACTTGAATATTGAATGGTTCGACATATGGCTCATCAGTAGCCAACTGTATGGCTAACATAGAAGCTTTGCGACGCTCCTTGGCTTTTGCAACTCTAGCTTTAGCCTCCTCTCGAGCCTGACGTTTAAGTAGGTCAAGTGCTTTTTTCCGTGTTTGTGTAGCATGCATCTGTTGAAGCATGGCTTCAGTTAATGGTTCATTGTATTTCTTGAGACGACTTCCATTAATGAAGTTAGGCATTTGCTCACCTTCTAGTGTCTCTAAACGCACTGCACCACTTGGGGTAAGCTCATTAATTACAAACGGTCCTAAGCCACGTTTTTTGAGCTTTCTTTTATGTTTCTTAAGTGTGTACAAGAGAACCAGGTCTCCTTTTTTGAATCGGCCAGTTGTTACATTTCTATCATACCATTGCTTTTGTCTCCTCTTCTCGGCATACATTCCCATTACTGCCAATAAGCGGGTCTCATCAAGCTTTTCCAATTCGTCAACGCGTTGTGAAAGCTCATGACCAGTCCAATCCAATTGTTTAGCTACTCGTAGAGTAGGTACAAGAAATTCAATGGGAAGAATTGCATCTAGCCCAAAAGCAAGTTCAAATGGGGTTGTGCCCACAGATGTTTTATAGGCTGTCCTATATGCCCAGAGAACTGAGTGCAACTTTTGCTCCCAATCAGTCCTATGTCCCTCAACAATCTTTGTGAGTGCTGTGCAGAGAATCTTGTTAGTACTCTCGGCTTGTCCATTGGTCTGGGGATGATAGGGTGCAGAACGCTTGTGAATTACCATAAATTCTTGAAGCAAAAATTCTATGACTTCATTTACAAAGTGTACACCTTGATCACTAACGATCTCAATAGGTAAGCCATAGCGTGTAAACACGTACTCATACAAGAACTTGGCTGTGGTTCTGGCATCATTTTTGACTGTTGCCTTTGCCTCTACCCATTTGGTCAAATAGTCGGTTGCGACTATAATATATTCTGCATGCGTGTTACGAGCTGGAGGTTTAATGGGACCGACAAAATCAATACCCCATTTTGCAAAAGCACGTGTGCTTAACATAGGTCGCAATGGCATATTGTCCTTTGTGATGGGAGGTTTGGTCCTTTGACAATCGTCACAACGTTTCACATATTCTTCGGCATCCATTTGTAAGGTTGGCCACCAAAGCCCAGACCACCTAATCAACTTAGCTGTGGTATTGCCAGAAAAGTGTCCACCCCCAACACCTGCATGTGCATGAGTTAAGATTTTCAGATAGTCAGCTTCACATACACACATGCATAAGTTGCCATCTTTGCCCCTCTTGTAGAGTTGGCCCTCTATTAGCATATAGTTTGCCGCCTCAATTTTAATAGCCTGCTTTTGATGTTTAGGAACTGTTTGATCCGTATGACCGTGCTGAAGGTAGTCCACAATATACTTACTCCAACTTGGTGTAGTTGAAATTTGGAATAATGTGACATTATGAATTGGCTTCTGAATTTTACATGAAGCACAGTTACGAACAAATGTTTCAGCATCTGCATGCATGGTAGGCCACCATTGCCCATCTTGAGATATACGTCGCACACAAGTAGTAGCTGATGCATGGATTCCATCGATACCCGCATGTGCCCATTCCAAGATCTCCTCATATTGGTCGGGGTTAGCTATAAGCCTCAACACTCCATCATTACCCTGACGATATAATCTCCCTGAGATTAATGTGAATGGTCGCCATAGGTCCACATTAGGACCCGCTAGTTGTATTTGCCCACTTGTCAAAATTTCTAAAATGGATTCAGACCATCTAGGAGCTGTCTCTACAAGGAAAAGTGTTGAATCTAACATATCATCATCCACACCCACAGGAGCTTCGCCAAAGGTGATTCGAGACAAATGATCTGCCCTTAGATGAGTTGTTCCTTTTCGAACTGCAACTTCAAAATCAAACTCCAGAAGGATGATAAACCACCTTACTATCCTTCCAGTTGCACAAGGCTTATTCACCAAATATAGCAATGCTTGATGGTCCACAAAAAATATGAATTTGTTTGCCAAAAGGTAATGGCGAAACTTTTTCACTGCATATATCATGGACAATTCTTCTCTTTCTGTTGTGGTGTAATTCCTCTCAGCATTGTTCAACTGTCGACTAGCATATGAGATTGGGAAATCCTTATTATGTTCTCCCGATTGAGCCAAAATACATCCAATTGCAAAGTTGGAAGCATCAATATGGACATGAAAGATTTGGTTCCAATCTGGTGCCCGTAAAATGGGTGCAGTCACTAATGCTTGCTTCAACTTTTCAAAGGATTCCTCACACTCATCAGTCCAATTAAACTTTACAAGAAGAGCATATAACGGTTTGGCTAGGACAGCGTACATGTAGATGAATCTACGGTAATAGCCACAATGTCCCATGAATGTTTGTACCCCTTTAGGGTTGATAGGCCGAGGTAATGAGACAATGACATCAATTTTATCCATATCTGTTGAAATCCCATTGCGAGAAACAATATGGCCCAAAATTTTCCCTTGTCTTACCATGAATTTGCACTTGTCAGGATTCAAGCATATACGATAAAGTTGACACTTTTGAAACACAAGTCTCAGGTGTTCTATATGATCATCACGCTCTTGTGAGTGAACACATAAATCATCCATGAAAATCTCAAGAAATTGCCTAAGGTACTCCTTGAATACATGACTCATTAACCGCTGAAAGGTTGCTGGTGCATTTGTTAGACCAAATGGCATAACACGATAGGCAAAGATGCCATCTTCAGTAGCAAAGGCTGTCTTGTGTTGATCCTTTGGATCAATTGACACTTGGTTGTACCCGGAGAATCCATCCAAGAAACTATACGCCTTTTTCCCTGCAACTCGTTCCAGAACATGATCCGTGATTGGAAGTGGGTAATGATCACGCACAGTAGCTGCATTTACCTTCTTGAGGTTTACACATACTCGAAGTTTTCCATTTTTCTTGGGCACCACTACAATAGGGGAGACCCATTCAGTGTGTTCAATCTCATAGATAAATTCTGCCTCTAAGAGCTTGTCTATTTCTTCCTTTATCTTCCGTGCAAAATTTTCATTGTAGGTATAAGGACGTTGCTTGGAGGGTTTTGCATCCTCTCGCAATGGAATTGTATGCTGACATATGCTTGGATCAACTCCTTTGAGGTCTTTATAACTCCAAGCAAAAACATCGCGATACTCCTTTATTGTTTGTATTAATAACTTCTCCTCATCTAAGGACAAGTCTGTGGCAATCCACACATAGCGAGGCTCTTCTCCTGGCTTAGCAATATCAATCTTTTTTGCATCTTCTGGACCATCGTATGAAATCCCTGGCACGCTTGGTTTTTGACGCATGGGCTGTTGAAGAACAATCTTCCGATCTTGAAGAGTGTACTGTGTGAAATTGGGAGGAACATTTAGACCTTGCTCTTGTCCACTTGAGTCTTCACTCATTGAAGACCATGCGGTTTTGAGCTCTCCTTTGCTATCTTGCATCGGATTTTTTTGTTCAACCGTTGTCTTTGCACTTCCCACACTCTTTCTTGATTCGGTTTTAGACTTGAGTTGTGGTTTTTGTTTCTTCGTCTTTTTACGATTTTTGCTAACAGTTGTTAGCTTTTCCCCTGCTTGGAATCCATCTGATCGTTTGACTTGGTCTTTGACACTGTCTTGTGCTTGGACATAGTATAGATATCCGTTCTTTCCTGAGAAGTGAGGTGGTGGTCGAGAGTTTTCACTCTTAGACTCCTCCTTTTCTTTTTGCAGTCTCTCACGTTGTTCACGCTCATCTTGTCTACGGGTTCTTTTATGGCTCTTACAGCATTTACGTTTAGGTCGGCTTCTAGGGATCTCTACCTGAACCTCCCTTCCTCTCAAGAGTAGGCGTGCCTTTCCTAACTCTTCCTCAGGGATTGTCACATCATTATTAAAATCAGAGTCCCAGCCATCTTCCTTATCAGCATCATTAGCAGATTCGAGTGTCAAATCCTCTACTGAGACTTCCTCGACATGCATAGCTGTTGTGGATGTATCTCTATAGTACAAATCATCTAGAAGGGCACGTGGTTGTACCATTCGTATAGGAATAATATCATATCCATCTGAGTCACAAAATTGAATTGGCTTCGGTAAAGCACATGTCGATAATGTTGCAAGGACATGACTCCATTCTAATGGATTAATTAAATGCTCAGGGAAGGGTTGTGGAATGTATGTCTCGTCTGATACACTTCGATTACCCTTAAGTCTCTCAGTGTTGAAATCCCTACATGAGGCTCCGCACATCCATAGATCTTCTCGCCCCTCTGATAATGTAACTCTTGAGCCCTCAGATGAAGCAGAATCAAACTCATCTATTGGAGACCTTGTTACATCACGATATGAGTGATTCCTTAGGTTAACCCTTGTGATGACAGAATCATGTCGGAGGTACAAATAATTGTATCCCCAATCTTGAATCATTTGAAATTGTCGCATGAATGGTCTACCCAATATCACTTCATAGTTTGGATGTTTTCCAAAATCCACTACTGCAAAGGTATGCTCATATTCAATCCCACATGTGGTGACCATTATGTTCTCAAGCAGCCCAAGGGGATGTTCTAAGCTTCCATCTGCTAGCTGCAAGCGCATCCTTGTACTTCTAATAGCTGGTTTGCCCCACTTTTCCCAAATGCACCTTGTTACAATGCCCACTCCTGCACCACTATCAAGTATTGCAGTTGAAGATACTTTTCGCACTTCTAATGGGAGGGTAGCATTTCCCTGATCGTCTTCACAAAATTTTCCTACTTTGTTGATAGGAACTGGCATTACATGCTTTGTCTCAGGGTGTATAGTACACTCATGGGGGTGGTGACCCTTTTGTAGCAATACCTGCTCTGACAAACATGTGGCAATATCATTCCACAACTCAGGTCGAATTTTTATCAAATCGAGCAAAGGTAAGGTACAAGCCACTGGTGCTGACAAAATAGCCTGCACCATACTCATATCCTTCTCCTTTGTCAACCTTTTATGCATGGAGGGTATCCTCAAGGTTTGAGAACAGTTCTCATATTCTCCCAGATATGATGGTAATGTTTTCATTGTATGCTTACTTCTAGGAGAAACAATTGTTTGAACTTCCTCCTGGATGCTTGGGTGTCTAAATTTGTTTTCCATGCCCCCGGTAAAATCCACCTCAGAGAAGGGAGGCGAACTAATGGAAGACATGTGCTCATGAACTTTCTCGTGAACTGCAGCCCACATCTCATTTGCCATGTCCTCATTAGCATCAATAACTTCATCATTGCATGGGAAGACAAGGCTAGGTGATGGCAGAATGTCATCTTTCAATGGAGTGTCAATTGGTGCAGACCTTTCGCTATGAGCTTGTGAAATGAACTCACTTTTCATTTCTCTACTTGATGACACTTCCGGTATGGTTTCTAATGTTGGCTTAAGAGAGGCTGGGCCCCGAGGAATAGGTGGTGGTGGTCCCTCAAGTATTGACTGAGCTTCCCTAATGAGTTGCTGATGTACAGCTAGATTGATCTTCTCCTCACGAGGGTTTGGGTATTCTTGAAGCTTCTTGGGTAGCTCAGATAAAGCTGCAGTGCGACTTCTATGAGCATCAATGATGGCCTCTAGAGTCTCATTCACTTTATCCACAAAAACAGAGCCCCCAGAACTAACCTCAGTCGTACTAGCCTCATTTTGTTTAACACTAGGCCCAGGTTGAGGTTGATGTTCCTCATGCACTTCTTGGGATGTAAAAGTTTTATCCTTCATGTTTTGTTTAGAGGCTTCTTGAGAACTAGTGGATGAACTTTTAGTTCGCTTGTTTCGGTTCTTCTTCCTCCTAGTGGTCTTTTTTCTATTGGACTGTAGGGTCTTGTCCACTAGATTTGTCTTTGCATCCCGAGTTCGAGGTGTCTCATCAGTTTGCATTTCTGCATTTCATGTCTGTGATCTAGTCATGACTCTAAGTGGCACGACATCCTCATTCTCAGATGAAGGTGGTGATGGAACTGTACCTACAAGGTTGAGTGAGACCTTTGGTTGAGAGGTGCCTTCCTCATGTGGTTTCAGCAGACAGTCTTTTGGGAAGTGTTCTACACAGCACCCTAGACAATATCTTTCAATTGGTGGAAACTGTTGTACTGTTGTATTGGACCGAGATGCTTGCCTTGAGCGATGTGGACAATCACGAGCCCAATGGGGTTCTCCGCACTCATAACAGGGGCCCATTGGTTTGGCCTCTACTTTCCTTGGCTGCCATTGACCTGAGGGGCCTGGAGTCCTAGGTTGGTAGCCGCCTAGCAACATTAAAGAGTTTTGTTCCCCTGGTTGAACGTCCAGTGCTGGGCTTGGGTATGTGGGACTTTCAAAGATATTATCCTTGGATGAATATGATGCGTATTCCTCTTCCACATAGCCTGGGTTTACCAAGTCTCTACACATATTTGAATTGTCATAGTCCACAACCCTTACAGGAGCAGTCCCTGGAGCAGGAGGTTGAGCACCAAGAACAGGTCGTGCTTGCTCTTGTGCCATCGGTGGCTTACGTTCAAAACTAGTATATTGTTGATACATTTGTGGAGCCACTCCACCCCTCGGATGCTCACGTTCTTGTCTCATTCTCGCAATGCGAGTACATTCCTGTGTGGTATGAGTAAAGTTCCAAGCACAGGCTTGGCACCACTTCTTTGTGGGTTGGTTTGTGACTAGAGGAGAAAAGGCATTACAGTCCTCTGTTTTATGGTCACCGCCACATGCTCCACAAAGATGAGGGCCTGTAGGAAGTACACTCCTCATTCTCTGCTGCTGTTGTTGTGGCTGCATGGGTGGACGATAGGTCTGTCCCAATTTCCGTAGTACTAGGTTAGCTATCTGGTCTGGATTTACTAGTGCGCTAGACCCTGAACTTTGGTCATCACCCCACTGATCTCTAGGTTTCACCTCCGGGCCAGAACCATCTTGGAACTTGAAGTTATCGGTGAAATCCATAGCATCATGGCAACACTCATTGAAACTTGTATGCTTCTTCGCATAGAGATGTGTATGCAATGTCGAATTTTTGAGGCCTTTTAAGAAGAGAAAAATTAATCGACTTTGGGCGGGCTTCTCATCTTCTGGGCAACGATTAATGTACTGCTTCATTCTATTTACACAGTCTCTAACACTCTCATTCTCGCCTTGTTTGAAAGAGTAGATGTGTGCTACCGTGTCATGTTGAATTCCCATCAAGGAAAAAGCAGCAATGAATCTCTCTTCCAAAACTCGTAAAGAAGATTTTTCTGAAGCCTCTAATGCCTGAAACCAAGCCAGGGCTTTTCCCTCAAGAGTGAGTCCAAAGCCTTCAATTTGAGTATGCTTATCAGCCACTTGCTCAGCTCGAACTGCTTGCCTAAATGCTGCTACATGATCGTATGGATCTCCCGACCCTTCATACTTCTTAACCAATTTCTGAAGAGTTGAATGCCTTACTTGTCTTGAATACTCATCATAGGGCCTACGGCCTCTCGCTCTCAGTGGGAATTGTTCCTCTCTTTGGAAAGATGGTCCACATGTTTCCAAAATTGGTGTGGGTACCCTATTACCAGCCTCACCAAACCCCTCCAAAGATCTTGTCACCCGCATTTCAGGAGGTGCATTAATGGGAGGCCGAGTTGACTCCCCTACCCTCCGATTGTTATAATGAGAAAGATGTTGGTGTGATGTGACCTGTGGTCGCACATTTGGTATAGGACGATATCTTGGTGCTAGAGTTGGGCTACTAGCAGTGGTCCACTTAGATGTTGAAGGTCCCTCTCTAGTGAACTCTCGTAGGGGAGGAGCAACAGTTTCTCCAAGAAAGGCTGTCTCTCCTGGTTTGGCTGTATTTGTTGAGAACACTTTCATAAATAATGGTTGTCCTTTCCACGTGAGTTCCCGAATTTCTTTCCAATCTAAGGTTCGGTATTCATTGGCCCATTTATCAACTATTCTGTTCATGTGTCCTGCAAGCTTCTCAACTACCACCACATGAGCTAGAGGAAGATCTAGCTGTGGCAATTTAGTCGTGGCATAATATCCCTCTAACGAGTCCTTATAGACCTCTTGAAGTGGGTCATCTTGTAAGACCTTTGTCACAGGAATTTGTCATACAAACTCCCATTGGCTTTCAGCCCCCTGATCCAGTTTGCTCTTGCCTTTCCTATTCCTTTCCAAATTTAGATCTACAAGAAGTAAATCATCTATGGGTGGCTTTGAGGACTGGGCATTGGATGGTCCAGGCATGTCCGGCTCAATGAGCCAGTCATCTCTAGACTCCCTTGCTCTGGAAAGTTCTGATAAGTCTAAGAACTCGGTTTTAGAGAGCTCCCCTAATTTGTCTACCTTTTCTGGATGGTAGGTGACTTCGTAGCGAACACCATCTCCACCCATGTACATGTTACCCTGGTCATTGACTAAAGGTGCTCTATCAAGTTCTGAGAAAATGTCTGCAATCTTAACAAGATACCGTTGTTGTGGGTCCCTAAAGATCTCAGCTCCTTGAGCATTTGTGTAGACATATTGGAGTCTCACATTGAGTGTTAACCCCATGGTGTCGGCTTCAAATGGATTAAAGGATCTTGAGGGTGTCCTATTTGGGGCTACGGGATGACTATTTGTCGGCCCTAGATTGTCCATGGACAATGAACTAGTTGTTCTAGAGGAAAGGGTATCGGATTGGGATTCAGAAAGGGTTTCGCAATATCTGCCAAATTGCCTACCGATTGGGTCCCACTTTCCTGCGTAGGTACTCTAGAAGGTGCCCTAGGCCCTATGGCAGAATCTACAAGACGTCCCGACCGCAAGTGCATAGGGTCAAATTTTTTTTTTTGGTTTTTTATGTGTTTTTGTGTGTTTTTTTTTTTGGTTTTGGTTTTTGTGTTTTGTTTTTTTTTGATAAATATATATATATATATGTATATATGTATATATATATATATATATATATATATATATATATATATATATATATATTTTACCCTACCTAACCACTAAAGGCAACTAAAAATGGGTATGTGTGGCGAAACTATCTATCCTATTTTTTATTTAATTATGATTTTTTTAAAAATAATTTTATGTTTTTTTATGTTTTTATTTCTTTTAAATTTACACAAAAATTATGAATCACACTAAAAAATACTAAGTATGCACAAAGTTAAAAAATGCAGGTTACACTAATTATGCAAAAAATTAAAAAAAATGAAGAACTACCAAATTGCAAAAAATAATAGACTCCTAAAAAAAATCAAAAATTTTCTTTTGTTTTGTTTTTGTTTTTTTTTCTCCTTTTGTTGGTTTTTTTTAATTAATTTTTTTTAATTGTTTGTTTGTTTGTTTGTTTATTTGTTTTTTTTTAACTAATAAATTTCGTGCCAAATATAAAAAATATGAATTTACTAATTATGCATCATTTACCAAAAATTCTAAAAAATAAAAATAAAAAAATGCAAGCTACGTTAATTATGCAAAATTTTACAGAAATTGAAAAAATGAACAATGGTTTCAAAATACAAAAGTAAAAATTGATTTTCTTTCTTTTTTTCTCTTTTTTTTAAAAAAAAATCTCTTTTTCCTTCTTCTTTTTTTTTTAAATTTCTTTTTTCTAAATTTAATTGTTTTTCTTTTTTTTTCTTTTTAATTTTTTTCTCTTCTTTTTTTTTCTTTTTTTCTTTTTAATTTTTTTCTCTTCTTTTTTTTCCTTTTTTCTTTTTTTTCCTTTTTTATAAAAAAAATATTATTTTTTTATTTTTTTATATTTATTATGATTATTTTTTATTTAAAAATAAAACAAAAACATGAAAAATAAAAAAAATTAAAATAAAAAATTTAAATTTGCACCACCTACCTTATCCCTCGCCGCCGCACCGCTCGGCTCGCCCGGATTCTTTGCTGCATCCACGTGGGTCGCCTTCAACGCCTGCACGTCTCCTTGCGGCCACTCTACCACAGGCGACTTCCACCCCTCGGCTACTACCTCCGCAGCCGCCTCTCGCCTTCAACTGAGGCCTGGCCTTCGCTCCCCGGCCTTCGCCTCCCAGCTGCCTCTCGCCTTCCTTTTCACCTTGCTTACAGTCAACTGCTGCAGCCGCCTTCCTTTCTTCGCTCGCTTTTGCTGCTGCGCCACCGCCTACAGCCACGTCAGCTGCTGCAGCCAACCTCTACGCAGCCTCCCTTAGCTGCAGCTCCACACCGGCCAACGCTCTGCAGGCTGCGCCCACTGCAGACGCAGCGCTCGATGCAGACGACCCCCTCCAGCTCGCACAGCCCGCCGCCTACTGCTTCATTCGCTTCCAGCAGTTAGCCTTCGCTCTCTGCAGGTCGCGTTCTTATCTCTGGTCCCTCACTCTGCAGCGCCTGGGCCTGCACTTTCTTTGCTTTCGGCCTTCAGCGGTGGCGGCCACTTAACCACCTTCGCTTGCTTCAACTTCTACACGACCATCCCCTTCAGCCAGCTGGCTCACACCTCTCTGGCCTTCACTTCCTCTGCCCGGCGTTCCACAGGTGCCCGGACTTAACGCTACTCGCTGCCCCACCTTCGACTCCCGCTGTGCTACTCAGCTCCTGCAGCCGCCTCCACGATGCAGCGCTTCAACGCCACTGTAAAAAATAAAAATATAAATATATATATATATATAGATGTATATATATATATATTTTTTTAAGGCCGCCTTCTCTGCCGGCTAGTTCACTTTTTTAATTCTTTTTGCTGCGCCTTGAGTGACGTGCGGCTAGAGTGAAGATCAATGCAAAATTCTCAAAAAAATAAAAAATAAAAAACAAATTTTCAACCTCTCCTCTCTTCCTTTCTCCCTTCTCTTTCCCTCTCTCCTCTCTTTCTTTCTCCCTTCTCTTTCTTAAGCGGGCTTCACGCTTGGGAGTCCATGGAGCTTGCATAAGCTATGGAAGAGCTTAGCAACGCACCTCTTTTCTTTTTATTTATTTATACTAATTACATGTTAACGAAAAGCATGAAAGAATGAAATGACAAAAAACAATGAAGGTAAGCATAATGAACGGTACTTGAAAAAGCATAAAAGCAATGAAACATAAAAAACAATGCGGGAGAAACCTCAACCGCTCAATGGTTTTTTTCTTATCCTAACCTTATCCTCTCACACCGAGATCGCACACCCGAACTTAACCTAATCACTCAATGGTTTTGCAACCAAAAGAGGAAATAGTGGTGGTTTCCACACACTCTCAACCGGATTTGAGTCTTCTCCCCGGTAGCGGCGCCAATGGAGAGACGGAAAAACTCTCTCACTTGTAGCAAGAGTAGTATGATCCACACTTAGCTCAATCCAATGGGATTTGCATCCCTTTCGGAGCTAGGGATTCAACCCGTACCAGTGCACAAAAGCTTATCCATTTGATGGAGAGAATGCTAAGAAAACTACTACTATTGACATAGACTCAACACACACGCAAGCTCAATCTTGTTATTGCTCACTCAACTCCACATTCCATTCATCCATACATCCAAACAAGAAGAAAGCCTAGCTATTGCTTACACATGATCAAGGATTCTTCATTCTCAAATACTCATTTCCCTAGCATGCACACAACTCTTGAAGCTATCAATAAGAAACATGCATACTAGAGAATTGACAAGAGAAGAGAGACAAATATCAACTCATTGCATTGAATTAACAAAAGAATAGAACTTACAACAATGTTGATGGGGAGAGAGAAGAGCTTGCACCTCTATGGAAGAAGAGGGAGAGCTAGTCTCAAGAGAGCTCAAACATGAGTTTGCCCAATGTGTCCATGCTCTCAAATGAGCCACCTTTTATACAAAAATTCTAGAACTCCCAAAAGTTCCCATGTGGGATTATTGTCAAGCCCTCTCCCACATTCATCTACAAAGTGGAACTCTTTACAAGAGCCCTAAGTATCTTTTTTGTTGCATCCTTGTATTGATCTTCATTTGCATGCAACATCCATCTCCTATTTTTTATAGTGTTTCTTATATACGAGAGGGGGGGGGCTATTTTAGCATGATCAAGTATTATACTTGACAAGTCTCCAAACAGACCTCAGTTAGAATTGTCAGAGGACCAAGTGTGCCATTGTACAGGGTACTCTTGAAGAAGCTGAGAGCCACCAAAAAGAGGATAAAAGTGAATGGTAATATGAATCAGAAATGGGATCTAAAACTGAAACAAAAACTGAAGCATCCATGGTTCCTCTTAAAGATTCTATCATAGTATGGTTGGATTTCCCTACAAGCAATGATGTTAAATGCAAATGCGTGGTGTTGCTTAGACCTCGAGCTAGTCATAACATCATGACATTAATAGATACTTGGGTATCATTGGGACAAACTAAAAGAATCCCTAAAGACAATGGTCTCACAAGAGGTACCAATGGACAAAACATTGAAGTTCCAAGTTACTTTAACTATGTTAAACAATCGGTGGAAATGTAGAATTTAGATTCCATGTTACCCCAGATCCTCTTGAGTGTGATATCATCCTTGGTGGAACTTGTATACATGACTCATTCTATTTAATCAATGAATCCATGAAAATAATCACCTTGAACACTCATGCAGGCATTGTGAAATCGCTATTCCTAGAGGAAGAGGCCTTGGAAGAGTTGGAACTTCCAACATATCTTATGCAGAATATCCCAAGAGTTATGGTTGGATTGGATCTTTCCAATAAAATCACCACAATCCAAGCACAGATTTATCCACAAATAGAACACAATCTCATGACCCTCAAGTTATGGGATTTTTTAGGTTAACGAACACTTACGACTCATCCTGAAAGAATTCCATTTACACAATATTTGAACATGCCATGTTTGGGGTACTTTGAACATACAATGTATATTGAAACTAATCCCCTTACTTGCTAGTTTTTTGTGGTTGATTATGTGTTGGAAGAAGATTTGATCTTGGAGCATAAATGGACTATTGCTACCCAAGCATCATTGTGCTTTGCTAGAGATAGGATAATCACGATGCTCAATGACACAAAGTTGACAGTACCATAATGCACGAAAAAGGATCCAACCCTAACGGATTTCTATGATGCTTAATGCAAAAAGTTACAAGCCTCTTTGAGAGAATCCCCTCTACACAATAAACTACAAGCTGCATATGACTGACTCTGATAAAGCATCTACCTCTTCAGCTCCATCCTCACCAACAAAGTCTAACACCACAACCTTGCAATCATAAACTATTCTTGAAAATGTTCCCCAAGCACAACCACCTACCTCTAAAAAGTAACTCAAAGGAAAATTCCTAGATCCCACTCCTCTTTAACCACCACCCTCACCATAGGAGATGGTTGCATACTCAAAACCCTTAACTTTGAAAGCCACTCCACAAGAGACTAGCCTCATTGTCAACAACTTCCATGAGTCTCATAATCGCAATCTCAGCGCGCCAACTAATGTGAAGAAGTGCCCCACTCCATCCTCTTCATTCAAGAAGAAAACTCCACCACCATGACAACCAAAAGGAAGGTATCTTAATGGTATCAAAATGTGGGTGAAGAAGCAGCTACTTATAGCCCAAAGCTACTACGAAGGCACCAATTTAATTTGGGTGCCTCAATCATCAAAGCCTCTTCCTCCACGCAACACTCAGAGGCCAAGGAAAAATAAAAGTACTCCACAATGCCATCCACAAAAGCCTACGCAAGTTCCTCAAAGAACTCCAACAAATCAACAATGTGGGTACCAAAACAATTACTGTAAGCACAAGGGTACTACCATGGTAATACAAAAGCTTGGATCCCCAAGTGCATCAAAAGTCCTGTAAGCCTACAAAAAGACAGAAACCTCAGCACCAAAGGCATCATGCATCAAAGATAGATACCTATGAACATGCTTCAACAACAAAGGTATAATGATGGTAGTCCCATCATATGGTTGCCAAAATTGAACAAGCTAAAGAAAGCCTCATCACCTACTTCAACCCCAACAGATTCACCTAAGATTGGACAAGAATGGAGGCCCAAGAAATAGCAAGAAAACCACTCAACCGCTCTCGTGCATTCCGCACTTACACAAGAGCTTGTGTGTTCAATCAACCCCAATAATAACCAACCTAACACTGTACCTCCCGCCTTGAAAATACTTGAACCACAAATTCAAGAATCAATTCCCATGTCTGTAATAGAGACTTATGAGCACATAAAAGACAAACAGTTACTCATAAATCTCTTTTCACCCCTCATTATGTGAAGCGTAAGTGTAGATGCTACACAGCAGACATAAGAGACTATTCTCTCAAAAAGGAGAGTAGCCACAAGAACCTATTGTTTGAAGGGTAGTAGCCAACCAAAAAGAAAAGAGAAAGACTAAAGAATAAAGAATAAACAAACAAACAAACAAACAAAAAAACATACACAAGGGAGTCACATATATAGCCTACCTAAAAATGATAGAATATCACAAAAAACTCCTACGATATTTAATAGCCATTACATTTTTGTTAAGCTTATAGCTTACTATTCTTTTGGATAAGTTAATGTAGGAGCTGCTCCATGAGTACATATCCATACTCATGCACGAGGACATTTGAACCAAGGCCTCATCATCAAAAACTTTCCAGGTACATCTTTGGATGGGGTGGCCATGGTGGGTGAAAGCCTGGTCAATGGTACAACCCATTGCCTAAAATTTTCTTTCAAATTACAAACTTCTCCAAACAAAGCTAGAGTCTTAAAAAACAATGATATATAATCCTTCGTGAAGATATGTATCTAGGCCTTGCAAGTTAACGTAATTATTTCAAGCCTCGCCTACAAGTGGCTACTTCACCAACATCAGCTCAATAAGAGTCTGCATGCCTCAATTCTTGTACTTCATGTGTATCTACTTCATAAGAGCACTTAAATATACATAAAATCATAAAAATCGCATGGAAAGAAGCATGCAGAAATAGTTCCTACTCAACAACATTTGATATGAATCCTACCACAAAAAGGGACTTCATGGAATGCCATTTTATTCAAATGATGAATGTCGCTTCAATGAATCAAATGATGAATGTCACTTCAATGAATCAAATGAGGAACTGAGAATCACAATCTTGTTTGGATGATTTTGTCTACGTTCCTCCCGATCCTTCCTTCTCTTCTCCCCCATTATTAATATCTCTTAGTTTCCTAACAAACACAAATCCCATGTAACTTTGCTTATGATTGCCAAAAACAATGTGAGCAAAAAATATTAACAAAAAAATGGCTCACAAAAATATAAAAATGCAATCATTTGCAAATACCCCTATCCCCCCACCCCATTAGGAATTTTCACTAACCTCTAACCTTTTTATTTACTAAGTAACCTTTCTTATTCCTTCCGGAGTAAAAAGGACCATTGAGCGTCACTCAACATCAAAAACCATCAACTTGTCAATTCTCTCACACAAAGATCTTCAATGCGATCAGGAGGACACGATCGGCATCAGAAAGGGGGGAATCTTAATCCATTCTTAGGGTTAACAAGATCTACTACCATTATCTTATATCAAAGAGTCAAGGTAGATACACGAAAAGATCATATATACAAGATATAAAGTAATGGTGTCCAAATCTACAACTTGGACGGGTGCCTGTAATGGTCCTATAGAATACTTATGGTGATTTCCACTTCAAGAGTGTGTGGTAGCAATTTAGGATGAAGTCCCAGGTGGTGTACCTCATGTGTATATTATGAGAGTAGTCATTGTAATAGCATTAGGCCTCTTATGAGCCTAAAGTGCCTAACCGGCCATAGTTTAAGTGAGTGTGAATACTTATGGCCATGTATATAAGTGAATATCTCTCATAATACAAGGACTCTCCCATTGTGCAATAGAGTCTTGATCTTGCTGATCCTCTTGCTAATCTCTCTCTCTAATGCATGCTAGTGAGTGTGTGTGAGTGGTGTGAGGTGAGAGGAGGGATGAGTACATGTACTGCAACGCTGCGGTATGATAACACTCATGGGAGACGCGGTGGAATTGCTTCTCAAGGAGTTGTAGAGCTTGGAGACCTCAAGGGTTACGAGCTTGGCCATTAGAAAGATCCTCATGACAGTTATGGTTCACCAAGTAATCTCTTATTTGATGTGTTTCAAGGAGGGTTAGGGTGAGCCATAACAAGCTCTTAGAGAGAAGGTTGTGAAAATGCAAACTCTAATAGATTTACTGAAAAGTTTCCATGCCCCCATTTTAAAGGAATATTCTGATGTGAAATCCTTAAAGGGCCCCAAAATGAGCTCAAAATTGCTCTAATGTTTAGCTTTTGAATTTTTATTAGTACTAGGACAAATTTAAAAAAAGTTGGAAAAGAAAAGGAATCCCTTGTAAATCCAAGTCCTACAAAAATAAAACAAGGTTACTAACATTTAGTACATCACCCCTTAACATTTTTCTTCTTTCTTATGTACCTTCAGTTGAAAATGCATTGTTAATTTATAGATATGGAACCAAGAAAATATTTCAAAAGATCTCTTAATCTCCAAGGAACTGAACTTGAAGAAGGTATAAACTAGCAAGTATTTCTTACTTCTTTCTATTTTGTTTTAATTAGTGAATTGTATTACCTAATACATAGTGCATTTTATTGTCCATATAAAAAGTCAAGTGATATGATATTGTTTGATTTTTTTTAAAGAAGGAAAGTTGATCAAGAGTTCCATATTTTTTATGAGCTGTTCAATAAGCCATTGGAGTATGCAAAGATAATTGGTCTGCACAATGACTTTATGGAGGAATATCTTCATGTTTTCAAGAACCATACATGTGAAGGAAGGATATGCATTTAAGATAGAGGATATGTGCATATCACATATATTTATATGATAGATAAGGGAGAGAAAAAATATGGTAAATAAGAAGTATGATACACTACAACATATCAGAGGAATAACAATGTTTATTTTGTCGGGACGTTGGGGATTCGGCTTGTTGCCCCACAACAAAATAACGCTGCCAAGCAGCAAATTACAATGAAGTCCTACTCTCATAATATATTCATGAAGTATATCACTTGGGACTTCATCCTACATGCTACCACATGCTCTTGAAGTGGGAATTGCCATAAATACTTTGTCACACTATTATTACGGGCGCTCGTCCAAGTTGTAGCTTTGGACACCATTGCTGCATATCTTGAATGTATGAGCCGCTTGACTCTTGAAAGTTTAGTGATCATGACATGCGTAAATTGTAATTTTAAATTATAAATATTAAAAGAGCCAACAGATATGACTCATATAGTGCTAAATTTAATGAGGATTCAGGAATTTCAGGTCCACCGTCCACCGTCCCAGGCTCCAACCTGGCCGCTGCACCACTATGAAATTAATTGATAACTTACTAATTTTGCCAGCACTGAGCTGTAGCCTGTTGCCTATGCAATTAAATTGTAAACTACAATTTATGATTGATCAATGATTAGCAATTTTAATGGTAATTTAGAGCCTCATTAAACTTTTCTATAAATAGGAGCTTGCGCATAGCTAAAGCGGCAAGCCTGAACGGCGAACGCAGTGCTGAGTGCTCATGAGTCAATGCTCACTTTCCGCACATGCCCATGGGCCATTCCCTATCCCTTTTCTTAATTCACAACACATGAACTCCTGAGGGCCGAGTCCCATTCTAGCTGAAGCGGCAAGCCTAAAGGATGGTGAACACAGTGCTCACTGCTGGCAACTGCTAAGCTGCTAACTTCTAGCTTGAGACACCACTTTCCCGCATGATGCACACTGCTTCTAAATTCTAAGACTCGAGAGTCAAGGCTCAAGAGCCTGAGCAGTGAGTGTCCACTGTCACACAACTCACAAGTCCAAAAGTGAACACTAGGGTCCAACAGGCTACTAGCATGCTGCACACACCTACACTGGGGCTTACCTCCTTGTTGCCAAACACCGTCAATCTTGATCGCTTTTCTCGCTCATTTCCAAATTCCTACTAAACAACTCACAGTTCGAACTTCGGCATTCACGTATCACCACTCACACCACTGGCCAATCCACCAACATTTTCAAGTTCACTGTTCTACGATTATGCTGCTGCTCACGTTAAAGCTTGAAACTGGAGCGCTGTTTATA
Source organism: Cibotium barometz (assembly GCF_041138505.1). Lineage (NCBI taxonomy): Eukaryota > Viridiplantae > Streptophyta > Polypodiopsida > Cyatheales > Cibotiaceae > Cibotium > Cibotium barometz. The sequence continues at coordinate 20,598,932 of NC_141096.1, read as the reverse complement.
ACCTCTTGATTGGTAATTCTACGATTTTTGTTTACTATTTGTTGATACTTTGCTTAGTGCTATCATCTATGCTTGAGATTTGAGAAAATTCTCATGAATTTAATTAGCAACCAGAATTTAAAAAGTTGTTATGCTTGTCTGGGTAGTTATATTTGTTGTTTTGAGAAACATATTTTTTTTATAACTGCTTATGTAACAGTGTTCTCTCTCTCGTTCTTGCATTATGTTCAGCTTATGTAACAGTGTTCTCTCTCTCGTTCTTGCATTATGTTCAGCTCCGAGACTTTTGATACATGCCAAATCACCTTCCTTACCACGAAGGCTTGAAGGCAAGCATCAGAGCTTGGAGGTAGACCATAGCTAGCATTGCTGCAGCCTGCTGCATTCCGAGATCCGTGAGCAAAACCCAGTCCATACTCCAGAGAATCGTAGCGTTTCCAACTTTCCATGTTGTGAGTTGAAGGTTGATGCTCGTTTAATATTATTTTAATACTATTATTGCTTATTTTAATATTATTATTTCTTTGCTCTAAATTCTAAGTTATTGTTTTCTTTTGGTTTTATAGGCAATGATAAATTTGCCAAAGAACCAACGCACCTTGTTACAATTTTCTGGAGTGACACATAATGTGGCTAAAAGATTAAAAAATAATAGGATCGACTACATGAGATGGGGATCATGTTGCCAGTGTACTAAGGCTCAAACACTCTATAGACAAGGTTGGGTTGTTCTGTTGGAGGGTGTATTCTCCCTGGAGTTGGATGTTGGTTTGTTGGAGGGTTTGAAGAAGGTGGCTCTGTGAGGCAGTTGGTGTGGAAGTTGGGGGGAACAAAAAACAAAAAGGGTGCCCTTTGGTGATATGGTAGTCTATAAAGTTGGCTGGGCGAGCCATGGAGTGTTGGAGACATATGCATTAGGGAGAATTTGAGCATAAAAAGGGCACTCTAAGGATCCCTAATTTTAAGAAATTAAGACTAATTTTATTGAGGCTTAAGGAGACAAAGCTCATAAATGACACCTACTTTTGGGCCTAAACGTAGGGGATCTCTCTAATTTTTGAACTAGGATCCTCCTTGGGATCATTAATATCTACGCTTTCAATCTTATTTACTCCACTTTAATAGTCATATTTGAAATTTCCCTCACATTTCGTTTCTTTCAATCATTACTATTATTCATCACATTTCCTACCAACCTCTGCAATAAGATTCTCTCTCTCTCTCTCTCTCTCTCTCTCTCTCTCTCTCCCTTTTTCCCAAGCTTTCTTCTCCTATTGCGAATACAATAGGTCTATCATCCTCTCTCTCTCTCTCTTTCTCTATCTCGTTTCCTCTTCACAACAGAATAGCCATGTTGTGAATATAATAGCACAGCCCTGAGTCACTTCAGAATAGTCTCTTCCATTTTTCGAATGGCAGAAATTTTAGATTCAACAAGAGTGTGGAAGGTGGACTTGCATATTTGCATATTGAATGAATATGCACCAATCAAGAAAGAGCGTCTGAATGCACATGAGAAGCATGCAAGAAGACAACAGGGTCAGACTAATGTGGATCTTTGGGTTGATGGATATTTATATCCTATAATGATCCTTCTTCGCATTGTCCTCCACCCTTCACTGATCTTCCTTTATTTATTTAGTTTGTTGGAGAGGGTGAGAATGGGCTGCTTGGGTATAGTAGAAGGTTAAGCATGAGAAATGCATGGAGAGTCCAATTCCTCTACTCACAAACACAAAGCTTAATAAGCACTTTGAGTAATTAGATTTGCTGGGGACACATATGTTTTTGTAAATGAGTTTGAAATTTCTTGATAGGTAAAGTATGGAACCAAAAAAAAATTATAATTAGGTTCCTAAGGTTAGTACCTATAGCTTGATATGGGCCTTCACAGGAGACCTTGGGTTGGATGCACTATTGAATCTAATCAAGATTGCACTTACAACCTTTTCCATGAAAGCAAGTTCCCAGGTTTAGGGTTCGCAGGTGAGAAGTGATTTGTTTTCAAGATGTCTACAATTCGAACCTCTTCTAAATTGAATTTGGTGAATCGAATGCGACGCACCACCTCTGGGGACCTTAGACATACATGGATACAATTTGACCACACCCAATCCAACACACATTAGGTGACAATGGCTTGTCATGTGTAGTACGACCCAAAGTAGGATATTACAAATGTCATAATAAATGTGGTCGAAGGATTTTAGTTGTGGTACATTGTAAATGACGCATTTTCATCATGTAGCATGTAGGATATTCTAACGATTACGACATGTGAAATGAAAGACGAGTATATGGAGACCCAATGTCTATTTTGGGAGTGCATCTAGGAGGTTATGGATAACCATGTTTGCAAAAGGGAAATTTTCTTTGGTTTCATGGATGAAGAGGCATAGGATAAATGGAATGCAATTTGACATATGTTTAATGGTGTCAAAACGAATGTCACTACAACATAACCCCCCCCTTAGCAAATGAGTCAAAAATGACATGTTTTTAAACTCGTATCGTTTAAGTGATGACGATTGTCGTATAAGTGACAAAAGTTTTTTAAGAAAAATAATCATCGTATATGTGACACAATTTGGTGTCATAAGGGATGTTGCATAAATTCGGCTAATTATGCACCACTTATATGACATCTATAATGACGCTTGTTGCAAACTTAGTTTTTGCAGTGGTGTCACCTAAGTGATGCCCACATGTTAAAAAAACATAAAACAAATCACCCTTATGAAATCGCAAGAGCAATAGGAGAGAGAGAGAGAGAGAGAGAGAGAGAGAGAGATAGGAGAGAGGAGAGAGGAGAGAGAGACTTGTATGTGTGTGTGAGAGAGAGAGGGATGTGTATGTGTGTGTGTGAGAGAGAGAGGAGAGAGCGATGTGTATGTGTGTGTGTGTGAGAAAGAGAAGAGAGTAGTGTGTGTGCAGGTTGCTAGTAATAGCAAGACAAGAAGAATCAGAGTGTTCCAGTGGCTAAGTATCCACAAAAGCCAAAACAAAGTGCTTAGACACATAATTAATTGATAATGTACCCATAGCCAATTCAACAAGGAGCTTTCATTAACCTAAATAAAGTACAAGATTGATTTCCCTAAAGGAAAAGAGCAGGCCATCATTACACCATTGTTGAGCAAAGTAAAAGAGCCTCCATATGTTACCTGTCAACCAAACCATCATGCGCAAAGGAAGTGTTAGAACAAATCACAATGTAGCATGGAAGTGTCAAGTATGTAGGCTAGTTGTTGGACATGACAAGAACTTTACAGAAAAAAAAGGTAAAAAGACCAGGGAATTCATGGAGCTAAGGGTAGCTGAGGTGTAGTAAGTCCCTAGCAGGAGATCTACAAGCTTGCAGGTATTGTGGTTCCAGCATAGTACCTTTACATAATAAAGAGTACTCCCAAGTGTGCTACTGGCTTCTTGCTCTTCTTGAAAGGGCTCTTCTTGAAAGATCTCTTCTTGAAATAAGTCTTCAAACTCCATATTAAGTATGCAGTAAACGAAAAGAGGCACTTTTCTCTTTTTAACTGACAAGGACCTCATCATGCAGTGGTGTGTAGTATTTTACTTGTAGTCCTTGTAAATCCAAAAAGTGAGGTGAAGAATATTATTAGTAGGACACATCACTTATGAAAGATTCTAGGCCTAATTGGGCTAGTTAGAGAATGGGCGATGCCCATTTTTATAAAAAAACTAACAAACTAAAATCAGTTGTATAGGAGTAAAGACACACACTATCATTTATAGCATATGGGTATAATACAAAGTGTGTGTGGTGGACCCCCCATGTCTCTTTTCAAAGAGTCACTTTGGGGGCACTAGGCCCCCAAAGGATCCTAGCTAGTGCCCCACCAGTGACTACTTGCTTGAGAATCTCTTGAGGTGAACAAGTCCTAGCATAGGGAGTACATTGTGCTAGTTAGGCCTTTACAATCCTGTTGAGTCTTGCTCTTTCAAAGCCATTCAGGCAAAAGGCATTAATCAAACTCTTGATGTCCTTTATGGCTTGGGTGTTATCATCATCATTACAAAACAAAGTTGGCTTGATTTGTGAGAGTATGACCTTGTGTGTCTAGTGGGAAGATCTATTGCTACCTCTCATTAGGGGGCATTTGAATATATTTTGGGCCTTTTACTAATGAAAGTAATTAGTAACGGACCGATAATAATAGAGAAGCGTGCACATTTGGTCTCCTTTGTATATAGGGAGAGAGAGGAGGCGGACTAGGCTTTCGGCGCTTATAATTACATTTGTCTCCTTCAAAAAGTAGGGGGTTAGAGTAGGTAGGTGTGTTCCCACAATTTTCATGGCTCATTATTCCAAAACAGCCACCTTTCCCCCAAAAAACTCATCTCAAACTTGATTATAACCAAAATATCATTTTCAAGTCCGCTTAGCTTCTTGAACATCTAAACTATACTCTCGTTAATCTCCTCCCTTCTGTCATCTCTTCATTCTCCAAGGCTCCTCCAAAACCCTAATCTACATATCTCATTCTAGAACATTCACCCAATCCTAACTGTTCGCACAACAAGCTTCACCTTTAGCTTTAGGTTGATATGGCCGCACCAAGAAGACCAAAAGATGAGAATGAGGAGATATCGCTACACAATAGGAAGGACGACGATGATACTTGGGTGGGAGAGGCATTTCACAAGGGTTCTTGGGTTTATTTACAACCTAATGCCCCATCGATCTCGACGACGGTGAGATGTGATGGAGCTTCATTGGAAAGGTCATTTACAGGGTTTCAACAAAAAGGCGAGCAATGGAGAACTAGTGGTCATGGTACAACACGTTTACATAACACGAGATATCCATCTTCGCTAACAAACTAAGTTTCCATGCAATTGTAAGTATCATGAGTTTGAAAGGAGCATATGATTTCATGACTGCGAGAAGTTTCTTTCTTTCTAAGTAATCTTATTTCTTGTTTGTAGACATTTTCCCCTGAAACTTGGTAGAGGATCAGCCATTATGCAATCTTACTGGAACATTTCAAGCATTACATGGAGATATCGGTGAAGTAATATTTTCTTATAGAAACAGTGCATAACTTCTCAAAGAAAAAGTTTTCTTTTACTGGCATTCCTATGTGGTTCCAAGGCATGATGGTGGCTTTGGTAAGTTACAGATGATATCTCCCCCCCTCTCTTCTATTGAATGGCCAATCCTAGTTGCTTGGATTGTAATGGTCATGAAATCAAAGATGCTTTGTGATATACAAGGGTCTTTAAAGTTTGCAAAGCCCTCTCGATCTGTGGGTCTTAGTTGGGTATGCCCAATACATCTTTTTGCTAAGATATTCAATAAATTTACCTTCTCACAAATATCTACCATGTTTGTGTGCAGGAAAGTACTAGGTGATGACATGGTTGCCTTGCTTGGAGATCACTGGAGTATTGTAGAGGGGGTGCATAAAAATGACACATTCAAGTGTAATATAGTAGACTCTAGTGTTTCATTTCGGTATCTCAAAGCTAGTTCCACGTTATACATATGCTTTTATTATGAGCGATGGATGAAAAAGAATAGTTATTGGGTTCCAATGCAGGCAAATGAACAAGTTGTTTCACCTGTTGACATATGTGTTAGGTTTCCAAGTGGTGTGGTGGAAGTTGTAAGTGCAAGTAGACATTGGAGCCTCCTAAATGTTAGGGAGCACCTTCAAATCGTGGGACGTGAGGATATTAGCAAGGCACAATTCAAGGTGAATAATAGGAAGATTCATAAGCGAATGGAGCCAATGGCCTTGGTAGATACTGACTGGGAGGCTGAAGGTATATCGATGAGTTAATGAATGTCTCTAGAACAATACCTTCCAAGCTTCCTTTTCAAATCATTTTTGTAAAATCTTTTATGATTTACCAATCAAAAATGCAATGTGTATTTTAATATATTTTCTTGGATTATAGAAAGTTGTCCCATGGATGCGAATTGGTCAATTCATTATAGGCTTTACATTGTAGGCACACAGGATTGGAGATGAGAGTTGTTCAAAAATAGGGTGGTTTTATGGCACACATAGGATTGTAGAACATGGTTTTCAGTAGTATATAAAGACATCCTACATATGAAATTTGTGACATTATTTCTTACTCATAGCTCATAAATAAAAAAAGCCAGCCTCCCATGGATGCGAATTCTTCTTGCTATATAAGGATACTCCTAGCAATGTTGCTATGCCCCCTCCAGTCTCACAAGATGACTCATATGTTGGGGATACAGATGATAAATCTGTCATGCACTCTGAAAACAAATAGAAAGACCTTGAAGATGCAGAAAAATTGATATAGCTGAAGCCAAAGCTGTGTATCAAATGATCCTTCAGAAGACCTTGAAGATGCAGAAAAATTGATATAGCTGAAGCCAATGCCGTGTATCAAACGATCCTGTAGAAGACCCAAAACAAGCCAACTGAAGTTAGCCTACTCAATAGGATGATTGGGAATTTTAGGAATGTTTTGTATTGAGGACTTGGGCTCAAAACAATTCGTATCTCAATGTTACTTTAATGGAAAATATCTTGTAACATTTCAATTTATATGTGTACTCGTATTATACTTTGCTCTCTCTCTCTCTCTCTCTCTCTCTCTCTCTCTCTCTCTCTCTCTCTCTCTCTCTCTCTCTCTCTCTCAAATTTTTAGTAAATTATTTTTAAAGTTATCTTAAATTGCTAAAATAATGAGGGGTTCAATAAGAATTCTGGATATTAAAAAAAAAAGATATGAGAAAAAAGCTCGTATCGAGAAGAATCTTTATAAAATGAAATGTACTAATAAAGATCTACAGGCTAGGGTTGCTAGGGCTCCATGCACTCAAGATTCTCTATCTCTGGCCCTGCATGCACATCCTTTGCCTGGGTCTCTTGTATAGAAGCCTTCTTGCCTCTGCATATCGAAGCTTCTTCTTCGGAGTACCCTTTTTGGCAACCTTCTCAGAAGTAGTATGGTACAAATCATACAAAGTAGTACTTACAATTTACATTCTCCGTGCATTCCAACCATGCTATTCATAAATAGAACTCGGCACTTCACCAAATTAATAATGCAACCACTCTGGTGCCCTCTGCCATTTGAAAAAAATAAATCTAAATAATGATAAAAACTATAAAATAAATACGTGCGATTATATTAACAATAATGAGAAAACATAAAATAAATAAAGTGGGTGCTTACTTCTCTACATATGGCAGAACAACAAAGCAGCATGCCCTTGGATTCAGTCCTTCAAAATATAGAATAATATTTGAGATGGTCCTCCTGGGGTCCGAAAGGACTAATGACACAAGGGGATCCCAAATGAATATCTCCTTTGCTTGGTTTGGCAGAAGGGATTTCAAAAGTACCCTAAAATTGAAGAAAAGCTTTAGAAAAAAGGATAATACATATAGAGATTTAGAAAATACATACAAAGCTTTAGAAAATACAAAACCTTATATGGATGAAAGAAATACATACCTTAAACACATAAAGACGACATTGTCGTTAATCTCCCTCTGCTTGTCCATGAGCATATAAATATCCGAGGGAGCGATCTGTAGGTAATCATCTTCCATTGTGAAGGATACATTACAAGTGAGTTGCCCAGGTACTTTTGCAAGCCTCTCATCATTCTCTTTCTCTAACTGCAAAAGGTTGGATAAACTCTCGTCCACCACTGCAAATTCTCTTACATCAACATTTTGTTCTCTTTCCTCACCCTTCAAGTCTTTCTGTCTTACCAACCTCCGAGTCCTCCGTAATGGACTTGGGGACGTGACTTCTTCAACCTTAACCTCATCTTTCTTTTTCCATTTCAAAGAAGAAGGAATAGCTAGGATCTCAGCTGCCTTTCTATCTCTAAATGGCAAGGGAGTAATAATTTCATCAAACCTATACCTGAAAACTCTGACAACTGTCATGATCTTTCTTGTGGGTTTGACTAGGGAAACTAAAGGAACTTTTCTGACTATTTGTTTTGTACGAGCCATCATTAACGATATTGAAATCATTAAAGAAGGGGATTGTCATAAGTGGACATTGATCAAAAGGGTGCATTGCAATAAAGATAGAAATCACAAAAAAATTTCCCATCCACGGTGCGATAAGCATGTTCGAACATAGAAAAAACTTCCTTATCACACCGTGGGAGGTGACTTTCAGAAGCGTGCAGTAGAGATAAAAATCACACAAAATTTCCCTTTTCCCTTCCATGGTGCGATAAGCGACTTCAGACAATATGATATGAAGGTTTGTAGATCAATGCTGCTCAACTACAAAGCCAATTCTACTGTAGATAATTTTGACTTTCTAGATGATGGTTGGGACAACATAAAAACCTACAATATAAAGTCTATTGTGAAGTGGTACCAAAATCAATTACAATCAAATATATGATTGCGACTCATAATTTCATATTCTTGTTTTACTACAAATGCAACAGGTTTATTCAAAATCAATTGGTCCCAATGGATCAAGACCTAAAATCTTTTGGTGATGAAAATGAATTGGTTGATATTAAGGTTTACGAAGATGGATTGCTATTATGTGTTATATCACTTAGATAGTGCTGCACACTTACAGAATTATGTCATGATGTGCTCATGGAGACAGTAAGCAATGTTTCAAGAAGCTTCTCATTTATTCTGAACAACAAAAAGGTAAATGAAATAACTTAATCTTGCTTAACATCTGAGTTTGTCATACATACATCTAAAACAACATCACAACAAGTACTGCCATCGAAGGGAGAACAAGATACAATGCACATTACTCCGACCTTGTTGTCTTCTTTCTTGCTTGTCCTGTGCATTAAGACATTCTTTTTTGATAGGTGCATATTCATTAAATATGTGAACATGCAAGTATACATTCCTCACTCGTGATGGATTATTTAAGGTGTTTGTTACTTCTCTGAGTGCCATTACAACAAGAATTGGGGGTCTATGAATGTGTATGGATGAAATAGTAACTCTAAGATGGTAGCTCTAGAGAGAGAGAGAAAATATCTTCACATGGAAAAGGAGAGCTTGGGAGAGACTCAAACAGATGGCTCAGATACTGCAGGAATGGGAGAAATAGAGAGAATCATATGGAAAGTTGGGAGAATGAATGAAAATCGTTTTTGAGGTAGATGTGGAATTCGGTGGGAATTTCAAATACGACATTAAAGTGCAGTAAATAAGATTAAAAGGGTAGAATTGAAAGTAAATGGATTTTTTCCTATTTTTGGGCCCCACTAATGGATGATATTGATGATGTGGAAAGAGAAAGAGATATGAAAATCCTAGAGAGGGAAACTAGAGCCTAGAGAGATTCCCTACTTTTAGCAAGAAAGCACGCTTCTTTATGAGCCGTCTCCTTATGCCACAACAAAATTAGTCTTGATTCCTTAAAATTAGGGATTCTTAGAGGGCCCTTTTAATGCTCAAATGCCTCCTAATGGTGGAGGTATTTGATTGGCTTTGTCCACCATCATTTTATGCAGGGTATGCTCCTTGATTTCCAATTGCATTCTAAGGAATGTGGTTTTTACTCCTTTACCATTGATGACCTTGGTCCCACTGTGATCAATGTGTAGTACATGTGGGTAGATGGGGTACTCTTGCAAAAAGAAAAGAAGGAATGCAGTTATCAACCCATAAGATGTCATGAAAATACCTAAATGCATGTTTGAAACGAGCAAGCATCCCTCTTTTCTCAAGGATGGAAAGGGTTTTCTGGATGTAGTCATACTCAAGAGAATGTAAGTACAGATTACACCACATAGGCCCATGGGGATGCCATTGATCTATTTAAAAATAGACCCCCTATATTGCATATACATGTTATTAATCAACCATGTGTTGAGTGTAAGCACATCATCTTTAGACAAAGAAAGACAATTTTTATACAAACTCTTAGACCAAATACCACTGTAGCATTTAGCTGGGAAGGATTTAAAAGAGATGAACCTTAACTTGCTTTTATCAAATGACTATGCAATAAGTTTATTCATGTGGGTAACCAGCCCATTACACCTAGTGTGAGGGATGTGCTCATAGCACTTTTTGATATCTACAGAAGAGAACAGAGAGGAGGCAGATAAAGGAAAATTTAACACATAATCATACATTGAATCCACAATCCACCAAGATTGAAGAAATATGTTGTGACAAAGTAGAGCTTTTTGGTTCAGTTTATGTGCCCTCTCTTTAAGTATATTAATGCAGCTTTTAAGCAAGCAAGCCATGAGAAGTGATACTTCTGTGTAAAGCAATAGGTAGCACCACATGTTAACCATTTGAAGGCATATTTGTGTATTTTATAGGTGGCCATGAGATATGGTAGTGGTGACAAAGTGAGGCAGTGATATTTAGCCAATGTGTTGTTAATGTTTGATGTGATCTGGCTAAGTGTGCATGGAAAGGGCTGAAATCTAAGCCATTTAGTCTATCTATAGGAGATTGTAAGATGAAACTTTGACAGACAAAGATGGGATTGTTGGGTGCCTTATCAGAGATATAGAACCTGTGCCTTAATCTACTGCAAGCAGCTGTGGTGTCTAGATTGTGCAAAGTTTCAAATTTACAAGGCAGATTAGCATGACAATATGCAACAAATTTTTCAAGCACATAAGGTAGGGAGAATTTTGGAGGTAAAATGAATACTTTATCCAAAATCAAAGCCTCTAATACTCTGCTCAGTTCAGTAATGGTTAGAGCCTTGCAAGGAGGTTTAGAGGGGATATGATTCAATCCCTTGCTAAGGTTATTAAATAGAGTGGGGTCCTTCACAAGATGTACATCAGTACTTAACACATGCATGCATTTGGAATTAAAACCTTCATTTAGTGGTGAGCATTCATAAGAGACTTTAGAACTTGATGTAAACACATCCTTTGCATTGCATAGTTTTACTTTCAAAGGGTCATGAAAAGACCATGCAAAGTTACATTCTTGCCAAAAAGCAGTAGGGGGGGTGTACATAATAAAAAAGAAGGTAGCATAGAAAGACCTTACAGAGCAAAGATCCATGGTGCCATTTTCATACTTCAAAGTGTAGAAGATTCCACCTCTGTCAGTTGTCTTGGGGCATAGTCTCAGCCTTCCAACTGCATCCTTGAGCAACATAGCCTTCCAACTGCGCATCCTTGAGCAACATAGCCTGCATTAGTTGTACAACAACAAAGACTTAGCAGCTGAAGCACATGCAAGGTTATAGGCCTGCCTAGTTCCTAGTGTAGTGATGGTGGGGGTGGGTTTTTGTGCACATACTGCATACTAGCATGCCTTCCACTAACTGAGTAGCTAGGTGATGATTTAGAATATGAAGGGAGGCAAGGTATGACTAGTTGTTGCTATGACCATTGTGCCCAACTCTAGTAGGGGTATGCATAAGGGGTGATCTCCCATGCCCATGCCATATCTGAACCTCTTTTGTCCTCTTCCATCATGTCCAGCTTCCTTTTGGGGGACCACTGCCTTTCGGAGGAACCCTTCCAACTCATTGGTGGGATCTTGGATTGGAGGGGGCTGCTTGAACAGAGCAACATGCTTCATTATAGCCTTAAGCTTTTCCCTGTAGAGCAGATGAATGAGCAGTACTTTCATAGCCTCCTTCCCCTTAGTGGAAACCCACCTCAAGAACATAAGCATTGAATTCCTTAGAGACTCTATGGGGGGAAGAAATCCCCAATCTTATGAAGCATCAACTGTAGAGCATGGTCAAACCACAAAATTTTACCATCTTTATAGAAATCCCCTTCCCCTAAATGCTCACAACCACACTTGATGAACGGTTTGTGTACATTCCCTAACCTTCGTATCCAAACATGCTCGAATGGGGACTAAACTTTGCAAGAATGTGGGGGGGATCCACATTCTTGCAAGAATGTGGGGGGGACCCACTCCCACGTGCTTACAAAGGTTGGGTTAGCAATTAGCACCCAGTGTGTATTTTTCAAGTCTCTTGGTGCTTGAGAGGCCATGGAAAATCCCCCTCTTCCCCATACCATCGTACCCAAACATGCTTTGATGGGGACAAAATTTTACAAGCAAGTGACATTAGGAACTCAATGGAGTCTTTTTGGGCCCTTTAATTTGCCATGAGGTTATGGAAACGTTTAACTTTTTGACAAATAGGAGCCCGCCATGTAAGCAAAAACCAATGGTTTGTAAGAGAGGTGTAAGAGTGGTCAAAGGGTGCACTTTTTTCCCCAAAAAGGGGAGGGGGCAATTTTACAATTTTCGGACCTCCATAACTTCTACATACAAGCTCCGATTTGAGCGGAGATTACAGATCCGTGATCTACGCATCAAGAGCTTTCCATAGATATGTTACATGATATGGTTTTATCTGCTAGATTTTAAATTCCATTTTTCCCCCAAAATTCAAATTCGAATAAAGTAGCCGTTTTGAAGCTTCTAATTAGAAAACGTTTCTTCTTAAGAGAAAAGGTTTGACTCCCTTAAACTGCCAAATAAAAGGGCCCAAGAAGACTCCATTGAGTTCCTAATGGCGGGACCCACCCCCACATGCGTGCAAAGTTTTGTTAGCCTCAGAGAATGTTTGGGTTAGCAATTAACGCCCAGTGCCTATTTTTCGTCTCTTGGTGCTTGAGAGGCCATGGAAAATCCCCCTCTTCCGTATTCTGTTATACCCAAACATGCTTCGATGTGGACCAAATTTTGCATGCATGTGGGGGGGACCCACCTCCACATGCTTGAAAAGTTTGGTCATGATGGGAGCATGTTTGGGTTAGTAATTAGCAGGATTTTCCATTGCCTCTCAAGCACCAAGAGACTTGAAAAATCCACACTCGACGCTAACTACTAACCCAAACATGATTGGATGGGAACCAAACTTTGCAAGCATGTGGGGGAGACCCACCTCCACATGCTTGCAAAGTGTGGTGACTATCGGAGCATGTTCGGGTTAGTACTTAGCGTCCAGTGCGGATTTCTCAACTCTCTTGGTGCTTAAGAGGCCATGAAAAATTTCGCTCTTTCCCATATCATCGTACCTAAACATGCTTTGATGGGGACCAAACCTTGCAAGCATGTTGGGGGGACCCACCCCCAAATGCTGACAAAGTTTGGTCCACATCGAAGCATGTCTGGGTTAGTAATTAGCACCCAGTGTGGATTTTTCAAGTCTCTTGGCGCTTCTGAGGCCATGGAAAATCCTGCTCTTTCCCATACCATCATACCCAAACATGCTGTGATGGAGACCAAACTTTGAGGCATATGGGGAGACCCACCCCCATATTTTTACAAAGTTTTAACCCCATTGGAGCGTGTTTGGGTTAGCAATTAGCGCCTAGTGCAGATTTTTCAAGTCTCTTGGTGCTTAAGAGGCTATGGAAAATCCCTCTCTTCCCCATACCATCGTACCCAAACATGCTTCGATGGTGGAGACCAGAATTTGCAAGCATATGGGGAGGACCCACCCCCAATCAGAGCATGTTTGGGTTAGTAATTAGCGCCCAGTGCGGATTTTTCAAGTCTCTTTGTGCTTAAGAGGCCATGAAAAATACCGCTCTTCCCCGTACCATCGTACCCAAATATACTCCAATGGGAACCAAACTTTGCAAGCATGTGGGGGAGACCCACCTCCACATGCTTGCATAGTTTGGTCACCATTAGAGTATGTTTGGGTTAGTAATTAGTGCCCAGTGTAGATTTTTCTAGTCTCTTAGTGCTTAAGAGGCCATGGAAAATCGCGCTCTTTTCCATACCATAGTACGCAAAGATACTCCAATGGGGACCAAACTTTGCAAGCACGTGGGGGAGACACCCCCACATGCTTGCAAAGTTTGGTCCCCATCAAATCATATTTGGGTTATTAATTAGCGCCCAGTGCAGATTTTCAAGTCTCTTGGTGCTTCAAAGGCCGCCATTGAAAATCCCGCTCTTTCCCATACCATCATACCCAAACATGCTTTGTTTGTGGACTAAAAATTTGTAAGCATGTGTGGTAGGACCCATACCATTGTACACAAACATGCTCGATTGTGGGGACCAAACTTTGCATGAATGTGGGGGGATCCACCCCCCACATGCTTGCACAATTTGGTCACCACCATCGGAGCATGTTTGGGTTAGCAATTAGCGCCCAGTGCGGATTTTCCATGTCTCTTGGTGCTTAAGAGACCATGGAAAATCCCCCTCTTCCCCATACCATCGTACCCAAACATGCTCCGATGGGGAGACAAAACTTTAATGTGGGGGGGGCAACCCCCACATGCTTGCAAAGTTTTGTCACCATCGGAGCATGTTTAGGTTAGTAAATTAGCACCCAGTGAAAATTTTTTAAGTCTCTTGGTGCTTATGCGGCCATGCAAAATCCCTCTCTTCCACGTACCAATGTACCCAAACATGCTCCAATGGGGACCATACTTTTCAAGCATGTGGGGGGACCCACCTCCAAAGTTTGGTCACCATCAGAGCATGTTTGGGTTAGTAATTAGCGCCAAGTGTAGTTTTTTCAAGTCTCTTCGTGCTTAAGAGGCCATGGAAAATCTCGCTTTTCCCCATACCATCTTACCCAAACATACTTTGATGGGGACCAAACTTTGTAAGCATGTGGGGGGGACCCACCCCCACATGCTTGCAAAGCTTGGTCCCCATTGAATCATATTTGGCTTAGTAATTAGTGCCCAGTGCGGATCTTTCAAGTCTCTTGGTGCTTCAAAGGCCATAGAAAATCCTGCTCTTTCCCATACCATCGTACCCAAACATGATTTGTTGGGGACCAAACTTTGCAAGCATGTGGGGGGACCCATACCATCGTACCCAAACATTATCTGTTGGGGACCAAACTTTGCAAGCATGTGGGGGGACCCATACCATCGTAACCAAACATGCTTTGTTGGGGACCAAACTTTGTAGGAATGTGGGGGGACCCTCCCCCACATGCTTGCAAAGTTTGGTCACCATCCGAGCATGTTTGGGTTAGCAATTAGAGCCAAGTGCAGATTTCTCAAGTCTCTTGGTACTTAAGAGGCCATGGAAAATCTTCCTCTTCCCCATCCCATCGTACCCAAACATGCTCCGATAGGGATGAAACTTTGCATGAATGTGGGGGGGCTCCCACCCCCACACGCTTGCCGAGCATCTTTGGGTTAGCAATTAGTGCCTAGTGCGGATTTTTCAAGTCTCTTGGTGCTTTTGAGGCTATGGAAAATCCGGCTCTTCCCCAAACATGCTCCAATGGGGGGACCAAACTTTTCAAGGGTCCCCCCACATGCTTCCAAATTTTGGTCACCCCATCAAAGCACGTTTGGGTTAGTAATTAGCGCCGAGTGTGGATTTTTCAAGTCTCTTGGTGTTTAAGAGGCCATGTGGAGAGACGGAAAACTCTCTCTCTTGTAGCAAGAGGAGTACGATCCACACTAAGCTCAATCCAATGGGATTTGCATCCCTTTCGGAGCTAGGGATTCGACCCGTACCGGTGCACAAAAGCTTATCCACAACAAATGGAGAGAATGTGAAGAAAACTACTACTATTGACATGGACTTAATCACACACACAAGCTCAATCTTGCCACACTCAATCACTCAACATCCCACTCATTCCATGCATCCAAACAAGAAGAAAGCTAAGCTATTGCATACACAAGCTCAAAGCATCCTTCATTCTCAAGATCTTACTTCCTAGCATGCACACACACCTTGGAGCTATCAACAACAAAGAAACATGCTTACTAGAGAATAGACTTGAGAAGAGAGACAAACATCACTCATTGCATTGAATTAACAAAAGAATAGAACTTACAACAATGTTGATGGGGAGTGAGAAGAGCTTGCACCTCTATGGAAGAAGAGGGAGAGCTAGTCTCAAGAGAGCTCAAACATGAGTTTGCCCAATGTGTCCATGCTCTCAAATGAGCCACCTTTTATACAAAAATTCTAGAACTCCCATAAGTCCCCATGTGGGATTATTGTGAAGCCCTCTTCCACATACATCTACAAAGTGGAACTCTTTACAAGAGCCCTAAGTATCTTTTTTTGTTGCATCCTCGGCATCCTTGTATTGATCTTCATTTGCATGCAACACTCCCCCCTTCCTATTTTGCGCACGTCCTCGAGCGCGGTAGTAGCAAGAGCTGCAACAAAAAACAATTGATACGAGTAAAGTCCTTTATTGATAAAAAGAAAAGAAAAGCAAAATCAGCAATAATAATTACACACGTGAGCATACAAGTGCAAGGCTGATTAAAGTTGTAATGAGTACTAAAAGAGGTGAGTAAAAAGTAGTCAAAGTGAGACTTAGGTAGTAGATAATGCTATGCAAAGGCAAGTGTCTTTGTACAGCTCCGGTTATGACCGCAGTCTCAATGTCCTATCAGTATGTAAGTTACTCCTAAGTGGCAAACCTACTCCTAAATATGAGCAAAGGTGATTGGAACTCTCGTTTTTTTTCTTTTTCTTTTTTCTTTTTTTCTGATATGTGTGTAGAAGGTGATAAAGATTAAGGTTCTATCCCCATGAGACCCGAGCAATGGCCAAGAGACCTCCGCCAAGAGAATCTAAAGACCGCTAAGTATCTCAAGGGCGACAGACCCTTTTTCTTTCTTTTATGACCTAAGGAGTACCCCTTGAAGATGAGGGCATCGGTTTCGAGGGCCCATAGTGTACCCCCGAGTCCTACCAACAGCTATCAAGGCGATAGATTCCTCAAAGGTCCTCTATTGAAGCTTCTAGACATCAGTGTTCACCCCATGGAAACCAAGGCATCGGCCCCAAGGTGCTGAGACATCCCCAGGTCCTACCAAGCACTTCGCATGGCAGTAGACACTTCATGTCGCAATTCACCTTGTATATATATTTTTGTAGGGTATGTTTTCATAAATTTTTATTACTCGTAGCACCTAGCTCATATCTAAGAGATAACTACCACTAGGGATAACTAATATACCTTGAAGACATAAGTACTTGGCATACTCCCTTGGTATATATCCTACACTGTCTTTGGATAGAAATATCTCTTACTAAGTTTTCTAAGACTTTAGAATGTACTCACCACATTTTAACTACTAATCAAAACTCAAACCAGCCAATATTGTGTACATGCAAACCATATATTCGAAAGATAAGAGCACTTAAAGAAATAAAGATTAAGATTTGCATACACCTGTTGTAGTGCCCTGTTGATGTTGTTCGTTTGCCTTGAATAATTGCTGATTTTGTGCAGATTGCTCCTCCTTGATCTTTGTAAGCGTAGCCTATCTCCCCCCTTCCTAATTTGTGTGCACGATAGGTGGACTGTAGGGTCGTATCTGATGCTCTTTTTAAGCTGAGATCTCTGCACAAAGTTTTATTAACAAACAAAAGAAAAAAAACAAAAGAATAAAATTTGTTAGTGGTGCCAATCACCAAATATAGCCGAGGGGAAAAACCCAATGGGAGAAAAGTCCCCTGGCTTGTCGATCTTATTGTGGAGTCGTTGAACTTACCCTTGCGCTGGTGGTGGAGATTATCTCAAAAAGAATATAATCCTTTAAAGGCGTAAGGAACCACACTATTCAAACATTGATCTACCAAAGAGCTTCATTTGTAGTGCTAATGCCTTATCTTTGGTTTTAGGTATGTCCTTCTTGGGTGCGAATTTTATCAATTGTTTTGGAATTTGAGCAAGATAAGAGGATTTAGGCATTGAAATACCAGAATCTATGCTCAAATGAGACTCCTTTGAACTTGTCGTAGGTTCACCAGTTGATGATGGAATTGTGTAACATGGAGAAATAGGGTCAACCGGTGTTTCAATACATGTATTAGGAAGATCAACACAAATGGATTTGTAAGTGCTATCAAAGCCACCTTTCCTGTCTTGGGGAATTTGTGTTGATTTCTTTTGCACCCACTGGTATGGAAAATCAAGGGTGGCTTTTGGATTCTTTACGACACACTCTGTTACCCCTAGCAAGGCATGGCATTTTGGAAGCCAAATTGCTGTTGCACCCTCATAATAACCTTGTGCTTTAAGAACCCGTTTTGGTACCCATCGAGTAACAATCCGAGGTTTAGGCTTGGAAATGATGTGCTTCTTAGGAGGCTTAGCAACTGGAATAGATGGTACAAGTTTGTACGCATCTTGGGGTAGCCACATTGATGAATCCTTCTTGCCTGGCCTTCTTTGAGCAGCAACTAGAGTAGTTGGAACATGCCAGCCATGGCCCTCACTTGAGTACTCATCAATTATCCACATCATTTGTGTTGGAGCTAGTGTCTTTTTCTTATCAGCATCATTAGCAAATTTGAGTGTTAAATCCTCAACTGAGACTTCCTCGTCATGCATAGCTGTTGTGGATGCATTCCTATAGTACAAATCATCTCGAAGAGCACGTGGTTGTACCATTCGCATAGGAACAATATCATATCCATCTGAGTCACAAAATTGAATTGGCTTTGGTAAAGCACATGTCGATAATGTTGCAAGGACATGACTCCATTCTAGTGGATCAATTAAATGCTCAGGGAAGGGTTGTGGAATGTATGCCTCGTCAGATACACTTCGATTACCCTTAAGTCTCTCAGTGTTGAAATCCCTACATGAGGCTCCACACATCCATAGATCTTCTCGCCCATCTGACAATGTAACTCTTGAGCCCTCAGATGAAGCAGAATCAAACTCATCTATTGGAGACCTTGTTACATCACGATATGAGTGATTTCTTAGGTTGACCCTTGTGATGACAGAATCATGTCGGAGGTACAAGTAGTTGTATCCCCAATCTTGAATCATTTTAAATTGTCGCATGAATGGTCTACCCAATATCACTTCGTAGTTTGGATGCTTTCCAAAATCCACCACTGCAAAGGTATGCTCATATTCAATCCCACATGTGGTGACCAATATGTTCTCAAGCAGCCCAAGGGGATGTTCTAAGCTTCCATCTGCTAGCTGCAAGCGCATCCTGGTACTCCTAATAGCTGGTTTGCCCCATTTCTCCCAAATGGACCTTGTCACAATGCCCACTCCTGCACCACTATCAAGTATTGCAGTTGAAGATACTTTTCGCACTTCCAATGGGAGGGTAGCATTTCCCTGATCGTCTTCACAAAATTTTCCCACTTTGTTGATAGGAACTGGCATTACATGCTTTGTCTCAGGGTGTATAGTACACTCATGGTGACCCTTTTGTAGCAATACCTGCTCTGACAAACATGTGGCAATATCATTCCACAACTCAGGTTTAAGCTTTATCAATTCAAGCAAAGGTAAGTTACAAGCCACTGGTGCAGACAAAATAGCTTGCACCATACTCATATCTTTTTCCTTTGTCAACCTTTTATGCATTGAGGGTATCCTCAAAGTTTGAGAACAGTTCTCATATTCTCCCAGATAGGATGGTAAGGTTTTCATTGTATGCTTACTTCTAGGAGAAACAATTGTTTGACCTTCCTCCTGGATGCTTGGGCGTCCAAAATTGTTTTTCGAATCTCTGGTAAAATCCACCTCAGAGAATGGAGGCGAACTAACAGAAGACATGTTCTCATTAATTTTCTCATTTACAGCGGCCCACATGTCATTTGCCATGTCCTCATTAGCATCAATAATTTCATCATTGCGTGGGAAGACAAGGCTAGGTGGTGGCAGATTTTCGTCTTTCAATGGAGTGTCAATTGGTGTCGATCTTTCGCTTTGGGCTTGTGAAATGAACTCACTTTTCATTTCCCTACTTGATGACACTTCCGGTATAGTTTCTAATGTTGGCTTAAGAGAGGTTGGGCCCCGAGGAATAGGTGGTGGTGGTCCCTCAAGTATCGACTGAGCTTCCCTAATGATTTGCTGGTGTACAGCTAGATTGACCTTCTCCTCACGAGGGTTTGGGTATTCTTGAAGCTTTTTGGGTAGCTCAGATAAAGCTGCAATGCGACTTCTATGAGCATCAATGATGGCCTCTAGAGTCTCTTTTACTTTATCCACAAAAACAGAACCCCCAGAACTAACCTCAGTCGTACTAGCCTCATCTTGTTTAACGCTAGGCTCAGGTTGAGGTTGATGTTCCTCACGCACTTCCTGGGATGTAAAAGTTTTATCCCTCATGTCTTGTTTAGAGGTCTCCTGAGAACTCGTGGATGTACTTTTAGTTTGTTTGTTTCGGTTCTTCTTTCTCCTAGTGGTCTTTTTTCTACTGGACTGTAGGGTCTTGTCCACTAGATTTGTCTTTGCGTCCCTAGTTCGAGGTGTCTCATCAGTCTGTATTTCAGCGTTTCGTGTCTGTGATCGAGTCATGACTCTAAGTGGCACGACATCCTCATTCTCAGATGAAGGTGGTGATGGAATTGCCCCTACAAGGTTAAGTGAAACCTTTGGTTGAGAGGTGCCTTCCTCATGTGGTTTCAACAGACAATCCTTCGGGAAGTGTTCGACACAACACCCCAGACAATATCTTTCTATTGGTGGAAATTGTTGTGCTGTTGTATTGGATCTAGATGCTTGCCTTGAGCGATGTGGACAATCACGAGCCCAATGGGGTTCTCCACACTCATAACAGGGGCCCATTGGTTTGGCCTCTACTTTCCTTGGCTGCCATTGACCTGAGGGGCCTGGAGTCCTAGGTTGGTAGCCGCCTAGCAACATTAAAGAGTTTTGTTCCCCTGGTTGAATCTCCACCAGTGCTTGGTTTGGGTATGTGGGACTTTCAAAGATATTATCCTTGGATGAATATGATGTGTATTCTTCTTCCACATAGCCTGGGTTTACCAATTCTCTACACATATTTGAATTGTCGTAGTCGACAACCCTCACAGGAGCAGTCCCTGGAGCAGGAGGTTGAGCACCAAGAACAGGTCGTGCTTGTTCTTGTGTCATCGGTGGCTTACGTTCAAAATTCGTATATTGTTGATACATTTGTGGAGCCACTCCACCCCTCGGCTGCTCACGTTCCTGTCTCATTCTCGCAATGCGAGTACATTCCTGTGTGGTATGAGTAAAGTTCCAAGCACAGGCTTGGCACCACTTCTTTGTGGGTTGGTTTGAGACTAAAGGAGAAAAGGTATTACAGTCCTCTGTTTTATGGTCACCGCCACATGCTCCACAAAGATGAGGACCTGTAGGAAGTATACTCCTCATTCTCTGCTGTTGTTGTTGTGGCTGCATGGGTGGACGATAGGTTTGTCCTAATCTCCTTAGCACTAGGTTGGCTATTTGGTCTGGATTTACTAGTGCGCTAGACCCTGAACTTTGATCATCACCCCATTGATTTCTAGGTTTAACCTCAGGGCCAGAACCATCCTGGAACTTGAAGTTATCGGTGAAATCCATAGCATCATGGCAACACTCATTGAAACTTGTATGTTTCTTAGCATAGAGATGTGTATGCAGTGTCGAATTTTTGAGGCCTTTTAAGAAGAGAGAAATTAATCGACTTTGGGCGGGCTTCTCATCTTCTGGGCAACGATTAATGTACTGCTTCATTCTATTTACACAGTCTCTAACACTCTCATTCTCACCTTGTTTGAAAGAGTAGATATGCGCTACTGTGTCATGTTGAATTCCCATCAAGGAAAAAGCAGCAATGAATCTCTCTTCCAAAACTCGTAAAGAAGTTTTGTCAGAAGCCTCTAATGCCTGAAACCAAGCAAGGGCTTTTCCTTCAAGAGTGAGTCCAAACCCTTCTATTTGAGTATGCTTGTCAGCAACTTGCTCCGCTCGAACTGCTTGCCTAAAAGCTGCTACATGGTCGTATGGATCTCCCGACCCTTCATATTTCTTTACCAATTTCTGAAGAGTTGATGGCCTTACTTGTCGTGAATACTCATCGTAGGGCCTACGGCCTCTTACCCTTAGTGGGAATTGTTCCTCCCTTTGGAGAGATGGTCCACATGTTTCCAAAATTGGTGTGGGTACCCTATTACCAGCCTCACCAAACCCCTCCAAAGATCTTGTCACCCTCATTTCAAGAGGTGCACTTATAGGAGGCCGAGTTGGCTCCCCTCTCATCCGATTGTCATAGTGGGAAAGATGTTGTTGTGGTGGTGTGACCTGTGGTCGCACATTTGGTGTAGGACGATATCGTGGTGCTAGAGTTGGGCTACTAGCTGTGGTCCACCTAGATGTTGAAGGTCCCTCTCTAGTGAACTCTCGTAGGGGAGGAGCAACAGTTTCTCCAAGAAAGGCTGTCTCTCCTGGTTTGGCTGTATGTGTTGCGAACACTTCCATAAATAACGGTTGTCCTTTCCACGTGAGTTCCCTAATCTCTTTCCAATCTAACGTTCGGTATTCATTTGACCATTTATCAACTATTCTGTTCATGTGTCCTGCACACTTCTCAACTACCACTACATAAGCTAGAGGAAGATCCAGCTCTGGCGATTTAGTTGTGGCATAATATCCCTCTAACGAATCCTTATAGACCTCTTGAAGTGGGTCATCCTGTAAGACCTTTGTCACAGGAATTTGTCGTACAAACTCCCATTGGCTTTCAGCCCCCTGATCCATTTTACACTTGCCTTTCCTATCCTTGTCCAAATTTAGATCTACAAGAAGTAAATCATCTCTGGTGGATGGCTTTGAGGATTGGGCATTGGAAGGTCCAGGCATGTCCGGCTCGATGAGCCAATCATCTTTAGACTCCCTTGCTCTGGAAAGTTGTGATATGTCCAAAAACTCTGTTTTAGAGAGCTCCCCTAATTTGTCTACCTTTTCTGGATGGTAGGTGACTTCATAGCGAACACCATCTCCACCCATGTACATGTTACCCTGGTCATTGACTAGAGGTGCTCTATCAAGTTCTGAGAATATGTCGGCTATCTTAACAAGATACCGTTGTTGTGGATCCCTAAAGATCTCAGCTCCTTGAGCATTTGTGTAGACATATTGAAGTCGCACATTGAATGTTAACCCCATGGTATCGGCTTCAAATGGATTAAAGGATCGTGAGGGTGTCCTATTTTGGGCTACGGGATGACTAGTTGATGGCCCTAGATTGTCCATGGACAATGAACTATTTGTTCTAGAGGAAAGGGTATCGGATTGGGATTCAGATAGGGTTTCAGCAATATCTGCCAAATTGCCTACCGATTGGGTCCCACTTTCTTGCGTAGGTACTCTAGAAGGTGCCCTAGGTCCTATGGCAGAATCTACACGACGTCCCGACCGCAAGTGCATAAGGTCAAAATTTTGTTTTGGTTTTGTTATGTGTTTTTGTTTCGTTTGTTTTTGGTTTTTGTGTGTTTTTGTTTTTGTTTTGATAAATATATATATATATATATATATATATATATATATATATATATATATATATATATATATATATATTTTTCCCTACCTAATCACTAAAGGCAACTAAAAAAGAAAATGTATGGTGTACTTATCTAACCTATTTTTTTATTATTTTTATTGTTTTTTTTAAAAAAAAATGATTTTATGATTTTTTTGATTTTTACTCTTTTTTTTTTAATTTACACAAAATTATGAATCACCCTAAAAAAATACTAACTATGCACAAAGTTACAAAAATGAAAAAATGCAGGTTACACTAATTATGCAAAAATTTAAATGATGAACAATGGTTTCAAAAATAAATAAAAATTGTTTTTTTTCTTTTCTTTTTCTTTTTATTTATTTATTTATTTTGGTTTTGTTTTGTTTTTGTTTTTGTTTTTATTTTTTTTTTTTATACTAATAAATTTCGTGCCTAATTGTAAAAAATATAAATCTACTAATTATGCATGCAAGTACAAAAAATAAAAAAAATAAAAAGAAAAAATGCAAGCTACTTAAATTATGCAAAATTTTGTACAGAAATTTAAATAATTTACAATGGATTCCAAAAAATAAAAATTATTTTTTCTTCTTTTTCTTTTTTCTTTTTGTTTTGTTTTGTTTTGTTTTGTTTTAAATATATTACAAAAATTTAAAACAATGCAAATTACACTAAATATACTAAAAAATACAGAAATGAAAAAATAAAAAATATACACACAATATGGACTCCTAAAAACAAATAAAAAGAATTTTTTTTTATTTTAATTTTTTTTAAATTTTTTTTTTAATTTTTTCCTTCTTTCTTCTCTCTATTTTTTTTTCTATTCTTTTTTTTCTTTTTAATTTTTTTTCTTTTTTTGTCCTTTTTTTTAATGCTTTTTCTTTTTCTTTTTTTTTAAAAAAGATATTATATATTTTTTTGTTTTTATATTTAAAAATACAAAAAAAAACTTAAAAAATAAATAAAAATAAAAAAAATAAAAAAAAGAAAGATTTCCACCTACCTTATCCGCACCGCTCGGCCGCTCGACTCCCGTATTCTTCGCCGGCGCACCACGTGGGTCGCCTTCTTCTTCACTTTCACTCCCAGCCGCCGCCTTATCTTCCTTGCGGGTAGTCAGCTTCGCCAGCCCACTGCTTCGCTGGCCACCTTCTCACCTTCTGACGCCCCCGTCAACAACGCCTGGGCCTCCTCAGCTGTAGAAGCAGCCGCCTTATCTTCACTACACCAGCCCTCGCTCTCCTTTGCTGCTGCGCCACCGCCTCATGTCCCTTCACTTTCTCTAGCCTGCGCCCTGCTCGAGAAGGGCTCTCTGCCTGCTGCTGCTCTCAAGCCCGCCTCTATGGCTACAGCCGCCTCAGCTTAGTCACCCTCACCTTCGCCTGACGTGTTCTTCGCTATCGTCACCTTCCAGCAGCCTCGCTGCCTCCTGGCCCTTCTCACCTTCTCTTTCGGCCACTTCACCACCAGCCTTCGCACCGCCGGCCACTTCGTTTCTTTGCTTTCGGCCTTCAGCGGCCACCTCTTTGCCTGCTTGCAGCCGCCTTCCCACCTTCTCTGCAGCCTTCGCTTGTTGGCCTTGCGACGACCGCCACCTCCACTCCACACGGCTTCGTATACCTCTCTTCGCAATCACCTTAGCCGCCCGTAGCCACCGTTTCCTTCGCAGCCACCATAGCCACCTTCCACACCTTTGCCCGTGTGCCCAGCAGCTACAGCCACGTGAATATATATATATATATATATATATATTATTGCCGCCTTCGCCTGCGCTCAGTGCCGACTGCCCCCTCCACGATGCAGCGCTCGTTGTCGCTGTAAAAATATAAATATATATCTATATATATATATAGATTTATATTTTTTTTCTTAAGGCCGCCTTCTCTTCCTTCTGCAGCAGCGCCTTCACCACCTCCTTCAACCAGCGCTTCAAGTAGCTACCTTTTGTGTGTTTTCTTTTCTTTTTAAAAAATAAAAAAAATAAGATTTCAACCTCTCCTCTCTTCCTTTCTCCCTTAAGCGGACTTCATGCTTCGGAGCCTATGGAGCTTGCATAAGCTATGGAAGAGCTTAGCAACGCACATCTTTTATTTTTATTTTTTTACTAATTACATGTTAGTGAAAAGCATGAAAGCATGAAATGACAAAAAACAATGAAGGTAAGCATAATGAACGGTACTTGAAAAAGAATAAAAGCAATAAAACATAAAAAAAAACAATGCGGGAGAACCCTCAACCGCTCAATGGTTAACCTTATCCACTCACACCGGGATCACACACCCAAACTTAACCTAATCACTCAATGGTTTTGCAACCAAAAGAGGAAATAGTGGTGGTTTCCACACACTCTCAACCGGATTTGAGTCTTCTCCCCGGCAGCGGCGCCAATGGAGAGACGGAAAACTCTCTCTCTTGTAGCAAGAGGAGTACGATCCACACTAAGCTCAATCCAATGGGATTTGCATCCCTTTCGGAGCTAGGGATTCGACCCGTACCGGTGCACAAAAGCTTATCCACAACAAATGGAGAGAATGTGAAGAAAACTACTACTATTGACATGGACTTAATCACACACACAAGCTCAATCTTGCCACACTCAATCACTCAACATCCCACTCATTCCATGCATCCAAACAAGAAGAAAGCTAAGCTATTGCATACACAAGCTCAAAGCATCCTTCATTCTCAAGATCTTACTTCCTAGCATGCACACACACCTTGGAGCTATCAACAACAAAGAAACATGCTTACTAGAGAATAGACTTGAGAAGAGAGACAAACATCACTCATTGCATTGAATTAACAAAAGAATAGAACTTACAACAATGTTGATGGGGAGTGAGAAGAGCTTGCACCTCTATGGAAGAAGAGGGAGAGCTAGTCTCAAGAGAGCTCAAACATGAGTTTGCCCAATGTGTCCATGCTCTCAAATGAGCCACCTTTTATACAAAAATTCTAGAACTCCCATAAGTCCCCATGTGGGATTATTGTGAAGCCCTCTCCCACATACATCTACAAAGTGGAACTCTTTACAAGAGCCCTAAGTATCTTTTTTTGTTGCATCCTCGGCATCCTTGTATTGATCTTCATTTGCATGCAACACCATGGAAAATCCCACTCTCTCCCATAACATCGTATCCAAACATGCTCAGATGGGGACTAAACTTTGCAAGCATGTGGGGGGTACCCACCCCCACATGCTTGCAAAATTTGGTCTTCATCGAAGCATGTTTGGGTTAGAAATTAGCGCCCAGTGTGTTTTTTTAAGGTCTCTTGGTGCTTCCATGGAAAATCCCCCTCTTCCCCATACCATCACGCCCAAACGTGATTTAATGGGGACCAAAAATTGCAAGCATGTTGGGGGGACCCACCCCCACATGCTTGCAAAGTTTGGTCCCCCCACCATCGAAGCATGTTTGGGTTAGTAATTAGCGCCCAGTGTGGATTTTTCAAGTCTCTTAGTACTTTAGAGGCCATGGAAAATCCCGCTCTTTCCCATACCATCAACCCAAACATGTTGCGATTGAGACCAAACTTTACAGACATGTGGGGGGACCCACCCCCATATTTTTGTGAAGTTTCATCCCATTGGAGCGTGTGTGGGTTAGCAATTAAGCACCCAATGTGGATGTTTCAAGTCTTTTGGTGCTTAAGAGGCTATGGAAAATCCTCCTCTTCCCCATA
The DNA here is from genome assembly GCF_041138505.1 of Cibotium barometz. NCBI lineage: Eukaryota > Viridiplantae > Streptophyta > Polypodiopsida > Cyatheales > Cibotiaceae > Cibotium > Cibotium barometz. The sequence goes on along the minus strand of NC_141096.1, from coordinate 20,572,063 downwards.
CCATAGTACCCAAACATTCCTTGATGGGGACCAATCTTTGCAAGCATCTGGGGGGGACCCACCTCCACATACCATCTTTGCAAGCATCTGGGGGGGACCCACCCCCACATACCATCTTTGCAAGCATCTGGGGGGAGCATGTTTGGGTTAGTAATTAGCGCCCAATGCGGATTTTTAAAGTCCCTTGGTGCTTAAGAGGCCATGGAAAATCCCACTCTTCCCAATACCATCGTACCCAAACATCCTCCGATGGGGATCAAATTTTGCAAGCATGTGGGGGGGACCCACCCCCACATGCTTGAAAAGTTTGGTCCCCATCAAATCATATTTGGGTTATTAATTAGCGCCTAGTGTGGATTTTCTAAGTCTATAGGTGCTTCAAAGGCCGCCATGGAAAATCCGACTCTTTCCCATACCATTGTACACAAACATGCTCCGTTTGCGGACCAAACTTTGCAAGCATGTGTGGGTACCCATACCATCGTACACAAACATGCTCCGTTGGGGACCAAAATTTGCAAGAATGTGGGGGGACCCACCCCCACATGGTTGCAAAGTTTGGTCACAATCGGAGCATGTTTGGGTTAACAATTAGCGCCCAGTGTGGATTTTCCAAGTCTCTTGGTGCTTAAGAGACCATGCTAAATCCCCCTCTTCCCCATACCATCATACCCAAACATGCTCCGATGGGCACAAAACTTTTCAAGAATGTGGGTGGGGCCCACCCCCACATGCTTGCAAAGTTTTGTCACCACCATCAAAGCATATTTGGGTTAGCAATTAGCACTTAGTGGAGATTTTTCAAGTCTCCTGGTGCTTCTGAGGCCATGGAAAATCCCTCTCTTCCACATACCAATGTACCCAAACATGCTCCAATGGGGACCAAACTTTTCAAGCATGTGGGGGGGACCCACCCCCACATGCTTGCAACGTTTGGTCACACCATCGAAGCATGTTTGGGTTAGTAATTAGCACCCAGTGTGGTTTTTTCAAGTCTCTTCGTGCTTAAGAGGCCATAGAAAATCCCGCTCTTCCCTATACCATCCTACCCAAGACATTCTCCGAAGGGGACCAAACTTTGTAAGCATGTGGGGGGGACCCACCCCCACATTCTTGCAAAGTTTGGTCCCCATCAAATCATATTTGGGTTACTAATTAGTGCTTAGTGTGGATTTTTTAAGTTTCTTGGTGCTTCAAAGGCCATGGAGAATCCCGCTCTTTCCTACACCATCGTACCCAAACATGATCCGTTGTGGACCAAACTTTGCAACCATGTGGGGGGACCCATACCATCGTTACCAAACATGCTCCATTGTTGACCAAACTTTGCAAGAATGTGGAGGGACCCACCCCCACATGCTTGCAAAGTTTGGTCACCAGCAAAGCATGTTTGGGTTAGTAATTAGCGCCCAGTGCAGATTTTTCAAGTCTCTTGGTGCATAAGAGGCCATGAAAAAACCCCTCTTCACCATACCATCGTACCCAAACATGCTCCGATGGGGATAAAACTTTGCAAGAATGTGGGTGGGGCTCCCACCCCCACATGCCTGCAACGTTTGGTCACAATCAGAGGGTGTTTGGGTTAGCAATTAGTGCCCAGTGCAGATTTTTCAAGTCTCTTGGTGCTTATGAGGATATCGAAAACCCCGCTCTACCCCATACCCATGCACCCAAACATGCTCTGATGGGGACCAAACTTTTCAAGCATGTGAGGGGGGCCCACCCCCAGATGCTTACAAAGTTTGATCACCCCATTAAAGTATGTTTGGGTTAGTAATTAGTGCGCCGAGTGTGGCTTTTTCAAGTCTCTTGGTGTTTAAGAGGCTATGCAAAATCCCTCTCTTTCCCATACCATCGTATCCAAACATGCTCGAATGGGGACTAAACTTTGCAAGAATGTGGGGGGGACCCACCCCACATGCTTGCAAAATTTGGTCACCATTGAAGCATGTTTGGGTTAGCAATTAGTGTCCAATGCATATTTTCAAGTCTCTTAGTGCTTGAGAGGCCATGGAAAATCCCCCTCTTCCCCATACCATCGTACCCAAACATGCTTCAATGGGGACTAAATTTTGCAGGCATGTGGGGGGTGACCCACCCCCACATGCCTACAAAGTTTGGTCACCATTGGAGCATGTTTAGGTTAGTAGTTAGCGCCCACTGCGCATATTTTTCAAGTCTCTTGGTGCTTGAGAGGCCATGGAAAATCCCCCTCTTCCCCATACCTTCGAACCCAAACATGCTCCAATGAGGACCAAAGTTTGCAAGCATGTGGGGGGACCCACCTCACATGCTTGCAAATTTTAGTTATTAAAAGAGCATGTTTGGGTTAGCAATTAGCGCCCAGTGCGTATTTTTCAAGTCTCTTGGTGCCTGAGAGGCCATGGAAAATCCCCCTCTTCCTCCCCATACCATCATACCCAAACATGCTTCGATGTGGAACAAATTTTGGAGGCATCTGGGGGGGCTATCAGAGCGTGTTTGCGTTAGTAATTAGTGCCCCGTGCAGATTTCTCAAGTCTCTTGGTGCTTAAGGGGCCATGGAAAATCCCGCTCTTCCTCATACCATCGTACCCAAACATGCACCGATGGGGAGAAAACATTTCAAGCATGTTGGGGGGACCCACCGTCATATGCTTGCAAAGTTTGGTCCACATCGAGGCATGTTTGGGTAAGTACATAGCGCCCAGTGTGGATTTTTCAAGTCTCTTGGTGGTTCAGAGGCCATGGAAATCCTGCTCTTTCCCACACCATCATACCCAAACATGCTCGAATGGGGACCAAACATTGTAGGCATGTGATGGGGAACCACCCCCACATTCTTGCAAACTTTGCTCCCAATTGGAGCGTGTTTGTGTTAGCAATAAGTGCCCAGTGTGGATTTTTCAAGTCTCTTGGTGTTTAACAGGCCATGGAAAAATCTCGCTCCTTCACATACCATCGTATCCAAACATGCTCGGATGGGGACTTAACTTTTCAAGCATGTGGGGGGGACCACCCCCACATGCTTGCAAAGTTTGGTCACCATTGAAGCATGTTTGGGTTAGTAATTAGTGCCTAGTGCGGATTTTTCAAGTCTCTTGGTGGTTCAGAGGCCATGGAAAATCCCCCTCTTCCCCATACCATCGAACCCAAACATGCTCTAATGATGAGGACCAAACTTTGCAAGCTTGTGGGGAGGACCCACCCACACATTCTTGCAAAGTTTGGTCACCACCATCAGAGCATGTTTGGGTTAGTAATTAGCGCCCAGTGTGGATTTTTCAAGTCTCTTGGTGCTTCAGAGGCCATGGAAAATCCCCTCTTTCCCATACCATCATACCCACACATGCTTCGATGGGGACCAAACTTTACAGGCATGTAATAGGGACCCACCCCCACATTCTTGCAAAGTTTTCTCCCCATTGGAGTGTGTTTGGGTTAGCAATTAGCGCCGAGTGTGGATTTTTCAAGTCTCTTGGTGTTTAAGAGGCCATGGAAAATCTCGCTCTTTCACATACCATCGTACCCCAAAAATGCTTCGATGGGGACCAAACTTTGCAAGCATGTGGGGGGACCCACCCCCACATGGGTGTAAATTTTTACCACCATCATAGCATGTTTGGGTTAGTAATTAGCGCCCAGTTCAGTTTTTCAAGTCTCTTGGTGCTTAAGAAGCCATGGAAAATCTCGCTCTTCCCCATACCATCGTACCCAAACATGCTCCGATGGGGGCCAAACATTGCAAGCATGTTGGGAACCCACCCTCTCATTCTTGTAAAGTTTGGTCCTCATCAAAGCATGTTTGGGTTAGTAATTAGCACCTAGTGTGGATTTTTCAAGTCTCTTGGTGCTTTAGAGGCCATGGAAAATCCTGCTCTTTTCCATACCATTATACCTAAACATGCTCCGATGGGGACCAAACTTTGCAGGCATGTGGGAGGGACCTACCCCCACATTCTTGCAAAGTTCTCTCCCCATTGGGGCGTGTTAGTGTTAGCAATTAGCATCGAGTGTAGAATTTTCAAGTCTCTTGGTGCTTGAGAGACCATGGAAAATCCTATTCCTTCCCATACCATCGTACCCAAACATGCTCTGATGGAACCAAACTTTGCAAGTATGTGGGGCTTGCAAAGTTTGATCACCATTAGCACCCAGTGTGGATTTTTCAAGTCTCTTGGTGCTAAAGAGGCCATGGAAAATCCCGCTCTTCCCCATACCATCCTACCCAAATATACTCCGATGTGGGGACCAAACTTTGCAAGCATGTGGGGGGGACCCACTCCCACATGCTTTGCAAAGTTTGGTCACCATTGCAGCATGTTTATGTTAGAAATTAGCACCCAGTGTTTTTTTTTCAAGTCTCTTGGTGCTTAAGAGGCTATGAAAAATCCCCCTCTTCCCCATACCATCATCCCCAAACATGCAATGGGGACCAAACTTTGCAAGCATATGGAGGGACCCACCCCCACATTCTTGCAAAAAGTGTGGTCACCATCGGAGCATGTTTGGGTTAGTAATTAGCGTCGAGTGCGGATTTGTATAAAGGCAAGATTGGTGGCCAAAGGCTATGCGCAGACTTATGGCATTGACTATGAAGAGACATTCAACCTGGTTGCAAGAAGGGAAACAGTGAGAGGTGTCATTGCTATGGCTGCAACAAATAGTTGGTCTTTATATCAGATGGATGTAAAGAATGCCTCTTGCATGGTCATTTGCAAGAAGAAGTTTACATGATGCAGCCACCAAGTTATGAGAGTGATGCAAACCCAGATTTTGTGTGCAGGTTATGCAGCAAAGCCTTGTATGGCTTGAAGTAGGTACCGAGAGCATGGTCAAACAAGATCGGGGAGTATCTTGTTGCCATTGGATTTTAGATATCCAATGCAAAATTTTTCACTTTATGTAAAAAAGACAGATAGAGGGATCATGCTATTAGCCATCGATGTAGATGACTTGATTATCACTAGTGATAGTGATGTTGACGTTGTTGTGACGTGTGCGGTATAGCCAGGAAAGTACGAGACTTCTAGCTGTGAGAGTGGGTACCAAATCTAACAAGGAAACTCACACACAAAATTTCCCAAGGAGTATTAAACATCACCATTTTCAATGACATATACATGTGTCGATTCACCTCAATACATCCTTGAATTCATCCTGATGATTGCACAAAATTGCGTACCAAGTGCTTGTCCCTTTATTCATTGACTCCTTTCTCCAAATCCTTTGAACCAATCACATGTAGGCATAACATAGCCTTCAATTTTTTCCAACATACATGTGACCATTTACATTCTTTACATCCAGTGCCATCAAAACCATCATTTCAAGATGCTCTTAATCACCTGAAAACCTGCCTTAATATTCTAACATCTCACAAGCAAAAGATAGCATACTGCATAGCTATAACATGCTCATAATCTCCAAAATTCAATCAAGCAGAAGCAAGACCAACTTCCCGTGATTTAAATGTGTTTTAGATACCTTTTTCCCACAAAGCACCAAGCTCTAAAACCATTAACTTGTTCTCCAAAGCTTTTTTTCCATTTTTCAAATCCTTTAAAGGTTTATGAGTCATACACCTTTTTCTAAAATAAATGAAGTGGTTAAAAAAAAACTTATCTGAACGTTTCAGCAAATTTACACTTTGATTTTATTTTTGTTAACCTCAAAAGGTCGCTTCAGTGCCGACTATGCGATGGAGAAACGCGGGAAGCAACAGTCGCTTCAGCGCAGACTGTAAACATGAAATTTCCAAAAAGCATATCTTCATGTAGTACTTGATTCACTCTTCATTTCTAGCACCTACAAGCTATGAACAGAAGATATAGCCTTCAAATAAAAATCTCTGGTCGATTACACTCTGGTTCCCTTTCTCTGCAGACGTTTCCCCTCTCTCCCTTATGCGCCGTCCTATTACCCTCTGGTTTTCCTCTTTTTCCCGCAACAAATGCGGCCTTCCACCACCTTTTGCAGCTTATAATCCGGAATTCCCTTTTAAAAAAGCTGCGCTCGCTTATGTTTTTCGTAATATCCAGAAGGTTTCCAAATAATATTTCTTTTTATGCCACACATTCTGCCACCCGCCACGTTGCATAATTAAGTTCAGCTGGCGCTTGCTTATCTTCCTTTTCTTTTTATTACCTCAACCTTATTCACATCCTCTTGTATAGTAGCATCTACATAGATGTAATACATAAATAAATACACTGCCTTGTCCTTTCTATCCAATTGCACTACATGCTCAAAAGCGTGCCTTCCAAGCTCCACATTGTCCCATTTCTGATAAGCCCCCAACATGGTATGCCACACCACAATATCAAGATAGACCTGTGTCTTCCTTATCATCAATACCACTTTCTCTAGATGGCCAGCACGGCCAAGGAAATCAATAATGCAAGCGTGGTGCTCAAGAGTTGGGGTAATGTCATAATCTTCGCTCATAAACTCAAAGTATGCCTGGTCCTTATCCACTAAACCTGTGTAATTGCACGCATTAAGTACACTAATTGAGGTGACCAAATTTGGCTTTATACCTTCTCCTATCATTTTGTCAAAGAGATGGAAAACATTTTCACTTTCTCCAAGCTTTAAGTCTTCTGGCATCAAACCTTTGCATTTCCAAACATGTTAATAAAAAGTGTTCCCTACTACAAGGTCCACCATATGCATAAAACTGCATAATTCACACCACACTCATGTACAGAGGCTTCGAGACCTAGCTCAGTCTCAGCTCATCTTATTGAACCTCATTCACAATATGAACATATATACTCAGGCATCATATAATGACTCGTCATGGCACTTAACCCCATGCATCTAGATATGTATTTGATGGCCTCACATGCATGGTTTCACACCATAGACGTGCCATGGCACGACATCCACCCCCTCTAAACCTGCACATCCTCTGGTATGTGCCAAATCATCATCAAGATCCACATATAACTGGATGTCGTCTTCATCTTCTGCATTACCAGGAAGATCATCCTCTTTCTCTTCAATCATATCCATACTACCACTGTCAAGCCTCTCATCCTGAGTCTCTTGTGAATCAAAAGGATCACTATCATACCTTCTTTTAAATATCTTGATTCTTTTGCCTGCCACAAGATTCTTTATTTCTGTTCCATCAAGCTCACACAGAGTATACGTGGCATTTCCATGCACATGCTTGACAATGTAAGGGCCAAACCATCTTTTTGCAAATTTTCTTTGAACAGTGAATTGGTTGTCAAGGCTACTGTCATACATTAGAACCCAATCACCTTCTTCAATAGGTTTTGGCCGGAGTCTGTGTCTACTATCAAATCTTTCTTTATTTTTCAGCCTTGCATCTTTCAAGCGAGCTTTAGCAAGCTCTACATCTTCAGGCCTCCTCTCCAACTGTCTTATTCGCAATGCAAGGAGGTCATCTCTGCTCAATCCTTCCACCCAGGGCAATACATTCCAAGTTAGAACTACTTCTTCAACTGGCATCACTGGCTTCTGACCATACATTAATTCTGCAGGCATGTATCCTGTCACTGAGCTATGAGTTGTACGGTCAGCCCACAAGGCATATGGTAGCAGCTTTGGCCACTCTCGCATTCTTTCTCTGCATGCCTTAGCCAAAGCTTTAATGATTGGAGGATGTCCTCGCTCACTTTTCCCATTGCCCTCAGGATTGTAAGCACATGTTAGGGACAGTTTGATACCAATTCTAGAGAAGAATTCTCTTGCTTCTTCAACATCTAGCTCACCCCTATCAGCTGTTATTTTCCCAATACAACCATACCGGCAGATCACATCTTCCAAGAGAAATTTGCACACTGTTTTCGTACTCTTTGTTCTAAGAGCACGCCCTTCTACCTGATTTGTCAAATCTTCTCTTGCAAGTGCTATATACCGCATCTGCCAAATTCCCAAAGGCATTGTAACTAGATCCACTACCCATTTATAGTGCATGGCAGGTGGGTAGGTTGGTTGCAAGCCATCACGATGCCGCACATTTGAGTACATTTGGCATACCATGCATGTTTCCACATATTGGGAAATATCCTTGTACATTCCTTTCCACCAATATTTTTCCTTTATTTTGGTAAAGGTGGCCCACACACTTCTATGTCCAGCCCAGAGACTCTCATGGAATTCTTTCACAAGCTTTCCTTGAGTCTCTTTATCACATATGACTCTTTGTGGCATAGCATTCCTCTGCTTAGGATGCTTCCAGAGATACCCATCCTTTAGGAAATAACCATATGCTTTTCTGCGGATCCTCTTAAATTCTGAGTCAGACCAATTTTCTTGCCTTGTCAAAGTACTCAAATATTGACCAATAAGCAACCAATCTCCTTCATATATTTCCTCAATAAAAGACTCAAGTGCATTTGATAGGCAAATATGGTGCCCTTTTGCATATGTTGTAGTATAGAACTTTGTACCCACATCATCAATGTCACTAATCATCTCTTTCTCATCTTCATACCTGGCTCTTGATAGCATATCTGCAACTGGATTATCTTTTCCCACAATATGCTCAAACTCAGGATTTAGTGACTTGATATAAGCAATCCACCTAAGCATAGCAATATCTGGAGTGGTACAACTTGCTATCATCCCAAGAAGTGGCAAGCAATCAGTTTCCACAAGTACAGATGCCCCAATAAGATATTCTTTTTCACATTTTAGAGCAGTGACTATTCCCCATAACTCTCTCTTGATCTATGGATACTTTCGTTGCCGAAAGCTTAATACCTTTGCTCCAAATCTAATTACATACCTATGATCATCCTCATCATCTTGCCCTACTGCCCATCCTATCCCAGTAGGACTAGTATCAACTGTAACAATCACAGGCCTGCCACACTCATAATCTGCCTTTCTCAGAGTGGGTGATGATTGGAGCAAACATTTCAGCTTCCGCATAGCTTTAATATGTACTGCACTCCACAGAAATTTTTGATTTTTCCTCAAAAGTTGATAAAGAGGATCTGCTACATGTGCATAATGTGGGATCCAAATAACATAAAAGACACATGCTCCAAGAAATCTCCTCAGCTCTGTAACATTAATGCATGTCTCTTTCATTCTTTGTATTGCATCTATCTTGGCTGGACAAGGTCGGCGTCCACTAGAACTACAAAGATGTCCCACTATTAGCACTTCACCAACTCCAAACACTGATTTCAGCCCAGATAAAGTAAGATTCACTTCTTCAAGCCTGGATAGAATCATGTCACAATCCTTTATATGATTTGCCACAAACTTGCGGCACCCCTTTGAATCCAAATCCCCATCTTTGTCTTTCTCATCACAGCCCTTTATTGGCACATCATCCAAAAATGGCATAGTTTTTTGTGGTATGAAGTCTCGTAAGACTTTATTCATTCCATTCATCATATGTGCCACTGAGTTGGTGGCTCCCTGTGTGGTAAGGTACACATCCTTACTAATCCCAAAGGAGTTCTCATTGTGGTCAAGTCCCTGCTTTGTATATCCAGCTGGAACTGATCATATCCTGAATACAGATCACCCATAGAGTATATAGCTTTCCCTGCAAATGCTTCTGCAAACTCATCTACAATCGGACCTGCTCCCACATTCTTGATTGTGACTTTGTTTACAGGTTGCATGTCTTGAATAAAGCGCAATGTCCCATTTTTCTTTGGTACAGTAAACCATCTGTTGGAATATGGGGCACATGATGGCTCCAAAATTCCCATCCTGATCTTTTCTTTTAGTAATTCCATCAACTTTGGCAAGAGAGCTTTTGGTACTGGAATTGGCCGCAGGTTCCAGGGCACATGTGGAACAGTAAAGATCACCATTGGTGCTGTTACACTTGGATCAACACAGCCTATCTCATGCGGCTGAAAAGCAAAGTCTTTCCCATGTTTTACAAGCATCTCCTCAAAGCATTCCCTTTTAACTGGCAACAGAAAATCCTTCTCACCAATCTTCAGCTCTTTTAGAGTTTCTTGAGTAAATTTATGCCCAATTTTCTTCGGATCTCTAAGATTTGGTTGCATAGAAGCTTCATCTATCTTGTCCTTGCTTCCTGGTGGCAAGGGCAAGGCAACTGGTTTCACCTTCTTTGCAACCGTTTTGTACTTTGTATCAACATGAGCATCCATCTCGCAATTCATGCTTTTACATTCCACCCCCTCGAATTCCTGGATTATATCATACATCTCCACAGATGACACCTCTATCATTTCATTTCCACCCTGTAAGCATGCTCTTCCCATATCAAAAAGCACATCCATAGTATCTACAAATGACACCTCATCAAGCACCCCTGAAATAAACTCATTCTTCCCCAAAAGACCACACTGCTCAAAACCTTTTTGTTCATTTTGTATATGTTTTCGCATGCCACGCTTCAAATCCTTGCTTTTTACAAAAACCAGTGACCCATAGCTGGAGAATCCCTGAAAATTTGCTGAAAAACTATTTACATTGATTGAGTCCTGCGAGAACTCATTTTTCCTTGTACCATTGGAATCCCGCCTTACAATGGCACCTGGCCAAAATCCCTCATCTCCCTGTAATTCATGAATTCTCTATTTATCTTTGGAAGTGACTGTGCCCAAAGAGACTCACGATTCCTTTCATGGTTAATACAAACTGTCAAAAACTGAACAGCTTTTTTGCCATCTTTACTCCTTATTCTTGCATATGCTGAACCATCATCCAAAACCTTTGTTTCCATCCTTACAGCTGTAATTTAGGGTTGCCCAAGAATGAGGGGATACGATGACATCTCCTGAACAAAGAAGTTCTGATCATCTTTCACATCCCCTATAGTTACCCTTTTTTTTTTTCGAGAAAAGATCCTTTCATTAGTTATATAAAAACGCCCGAAGGGCTACAAAAGATCTCTCCTGCTCCTAAGAGAGAGAAGAGCAGTGAATACATCATGGCAGCCCGGGAGACTCTCCCTAGGTGCTGCAAAATACAAGCATCAGTATAAAAAACTGAGCGGCTAAATCATACAATGGGGGGGGAAGAGCCAAACAGGTGGCCTGTAGTGCCAACGGGGGCATCCCGTGTGTAAGGTGTAGAACGGGCCACAGCGCCAAGTGGTGTGAAAGGCCTGGCGCCGTAAGATCGCCTCATCCGAGTCTCCCCGCGGATGCGGTCGTACTGTTCTCGCAGGGTGTGGATCAACTCCTGCCAAATCCCCCGAACAGTCTCTGCTGGTGGCTCTAATCTCCCCTCAAAGGTCGTAAAGCACCGGGCCCTCCAGGTGAACCAGATGGTGAGGCTGTTGAGGAGCTCCCATCGTAAATCCCTCTCCTGTGTCCAGTTGGCGGACGAGAAATCCGGTGCCGGAACCAGGCGAGGCTGGCCCCTAATAAATCTGATGGCCTGACTGCCCTGCTCCATCTCATAGCCCTGACGAAGTCGACCAAGCAGCGGCACCCCACGTAAACATACCCTCTGGAGAGAGGGGGGCCAGAATACGCAGTATCCGCAGCCAAATCTGCTCTGCCTGAGGGCAGTCCCAAAGGCAATGTCTCTGTGTCTCCATAGGGTGGCTGCATCGGACGCAGGCCGGACGCAGGCCACCGGAAGACCGCTGTAAACAAGCCAAGTGCCAACTGTTGAGCCCCTGTGGGCGACCAGCCCCACTGAAAAGCCGAGATCCTGCGGGCCTGCCGACTAGCCCAAAGCCGAGCCCAGAAATCCTCCAGGAACTCCTGTGAGAGTCCCTGCAATCGCCAATGCCCCGCTGCCGCTGGAGAAACCGTCCTCCTCGCCATCAAAATATGCCGTCCCAGCCGAACAGTATACTGGAAAAAGGTGATCTCTGTGGCCTCAAGGGATGCATAAGGATCATGCCACTCGTACTCCCCGGGGTCCCACTGTAGCCGGGCCAAGGGGCGCGCTGCATATGCCCATATGCGCCAATCCGGGAGCACATCAGCAGGGTCGGGGTCAATATGCCACTTCCGAGAAGCGGCAGCCACTACCCGAATCCTCTGGAAGGTGCACTCTGCAACCAAAGGCGACTCCACCTCCACTCTCTGGAGTCTGCCCTCATCCTGAATCTCATAGTAGAGGCATCTGCCATCCTCAGTGCTAGCTCTGACAGCAATCAGGATCTCCAACTGCGTAAAGGCTCCCATCCACCGTGGGGTCACTGGCTCGAGAGGTGTGAACCACTCCTCTGTAAGTGCCTCCTGAATATCATCCCTCATAATCAACCCCCCTCTGAAGTGACTCAGCCTCTCCACCTGGATCTCCTCTGGTAGACTGCAGAAAGCCTGCCAATCTCCAAAACTGCGAGCTGGGCCTGTCGCTAAAGGTCCCCAGGCTAGACGAGGCCGAGAACCCAGCATATGACCCTGCTCCGTACGAACCGCTGGGCTCCAGATGAGCGGCTGCCTGGCCCGCTCCTCAACACAAGAAGGAGGCCGCTGAGAGAGCCCCGGTCTCAGCAGCTCCCAAGCTCTCAGGATACTCAAAGCAAATCTGTCCTCCCATCCTCTACTGAGGCCTGTCCTCCTCATCTCTATGAAGATCCAGCGAATCTCTGGTGCCCAAGTACCCCCTGCAGGGGGCGCCCGAGCCTGCAGTCGCTGCAAGAGGAGCTCTTTCCAAGGCTCAGTGCCTGGAAGCAACCCCCGAACAATAAGCTTCCCCAATAAGGCTCTACTCTGATCGACTGGATCTATAATACCCAAACCGCCCTGAGCCAGCGGAAGTGTAATAACTGCCCATGCAACCTTTGCCCGAGCTGGCTGACCGTCCCGCCCAGACCACAGAAAGTTCCTAATCAGCCTCTGTACCTGGCTGATGCAAGAGCTCGAGAAAATCCAGCAAGACGTAATGTACCACATGGTCGCTAACAGCACCTGATTTGCCACCACCACCCTCCCAGCCAAGGATAGTTGAGCTGTACTCCAATACAATAGCTTCTTCCGAATGCTCAGAAGAAGCGGGGCAATCTGCTGCTCTGGTGACAAATCGAGGCCAATCTGGCATCCCAAATACCGCACTGCTGTGCCTGGAGGAATCCATCTAAAACCGGGGTCCGGGCTCCATGCCGGAGTGGGAGCACTACTGATCCAAAAGGCCACTGTCTTGCGCCAATTGATCAATGCTCCCGAAGCTGCACTAAAAACCTGGAGCGACTGCTCAGCCCGCATAAGATTGGCCTCTTGGCCATGCAAAAGTAAACCCGTGTCGTCTGCAAACTCAGCATCAAGCAAATCCTCCCCCCGGACTGGGAGCTGAAGTCCTCTCAAACCAACCTCCTCTGCCGTCAAATACATACTCATAGCCTCCGCAAAGAAGAGAAAAAGGAAAGGGGCGAGAGGACACCCCTGACGGACTGATCTGGTCAGCTCAAAACTCGGCCCCCGTCCTCCTGCAATCAGCACCTGGCTGCGAGCTGTGGAATACAAAGCTGCCACCCCTCTGATCCATCCTGGCTCAAAGCCCAGGCGAAGCATAGTGCCCTCTAAGAATCCCCAATCAACTCTATCGTATGCCTTCTCAAAATCAAGAAGCATCACGACCAAGTCCTCGCCAAGAAATCTAGCTCGGGCCGTCGCCTCCCAGAAAGTAAAGATGTTGTCAAGGATACTGCGCTCCTTGACAAATCCTGTCTGAGTAGCATGAATCAACTCCCCCAGGAAGGGCTGGATCCTCAAACTCAAGGCCTTTGCTAAGACCTTGTAGACAGTATTGAGGATCGTAATAGGCCTCCAATGCCGAATGTCATCTGATACTCCCTCCCCCTTGGGGATAAGATAGATCAAGCCCTCTGAAAAGCTCTGCGGCATCACCCCAGTGTCCAAAACATGCTGAAAGCCCCATGTGGAGGCCTGGCCCCAAAAGGTCCCAATAGCGCATAAAAAAGGCCGGCGTCAGTCCGTCCTCCCCTGGGCAACTATGTCGCGGCAGGACCCTCAAGGCCTCGGCAAGCTCAATCTCTGACAGAGGCGCACCTAGAACTGTACGCATATGGTCTGTGACCCTCCTCTGCACATGGGCCCACACAGTCTGTCTGCAAACATCTCGATCCTCAGTGGCTGGCTCCGCTGAAAGCAGGTCACTATAAAAAGCAGTGGCAATGGCTCTGATCTCCCCGAGCTCAGTAGCTACCGATCCATCCGGTCTACCAAGCTGGCGGACTCCTGCTCGCGCATGACGGGGTCCAGTGATCTCAAAAAACTCCCCAGTCACTCTATCACCAAGCTGCGTCCACTGAGAGGCCTGACGACGATAGTAAAACTCATGTCTCTGCTCCTCTACCTCTCTAACCTCCTGGCGTGCCTGGCTCAACTGGGACGCCACCCACTCACATGCAGGCTGCTGCTCCTGAAGGCGTTGTAGCGAAGCAAGGCTGCGTCTCACCGTTGCTCCCGCTCGCGAATCTCTCCCAGACGTGTCAAAGCTACAGCGTGCAGAAAAGAGCTAAGATCAATGAGTCCCTGGGCACACTGGCCCGCTGCATCCTGGTCAGAGCACTGACTATCATGCCAGATCCTCTCAATATCCTCAGCGAGACTGGGATCTGCAAGTACCCTCTCTGGGATCCTCAACTGCAAGCTGGGCTCCCGTGTCCCCTCCTCCAATGTCAATATAACTGGCGCATGATCTGAAAATGAGGTGCCAGCGAGAATGCCGACGGAGCCCCCTCGCTCCCCTAACCAATCGCCCACATAAAAGCGATCAATCCGTGATAGATTAGTCCCTCCCTGCCGGCGATCCGACCGAGAGAAACTAAGACTGTCCTAAGACCGGGAGAAAGCCCCATGCTGCCATGCATCAGTGATCCTCAGTGACATGCAAAACCGGTCCCAAGCTGCAAGCTCCGTGCCATGCACTGTAACATGACTGCCTCCCACCCTATCTGCCGGGTCCTCAAGCATGTTGAAGTCTCCCCCAACACACCAATGTGCGGCCTCTGGCAATGCATCTGTAACCTGAGTCCAGAACTCTGCTCTAGCACTAGCATGATTGGGCGCATAGATGTTGAGCACACCCAATAACTCATCATGCATCCTCAGAATGACATACTGTGCTCTACCAGGCACAATGATCCCTCGATCCACAATGGCCTGCCGCCATACATCTGCAATAACCATGCATACTCCTCCCTGTCCACCCAAAGGACCAAACCCTGCAGACCAAAAAGTGTCCCATCTACCAGGCATCATCGAACCATATCTCCGGATCCTGCTCTCACCCAAGTGGTGCTCCTGCATCATCAAAATGTCAATGCTGCCACCAACCAGGCATCTCTGAAGCTCCTGCCTCAAGCAACCTCGATAGCGTATAAAGTGTGCTCCGCCAAGGCCCTGTACATTCCATGAGATGATCCTCATGGATGCCCTGCTGAGGTGGATGCTGTCTCAGCCGTGCGGCGGGCCTTCGCAAGCGGCTTGGATGGAGAGTAGTCCCCATCCGAACGGCTGCGAATCTGCCCACCCGGTGTACTGCAAGAATCCCGGATCAGGCGCCAGTGGTGGCTGTGGCCCATGGCGACTGCCTCCTGCTCTGACAGAGAAACCTCGTGTATACTCACATATCCAGGGTCGCGTGCCAAGTCTGCCACTATGCGCACGACCAGATGCCGAATCCCTGAGGTATCCACACTCCCGAGATCCATGAAAAAATGAGCCAACTCCCAAAGTCGGCCTATCACATCTGTCACCTCCAGATCGCTCATGTGGTGAGAAAACTCAACTGCCTGAGTCTTCAAAGTGCTGAGAGCGAGCTCTAGAGTCCACTCCCGATCACAAGGTCCACATAGAGGGAACGAGAAGGCCACCGCTGAGTCTAGTGCCTCCTCCCCGCGGGCCGGAGGTATCACTACATGGACTCGAATGGGTGCTGGCTCATGGGGGCCCTCTGCTCCAAAAAGCCGTGTAAAGGTATAATCAAAGGCCTCCGAGCGCTGTCTAATGCCAAGGCGACTCAGCCGACTGCGGATAGATGAAATCCGTGAGGCTCTAATCGGCATAGGTCTCCTCTGTGATGCTCGAGCGAGGTCAGTGCTCAGCGCTCTCCGGACTGCAGGTGAGCGCCAGGGAACTGCCAGGGTCTCCCGGGAAGGTGAGGCGGGCGGAGGGGGAGGCGAAGGAGGTGGAGAGGGAGCCGCTGCCGAAACCGGAGGGCGGGAGGAGGCGAAGGTGGAAACGAGACGGTGGGAGGGGACGGGGGGGGATGAAGGAGGGGGAGCTGGCATCTCCTGGTCCTCGGTCGCTGCAGGGGTCTCCTCCTGAAGGGGAGCAAAGCTGTTCCTCACGGGAACCCAGTGAGGCTGAGACTGTGGCTGCTGCTGCAGCGGTCTCTAGTGGGCGTGCTGCTGTGGCTGTCTCCCTCGGCGGCGCCCCTGTCTAGGCTGCCACTCCGAGGTCTCTATGGCCTGAGCAGGCGTCCCTGAGGCAGCCTGCCGAGCCGAATCTGTGGGCGGGCCATCAGTAGCCTGCTGCTGTGGTGAGGGTCGAGGTCTCCTGCGAGGGCAGGCCTTGGCCAGATGACCGACCTGCCTACAAATGAAGCACTGGTTCGGGATCCTCGAGAACTCCACTCTCTGATCTATCCACCCCCCTATCCTAGGTAGCTGAATGACCTTAGGAAGGGAGGAGATGTCAGACACCAACACTCTGACCGAAGGTAGCCCAGCTGCTCTGGCCACCACTGAAGCTGCTGAGGGGCCCGTCTCTAGTACCGAGCCCACCAATGCTCCGAGCCTGGAGAGGAGCGGAAGATACTCCCGGCGGAGCCCAGGGAAACAAACTGTAATATGGAAGAGGCGCTCTCCCTGCTCCGCCCCGCTGCTGGGTCAAATCCATGCTGCCAAGGTCTGAAGAAAGCCCGAGCACCCCTGATGTCCAGAGGACTCATGGCAAGGACCTTGGCAACGCTCTGGGCAGCCTTGAACTCGATCTGATAATGGCCCCGGCCCAGGAGCTGTACATCCAAGATCTTGCCCACATCTGCAAGAAGGCGAGCCTGAAGAAGATCCCTGATCTCCCCTCTGCTGGGGCGAGTGCCGACTATACGGCAGATGGTGGAATGAGCCTGGAGGCATTCCACCTCTGCGGTGAGGCTCGCTTCCTCTTCCGGAGAAAGAGAAAGCCTGATGGGGGTGTCCTCGGGGGCGGGCGAGGGGGCTGCGGATGAGTCCCTCTGAGGCGAGGCGGGAGGAGTCTCCATCAGAGTCTGAAGCTCAGGCGTAGGCGAGGCGAAAGCGGAAATCCTGCAAGAAGCGGCGGACTGCACACAGAGAGGCGGTAGACCGGAGGAAAAACGGAAAGCAAAACCCCCTGGGGGGCGAAAAACAGCACGAGAGGGAGGGGGGGTTTTAAAAAAAAACAAAAAAACAAAAAAAACAAAAAAAAAACGGGGGGGGGCGGCAGCTGCGCAATGAGGCGAGGAGGAGATGGCTGCGCGAATGAGACGGGGAGGAGAGCGAATGAGGCAAGGAGGAGATAGAGCGAATGAGGCGGGGAGGGGATAGCTGCGCGAAAGAGGCGAATGCTGGCGGTGGGGGGTCAGGGCGAAGCAGAGGAGAGATGGACGCGAAGCAGGGGATGGGGCGAGAAGACGAGGAGGCGAGGAGGGAAGGGGCGAGGAGGGAGCGCAGCAGCGAGGGAATGGGGCGCAGCAGCGAAGCAGGCGAAGGGGGGGAGGAGAGACTGGCGGCGGGCAGAGCAACAAGGGGAGGGGCGCAGGAACTACAGCAGGCGGGGGGGGGCAAGAGC
Source organism: Cibotium barometz (assembly GCF_041138505.1). Classification (NCBI taxonomy): domain Eukaryota; kingdom Viridiplantae; phylum Streptophyta; class Polypodiopsida; order Cyatheales; family Cibotiaceae; genus Cibotium; species Cibotium barometz. Next base: position 20,554,373 of record NC_141096.1, on the reverse strand, counting down.
AGGCGTAATGGCGGGGGGGGCGCTAGTGTGCAGGTCGCGCAGGCAGGGATGGGGCGAAGCTTCAGCGAGCGTTGATCCTTCTAGGCAAAGGAAAGACTTGTTAAAGGAGTAGTTGGACTCCCCCTATAGTTACCCTTACATTTGGACATGCTGCATAAAGCTCTCCAGATGAGTTATTAGCTGCCTTAATCATCCACCCATGATCCACATCCATTGGCCACTTACATTTGTTGTAGAGATTTTTAGCCATAAGATTTATTTCAGACCCATGATCAATTAGAGCGACATATGGCTCTTCCAAATCACCTATCTTGACAAGGGTTTCAGTGGTTGCTCTTGCCCAATGGCTCTTGGAGTAATGACTCTTTGTAAGAACTTCTTTTTCATCATCCTCTTCCACAAAGCGCACTTGTCGCGCCCCATCAGCAGAGTGATTACATTCCACCACATTTTCTCTCTCTTCCTTTTTCTGTACCTTTACTCCATGAGTTTTGGAAGTGCTTGCCTCCCCTTGTGATGGAATAGATTCAATTATGGACTGCCTTTTTCTTCGTATAATATCAATTATCTCATCATGAAATTCTTTCTTTGCAATCCCCAAGACTTTCCCTAGTGTGAATTCCACCCTGCTGTTTAGAATCCTCTCTTCAAGCACCTTTTTGAGATCTGTTGCAGCTTCAATATCAGATTGAAGCTTGTAGAGTGGACTTTTCCCTTTACCCTTCTCCTTCATTTTTGCTGGCACTTCTTCCATTGAAACATCCTGTGGGGGTCTGCTATGCTGTGGAGGCATATGTGATGGCCCAGGATCCTTCTTTTCACTTCCACGTGTAACTCTTTTTGATGGCCCTCCTTCCTCATTTTCCCTTTTACGCTTCTCCTCTACCTGTGCCTCATTATTTTGGCATTTGGCAATATAGGCATGAATAGATAAAGAATCCACAGGCTCCTCCCAGCCAGTCTCAAGACGTATACAATCACCTGCCTCATGCAAAGCTTGCTTTGACACTTTCTTTGACGTAATTCATTCCATTGTTGATGGCCAAAAATCCTCATTCTCATAATCCTCATCATTCTCAAATCCCTGCTTTAATTGACCAACCTTTAATCCATAGGTTGCTGCCTCAACCATAGAAATGGCATGACTAGCAGCCATATCCTCTACCATCTTTTTCATCCCTCCTTTCCCAAAGTTTGTACTCAATGGAAGACCAGTCTCTGTAAGATGGATTTTCCCATCTTTGAAAAACACAAGTTGATTTTTAAGAGCTTCTTTATAGCTAGCACAATCCTTCTTTGCATGTTCTGGGTCATCACACCATATGTATCTATATGTAAACCCTTCTTTGCTTTGAGGCCTTTGCATAGAAGCCTGCCCCAATGGTAGACCTTTTTCTTCAATCCTAGACATCTTCAATTTTAAGTCACGCATACCCTTGATAAGCTCATCCATCGGCCCGTCTACCTTTGGAATTGTAGCAGCTGGTTTGGGTAGATTCTCAGGGGTAACAGCAGTTATGGGGGTTGCAGAGCCCATCACCATTTTATCCCTCCTCCGCTGCCGCTTTGCTAACATAGTGACTGCATCCTCAACATCATTCCAATCACTCTTTAATCCCTGCTCTGTATCCTTATCCTCAAGAAGGATTTCCAATTTCTCTTGGAGATCTTTCCCAGCTGCCTGTAAGAAGAGCTCTGTTTTTTCTCTATCCAGAGTTGTGCGTTCTATCCTTGACAGCTGGGCATAGCGCTTCTCAAACTCTCTTAGCAATTCTATGGCAGAAATTCCCACTTTAGGTTTTGTGACCCATTCCAAGAAAGTTCGTTTGGTCACTCGCTCAGAATCCTCCATGAAATATTCATCCTTTAAAGCAAGCTTGAACTCCTCCCAATTTCTGCCACCATGTGCTGTCTGCAATCCTCTTATGCGCTCTCTTATTTCAGGAACACATACCAGCTCGAAACTTCGAACCATATCCTCCTCAGTCACCCTGTTTAGATCCATCTCCTTTATATAATTGCGCAGGTACTTTGTAATGTCCTTCCCATCAAATTGATCCATCTTTTTCACAATTGATTGTAATGCTTTGGTCGTGGAAATTTGTCCCCTTTCAGCAGCTTGTTGTTGTTGCATGTACATGGTAAACATCTGAAACATCTGCATAACTCCGGGGTCAAAATGAACCCCCTGACCCTCAGAATTCTCAGCCATAGCTTCCCTGTACATTTCACCACACTCTCACCCCAGCAGTTTCACGTCGGGTTCACCAAAAAGCTGCGTGACGTGTGCGGTATAGCCAGGAAAGTACGAGACTTCTAGCTGTGAGAGTGGGTACCAAATCTAACAAGGAAACTCACACACAAAATTTCCCAAGGAGTATTAAACATCACCATTTTCAATGACATATACATGTGTCGATTCACCTCAATACATCCTTGAATTCATCCTGATGATTGCACAAAATTGCGTACCAAGTGCTTGTCCCTTTATTCATTGACTCCTTTCTCCAAATCCTTTGAACCAATCACATGTAGGCATAACATAGCCTTCAATTTTTTCCAACATACATGTGACCATTTACATTCTTTACATCCAGTGCCATCAAAACCATCATTTCAAGATGCTCTTAATCACCTGAAAACCTGCCTTAATATTCTAACATCTCACAAGCAAAAGATAGCATACTGCATAGCTATAACATGCTCATAATCTCCAAAATTCAATCAAGCAGAAGCAAGACCAACTTCCCGTGATTTAAATGTGTTTTAGATACCTTTTTCCCACAAAGCACCAAGCTCTAAAACCATTAACTTGTTCTCCAAAGCTTTTTTTTCCATTTTTCAAATCCTTTAAAGGTTTATGAGTCATACACCTTTTTCTAAAATAAATGAAGTGGTTAAAAAAAAACTTATCTGAACGTTTCAACGAATTTACACTTTGATTTTATTTTTGTTAACCTCAAAAGGTCGCTTCAGTGCCGACTATGCGATGGAGAAACGCGGGAAGCAACAGTCGCTTCAGCGCAGACTGTAAACATGAAATTTCCAAAAAGCATATCTTCATGTAGTACTTGATTCACTCTTCATTTCTAGCACCTACAAGCTATGAACAGAAGATATAGCCTTCAAATAAAAATCTCTGGTCGATTACACTCTGGTTCCCTTTCTCTGCAGACGTTTCCCCTCTCTCCCTTATGCGCCGTCCTATTACCCTCTGGTTTTCCTCTTTTTCCCGCAACAAATGCGGCCTTCCACCACCTTTTGCAGCTTATAATCCGGAATTCCCTTTTAAAAAAGCTGCGCTCGCTTATGTTTTTCGTAATATCCAGAAGGTTTCCAAATAATATTTCTTTTTATGCCACACATTCTGCCACCCGCCACGTTGCATAATTAAGTTCAGCTGGCGCTTGCTTATCTTCCTTTTCTTTTTATTACCTCAACCTTATTCACATCCTCTTGTATAGTAGCATCTACATAGATGTAATACATAAATAAATACACTGCCTTGTCCTTTCTATCCAATTGCACTACATGCTCAAAAGCGTGCCTTCCAAGCTCCAGATTGTCCCATTTCTGATAAGCCCCCAACATGGTATGCCACACCACAATATCAAGATAGACCTGTGTCTTCCTTATCATCAATACCACTTTCTCTAGATGACCAGCACGGCCAAGGAAATCAGTAATGCAAGCGTGGTGCTCAAGAGTTGGGGTAATGTCATAATCTTCGCTCATAAACTCAAAGTATGCCTGGTCCTTATCCACTAAACCTGTGTAATTGCACGCATTAAGTACACTAATGGAGGTGACCAAATTTGGCTTTATACCTTCTCCTATCATTTTGTCAAAGAGATGGAAAACATTTTCACTTTCTCCAAGCTTTAAGTCTTCTGGCATCAAACCTTTGCATTTCCAAACATGTTAATAAAAAGTGTTCCCTACTACAAGGTCCACCATATGCATAAAACTGCATAATTCACACCACACTCATGTACAGAGGCTTCGAGACCTAGCTCAGTCTCAGCTCATCTTATTGAACCTCATTCACAATATGAACATATATACTCAGGCATCATATAATGACTCGTCATGGCACTTAACCCCATGCATCTGGATATGTATTTGATGGCCTCACATGCATGGTTTCACACCATAGACGTGCCATGGCACGACAACGTACATGATGTTAGGAGGCTTTTGAAGCAAAAGTTTGAGATGAAGGATTTGGGTGAGTTGTGATATTTCTTGGGCATAGAGGCAGTGAGATCACCTCATGGCATTTTGTAATTGCAGAGGCGATATGGCTTGGACATGTTATCTAAGTATGGTATGAGGTTGTAAACCTATTTCAGTGCCATTGGAGAAGAACGCAAAGATTTTTGCAAATACAGGTGAGCTTTTGGAGGACCCCACTACATACATCCACATAGTGGGTAGCTTGATCTACATGACCATTACTAGTCTAGACTTGAGTTATACTCTGTAGGAATTGTGAGTCAATTTGCCCCTTGGAAGCCACACTTGGATGTGGCTAGACGGATTCTCGGGTACATAAAATCCACAGTTGATTATGGACTTTTCTATGAGGCTCGTATAGAGATACAACTACATGGGTACATAGATGCTGATTGGGCTGGTAGTATTGTAGACAAGAGATCAGCCAATGGATGTATGTTCTCATTTGGGAGTGTTGCTGTGAGTTGGAGCCGTAAAAGTAGCCACAGTTGCCTTGTTGAGTACATAGGCAGAGTACAAGGGTGTTGCTATGGCATCTTGTGAGGTAGCTTGGTTTTGGAAGCTACTTGGTGATATGGGTGAGCCCGTGGATAGGGAAGTTGTCATTTATTGTGGTAACATGAGTAGCATATAGCTGGCTAGTAAACCAATATACCATGCTAGAATGAAGCACATTGAGGTGCACTATCACTTTGTGAGACGGAGAAGGTTTTAGCAAGTGATTTAGATTTGGTATAAGTGAGCACAGAGGATCAGGTGGCTGACATCTTCACAAAGGCATTGAGCACAGAGAAGCTCCATAGGTTTAGGAGCTTACTTGGAGTGTAGTGTGTGTGTGGAGTTGAGCTCGAGGGGGAGTGTTGAGATATTGAGCTCAACTAGTGCTACGGCGGACATTGATGACCCGCCTGGGGTGATAGATTTCACACTTATGTTAGTGGCACGGTTGGTACAATCATGGTTGATATACTACCAGTGGATGACAGGATGCGTGACAACTATTTTGGAGTACTCCAGTTATGGCATAATTATAACGCCAGCTCATATACCTGGGCCCACACTATAGACTGACCACTTTGTATGTTGTTGTAGGAGAGTACTTGATTCCCATTATGTATGTAATCTTATCTTTTAGTTATAGGGTTGTAGAGAAGAGAAGAAGATAGAAAAAAATTCAACCATCCATCTCTCTCTTATGTCTTGGACTCTCTTGTGTGTGTATGTGTGTGTTTTCCTTGCAATAAAAAAAACTCAAGCTCTCTCTCTCCCCCACATTCTCTTTAGATATACGTCTCAAAAGTTTACCTAACCATCATATATTTTTCTTTGATTGAACACTAAAATACTTTAGGTTATCTTTTATCATGGATGGATCAAGTTCCCTATTCACCAATGTGACTATCATGTGTTCCACATTCTTTTCCTTTACTATCTCACATTCATCCAATTTGATCACAACTTAAGAAGACATTTACATTCTTCAAACATGATATTGTAAAATTCTACCATTATTTTTTGAAGTTGTTGTAAGTCAAGGAAAATATTATTCCATGCATTGTACATTATACTGCCTTTTTGACCTTGAAAAGAACCTTTGATATGTGTTTTGAAACTAAGGACATGCTTAAAATTTTGCAAAAGCTAGGGTGGGAAAGATTTGTATGTCTTCATTTCCTACGTTAGAGAGATCAAATTAAAGGGCAAGTCACGAGGTCCTAGACTTAGTCTACAAAGAACCAAAAACTACTGCCCTTTTAGAAGGGAAAATTATTATACATGTGTGCAAATGCTTAGATGGATTATATGTTTTAAAATGGAGTGAGCACAATAGGTTGGCAAAGTTTGCCACTTTTGTCATCTAATGCTAAGGTTCTTGAAGCTTGGTCTTTGAAGGTGTAATCTTTTTACTTGTACCAATGGCCATAAGAACCCGCTAAGGAAGGTTTAAGAGTGTCTATGATGGGCATGGGCCCTTGTCGTCATGCCAACTAATACAGCCATGCTTGTATGTATTGGGAGCATAAGCATGGACATTGGGCCCCTTTTACACATCATATTTGAGCCCCTCTACTACATTATGCTGGGCACGTTCACACATCATACTTAGATCATGTTTGAGCCCCTCTACTACATATGGTGGGTTTTTTTTTTTTGTGACCTAGCTCTTGAATGTTTGCACTTTTATTAGGGAGCATCATAGTTACAGCTTGTGGCAACAAACGGTACTCCAATCATAGGCCTAGAGTTCCCAATACAGATCTGAGTGGCCACGAGAGAGCCTAAAGCTTCCATGTATGCATAAACGTTTTCACTCTCAAAGCACATGTAAGCTCTAACCTTAGATTACTAAGGTTATACTTTGTTTTTCATGCAGGGACAGGTCGATAGATTGACGAAGGCCATTTAAGGGGCTGTCAAAGCTGCTCCCTATAAGGATAATTTGAGGAGAAAAGATACTACGGTTACTAGTGTAATCCTTCCAAGAGCCTAATTGGTTTGAAGCTAGCTAAGAAGCCTTATTGCACCTTAATCAAACTTTTTATGATTATGAGCACAGCTCAAGTAAGTTGATGAAGCTTATGTATATGCCCTGTTGCATGATGGTTAAATTATGAAAAGACAGAGTTGAAAGAGACAAAAAAGAAGTAGCATAAGGGCTTTGATTTATTTGAATAAATCCGGCTTGGATTGAGACTTATGGTTTCATGAGGATGGAGAGGGACTCAATTACATGCACAAAACACAGTCTTTGTTTTGATATTGGGTGATTTTAACATGGATGACTGACTATAATTTTAAGCAAACATGATCTAATAGAGAATTTTCTATTAATTGACAAATGGCTCATTTTTTGAATCTCCTCTCTCTCTCTCTCTCTCTCTCTCTCTATATATATATATATATATATATATATACATATATATATATATATATATATACATACAAATGGCTGTTTTTTTGAAGAGTAAAATTACTTCAGAGTTAAGGCATATCAGAAAAAGTTTATTATGGTGTTGTAAAGATTCTAAACTTGTCCAGAAAGCTTGCAAATTATGTTTAGCCATAAGGTCTGACACACATCTGGATAGTGAGGAAAGCTGGACCCGATACTCACTATTCGCAGTAGAGGAGATTTCTCTCTCTCTCTCTCTCTCTCTACAATTATAGGGTACATATCTTTAAAGTCTGGAATCTCTTAACAACTATGCAATGTTTTGAAGCGTGGTACCCATCAGAGTACTTAATCATCACAGACACGTTGAAGCATACACTGGTGTGTGTTTGAACTTTTGAAAGCTGTACTTGAAACAAGAATTACAAGAGTGTATTAGCTGTGTGTTAAGAGTGATTAGTTGTGTGTTAAGAGTGTGCGCGCTCAGGGAGGGGAGAGAGAGAGAGAGAGAGAACACCTGCATCAAATGAATGTCATAAAGCTCTCTGAAGTAGCGCTCTCTATTTGCAAGCTCAATCACAAGTCGATTAAGAGAAATAATAACCTTCGCAAAGTGATAGGTTATGACTCTCTAGTTTTGCATTGATTCAGCCTGCGTTTAGAAGATGATAATTTGATGATCTCATTAAACCTAAGGCCACAATTGAGTGCATCATCCCATGCAGTGTGGCAACCAGCTTTCTGATGATTACAAGATTCCAGAATGCTCTCGAACATCTCCGCATTGCAATACTGTATCCACAACGGTCCAGTTTGTGAGTATCCAAACTCACAAGCCGATCGCTGCAGTAACCCTGCAATTAATGGATGCTTAAGATGCTTAATTTTAATTAAAACTCTCTTCCTTTCCTCTCCGACGTACATAGGAATGTAACCTTTTGGTGTCTTAATAGCATCAATTCTACAATCACGTAGCTTACGTAGGTTGTAAGGCATAAGTAGCATGATTAGAAACATTGCAGTGTTAATAAGATGCATTTTTTGCCCTGCTTTCTATGTAAATTGTGAGGTTCACTAAAATTAAAACTAAAACTGTGATTAAGGAGAAGTTGGGAGAATACGGTTCTTAAAGGTGACTGCCTTTTGATCTTATCAGTGTGTAAAGCCAAGGAAAACGTACATCTATTAGTACACTTTCGTCAGGCACGTGAAAGAAAACACGAATTGGATTTGCTTGTAACCACTCGTCGTTGGTGCGTTTCAGAGTGCTGATCGCATCACAGGCCACTTTCTTAAATGATACTAAAATTTTTCATATTGTTGTAAGGTTACAACTTAGAAATAGCACCCAAAACGCCTTTTTATTAATCATGTATAATATACCCTAGCGTTCATAAGAGAAATGCCTTTGAAGAAAAAAAAAAAAGAAATTCAGTGCATGCCTGTGTGACTTTTAAGTGCATCTTGGATTGAAAAACTGTCCACCCATCAACTCGCTCCCACCCTTTATATCTCCATTAATGAATTTTTAATTACAACAATTTCCAAGCTTACTAAAATGGAGAAGATAACTTGTCATGTCCTTAGAAGAGACAAGTAGTCAACTTGAAGAGCCTTGCCACTAGATCTCTATGCATGAGAAAGCCATCTTTTATAAAATAAGCCGCTAGGTTGTTCTTACGGAGTTTACATGCTGTTTTTTTTAAGTGGTTTGAAACGCCTTTAGGGATTTTGGTAAAGATTTGGTATACCATCCTTTCTCCAAGAGTCATTCAATCATTGAATACAATTATGCCAAAGGGGTGAGAAGAAAATCATTATCGCCTTATTTTAACCTTTAAGTATGTAATTGTATGCATATATACAAACCCATATATATATGGGAAGAGAGAGAGAGAGATAGATAGATAGAGAGAGAGAGAGAGAGAGAGAGAGTGTATAGGACCTGAATCTTTTGAAGTAAGATCTTACTTAAAGTTGCTAATACAAGTCTGAAAGGAAAAGAACATAATTGCTGTATAGGGAATGATTTATTAATTAAGTGAAATTATAAACATGTTAAAATCAAGTCAATGTAACTAGAAAAAGAAGCACATTTTGGAAAACATTTTTGGAAAGCACGTGCTTGTGCGACTACATTACATATTATTGGTGTTTTGCAATAAAATAGCCTTAATCATAGTAACTCTTCTTTGAAATACTCAATATTGCACATTGTAGTAGTGTTAGTGTTTATTTTATAAGTATATAGTGAAAGAGGTTGAGCTCAAACATGAAAGCATGTTCAAGTCCACTGTTTGTTATCAAGAATGAGAACAATAAGATTTTAGGTTTTTCAAGCTTAAAACAAAACTAAAAAGTTGCTTGTAGATATTAAATTTTAATGCTTTTTATTGCTAGATCTCCACATGATTAGCATGGTTTTTCTTTCTCGAGCATAGTGGTGGCTATGTGTGCCATACATAGCTAAAATTTGAAAATACCCTACATAGTCATAGTCACTTCTTAATACATTTTAGGTAAGAAATGTACAAACAAATTATATTTTGTTTTTCTAGCCAAAATAGTCAATTGTTCATCAAAACCTTGTGCTAAAATGTGATTACCTTTTCACTAAAAGAAAATAAATGATAGCCTTCTAGTGATTACAAAAGAAAATAAATGATTTTTTTGAAGATATTATTTAGGATTAAGTTTCAGAATGTGGTGGATTCTCCCAAGATACTTTATTGCAAAATTCTTTACATGAGCTATAATTGTTTATATTGTACTAGAAATTGTGAGATTCTTCTAGATTTTAAGATAAGTGATTTCAAAAATTTTATACTCAGTCCATGTAAGTAAGAACCAAAATATCCCATCATGTAACATGGATGAATCTTCAAGAATTTGTTTTGAATTTGCAAAGATACATTTAAAGAGAAACACTCGTGTTTATAAGGTTTCTGAATGTGCATAAAAGTACATGGGAATGTGCATGTACATGTGTAAAAGAGTTATGAATGTGTACAAAAGTACATAGGCATGTGCATGTGTATATGTGTGTGTCTGCATGTGTGAATTTCTTAAGAAAACAGGTACTTTTTTATGAAAGTGTGCGCATGTGCGCATGTGTCCATGTGTGTCTGGATTTTTGTGCATGTGTAAATTTCTTTACAAAAGAGTAACTTTTTTATGAATGAATTACTTGTATATAATGATAAATATACCCATTTACCAAAAGAGTAGCTGTTTTATGAACCAATTACTTGTAATGATTAATATAAACATTTACCCCAAGAGGGAGCTTTTCATGAAAGACTATGCTTGTAGTCTTTGATTTGGCTACTACATCATGCATAAGGTTATGTCTTATAGTCTTTAATTTGGCTACCACATCATGCATAGTTTTATGATGCACTTATGACATATATCTTATTGAGAATTATAAATTTTTTCATAATTTTATAAATTAGACTCCTATATTATCAATTTAGCCTTTCGCACAATTGAAAGGCCTTGTTTATTGACACTCCAATAGTCCCTTCTTATTGATCAATTAGGAAGACACTTTTTCATCACCGGCCAATGTCTTGTCATAAATGTTTCTACACTCCTAAATGATTTGTTGTGTGAATTGAGTTGTCTTTCGATTCACATCCAAACCAATTCCTATCTATGCAATCATGTTATACCATCATAATTATTCATAACATGGTGCACGATTGGCATCCCAAATAGTTGAGTAGGGTACTATATTGATCAATGATAATGATATGTCAAGTGACCAGATACCAATGAATGTTTGTGTACATCTCAAATCATAGAACCCTCTCAAGTTTTACTGTATGAAGGAGAAACATTTGGAAGATATTTCCTCTTCATGCTTTTTATGCCCATTTAACTTCCTTTATTCCATTTCCACTACATGCTCTTTGATTCTATCATGATTTTATAACTTACTAGGTAAGAGGAGAGTGTCTTCTCTAAGACTTATGGACATAAATTTTGATTTTCTTATTTTCAAATTTATAGGTTATCTTAAGTATAAGGGGAGTGAATGACATGTATGTTGGTGTTTTTAAAAACTTTACTACCTTGATTATGCCTATAGGCATCCATCCATGTTTGCAACTTTAGTCAACCTTGTTGGTTGGGAAAAACTAGCTTGTTAGACTTTCACACTAGTCATAATCATAAGGGCTTGGAACACTCCTTAATATGCAAAAACATAGTTTGTTAATAAATTTTAAGATAGTAAATTTCCTAGATGTAAATGGTGATAAACTCAAAGCTACATTCATGTACAAATTTATAACCAATTATAAGTACTTATATATAGCTACAAGCTATCCTAGTTATGTTATCCATTAAAGTAAAGATTTAAAATACAAATACCTTACAATCCAAGTTAATCAATAAGTGTTCAAGGATTGTTATATATATATTTTTTTGTTTAGTGTATTTCATCATTAAGTGTTCAAGAAGTGTTGTATTGATTACATTGTGGAGAGACTTTCAAATGCCTCTACCTCTCTTGGATTATGAGAATCTTCCTAGTTTACCTTTTAGCATTAGATATTTTGTTTAGCAGCATAAGTTTTTTCATCTATAATCACCATTTGTAAATCAAACTTATAGAGACCAAGATAATGATGCTGAAGCCAATTAAGCTTAAATGTTTATAGGGAGAGGTCAAGGATCATGACAATCACATGTCGATGGTGATTAAAGGAATTAAAATGGTTCAAGGACGACATCTAGACAATATATAAACTATCAAATGGGGCTTGGAATTACATTTATGAAGAATGGGGGACCCAAGATAAGAGATAACAAGTACAAAACAACTAAGTTCAAGGGGTACAAATAGGGGTGGATCAGAAAGCAAGCTACATCATGTTTTTATTTCAAACCTAAATTTGTAATCTCATCTCTCTCTCACTCTCTCTCTCTCTCCCTCTCTCTCTCTCTCTCTCTCTCTGGGTGGTTGCAAGATCAGGGTGCCCAGTTTTGTCCACTCAGGCACCCTATAAACAGTAAAAAAACAGGCATTTGTTTACCTTTAGTGGCTAATCTCTCCTAGTAAATGAAGGAATTTCGTTTCAAGTTCTTTTGCTAGAACATCATATTCAAAGTTGAAAATATAGTTGCATAATTTGATTAAGTATTAGATAGTCAAAAGTCCTCATTTTCTTAGGTACAAAGTCAATGTATACACCCTGTCCCAAATTTGAACTGATTCCATAAAATGCTAATATCTTTTACATATAAACTCATATGATATTCCCACTTTGTACCTTAGATCTTCACATAATATGGAGCTTAACTTGATTTTTTGAGAAAATTTTAAGATATTTGTCTATTTTCTTTAAATATTTCAAGGTCTTTAAAGTGTTATAATATGCACCACTTTTTGTACCCACAATAGCTACCACTTAAAATCCTCAATCTTGTAGATCAAAAGAGTGGGTAGATACTGAGACATTAGTAGAATGTGGTGGTTAGTAAAAATTGCAAATCCAATGGTTGGATTTTTAATGATCTCTTTTTCAAAATTCTTCCAGACTATCAAAAGGCCTGCAAATATTAATAATCTAATTAGTAAAATTACATTTTTGATGTGAATCATCTAAAATGTATAGGGACTAGTGTACTTGTAACGGTGCATCTATGGAAAAATAAATTGGATCACTCTAAGTATGGAAAGATCATTTGTTTATCATTTCATCATATTTTTGATTAATTTTAATTAATTAGACTAATTTATATTAATTTAAGTTATATTGGGTTAATTTAAGGGCAAGCGTATTTTCTATTATTTGCTTGATCTCATTTTAAGTACCTTGCCCCCCAAAATTTTCTCTCCAAGCATTGTCCCAGTGCAGCATAAACTGGATAAAACTAGACACCCTGATCTTGCAACAACTCCTCTCTCTCTCTCTCACATAAAGATATCCATGATGAGATTTTTGGGCACATAAATAATCAATCCAATAGAAATAAAAAGTGTATTTTGTTGAAACAACAAGGTGTAAGGGTATAACACATGTAGGGCAAGGGGGGGAGAAAGCACATTATAACGGAAGAAAAAAAACTCAGGGTCCTAGATAAAAGGTTGATTTGTATAGTCACTTGTAAAATGTAAAGTCAATAGTGATGAAGGTAACACATGGAAAGTGCATGGAGGCACATGTACACTGGTGTGGACTCGCCACCACCACCTTGAATTTGGTCTTGAAACTTAAGAGCATTTTGGAATCTTTTCGTAGCATCAGCTCTATCACAAAGGTGGACCGGGCTGCTAGGAGCATTGATTGCACATCAGTTCTATGGGTGGATTTTCCTATAGGGAGGTGGATGTGATTCCTAAAATATGCGAGAGAGATGTGCAAAGGTTGTTTATGGATAGACAAGGATCCCTGTCTTCCTCACGGAGGTCACTCACCATATTTAGGTGCTCTCACCCCTAAATGACAACTCATATTTACAACAGATACTTGAGCATTTACAAGAAACTATCACACAACCACCAGGTTCCCGTATACTATGTATGCATAGTTATTTTTAGGAAGTCATGTTGATTAATCTATTGATAGGCCTAGTGTTGGAGCTGAATGGGTAGGCAGGAGTAGCAACAATACATTGTAGAACCCCCGATGGCTACATTTTTCCCTATATCTACTGTATAGGCACCGAGAATACAAGTTACCCATGATGTACATGTGGCCACACAAGCCATACACAATGTGATCTTCCTTTTTTCACACACACAACCATAGAAAGGAGATATAAAGAAATTGTGGAGCAAGTGAGAGTAGAGATGTTGAAGAAAGAGTCTAGGTGCACAGAAGAGGATGCAATACATGCTCTCTTTGCTCAACTCTCTTGGGATAAGGTCAGACTAGATGTAAGATTCCTCCCCAGCCTCTCAAAATGTCCAGCATCTTCCCCTGTAATCAATCCCTCTTCAGAAATATAAAAGACTTGTTTCTAGCTGTTTTAACCTAGAGAGAGAAAATATTCTAGAAAGAGAATATTCAGATTTTTAATATTTTTGGATAGAAAATTATCTCATCTTATTAAAATAAGTTCCCCTGAAACAGAAATTCAAAAAGAACTTTCTAATGTGCAATTGGAATTTATTAGAAATGGGTATAAAGGACCTTAGCCTTGTTGAAATGTAGAGAGAAAGAGACGAGACAAGAGACACATCATGTACGCTCCCAAATACTGATTCATATTGAGGACAAGATACATATATATAGGTGAGACCAAGTTAGGTAGAGTGAGCCATATATAGAGCTCCAACACCCCCACTCAAACAAGGGTCTCTAGCTATGGATGAAAAAACCCTTGGGGAGTACAAGGGAAAAACCCAAGCCCCTATACAAATGTGAAAATATGAACCAGAAGTAATGATGTGAAAGTGCATTGTGCATCTATGTACAAATATACAAAAGGACCAAGAGGTCATAGTGAGTAATTGTGGAATGTGCAAAGTGCATGGTGTCTAGAAGATTACAACGATATATGTACAAAGCTACCATAAGAGTAAAGAGCCTAATCTAGAAAGAGTGAGCCCGAGGCAACTCCAAGCTCTGAGCGCAAGAGAATGAAGCGTGACTCATTGAGACCTTTGGTAAGAATATCTGCAATCATCTGGTCACTTGGACAATGTTCAATCATGATAGTGCCTTTGCGTACTTCGTATCGAACATAATGGTAATGCACAGCAATATGTTTTGACTTGTTATGTTGGACATAGTCTTTTGCAAGACTAATAGCACTCTGATTATCACACCGCAAGGGTGTACTAGAAAGAGGAGAATGGCCGATATCTGTCAACACTTGTCGAAGCCAAATGAGTTCACGAGCTGCAAGTGATGCCGCAACATATTCAGATTCGGTTGTAGAAACTGCAACACAACGTTGTTTCTTGCTGGTCCAAGAAATAAGACAACCATTAATGAAGAAACAGTTGCCACTAGTAGATCGCATAGATAAATGTGAGCTGGCCCAATCTGCATCTGTGTAACCCAAAAGAGAAAGAGATGGAATGGAGTCGGATGTGAATTGTCGTTGATAAACCAAACCATAATCTATAGTGCCTTTCAAGTATTTCAACACGCGCTTTGCTGAAGACCAATGCTTAAGAGAAGGACATGCAAGGTGTTGCCCGAGATAGTTAGCAATAAACAAAATGTCAGGACGAGTGTTCAAACCAACAACTTGAAGACATCCAACCAAATTAGCATATGGTTGATTTGTAACGAGCTGGCCACCACCATCAGAAGTGTTTTTCATGGAACTCGCAAGACAAGGAGTAGTTGCTGAATGTGCAGATTCCAAACCAAACTTCTTAATAGTATCTTCAATAAACTTTGACTGTCGAAGTAATAAAATACCTTTACTGCGATCCCTTTGAATCTGAATGCCAAGACACGAGTGAAGCTCTCCAAGATCCACCATATCAAATGCCGAAGATAACAACTGCTTACTTTGGTGTAGAAATCCCAAATCATTGGAAACAAGGATTGTATCATCCACATAAAGGGCAAGGATTACAAAACTACCATTTTGGTGTTTGGTAAATAAGTTGGGATCAGAAGAGCAAGAGAGAAAACCATGGGAGGTAAGAAAAAGATCAAACTTGATGTACCAGGCCCGTGAAGCTTGTTTAAGACCATATAAAGCCCTATGAAGACGAGCAACAAGATCTTCCTTCCCTGCAATAACAAATCCTTCTGGCTGCTCCATGTAAATTTCTTCATTCAAATCTCCATTCAAGAAAGCTGTGCGCACGTCCATCTGATGAATTTCTAAGTCAAATTGAACAGCAAATGCCAATAAAACCCGAATACTAGTAATGCGAACAACTGGTGAAAAGGTTTCGTGATAATCAACGCCAGCAACTTGAGAATAACCTTTGGCAACTAAACGTGCCTTGAATTTGTCAAAGGATCCATCTGCTTTAAATTTTGTCTTATATACCCACTTACACTTAATGGCAGTACGGCCAGGAGGTAGCTCAGTGAGTATCCATGTACCTTTAGAGATAAGAGAGTCATACTCTGCTTCCATAGCCTCTTGCCATTGATCCTTTTGTGGAGAACATATAGCATCACTGTACGTGGCTGGATCTTCAGAAGTAGAGAAAACATTAGCCTCAAAATCTTCATCATAAACATGACAAGAACCATGCTCAAAATCAATAGGCAGATCAATAAAAATGTCAACATCATCAATGACAGCATTCGGAATCAATGGTTGTGAAGAGGAAAGTTGCTCTTTAGATGGTTGTGAAGAGGAAATTTGCTCTATAGAAGAAGATTCATCATCACACAAGAATGGAAAAGCTTGAAGCAAAGATTTAGTATCATCAGAATCATCCATGGACCATGTACCGCCCATAAGCTGTTCATTGAAAATAGCATCACGATTCACAAGCACTTTCTTGGAGGATGGGTCATAGAATTTGTAGCCTTTGGAAGTGTCAGAATACCCAATAAAAATAACTTTAAGGCCAGGAGCATCAAGCTTTGCTCGTGTTTCTTTAGGAACATGAATGTAAGCAATACATCCAGAGGTTCGAAAATGAGATACAGAAGGAATTTTACCTGTCCATGCTGTGATGGGTATCTTACCAGAAGGAGCAGTAGTAGGAAGATGATTCTGAACAAAGACTACTGTCAAGAGAGCTTCACTCCAGAAGACACGAGATAACCCAGAATGAATCAGCATACATCGTATAGCATTGATAATAGTGCGATTCTTACGTTCAGCAACACCGTTCTGTTGAGGTGAATATGGAATTGTATGTTCATGATGAATACCATGGTCCGTACAATAACTCTCAAACTCACGAGACACATATTCTCCACCATTATCGCTGCGAAGTTTCTTGAGGCGACGTCCAGTTTGAAGTTCGGCAGCCTTATGAAATTGCTTAAAAACAGATAGCGCCTCAGATTTTTGTTGAAGTAAGAAAACAACTGTATACCGTGAGTAATCATCAATAAACGTAATGAAATAACGATGTTGTGTTCTCGATGGAGGCAAAGATCCACAAATGTCGGTATGAACAAGATCCAACAAATCATGAGAATGAACTGAATTCGAGAGAGGAAAGGGTTTACGATTGTGTTTGCCAAGAGCACAAAACTCACAGATTCCCATATGAGGATGAGCTTTAAGATCCATTCCGCGTACAAGACCTTGACGATGAAGATTAAGAAGCTTTGAGAAATCAGCATGAACAAAGCGATGATGCCATATCTTGCAATCATGATCCCCTGGAGCAGTGACAACATTTGCTACAGCATCATTAAGAGAGAGCTCAAACAAATTGCCATTACGAGAAGCAGTTGCAATAATCTGTCCATCTTTCTCAATGCGGCATTTGGTGTGGTCGAATCCAACAAACAAACCAAGATCAACAAGTCTTGCAACTGAAAGAAGATTACGTTGAAGTTCTGGGACATGTAAAACCCCTCGTAAAACTCGAGTTGAAGAAGATAAGGTGCCAAGATATAAATCTCCAATGCCCTTGACTTGGCAAGTTGTATCATCAGCAAGATAAACAACACGCTTAACAGGTAAAGAATGATAGTTATGTAGCCACTTAGATTCATATGTCATATTTCCTGTAGCACCAGAATCAATAATGAAAAGTGAACCATCACGTACATGAAGTATTCTGTCTGGGGGAACTGAACAGAAAACACAACTTGTTTCAGGCATAACATTATCATGATGCTCGGCTGCATATGCTCAATTTTGATCTACATCAAATCGACGCTTAAAGCACATGGAAGAGGGATGATCAGATTTTCCACAATAATCACAAGAAGAAGAATCTCTAGATAAACGTGGTTGTTTTGTGGTAATGTTGTGTTCTTCATCATATTGACGTGCCCAACAGTCATCTTCAGTATGACCATTCCTATTGCAGTAAGAACAATGCTTGTTAGGAAATTTGAGACGAGAGAAACTACCACCACGACGACCACCTCTACGGTTGCCTCGTTGAAAAGAACGCCTTCGCACATTAAAGGCCCGTTCCAACTGTTGTGACTCAGGCTCCTCTTGTTGTGAAAACATAACTGCATCATGACCAACACTACGTCGTTGTTGACGTTGAGAATACTCAATCAAAGATATGCAAGTTTGGTCAAAATCAAGACCGTCCTTGTTAGAAAGAATGGTAACAATGTTGTCATAAGACGGATCCTTTATTGTATCAAGAAGAATTGTAATAAGTTGCTTTCGTGGAACAGGATCACCCGCAGCAGCAAGTTGATTAATAATAGATTTGAAAGAATCAATATGTCCCGTCATAGCAGTACCAACTTCATACTGTAACTTTGAAAGCAAACCTCTCAAATAAAGTGTTTCTGTATAACAGACTTTTTCTGAAAATTTGTTGTGGATGAGGGACCAAGGAAGCGGCCTATGAGTGAAGCGCTAGGTCACCTGCGAAGGATCCTAGAGGGTGCTGACCATAGGTGCTCGGGCTCTGGGTCGCCTAGGATACCCACGCGTGCGTCGAGGAAGATATTGGAATAAGGAGTAAGAGTTGTTTTGTGAAACCGGGCATGGATCTGGTTGATTGACCTTGCTGGTCTTCAATGGATGAGTCCATGGCTCTTTATATGGATCTGTTGGTTGATCTTGCTGATCTTCAACGAGAGTCCATCTTGATTTTTATAAGTGATTATATTGCCAAGTATTATGGGCTAGGAACTATTGAAAAGGCCCCTGAGTGGACAGGTGGTGAGCGTTCTAGTTGCCAATGATGCCATAGATACTCTGATGAAGGAACGATGGTGGGAAATTAAGAATCAACCGGATAATTTGGAAGATTGTGATCAGTGGTACTATGGTTTCATTAAAGGATTGTTTTAAAACTAGTTGAATCTGTGAAAAGGTAATTTCATATTGGGTGTGTAAGTGGTGTGGCTAATTTTATGTTTGCATGAACTTCCGGCTAGGGGGCCTTGGAACTCTTTCCTGGTACCCGGGACAAAACCTAACCAAATTCCAAATTGGATCCCATCACTACAGTGGTTGGGCGGTTGGCTAACCCATGGGACTGGATGGGGTTAGGCTGGACTGATGGATCCGTAAATCGAGACTCAATTTTTGTTATTACGATAGATAAAGTAAATCTCGGATAGTAATTGTTCTATGGATAGGAATCAATGGCTATGCCTCCTTGATGGGAAAAAAGCATTGATCCCAATGATCCAAGTGCAAGTTTCTTCCTTGATCTGATCGAGTATCTTTATAGGTGCAATCGGATCAGCTTGATCAGTAATGGTCTTGACTACGTTAGAGTAAAAAGTTATCTTGGTGGAATCGCCCGTGCTTTCCGGGTAAGGGAAGTTTTTCTGAGTCCGGTTTTGGAAAAACCGACGGATTAGTCTCTTGTCCGGATATCCGTGGACGAGGCCCCGAATGTGGGACCCCTGTCCCGCACGAGAAGTGCTACTTCTGCTGCTAGTACCCAAATCCGTTGCTCGGTGGGAACAGGGGGATCTCACACTAGAGGTAGAGCAAGAAAAAGGTAAGCTAGAGACCAAGAATGAGCTAAGGTGTTCTCAGTAATATCAATGTAAAGTAGTTGACACGTCGAGTGATAACTATTGGGAGGAACCAACTTGTTGATGAGGAGATGCGACACGGAATTACAAAGCACATAGCTAAGCATTATCCACATGAGAGAAAGGTTCATAATTTCCCTAGCAATATTAACACTCGTCCATATGTTCTCTTTATCCTCAGCCCAACAAAAGAGGCTAAAGGATGCTGTTGGTTGACCATGGTATGAAGAATGCACTTGTGGACTACCCACTATACATGGTGCCGATTTGATGGCACATGTACCTATATGCTTATATGTGGCCATCTCTTCCACCTATGTTGCATCATAATCTCATTGTGTAGGAGTCGAAGTGCCCACTATACTGATATCCTATTGATGAGGATGCACAAAGCATCATCCTCAACATCGACTACAAGGCGAAGACAGTGAGGATTCATAATGTGGTGAAGTCGCTCTCCAAGATGTGATTGCATTTTTATATTTGTTCAAGATTTTTTTTTGTGGGTATATTTTTTGCTCACTTTGTTTTTGGCAATCATAACCAGAGTTACATGTTATTTGTGTTAGCTCTGCGAAACTAAGAGATGTTAATAATGGGTGAGAAGAGAAGGAAAGATCCAAAAAAATCATCAAAATGAGATTGTGATTCTCAGTTCCTCATCTGATTCATTGAAGCGACATTCATTACTTGAAGAATTTGGCCTTCGATGATGTCCCTTTTTGTGTGTGACAGGACTGTTGTCAAATGTTTTTGATTAGGACCTGTTCCTACATGCTTCTTCCCATGATCTTTTTATGCTTTTATGTATATTTAAGTGTTCAACACAACGAAGTACATGAAATGAGTTAAATAGACTCTTATTGAGCTGCTGCTTATTGAAGTAACCACTTATTGGCGAGGCATGAAAAAATTACGTCGAATTGCGAGGATAACAAAGACATATTCACTAAGGATTAGAGATCAATGTGTTGTGAAGACTCTAGTTTTTGTTTAGAGAGGTTTGCAATTCGAAGGAAAATTCAAGGTGATGGGTTTTACCATTCATCAAGCGTGTGCCCACCATGGGCCCACCATCCACAGAGATGTACCTGGATAGTTGTTGATGATGAGGATTTGGTGCAAATGTCCTCGAGTGCATAAGTATGGATATGTACTCATGGAGCAGCTGCTACTATAAGCTATTAGCTTAACAAATTTGAAGATCGTTAGGAGTTTCTTGTTATATTCTACCATTTTTAGGTAGGCCATTTGTTTGACTCCCTTGTGTTTTTTTTTGTTTTTTTTTTGTTACCACCTTGTGAGCAATAGGTTCTTGTGGCTACTCTCCTTTTTGAGAGAATAGGTTTTTATGTCTTCGGCATAGCTTCTACACTCATCATGCTTCTCATCCAGAGGGATGAAAAGAGCATTGTGAGTTTGTTCTTGATACGCTCATAAGTCTCCGTTGATGTGGGGATTGATTCTTGATTTTTTTCTCAAAACAGTGAGTCATGAAAAATGACAATGAGTCATGAGTTGTCGTTTTTGCAACAAGCTGTCTTGATTTTTCATTAGTCCTAAACATTGATCAATTTTACACTGTTTTAGAGAAATTAAAGAGAAAGTTTTTTAAAACTTTTGCAAAATAAGCATAGTTTTAAACTTCTTTTAAAAAATATACATATTACTAATTTAAAGGTGAAAAATTTTTCACTTTTCATGTCAAATAACAAAATTGAAAAAACAAGGTTAATATAAGATCTAATATTCTTTAAAACTACTAATAATTTACGCATGTCTATGTAATGTAGAATACATTCTTTACTTAGAATTATAAAAATATACTTTTTCTTCTCCAAAAATTTAGCTAACTTCATCCCAATCATTGCACATCATCGAATCATTGAAATAGAGCATATGTTTGATGTTAAGATAAGTAGGTATATGGAATCCATGGCCATAGAGGAGGCTTATTGAAAGAAAAGATTTCTCTAGATTCAGATAGAAAACCAATGATCTAAGCGGTCAAATTTTAGATAGTAGTGAGTGCTATAATTTATTAGTTTACTTTATTTTGATCTAACAGTTTGATTTAGAGTTATCGTCTTTGCAAAAACACAATTTTTACTTTATAACAGTTAGATTTTGAGCCATGAAAATGATAACATCTATTGTTTTGAAAAATTGATGAAAATTTAGATTCTAGAATCCACTTTGTTGACAAAATGGATCCTAGAATCCAAACTCGGACACACTGATGTTTCTATCATGAGAGTGAAATTTTTATCCAAAAAAAGAGAAATTTTGGTCCATAATAAATGAAAATTTCACTTTTATTGGACGAAAAATTTAATCCATCGACCAAAAAAAATCATCTCGATGGAAAAAATTCCATTGATGGGAAAAAAAGCCATCGATATAAAAAAATTCAGTTGAAAAAAATTTGGATACTAGAATCCACTTGGATTCCGTCGATGGGAAAAAAATCATGTCAATGGAAAGAAATCCCATTGATGAAAATTTCAATCCGTGGACGAAAATTTGGATTCCGTTGACAGAATTTCATCGACGGAATTTTTTTAACGGGAATTTTTCCCATTGATGAATTTTTTTTGATGAATATTGTTTCCCTTGAAGAACGGACTAAATTTTTCATCTAATAAAAGTGAAATTTTTGTTCATTATGGACCAAAATTTTTATTTTTTGGACAAAAATTTTAATGTCACGATGGAAACGTTAGTCTCAATGAAAATTTGGATTCCATCGATTTCTCAAAACGACAACTGTTGTCATTTTCATGGCTCAAATCTAATTATTATAAATTGAAAATTGTGTTAACTCAAAATCAAACTATTAGATAAAATAAAGTAAAGTGATAAATTTTAGTACTCACTATCGTCTAAAATTTGACCATTTGGATGGTTATATTTCTATCTAAATCTAGAGACATCTTTTCTTTCAGTAAACCTCTTCTATGGCAATGGAATCCATATACCTACCTGTCTTAATCAAAATATGCTTAAATTCAACCATCAGATCGACTTTGTACACAAAGAAAGTTTATTTTCTTAGATAATGCACTAACCCCATATAAGAGTTTCATAAAGTTATATTGAGTCTAAAAGTAACATGATTTTAACACGTATCAGTTTGTTTTGATAACATGCTACGTACAACATGTAGTGTAGAAATGTGTATTGGTACAAAACTTATCCGTGCCCTTAGGATGAACTTTTCTGAAAAAAGTGCATGCTAGTAGCATCCTAGATGGATTTTTTTTGGAAAGATGGTTTCTTTTTCACACCTCGTTTTTTAATGTGTTCTGAAAGGAATTTGGAAAAAAACAATATGAGAGAGTTGTAGTATTTTTGGATTACTACAACTTTGTCTCTGTGAATTTTTCATGATTTTGTCATTTTAGACACTTAAAAAGTAGCCCAAACATGGTAGGCAGTCTTTTTCAGGCAAATTTAGGCAATTTTTATTGCTTTTAGGCCCGTTTTCTACCTTGATATCTAGGTCAAATTTTGAGGCTGGTGGTCGGAGGCCAAAACGATGGTTTTTTTCCTCGGACACTCAAGACCAATTTTGAAGAGCTCCATGTTTGATTTCCGATTGAGCACTAAACCGCGTTCATCTCGGACTTACCATTTAGAAGATACGATCCTCCAAATAGGGCTCTTTTTATACTCCCCTCAGACCCTTTTCACACCCTGAAATGCAAGGACCTTTTTATGTAGTGAAATGCATCTCACACATATTTTTTTAAAAGAAAAATTAACACACAAGAACTTTTCACGCCATGAAATGGATCATGAATTTATTATTATTTTTAAAATGGATAGGACCTTTTCACATCGTGAAATGCATCACGCATAAAATGGATCTCACGGAATGTTTTTTTAGAGTCTAGAGAAAAATTCAAGTTTTCTTGTGTGGAGGGAATATTTTTTTAATTTTAAATTGGCGAGATATGGGCATTTTTCCAAAAAGGTAAGTGGGATAAAAAAAGTCAACACTTTTATGACACCCCCTTACACCCTTCATAAATGACCCCTAAAATGGACAAGTTGACAACTTAGGGACATCTTTTCATTCAATTCTCATTAGCCACTAATGAGTTGTGTAAAAATGTGAATAGAAATTAATCAAAGATTAACTCTTTCACTAATCTTTTTCTATTTTAGATTGATTAAGGACTCTAATTAACCCTTTATCATCAATTAATCTACACCATTAAGCACATAATTAGATAGATCCTTGGATTTCTAGGCTTTGTGCTTAATCTAAAGTGTAAATTAGCTAATAATCAAAGATTGATTAAGCCCTTAATTTTGGAGTTTCTCTTTATGCAAATTAGGCCAAAGAGAGCAAAAATTCTCTAATTGGTGAGAAAATTGATGCAATTAGATGTTCTGATTCATCTAGATGCTCCCAAAACACCCAAAAGCATTAATTTTGACACCCTACATGATCAATTTTAACTCCAAAAAACACATCTTCTAGTTTTTTTGCCACTTGAACTGGATTAATCACCTCTTAATAACAAAAACCAGTCAATTAAGAAAGATTAGTCAATTCACAAGAGTTTTATAAATTTTTGTGAATTTTTTTAAATGATTAATCTACCCCTAATACTTGCTAACACTTCAATGCAAAGATATCAAACAAAACACACACAAATCAAGCAAAAAATAATGATTTTAGCTCTACGTTTAGCTCTAAAGAGAGCTAAATTAAAAATAACAAAATTGTAATCCATTGCATTGTTTGATGCAATGGATGCAAACTGAACCTAATACACTCTATGTGCACACTTTACAAACACTAAAAACTAGATTCAAATTAATAAAACAACACATTTAAACCAAAAAATTGTTCTTTCAAAAGACCAAAAAAGAGAGAGCTATTTCTCACAAATTCACACACAAACCTCCGTATTGACCACATCGTTTTCATGGGAAACCAATAATCAAGACAATGGACAATGGGTTTACGTAGATTAGAGAGTAAATAATGAAAAAAGCCAAGGGATGGCTCCCTACTGTTGTTGGCAGTGATGCCAAAAATGTTATGGCTCACCCAAACCCCCTTCTAAACACATCTAGCAAGAAGATTACGTGGCAAACCACAACTATCGTGGGGATCTTTCCATTGGTTGATCTTGTAACCCTCGAGGTCTCCAAGCTCCATAACTCCTTGAGAAGCAATTCCTCTCACCTCACTTCACTCACACACTCACTAACATAGATTAGAGAAAGAGATTGCACAATGCAAGAGTCTTTTGTATTATGAGAGGTTTTCACTTATATACATGGCCATAAGTGCTCACACTCACTTAAACTGTGGCCAATGAGGCACTTTAGGCTCATAAGAGGCCTAATGCTATAATGATGATTACTCTCATAATATATCCATGAATTACATCACTTGCGACTTCATCGGAACTTGCTACCAAAAACTATTGAAGCGAAAATTGCCATATGTATTCCGTCGAATCATTACGGGCGTCATCCAAGTTGTAGATTTGGACACTGTTGCTTCATATCTTGAATGTATAACCTTTTGGTGTGTCTACCTTGACTCGTTGATGTAAGATAATGGAAGTAGCTCTTTTTAACCCTAGAAATGGGTTAACACATACATGTGGCCCATTTTTTAATGTGGATTCAAATAGTGATAGTGATAGCAAGTAAACTTAGAGTAGCTGGGTGTTGCCATATATATAGGCAGTGATGTGTGTGAACACACTTAGGACTGTAGGGGCACTTTTTTCCTCCTTAGGAGGTTTTTTCCCCCGGCTTGTATATACGCCCATCATTCTAGGGCGAACTTATCTTTGTACATTGACACAATCTTATACACTGTGTGTTGTGTGCATTCTTGCTTCTTCTTCTCCAAGCTTTGTGTGCTTTCCTGCAACCCTAACTCCAACAATTGGTATCAGAGCAGGCATCGGCTCCCAGGGCTACGCCGCTAGCACCCTTTGACTCACGTTCTCCGATTGAGGTGAGCTTTCACGAGTGCTTATAGGTCCCTATACTCACGTTCTTCGATTGAGGTAAGCATTCTCAGAAATTGCATCTGAGGTCGTTTCGGGCTCCATTTTTGCATTACAAGTTCTGTACAGGTGTTTTCATCATTTTGTGTAGAAATTTTGACAGTGCAGTTTTCTGCAAAATAGGCATACGTATTCTATTGTGGACCATGCTACATAGCATGAGTTGTTTTCTGTTCAGTCTTTGCTTCATTACAGGTAGCTTTTGCATCAGTTTCAGTCAGTGGCCATGGCTGATAACAGCAATGATGTATTTCGCATGTTGTCTGCTGTGCTGATGACAAATCGGATGGAGACAAAGAGTCAAATGCAGCCACAATAGCGGATGCTTCTACAAATGCAGATTCTACAAATGTTGTGCAGGATACAGAATGGGCGTTTAGCGTGTATTGCCAGTTTGACCCATCTGTACATGATGCATGTAGTTTCTGTTGTGTCTGATGTATGGTATTTTGACAGTGGTGCTACAAAGCACATTACCTCGCATCGTGATATGTTCACTTGTCTTGAGGCTGTTCCTAATGGGAATACTGTCACATGTGCCAATAATGCTTCTTACCCAGTGAAGGGCATTGGTAAAATTATGCTTACTGCTACAAATGGCAGCGCTTTCACACTTTCAGATGCTTTGTATGTGCCAGGGATAAAGAAGAATTTATTGTCTATCTCTGCGCTTGCTAGACTTGGACTTGTAGTCAAATTTATGGATGACAGATGTACTGTTCATGATTTGACTTCTGGTGATATGATTATTGCATCTGGCACCTTGTTTCGTGGGCTCTATAGGCTCAATTCTTATGACAAGTGTGTGGAAGATTCAGCAAATGCAGTTTTTGATGAAAAGGTAGTTTCAGATGCAAAACTATGGCATGCTCGTTTTGGTCATCTGAACTTTGCTAGTTTGCTGCGTTTGCAGAAATTTGATATGGTTGCTTCATTGCCACCTCTTGAGGCACCATTAAAACATGTTTGTGAAGGCTGTTTTTTTGGCAAAATGCAGCGTTCTGCATTTCCAAAGGATGGTTCTGTGTGAGCCACTCGCAAATTGCAACTTGTACATAGTGATGTATGTGGGCCTATGCAAACTCCGCCATTTGGTAAACACTTGTACTTCGTGACTTTCATTGATGATTACTCAAGCCATGCATGGGTATATCCACTGAAGGCAAAGTCCGAAGTGTTTTTGTGCTTCAAACAGTTTTTGCTTATGGTTGAAAATGTATCCAACTGTACTGTGGGCACCCTCCATTCTGATCGAGGGGGGAGTACATGTCTAAAGAGTTTGATGCATTTCTGGCTAGTCGTGGGATAAAATACCAATGTACACTGCCCTATACCCCTCAGCAAAATGGTGTTGCTGAATGAGAGGAAAAACAGGTCACTTATGGAGATGGCACGATGTATGGTCAAGAGCCAAGCTTCGCCACATGCGTTTTGGCTTGAGGCTGTCATGTGTGTTGCATATTAGTACTCAACAGGTGTCCCACTAAGGCCTTGCAGTCTGTTACTCCATACGAAGCTTGGCATGGCAGGAAGCCTTCTATTGGTCACTTGCGTGTCATTGGTTGCTTGGCCTATGCTTTAGTGCCTGTGCAACAACGTAGAAAATTGGATGATAAGGCTGTCAAATGCATTTTTGCTGGTTACAGTGCTGAGAGCAAGGGTTACAGATTGTATCATCCGCAGTCAAAGCCTATCTTGATTAGTCGAGATGTTGTTTTTGTGGAAGATGCTGTGCAGCCTTTGTTATCATGTACCAAAAAGACAGGTGTGAGCTCACGGGACGTATTTGATACGTTATTGCCTCTGTTTACAGGTGGGAATTCAAATGTAATTCCTAATGAGGCAAATATTCAGCCTATGCAAATTTCAAACGACATCATAGATCAGCCTATTTTTGATGTACATTTATAGGATGTAATTTATGAGGATAGGGCTGAAAATGAGCAGGCTAGAGGTATGCCTAAATGGCTGGTGCAAACCTTGCGTGATAGTAAAATTGATGCATCTATTTCTAGTCGTACTCGTTCAGGTTTTCAGCATGCCTCTTATGCATCAAATTGTTATGCTTTGGCTATGTCTAGTATGTGTGAAGAGGAAGAACCTCTTTCATTTGATGAGACACAAAAATCAAAAAATTGGTTGGCTGCAATGCAAAGTGAATATGATGCTATAATGAAGAATGGTACATGGTCTTTGTGTGATTTGCCTATTGGTAAAAAGGTCATTGGATCTAAGTGGGTTTTTAAGTTGAAACGAAAGCCAGATGGCAGTGTTGATCGCTATAAGGTTAGACTTGTTGCAAAGGGTTATTCTCAAGAAAAGGGCATTGATTGTAATGAGACCTTTTCTCCCACTTGTCGTATGACTAGGTAACCATTCATAGCATTTGTGCATTGGTAGCCCATAATGGTTGGAATGTACATCAATTGGACATAAAGACTGCGTTCTTGAATGGAGATTTGCACGAGGAGGTGTATGTATTGCAGCCTCGTGGTTTTGTTCAAAGAGGGCAGGAAAACAAAGTGTGTAGGTTGAAAAAGGCTTTGTATGGTTTAAAGCAAGCTCCACGAGCTTAGTATGAAAAGATACATGCATATTTGACTGCACATGGTTTTCAAAATAGTACAACAGAAAGCGCTTTATATGTTAAACGTGTGGATGATGTACATCTAATCATTGCTCTCTATGTGGATGATGTACATCTAATCATTGCTCACAGGACCAAACGAGAGTCATATTGCTGATTTTAAGGCTGATTTGAATGCCTCTTTTGAGATGTCACATTTGGGGCATTTGCATCATTGTTTGGGGATACAAATTAAGCAGTGTGATGGAGGTATTGCTTTGTGTCAGACAAAGTATATTGATACATTGTTGCGGAGATTTGGCCTTGAAGACTGCAAGCCTATTGCTACTCCAATGGAGACAGGTTTGAAGTTGAGTCTTCATGATGCTGGAGATCACTTTGATGTCACACTCTATCAAACAACTATTGGTTGCCTCATTTATGTATGCATTACGAGGCCGGACCTTCAGTTTGCAGTCTCACAGGTGAGCAGATTTATGCATAGCCCAGGTTCTCAGCATTGGAAGGCAGTTACATGCATCTTTCGCTACTTGAGTGGCACCATACATCTTGGGTTGTTTTATCCCAAGGGGGATCGTTGCCGCCAGATTTACATGCTTTTTTGGACTCAGATTGGGCTGGTTGCTATGACACAAGAGTGTCCACAAGTGGTTTTTGTTTCATGCTCGGTAGCTCTTACATATCTTGGTTGAGCAAGAAGCAACCTACTGTGGCCACTTCTAGTTGTGAAGCTGAGTACAGGGTAGCTTTCACAGCTACGGTTGAGTGTGTGTGGCTGAGACGGCTTATTGGCTGACTTGGGTGTTGGACAGGAGTTTGCCACCTCTATCTACACTGACAGTCAGAGCACATTGGCAGTTGCAAGAAACCCAATTTTTAATGCTCACACAAAGCACATTGAGGTGCATTATCACTATGTCAGGGAGAGACTCTCAGCAGGAGAGATCAGCTTGGCATATGTGCCAGCACATGACAACCTCGCCGATCTTTTCACAAAGGTGCTTCCTCATGTGAGAAGTTTGAAGCTTTCCGCAAAGCTTTGGGCTTGCTCCCCTTTGTGGACTGATCTACTTCGGGCATGGCACTTCCCTATACATGAGTGCCATCTCTCGTTCAGACCATCACTCCCAGGGGGGATTTGTTGCCATATATATAGGTAGTGATGTGTGTGAACACACTTAGGACCGCCGGGGCACTTTTTCCCTCCTTAGGAGGTTTTTTCCCCCGGCTTGTATATACGCCCATCATTCTAGAGCTAACTTATCTTTGTACATTGACACAATCTAATACACTGTGTGTACATTGACACAATCTAATGTGTTGTGTGCATTCTTGCTTCTTTTTCTCCAAGCTTTGTGTGCTTTCTTGCAACCCTAATTCCAACACTGGGTTGCTTTCTATTGTCTGATTTTTTATGTACTTTCACCCAGTGTTGTTGGGCTAGCAAAGCAGAAGTTATACTCTTTTGTCATATAATACATATGAAAATTCTCTATGTTCATCTAATCTTGTTTCATTTTTTTACATGTGGATAAATCTGTGATGATATATCAAGATTCTCTGTATTCATATAATCTTGTTTCAATTTTTTGTATGTAAGTAAATCACTATGATGATATATCAAGATTCTACGTATTTGCAATTCTATGTGTTCATCTATTCTTGTTTTAATTTTTTTGTACATGGATAAATTACTTCATCAAAATTAAAGCAACGATGTTACCTTCTTGAATTGACCTAGTTTTTCTTCTCCCCCTTATCTCTAATGGATTAACAAAGTAATGTTTGCTATCAAGCAGAGTGGGATAACATGCAGTATGTCCCTAGTTTTTTAAATCTACCCCACACTTTAGAATAGAAGACCAAGATCATGGCAATTACACATCACTATCGTGGTACTATATACCACAGTCATGGTGTTTTTATATCACTATCATGGTATGTAGATTATTACCACATTAGTAGTCATGGTGTTTTTATATCACTATCATGGTATGTAGATTATTACCACATTAGTGGTATTCATTCAATTTCCAAGATCATGGTAATTGCACACCACTATCGTGGTTTTATATATGATGGTCTTGGTGTTTATATAGCAATATCATGGTATGTGCATTCTAACCACAATTATGGTATTCATTCAATTTCCAAGATTGTGGTAATTGCACACCACTATTGTGGTTTAATATACCACGATCTTGGTGTTTATATATCAAGTGCATTGTGACCAGAATAGTGGTATTCATTTAATTTTCACAATCACAGTGTTTCCACAATGAGGCTCGATAGTTTAAACTTTCATGCAAAAAAAATTGAATCCTTTTCTCCTAAATTTATTGCACTCTGCCGATCGACAACTTTATCTAAAGCTTCACACATAGGACAGTTTCTAGGAATTGCAATCTTGAGCTTTGAGTATAACTTTTAGGACAGTAATTGTGTTTATATAAGAAATAAGCATAACATAAATCCATAACATAGCTCTAACATTTTTAATTAGATAAATCATAGTAATATATCTCAAAACCATACATAGCCGAAGCATACCATAGGTATGCCATTTAGTATTTTTCATGAAATAAATTAAAATACTACTTTAAGCATAGCATATAGCCATTCGTAATTAATGCCAATGTATAATGCTTACTTTAGGTATATTAAATAATTTTAACATATGTTTTTATTAAATAAAGTATATTAATATTTTTAGGCGTAACATAAAGCAATGCATAGACATAGCATACATTAGTTACCTCAATATTTAAAGTTCTAGCTAAATAAATTATAGTAATATTTTTAGGCATTGCATAAAGTAATGCATAGCCATAGAACACATTAGCTTGCTCAATATTTAAATTTTTTGCTAAATGACATATAGTAATATTCTAGGCATAGCATAAAGTAGCATAAATTAAAAAAGTAAAGTAATATTTTTAGGCATAGCATAAGAAATGCATAGCCACATCATACATTAAAAAGTACAGTAATATTTGTAGGCATAACATTAAGAAATGCATAGCCACAATATACATTAAAAAGTATAATAAAATGTTTAGGCATATCATAACATAATGCATAGCCACAACATACATTAAAAAGTGTAGTAATATTTTTTGGCATTACATAGCACAATGCATAGTTATAGCATATACATTAGCTAGCTTAGTATTTAATTTTTTAGCTAAATATATTATAGTAATATTTTTAGGCATAACATAGCATGTCATGAAATTTAGTTAGCTTCATGCATAACTCATACTAGAAATGGGGTTATGTGAGAACTGAAATTTCAGCTTACAAATTTTCAAGTTCATCTTCTACAAGTTTTATGGTTCTAAAAATATCTATTATAATGTCTATTCCTTTCTCAAACAAAGTTGTTTCATCATCCTCATCATCTTCACCATCACGACTATTTCCATCCATAGATTCATGATCATGATGTTATTGATTTTGATATC
The DNA here is from genome assembly GCF_041138505.1 of Cibotium barometz. Lineage (NCBI taxonomy): Eukaryota > Viridiplantae > Streptophyta > Polypodiopsida > Cyatheales > Cibotiaceae > Cibotium > Cibotium barometz. Next base: position 20,522,565 of record NC_141096.1, on the reverse strand, counting down.
TATGATCGTTGCAATCATACATATTTTGGTTTCCATCTCTTCAATGTGCAGGTTTGATGAATTTGCTGGGATTGAGTCATCTCCTAATTCTTGGATCTCTTTGTCTTCATACATTTTTTTTCTTCAAGGAGTGACCTGAATAACATACCACCAGATTCTATGTGAAGGATATGGCTGGAATATAACCTTGTAGTGAAAATACATAAAATGGCCATAAATGTATATGCATATGGTCAAAAAAATATAAATTAATTATTACAAATGATATACATATTGTACCTGCTCACATTATGTTGGTAGGACAAATGTGTGAGTGATATTTGTCCATAGTTTAGTGGAGTCAACCATAATAAATCCACTTTGATCTCTTCTAATTGTGTCCCTGAGCCCATTCATCCACCACTTTGAACCAATACACGTTGAAGATAAACATGTTAAATTCTTTAAAATCTACTTGAATAATATCTTTAATTTTTCTACAAAATTCCATTCATCTTAAATCATGTTATTATCACTTACTTCAGCCCGACTTTGTTTATCAAACATAGCCATTACTCGTGAATCACATGTTGTTCTTTTCTTATTTATATGCTCCACACAAAAATGCCGACCTCCCAATAGTGTAGCTCCAAATGTTTGATACCACCTTTGGAAAGTTAATGTGCATGTGTATAAGGACAAAATGAGTTATAAAAGGAAGGGCTTAGAGTCATGCATGATTAGGTTTACATATGTTAGGAAAATTATCTTACCTTTGTCTCACATCCTCTTTCAAACTCCTCTTTGATAATTGTTATTTCCTCCCCTTCCTCTCTTACCCTAGTAATAGTCTCATCATCCAACCAACAAGAAAGTATGAAAGCTAGGAAGTTCTTAAAGATTAGTTGAGTATGGGAGTCTTCTAAATCTCCTTGTAGTCATAAAAACTCTATGAGAATTTCTTCTCTCTATCTGAGAAAGATTATACCCTTGGACCCACTTGTCCATCTCAAGAGAATTTAGGATAAAAAATCTCATGATCTTTTGCCCCCCCACAATGATCCATAATACACTCCCCACTGCTGCCCTTTGACACTTTCCTAACGGGTCTAGAGATTTTGTAAATGATAGCCCTTATTTCTTCTGTGACACAGCCCTTGATTGGCTATAGGAAGAATAAACAATATGCCATTTGTATAAAATTAAGATTATGTGTGTAATTTAATTAGTTGTTCTGGAATTGTGTGTCACGTTAAAGAAATACATAAATAACTTGTAAGAACTTGTGTCAATTGTGGAACTTCAACCCACTAAGCTTGTTTTTTTTAGTGAATTATCCTTGAAGAAGGTAGTGCCTGACACTAGTTAGGGTACAAAAGGATGCAATGACTTTCTTGACCAGATTTTCCTCTTGCTTTGAGAGGATCTAAGGAGACTATAGTAGAAATACTCTTCCATTTGCACTTTGCAAAACAAACAAAGAGCACAACCACGTGAAGAGCCACAAAAATTTAAAAGAATCTATAAATGGGGAAAACATGCACGCAACTAGTAGAGTGGCTATGCACGCACCTATAGCCCCGTATTAACCATGCATATAATTGTGTAAATAGCTGCATGTACAATAGCATGTATAGCTATCCACTAAACTACGCTTGTAGTGGCCTATATAGCCGCGCACTTAATTGCACCTGCAGCTGCATATATATAGCCCCACAGATTGTCTTTAAATAAAAAATGAGGATAGAAGGGGGGAGGGATGTGGGGACACATATCCCCACATACCTCCTCCATATTTCCCCTCTTTTTTTAAAAATCATATTATTTATTTATTTTAGAACACTAATTAATCACATTTTTTTAAGAACACTTAAAAACTTAAAACACAAAATAACTACAATATAATAATGTCATTATAATTTGTAATATAATAATTACAAAAGGTGTTCATATCCAAAAACTAATAAAGATGAAGATATCAACAAATTAAACTAAATTAATGCATCATCTTCGTCTTCATCTTCATCTTTGCCCACATCTTCACCATGTGCAGCACTGGACAACCTTCATCATCATCACCATCACTTTTAGTATCATCGTCTTCCTAAGTTAAATAGTGATACAATGCAAACAAGTTAGCCATCAGTAAAACAAATTGGGTGATAATTAAAATTCAAGTTTAAAGTCTCACCAAGTTGCACTACCGAGCTCGTTGGATATTTGTTTCAATGACCACTCCCTGGCGTTTGAACCACTCGAAAGTATCCTCTTCGTTGTGATGCTTGCAGTACCTATTCTCCTTAAACATTGAGGGGCGACTTGGTACCCTTTCTCTTAACAAATTTCATAATGCATGAGATATGAAAATCACGACAACACATGAAGTAAACTTAGTGAAAAATGGCAAAGAGAAATCTTATAGATCATGCAAGCCAGCCTGCCTTTTCTTCGGATCCATACTTTCTTGTACCATACTTTAGCATGTGACTTGCATGCATGGCCTTTTGTTGAGGGTGTTGAGTACCCTCCCCTGGCTTCCTTCTTTGCATTCAATCCTTACTGGTGAAATTGGCAGGCATTTGTTTTCCTTGTTTTGTACACCTCCTTGTGCAAGAAATGCATGACGCATAATGCATCATGCATTATGCATAATGTATTATGTATTATGTGTTATGAATTATACATTACACTGCATAATGCATAATGCATAATGCATTACGTGCTTAATGCTTATGCATTAAGCATTATGCATCTGCATTTAGCATTAGTGTATATTGCACTATACTTTTGCATTATGCTTATGCATTAAGAATTATATGTAATGCATAATGCATTATGCTTATGTATTAAGAATTAATGCATATTGCTTAATGCAAAGGAGTGTTAAACATTATGCATTATTACATAATGCATTACGGCATTATGCATGGTGCATTATGCTTATGCATTAGTCATTAAGCATTATGCATTATGCATTATGCATTACACATTAGGCATTAATATATAAGATTAATACATGCATTCATTATGCATTAAGCTTGAGAATTATACATAGGAAAAAAAAACAAATCCTCGGCACCCGAAGGTGTAAAACTTATGGGTTTTTTCTCAAAATTGATTAAAAAAACCCTTCTATTAAATATATTTTTATAAATTTACCTTAAAATTGTGAATTAAAAAACCCCTTCATTTGAACTCACATGCTATACTTACATATTTTTAGGTGAGCACCCCAAGGCTTTTTAGAAGCATGTGCATGGTTGAGGAAGTGTGGAGAAGAATGCCTTGACACCTCAGCAAAGTAGAGGAGAACCTAGCCACAAAAAGGAAAAAAAGATGAGTAAAGTTGAAGCCATAATGCTTATGCTTATGCTTAATACTTAATTATTAATGCTTAATGCTTAATGAGAAATACTTAATGCTTAATGCATTATGCTTATGAATGCATTAAATAAGCATTAAGCATTAATCTTTTGAATGTATTATTGCATAAAGCTTTATGCAATATTTTGTAAAGCTTATGAATGCATTAAGCATTAAGCTTATACTTAATGCATTAGTGCATAAAGTTGTATATGCGTTATACATTAATGCATTAAGCTTATGTAATAATGTATTATGAATTAAGCTTAATGCATTAACATTGCTAGCCAAATAGGTAACTAACGAGGGTTACCTAAAAAGAATCCCTCCCAAAATGCGTGAAATCTCAAAATTGGTTTAAAAACATAGTTTTTTCAAAACACATCTAGAATTCCATGTATACATTTAAAAATTACATGAATTTTGATTTTTTTTGAAGATTCAGAACACGTGTGACCTTCTAGATTTATAAACTGCTCTTGTTTGTGACATAAAAATAAACTTGACTTACAAAATGGCATAGGAGTCTACACAACTTAAATAAATATCCATCTTTTTTAAATAAAAATTTATTTTATAAATTTCATGAATGTAAGATACTTTTTTTTAATGGAATTTCTTGGGATAAATACTACCACTATACATAAATATGTACATTATTTAGAAAGCACTCAAAAAATATTAGAATACATAACATTATAAGCTCCATAATTTATGAAAAATCCTACAAACATCCTTGAGTCTATTTCTAGACCCAAATAGCAAAGCCTTGGGTTTATACCTACCTTGACATTTTGCATGACATAATTATTTGTTGTATTATTTATAAGCAAGTATTGGGCATGATATACAACCAATGCTAAGAGTTTAAAGAGGTCAACTTATAAATGTGCAAAGGTAGACTTATATCCATATATATGTAGAAGATGGTAACTATGGAGACTCTGAGTAAACCTAAGCATGTTAAAAGAGTAGAAAATTGAAATAGTTTTTTGGTAGGAAAATTTTAGAAGCAGATATCATATAGTCTATGGGTGTAAATTTCTACCCACGTAGGCATTTGTTGTCTCATGAAGGAAATTCTTGGTATGCAATATGAATAATGATGGCGGGAAGAAATTGTAGCCTATGTCATGTAGATATGGGGTGGTAGCAAAAATTTGTGAGATCCCTGTTCCCACCGAGCAACGGATTCGGGGTACTAGCAGCGGAAGTAGCACTTCTCGCGCGGGACAAGGGTCCCACACTCGGGGCCTCGCCCACGGATATCCGGACAAGAGACTAATCCGTCAGTTTGTCCAAAACCGAAACCGGAAAAACTTCCTTTATCCGGAAAGCACGGGCGATTCCACCAGGATAACTCTTTACTCTAACGTAGTCAAGATCATTACTGATCAAACTGATCTGACTGCACCTTTAACGGTACTTGGTCAAATCAAGGAAGAACTTGCACTTGGATCATTGGGATCAACGCTTTTTTCCCCATCAAGAGGCACAGCCATTGATTCCTATCCATAGAACAATTTCTATCCGAGATTTACTTCATCTATCGTAATAATAGAAATTAAATCTCGATTTACGGATCCATCAGTCCAGCCTAACCCCATCCGATCCCATGGGTTAGCCAGCCGCCCAACCACTGTAGTGATGGGATCCAATTTGGAATTTGGTTAAGTTTTGTCCCGGGTACCAAGGAAAAGAGTTCCAAGGCCCCCTAGCCGGAAGTTCATGCAAACATAAAACTAGTCATACCACTTACACACCCAATATGAAATTGCCTTTTTCTTAGCATCAACTAGCTTTAAAACAATCCTTTAATAAAACCATTATGTCACTGATGACAATACTCAAAGTCTCTGGTTGAATCCTTATTTCCAGTCATTCTTTCATCGGTATACTTATGGCATCATTGGCAACCAAAACGCTCACCACCTGTTCTCTCAGGGGCCTTTTCCATGGTTCCTAGCTCATAGTAACCGGCAATATATTCATATAATAGAATGGAGTCTCCGTGGAAGATCAGCAAGATCAACCCATAGATCCATATAAAAGAGCCATGGACTCATCTGTTGAGGACCAACAAGGTCAATCAACCAGATCCATGCCCGGTTTCAGAAAACAACTCTTACTCCTTATTCCAATATCTTCCACGACGCACGTGTGGGTATCTTCGGCGACCCAGAGCCCGAGCACCGTATGGTCAGCACCCTCTAGGATCCTTCGCAGGTGACCTAGCGCTTCACTCATAGGCCGCTTCCTTGGTCCCTCATCCACCGTACCGGAAGCTCACCATTTAAATCGAGCCGAGGCTGGTCAAGACCTCGATCGACCTTGCTACGCGAGACGTCCTCCATTGACTCTCCGTCAGCAGTTGCAACTTTATCAGTTCAGTCTTCATGACCTTAATCCTCAAGACGGTCAAAATGCTTCTCCAGCATTCTTGACATAAAACAGTCATTTACAAACAGTCACAAATACAGTTTCTATAACGAACTCTTGTCTTTCCATATTATCCACTCTCGGACCACATTACTTATTCCACATTCCATTCTCGTTCTCATCCATTCACTCATATAGACTACATTATCTCACATACATCTTCATATTCATTATTCTACATACATATCCATGTTCGTACATCTACATCATACATCCAATTTCACATTCATACATACGCATCTACATGCATACATCCACATCTACATTCATACATCCATACCTCCATTTCCACATCCACACATCCACATTCATATTCATACATCCACATTCACATGCATACATCCATTTTCACATCCTCATTCATACATCCACATTCACATACATACATCCACATCCGTATCTACATCCATACATTCACATCCACCTCTTCATTCACAATCACATCCATACATCCACATCTACATACATACATCCACATCTGTATCTACATCCATACATTCACATCCACCTCTTCATTCACAATCACATCCATACATCCACATCTACATACATACATCCATACATCCACATCTACATACATACATCCATATCTACATACATACATCCATCCATACATCCACATCTATATACATACGTCCATTTTTACATCCTCATTCATACATACACATCCACATACATACATACACATCCGTATCTACATCCATACATCCACATCCACATCAACATTCACATTCATACATATACATCCACATCACATTCATGCAACCGTATTACATCCATTCTCGTCCTAACACATCCCATATACATCTTAACACATCCTAACTCATCTTAACACATTCTATCACATCTCATACACATCTTATCACATCTTTTTACATCTCATACACCTCTTATCACATCCTATCACTTTCCATACGCATCTTATCAAATCTTATCACATCTCATACACATCTTATCACATCTTTTTACATCTCATACACCTCTTATCACATCCTATCACTTTCCATACGCATCTTATCAATTCTTATCACATCTCATACACCTCTTATCACATCCTATCACTTTCCATACGCATCTTATCAATTCTTATCACATCTCATACACCTCTTATCACATCCTATCACTTTCCATACGCATCTTATCAATTCTTATCACATCTCATACACCTCTTATCACATCTTATCACATTTCATATCTTTTTTTTTTTTATAAAGAGAAGTCTTATATTTGATATAAGATTTCTCTACACATTTATTTATACATAAATTCCATTTAAGGAGACTAACACTTTTGAAATTAAAATCAATCTTTTATGCATCTTCTTATGCATAATTTCAATTTGGTAGGGAATTACACTTTTAGAATAAAAGAATTTCTCTTATGCATCTAAGTTAAGCATAAAATCCATTTATGAGGAAAATCACACTTTTAGTATAAAAAGAATATCTTTTATGCATACCTATATGCATGAAATCCAATATGATAAAAGTAACACTTTTGATATAAAATTTTTTCCTTTATGCATACTTCTATGCATGAAAATTAAAAATGATAAAAGTAACACTTTTGATATAAAAAAATTTCCTTTATGCATACTTCTATGCATGAAAATTAAAAATGATAAAAGTAACACTTTTGATATAAAAATTTTCTTTTATGCATGAAAATTAAAAATGATAAAAGTAACACTTTTGATATAAAAAAATTTTCTTTTATGCATACTTCTATGCATGAAAATTAAAAATGATAAAAGTAACACTTTTGATTAAAAAAATTTCTTTTATGCATACTTCTATGCATGAAAATTAAAAATGATAAAAGTAACACTTTTGATATAAAAATTTTCTTTTATGCATACTTCTATGCATGAAAATTAAAAATGATAAAAGTAACACTTTTGATATAAAAAATTTTCCTTTATGCATACTTCTATGCATGAAAATTAAAAATGATAAAAGTAACACTTTTGATATAAAAAATTTTCCTTTATGCATACTTCTATGCATGAAAATTAACAATGATAAAAATAACACTTTTGATATAAAAATTTATCCACTATGCATACTTCTATGCATGAAATAAAAATGGTAAAAATAACACTTTTGATATAAAAATTTATCCATTATGCATACTTCTATGCATGAAATAAAAATGGTAAAAATAACACTTTTGATATAAAAATTTATCCATTATGCATACTTCTATGCATGAAATAAAAATGGTAAAAATAACACTTTTGATATAAAAACTTATCCTTTATGCATGATATTAAAATTCAATTTCTCCATGATTGTAATGAAATTCTTTCAATTAATCTAGGATGATAATTCCTAGAATATGGTGGGAAGTCCTCTTTTTATGCTTTGAATAAAATTATTTTATGCATAATTTTTATAAAAATTTTGCCATAGCTCCGCTGCTATGACTGATAAATCTCAATTTTTCTAAGGGATAATGCTTATCATTAAGAAAATAATTAAAATGATCTCTAATTGGATTATTAATCCATAATGGATTGAATCATCAATATACATAAACTAAAAGCATAGAAAAAAGCTATTAATTTGACCTCAAGCATAGCTTAATCTTGGGTTAAGGAAAAGCTTTATGAAAAGCTTGATTTGGATTGAGAACGGGTCATGAGTATGACCATTTCTTGAGTGAGAGAGAGAATTTACATAAAAATCATTAGAATTTAAACATAAATGAAAATTAACTTCAATAGCATTTATTAAATTATGTAACTCTTCACTACTATTCAAACTTCAATAGCATTTAAAAAACCATACCAATTAAACTTCTCAAGCTTGAGAGGGTTTGAGAAGAGAGAAACATTGAGAAATTATAGAAAGATCAATATTCACTAATTACCTTACAACTTGCTTGATTCTTTGTTCACGGTAGAGGCCCCCAACCAATCAATTGGTTAAGTATGTTGATGGAGCCACTAATGGGGATTGAAGAAAGAGGGAAGCTCTAAAAACTAGTGAATTATTAAATGAATTCACAGTTCTTGGCTTAGGTGGAGTAGAGTAACGATGCATAAACACTATCTATTTTTCAACAAGGGGGAGGCTTCTATTTATAGGAAAAATTGAGCTCCTAACCAAACAAACTGATTCTAGAATTTTCTAAATCAGTTTGGTCAATATTTGACCATTTTTAGGTCAGTTAAGCTAGCTTTTTAGAACTAGACTTGAATGAGGAGAGAGGAGAGATGAAATATCTCAATTTTTATGAGTTTAAAACTCATTCAAGCATGTGAAATATGCACCTCCTTTAAAGAACTCCCCTTCCTTACATATGTGTCATAATGGAATCATTTTAATATTGCTCATAGTTTTTTTACTAATAAACCTTGTACATTTTCAACTCTTCATCTTATGTGAAATATGCACCTCCTTTAAAGAATTCCCCTTCCTTACATATGTGTCATAATGGAATCATTTTAATATTGCTCATAGTTTTTTACTAATAAACCTTGTACATTTTCAACTCTTCATCTTATGTGAAATATGCACCTCCTTTAAAGAATTCCCCTTCCTTACATATGTGTCATAATGGAATCATTTTAATATTGCTCATAGTTTTTTTACTAATAAACCTTATACATTTTCAACTCTTCACCTTATGTGAGCATTTACTCATTTTTGGGTATCTTCTTTTTACAAATTTGGATTTATCTCTTCCCTACACATGGATTGATGCTATTGGCCCATAGGAACCTTAATTGGACCATAGTCTAAAGATTTCTGAAAATCTAGACCCTTAGACTAAGGTTCTTTATACCTATTTCCAATTAATTCCAATTGCACATTGGAAAATTCTTTTTGAATTTCTGTTTCAGGGGAACTCATCTGAATTATAAGAGATATTTTTCTATCCAAAAATATTCAAAATCTGAATATTCTCTCTCTAGAATAATTTTCTCTCTCTAGGCTAAAACAGTTAGAAACAAGGTCTTTATATTTCTGAAGAGGGATTGATTACAGGGGAAGATACTAGACATCAAAAAGGGGGTTGGGGGAGGAATCTTACAAAATTCATAGTATGCATATGTTGATGTTTGATCCAAATATCCATTATCATGAATGCACGTGATGGTATGTCTAAGAGTAGTGTAGAAATGAGCTCTAGATACAATTATTTAGAGTACATGTGAATGATGACATTGAGAGATGGTATGTCTAAGGGTAGTATAGAATGAACTTTGGTTATAATTATTGTTAAACCTAACATACATCGTGGCACACAAGAGAGAGAGAGAGAGAGAGAGAGAAAGAGAGAGAGAGAGAAGAGAAGAAAGACAACATGCAAGACAACATGCAAGGTTTGAGTCCAGAGAGTTGCACTTAGGCAATCCTAAAGAGGGTAAACTCCTCAATGTGAAGCCACTACTAGGGGCTCACTCCACCTCTACTTGTGTCACCCAAATAGAGATTCAATGGATAGGTAAAGAGAAACAAGGAGCGAGAAATGGAAAGCTCAACCTTCACCTCATGCCACATGCATGCAAGAGGGACTTGGTAGACAGCAAAGAGAGAGGAGAGAAGCTAGAGCATCACCATCCCTACAAGCACACATCAATAATCAAGCATGCAAGCACAACAAGCAAGCATACAACCACAAGCTCATGAGAGTGAGAATGAGAGAGATAGAGAGGCAAGACTCAAATGAGACTAATGGGATTGTCCCTTTTCATATTTCATAAAATGACTTATATACAAGAGCTCATAGTTTACAATGGCCAACTACCCGTTTACAGTTGGGGGCCCAAAACTAGTCTTCCTACTAGTCTTTCTAGCTCTATGTATAATTCTTTTTCATGACCGGCATTACACAAGTCGTAAGCTCGGTCATTCCATGTATCTTTTACATTAAGCTATTTGTACGGTTATAAAAAATAAATTATAATAAGCATAGCCATGCTAAAAGTAATGTTAACCAGAGTGGTTAACATACCCCCTCCCTAATTTAGGCCCATCCTCAAAGCTGAGCAGATCTATTTGTAGTACATCGAATATATTTGGATGAAGTCACAGCGTGAGGTTGGATTAGGAGGGGCTCGATGGAAGACTCTATAGCTGGTCCAAAATGTCGTCTTAATCATATCTTCAAATGTCTGCAGTCTCCATGTGGGCATCCACATTATGCACTCATAATATCCAAAAATCTACTTGAGAATTGATCCTTTGTTAATGTCATAGACCAAGCCTTGTGCACCTTCATTGTCGTGTTCCCAATTTGGAAAGGACTCCAACAATGTGATGATCAAGTTAAAAAATATGATCGTTGTTATCATGGCTGGGTCTAGGACTTGATCATAGCGCGGATGAATTTGTTGAAGCGCTTGATCATTGTGTCTTCAGTACATGGCTACTGCAGTGATGGAGGAGAAAACCAAGGGAAGTTATATTGTAGCTTTGGGTTTGTCTTATACTCCTCGTGGTATAAGTTCCACGCCCATCGTCATTGTATTGGGAGGTATTCGAGGTTGATTCGAAGTGCTCGGGGAGCCTTGGCAGTAGGTTTTTGAGATGAAGGGTTTGAGCAGGAAAGAGCGCCTCCACGTGATGCAGCCAGTAGTGGCAGGTGGTCGACGATATCTTCCACGATCTGTGGGGGGATGCTCACTCCATCATTGTCGATGTTTTGCCGCATGGTGTGGATGCAAGACATTGATGTCCATGTGGTCCATGATGCACGTGATGGGAATGGCATGGAGTTATTGACTGAGCAGGATAGCTATCACATGCTCTAACTCCATGTGGTTGAAGGGATCTGGCCAGTTGAGAGGATTTAGCAGAGGATCGACGTGCTCACGCTCTACTAGTGGTGGCGGCAAAATATCTCCTTCTTCAAGGGTCGGGTGGGAGGCATGGTGTGTCGGTGACAAGGGTGGAGGGGTTGTTTATGTGGAGGCTCCCATGGTGAGGTGATCAAGGAGGGGTGGGGGCTTGGTTGAGGTGGAGAGGATGTCACAGAATGCAATGTGCACTCCTAACTGCAATGACAAGGAGGGTTGGGAGGGGGAAGTGGGTGAGGGCTTGGTTGAGGTGGAGAGGATGTCACAGAATGCAATGTACACTCCTAACTGCAATGACAAGGAGGGTTGGGAGGGGGAAGTGGGTGAGGGAGGTACAATAGGAAAATTAATTAGGGGAGAAGAGGTTTGGGGAGGCAAGATGGATAGGGTGGATGTACAAGATGGGGGTGGGGGTGGTGTGTTGAAATTTGAGCATAATGATGAGCTATGGTGGATCAAACACTAGAATCAACATCATTAACAAAGTGATTAGCAAACAATTAAGACGTAATTAGTGGATAATTAGCAAATAGATTAATGTAGGCATGGATACTCAAAAACCAGCAAATTCTCATTAGGGCTATGCCTCAATTTATAGAGTTTACATCAAGCATCAAATCCCACTGATTTCTCCATGATTCACTCCACCTCTTTTCCCTGATTCTCTCTACCTCCTCACTTTTCCCAGAATATCTCCACACTTCTTAAATCTTCTCATGCTACCCTTTTATTCTCTCCCGGTAGATTATTCTCACCTGTTCACATTTACACATCCTCTTTTACAGCCTCCAACCAAGGGCTTGTTTCCGCACACACCCTATTCACTTGTATTTTCAACACCTCCCCTCAAGTGAATACTCCTAGTATACCTAGACCCTATATCAAGTTTGCCTCCCCTTACTTGATAGCCCGCGACTAGTGTCTACACCTCCCCTCAAGTTATCTTAGCACACCTGGACCCTGTACCAAGTTTCTCTCTTACTTGATAGCCCGCGACCAGTGCCTCAAGTCCCTAAACTCCATAGTCCTTGACACTCTCTCTCTCTATGTGTCCAAGGCTACTATAAGTGCCCGTGACCTTGACTAAAGTGCTCACACATAAATCTACCATGTGGCCTACATCATCGGTGGCTCAGAGGTGGTTTTACTTTGTTGGGGCAGGTTACATTGGGTTGTGGGGTCTCTCTCTCTCTCTCTCTCTCTCAGAAAAGATGATCCGACTCCACTTCCTTTGGAGCCTCCATGAAGTTTGCCGATGTCGTTCTTTCTCCACTGGATTTGCTGTAGCAGTCTCTCACCATGTGTCCTGGCTTTCCACATTTGTGGCAAGTGAAGGTCCTTCCTCCTACTCTGCCTCTTCCTCGTTCTCGTCCTTGAGAGAATCCTCCTCAGGTGAAGAATGCCTTTTCTTCTCCTGCTCTGTTGAGTCGAGCCATTTCTTCTCTTTGCCTCTACTCTCTTGCTCTAGTAGAGCTGCTTCTATCTCGTGTAGCTTCAATTCAGGTACATTCTTTAGTGTTGCTACAATGTTTTCATAATCACCTTTGTCCACACTCTTCAGAAGCACTGCTAGTGCCTCATCATCTTCGACCTTTTTGCCAATAGCTGCCATCTGTTGCTTAATGCTTTTATATTTGTTCAAGTGTGTGATTAAAGGTTCACTTTCCTTCATGTCCAATTTGTAGAATTCCATTAACAGATTTATCTTTGAATTTTTTGCTTGTGTGCCAAACAATTTATTGAGTTCATCCCATGCATCTTTTGCCCATTGTATCCCTGTGATGTGATGAATGATTTCATCATTTAAACTGAGTGCAATAAGTCCCAATGCTTTTTCATTCCTACTCTTCCACTCATTTTCCCCTCTCTCTGGGCATTCATCTCTCCCTTCAACTAATCCCCACAGATTTTTCCTTATGAGCAAATACATGGTTTTTGTCTGCCATGTATAAAACTGCTCCCCATTAAATTTGGCTATTTCCTGTGCTGAACTCATGGTGATGTAAAGGGGGTCTTACCTCTTGATCCAATTTCAAGATTCAAGGGTAGTGTCTACCCTTTTACAACTCAATCTGGTGTTTAATAGATAATTACAACAAATTTATCAGCATAAAATCACCAGAAATTACATTAAATTAAGGGTAACCAATTTGTACGGGATGGTTGGAGTATCAAACCAACTCTGATTTGCAATCTGAAGTTATAGGGATCTGTATCAAATACTAATGGTTAATTTGAACCCTCAATTGCACCAAAATACAGTGATTAGCACTGATTAATCATTGATTAGCAAATTAATGCTCTATTTTGTGTGCAGAAAACAAAGTATGCGGGGAGTCCAGATCTGGTGCCTTAGACTTCAAATGAGCTCAAATGCTTTCAAAGGCATCAATAGCAATGAGTCTAGTAGAGGATTAAGCCAAGAAACACAAGATTTGACCAAATATTGAAAGCTTAATCTCTGTTTTACCAAAGTCACCTGTAGATTTGATGAAGAGCTTGGATCTCACTATAGACTTGATGAAACTGAATTCTGTCTTCACCAGCTTGTAGAGCATGCTTGAAAACCCCCGCAGCTAAGTGGAATTAGACTGATTTGACCTGTGGAAGAGAATATCTCAAATTTTCCTCAAAAATTTGGCACCTGCAAATCTGCAAAAAACATGAGCTAGCGTGGGCGGTTTGCTGCGCCGTTTTGATGGGCTTGAAGCCAAGTGAGTTGGCTAGCTTGTGTTAGAAGGGCTTGCCCTAATTGTGAGTGTGCAAGGTGAATGGACTCCTCCACTGGCTGGGGGTGAAGGGGTGCAGTGAAAAATAATTAAAATTTTGATTATTTCCTAATTATCTACTAATCTTGATTAATTAAATAATGGGCTCATAAATTTGATGGATTCTAGGCATGGCTTTGATACCATGTTGAAATTTGAGCATAATGATGAGCTATGGTGGATCAAACACTAGAATCAACATCATTAACAAAGTGATTAGCAAATAATTAAGATGTAATTAGTGGATAATTAGCAAATAGATTAATGTAGGCATGGATACTCAAAAACCAGCAAAGGGCTATGCCTCAATTTATAGAGTTTACATCAAGCATCAAATCCCACTGATTTCTCCATGATTCACTCCACCTCTTTTCCCTGATTCTCTCCACCTCTTCACTTTTCCCAGAATATCTCCACACTTCCTAAATCTTCTCATGCTACCCTTTTATTCTCTCCCAGTAGATTATTCTCACCTTTTCACAGGTTCTTTCACATTTACACATCCTCTTTTACAGCCTCTAACCAAGGGCTTGTTCCCGCACACACCCTATTCACTTGTATTTTCAACATGGTGGTGGGGTGCTGGTACTTGGGTGAGTGAAACTCGGTGGTGACGAGGGAGGTGGGGGAGATGAGCATGGTGGGGGTGGAGGTGGGAGGATTCCTTGACCAACATTGCCTCCATCATGGCCATCATGGGCATGAGCATCTTCTACCGAGTCAATTGGTCCATGTGATTGGAAAAATGCTTCAGCGGCGGCTGCCACTTCTGCAAGGGTGAATTAAACGCCACTTGTGAGTCATCTAACAAGCATATTCTTGTGGCTTTCATGACCTCCATTTTCTCATGACATCTATGGTATAGTATAAGGAGGCCAGCCTGTTGAATAAGGGGGAAGGCGGAGCAGAGGGAGACGTAGGCTTTGTTTGAAAAGATACAGGGGAGAAGAAAGCTTGAGCTCTTGCAAGCACACACACACACTCTCACAAACCCTACACATAAGGTGAGAGGCTGAAAATTCTTTTTCTTCTTCACACACGACAAAAGAGGTCTACAATAAAGATAAATTAACTAACACACATAATAGAGTATATAGAAGCGGCGGTCCATAATGTGAACACGCTAAGAGGAGTGGGTAGGTGTGGACTAGTCGGTGTTGTCTAGCTGTAGAATCTCTGGCAAAGATATGTCGGTGCCAGCTACCAAACCCGCCAATGATGTAAATGGCGAACCATCATGGCAATTACACATCACTATCGTGGTACTATATACCACAGTCATGGTGTTTTTATATCACTATCATGGTATGTAGATTATTACCACATTAGTAGTCATGGTGTTTTTATATCACTATCATGGTATGTAGATTATTACCACATTAGTGGTATTCATTCAATTTCCAAGATCATGGTAATTGCACACCACTATCGTGGTTTTATATATGATGGTCTTGGTGTTTATATAGCAATATCATGGTATGTGCATTCTAACCACAATTATGGTATTCATTCAATTTCCAAGATTGTGGTAATTGCACACCACTATTGTGGTTTAATATACCACGATCTTGGTGTTTATATATCAAGTGCATTGTGACCAGAATAGTGGTATTCATTTAATTTTCACAATCACAGTGTTTCCACAATGAGGCTCGATAGTTTAAACTTTCATGCAAAAAAAATTGAATCCTTTTCTCCTAAATTTATTGCACTCTGTCGATCGACAACTTTATCTAAAGCTTCACACATAGGACAATTTCTAGGAATTGCAATCTTGAGCTTTGAGTATAACTTTTAGGACAGTAATTGTGTTTATATAAGAAATAAGCATAACATAAATCCATAACATAGCTCTAACATTTTTAATTAGATAAATCATAGTAATATATCTCAAAACCATACATAGCCAAAGCATACCATAGGTATGCCATTTAGTATTTTTCATGAAATAAATTAAAATACTACTTTAAGCATAACATATAGCCATTCGTAATTAATGCCAATGTATAATGCTTACTTTAGGTATATTAAATAATTTTAACATATGTTTTTATTAAATAAAGTATATTAATATTTTTAGGCATAACATAAAGCAATGCATAGACATAGCATACATTAGTTACCTCAATATTTAAAGTTCTAGCTAAATAAATTATAGTAATATTTTTAGGCATTGCATAAAGTAATGCATAGCCATAGAACACATTAGCTTGCTCAATATTTAAATTTTTTGCTAGATGACATATAGTAATATTCTAGGCATAGCATAAAGTAATGTATAACTATAGCATAAATTAAAAAAGTAAAGTAATATTTTTAGGCATAGCATAAGAAATGCATAGCCACATCACACATTAAAAAGTATAGTAATATTTTTAGGCATAACATTAAGAAATGCATAGCCACAATATACATTAAAAAGTATAATAAAATGTTTAGGCATATCATAACATAATGCATAGCCACAACATACATTAAAAAGTGTAGTAATATTTTTTGGCATTACATAGCACAATGCATAGTTATAGCATATACATTAGCTAGCTTAGTATTTAATTTTTTAGCTAAATATATTATAGTAATATTTTTAGGCATAACATAGCATGTCATGAAATTTAGTTAGCTTCATGCATAACTCATACTAGAAATGGGGTTATGTGAGAACTGAAATTTCAGCTTACAAATTTTCAAGTTCATCTTCTACAAGTTTTATGGTTCTAAAAATATCTATTATAATGTCTATTCCTTTCTCAAACAAAGTTGTTTCATCATCCTCATCATCTTCACCATCACGACTATTTCCATCCATAGATTCATGATCATGATGTTATTGATTTTGATATCTATGATCGTTGCAATCATACATATTTTGGTTTCCATCTCTTCAATGTGCAGGTTTGATGAATTTGCTGGGATTGAGTCATCTCCTAATTCTTGGATCTCTTTGTCTTCATACATTTTTTTTCTTCAAGGAGTGACCTGAATAACATACCACCAGATTCTATGTGAAGGATATGGCTGGAATATAACCTTGTAGTGAAAATACATAAAATGGCCATAAATGTATATGCATATGGTCAAAAAAATATAAATTAATTATTACAAATGATATACATATTGTACCTGCTCACATTATGTTGGTAGGACAAATGTGTGAGTGATATTTGTCCATAGTTTAGTGGAGTCAACCATAATAAATCCACTTTGATCTCTTCTAATTGTGTCCCTGAGCCCATTCATCCACCACTTTGAACCAATACACGTTGAAGATAAACATGTTAAATTCTTTAAAATCTACTTGAATAATATCTTTAATTTTTCTACAAAATTCCATTCATCTTAAATCATGTTATTATCACTTACTTCAGCCCGACTTTGTTTATCAAACATAGCCATTACTCGTGAATCACACGTTGTTCTTTTCTTATTTATATGCTCCACACAAAAATGCCGACCTCCCAATAGTGTAGCTCCAAATGTTTGATACCACCTTTGGAAAGTTAATGTGCATGTGTATAAGGACAAAATGAGTTATAAAAGGAAGGGCTTAGAGTCATGCATGATTAGGTTTACATATGTTAGGAAAATTATCTTACCTTTGTCTCACATCCTCTTTCAAACTCCTCTTTGATAATTGTTATTTCCTCCCCTTCCTCTCTTACCCTAGTAATAGTCTCATCATCCAACCAACAAGAAAGTATGAAAGCTAGGAAGTTCTTAAAGATTAGTTGAGTATGGGAGTCTTCTAAATCTCCTTGTAGTCATAAAAGCTCTATGAGAATTTCTTCTCTCTATCTGAGAAAGATTATACCCTTGGACCCACTTGTCCATCTCAAGAGAATTTAGGATACAAAATCTCATGATCTTTTGCCCCCCCACAATGATCCATAATACACTCCCCACTGCTGCCCTTTGACACTTTCCTAACGGGTCTAGAGATTTTGTAAATGATAGCCCTTATTTCTTCTGTGACACAGCCCTTGATTGGCTATAGGAAGAATAAACAATATGCCATTTGTATAAAATTAAGATTATGTGTGTAATTTAATTAGTTGTTCTGGAATTGTGTGTCACGTTAAAGAAATACATAAATAACTTGTAAGAACTTGTGTCAATTGTGGAACTTCAACCCACTAAGCTTGTTTTGTTTAGTGAATTATCCTTGAAGAAGGTAGTGCCTGACACTAGTTAGGGTACAAAAGGATGCAATGACTTTCTTGACCAGATTTTCCTCTTGCTTTGAGAGGATCTAAGGAGACTATAGTAGAAATACTCTTCCATTTCCACTTTGCAAAACAAACAAAGAGCACAACCACGTGAAGAGCCACAAAAATTTAAAAGAATCTATAGATGGGGAAAACATGCACGCAACTAGTAGAGTGGCTATGCACGCACCTATAACCCCGTATTAACCATGCATATAATTGTGTAAATAGCTGCATGTACAATAGCATGTATAGCTATCCACTAAACTATGCTTGTAGTGGCCTATATAGCCGCGCACTTCATTAGGACCTCAATGGAAGGCTTCTTGGGCCCTTTTATTTGGCAGTTTAAGGAGTCAACCTTTTCTCTTAAGAAGAAACGTTTTCTAATTAGAAGCTTCAAAACGGCTACTTTATTCGAATTTGAATTTTGGGGGGAAAATGGAATTTAAAATCTAGCGGACAAAACCATATCATGTAACATATCTATGGAAAGCTCTTGATGCGTAGATCACGGATCAATAATCTCCGCTCAAATCGGAGCTTGTATGTAGAAGTTATGGAGTTCCGAAAATTGTAAAATTGCCTCCCCCCTTTTTGGGGGAAAAAGTGCACCCTTTGACCACTCTTACACCTCTCTTACAAACCCAACATTTCAGTCCACATGGCAACCCCCCATTTGGCTATTCCTTAATCACCTTGATTAGGCTTGGGCAAATTAAAGGGCCCAAGAAGACCCCATTCAATTCCTAATGAATTGCACCTGCAGCTGCATATATATAGCCCCACAGATTGTCTTTAAATAAAAAATGAGGATAGAAGGGGGGAGGGATGTGGGGACACATATCCCCACATACCTCCTCCATATTTCCCCTCTTTTTTAAAAAATCATATTATTTATTTATTTTAGAACACTAATTAATCACATTTTTTTAAGAACACTTAAAAACTTAAAACACAAAATAACTACAATATAATAATGTCATTATAATTTGTAATATAATAGTTACAAAAGGTGTTCATATCCAAAAACTAATAAAGATGAAGATATCAACAAATTAAACTAAATTAATGCATCATCTTCGTCTTCATCTTCATCTTTGCCCACATCTTCACCATGTGCAGCACTGGACAACCTTCATCATCATCACCATCACTTTTAGTATCATCGTCTTCCTAAGTTAAATAGTGATACAATGCAAACAAGTTAGCCATCAGTAAAACAAATTGGGTGATAATTAAAATTCAAGTTTAAAGTCTCACCAAGTTGCACTACCGAGCTCGTTGGATATTTGTTTCAATGACCACTCCCTGGCGTTTGAACCACTCGAAAGTATCCTCTTCGTTGTGATGCTTGCAGTACCTATTCTCCTTAAACATTGAGGGGCGACTTGGTACCCTTTCTCTTAACAAATTTCATAATGCATGAGATATGAAAATCATGACAACACATGAAGTAAACTTAGTGAAAAATGGCAAAGAGAAATCTTATAGATCATGCAAGCCAGCCTGCCTTTTCTTCGGATCCATACTTTCTTGTACCATACTTTAGCATGTGACTTGCATGCGTGGCCTTTTGTTGAGGGTGTTGAGTACCCTCCCCTGGCTTCCTTCTTTGCATTCAATCCTTACTGGTGAAATTGGCAGGAATTTGTTTTCCTTGTTTTGTACACCTCCTTGTGCAAGAAATGCATGACGCATAATGCATCATGCATTATGCATAATGTATTATGTATTATGTGTTATGAATTATACATTACACTGCATAATGCATAATGCATAATGCATTACGTGCTTAATGCTTATGCATTAAGCATTATGCATCTGCATTTAGCATTAGTGTATATTGCACTATACTTTTGCATTATGCTTATGCATTAAGAATTATATGTAATGCATAATGCATTATGCTTATGTATTAAGAATTAATGCATATTGCTTAATGCAAAGGAGTGTTAAACATTATGCATTATTACATAATGCTTTACAGCATTATGCATGGTGCATTATGCTTATGCATTAGTCATTAAGCATTATGCATTATGCATTATGCATTACACATTAGGCATTAATATATAAGATTAATACATGCATTCATTATGCATTAAGCTTGAGAATTATACATAGGAAAAAAAAACAAATCCTCGGCACCCGAAGGTGTAAAACTTATGGGTTTTTTCTCAAAATTGATTAAAAAAACCCTTCTATTAAATATATTTTTATAAATTTACCTTAAAATTGTGAATTAAAAAACCCCTTCATTTGAACTCACATGCTATACTTACATATTTTTAGGTGAGCACCCCAAGGCTTTTTAGAAGCATGTGC
Source organism: Cibotium barometz (assembly GCF_041138505.1). Taxonomy (NCBI): domain Eukaryota; kingdom Viridiplantae; phylum Streptophyta; class Polypodiopsida; order Cyatheales; family Cibotiaceae; genus Cibotium; species Cibotium barometz. The sequence continues at coordinate 20,501,677 of NC_141096.1, read as the reverse complement.
ATGGTTGAGGAAGTGTGGAGAAGAATGCCTTGACACCTCAGCAAAGTAGAGGAGAACCTAGCCACAAAAAGGAAAAAAAGATGAGTAAAGTTGAAGCCATAATGCTTATGCTTATTCTTAATACTTAATTATTAATGCTTAATGCTTAATGAGAAATACTTAATGCTTAATGCATTATGCTTATGAATGCATTAAATAAGCATTAAGCATTAATCTTTTGAATGTATTATTGCATAAAGCTTTATGCAATATTTTGTAAAGCTTATGAATGCATTAAGCATTAAGCTTATACTTAATGCATTAGTGCATAAAGTTGTATATGCGTTATACATTAATGCATTAAGCTTATGTAATAATGTATTTTGAATTAAGCTTAATGCATTAACATTGCTAGCAAAATAGGTAACTAACGAGGGTTACCTAAAAAGAATCCCTCCCAAAATGCGTGAAATCTCAAAATTGGTTTAAAAACATAGTTTTTTGAAAACACATCTAGAATTCCATGTATACATTTAAAAATTACATGAATTTTGATTTCTTTTTGAAGATTCAGAACACGTGTGACCTTCTAGATTTATAAACTGCTCTTGTTTGTGACATAAAAATAAACTTGACTTACAAAATGGCATAGGAGTCTACACAACTTAAATAAATATCCATCTTTTTTAAATAAAAATTTATTTTATAAATTTCATGAATGTAAGATACTTTTTTTTAATGGAATTTCTTGGGATAAATACTACCACTATACATAAATATGTACATTATTTAGATAGCACTCAAAAAATATTAGAATACATAACATTATAAGCTCCATAATTTATGAAAAATCCTACAAACATCCTTGAGTCTATTTCTAGACCCAAATAGCAAAGCCTTGGGTTTATACCTACCTTGACATTTTGCATGACATAATTATTTGTTGTATTATTTATAAGCAAGTATTGGGCATGATATACAACCAATGCTAAGAGTTTAAAGAGGTCAGCTTATAAATGTGCAAAGGTAGACTTATATCCATATATATGTAGAAGATGGTAACTATGGAGACTCTGAGTAAACCTAAGCATGTTAAAAGAGTAGAAAATTGAAATAGTTTTTTGGTAGGAAAATTTTAGAAGCAGATATCATATAGTCTATGGGTGTAAATTTCTACCCACGTAGGCATTTGTTGTCTCATGAAGGAAATTCTTGGTATGCAATATGAATAATGATGGCGGGAAGAAATTGTAGCCTATGTCATGTAGATATGTGGTGGTAGCAAAAATTCATAGTATGCATATGTTGATGTTTGATCCAAATATCCATTATCATGAATGCACGTGATGGTATGTCTAAGAGTAGTGTAGAAATGAGCTCTAGATACAATTATTTAGAGTACATGTGAATGATGACATTGAGAGACGGTATGTCTAAGGGTAGTATAGAATGAACTTTGGTTATAATTATTGTTAAACCTAACATACATCCTCGCACACAAGAGAGAGAGAGAGAGAAGAGAAGAAAGACAACATGCAAGACAACATGCAAGGTTTGAGTCCAGAGAGTTGCACTTAGGCAATCCTAAAGAGGGTTAACTCCTCAATGTGAAGCCACTACTAGGGGCTCACTCCACCTCTACTTGTGTCACCCAAATAGAGATTCAATGGATAGGTAAAGAGAAACAAGGAGCGAGAAATGGAAAGCTCAACCTTCACCTCATGCCACATGCATGCAAGAGGGACTTGGTAGACAGCAAATAGAGAGGAGAGAAGCTAGAGCATCACCATCCCTACAAGCACACATCAATAATCAAGCATGCAAGCACAACAAGCAAGCATACAACCACAAGCTCATGAGAGTGAGAATGAGAGAGATAGAGAGGCAAGACTCAAATGAGACTAATGGGATTGTCCCTTTTCATATTTCATAAAATGACTTATATACAAGAGCTCATAGTTTACAATGGCCAACTACCCATTTAGTGGGGGCCCAAAACTAGTCTTCCTACTAGTCTTTCTAGCTCTATGTATAATTCTTTTTCATGACCGGCATTACACAAGTCGTAAGCTCGGTCATTCCATGTATCTTTTACATTAAGCTATTTGTACGGTTATAAAAAATAAATTATAATAAGCATAGCCATGCTAAAAGTAATGTTAACTAGAGTGGTTAACATGCCCCCTCCCTAATTTAGGCCCATCCTCAAAGCTGAGCAGATCTATTTGTAGTACATCGAATATATTTGGATGAAGTCACAGCGTGAGGTTGGATTAGGAGGGGCTCGATGGAAGACTCTATAGCTGGTCCAAAATGTCGTCTTAATCATATCTTCAAATGTCTGCAGTCTCCATGTGGGCATCCACATTATGCACTCATAATATCCAAAAATCTACTTGAGAATTAATCCTTTGTTAATGTCATAGACCAAGCCTTGTGCACCTTCATTGTAGTGTTCCCAATTTGAAAAGGACTCCAACAATGTGATGATCAAGTTAAAAAATATGATCGTTGTTATCATGGCTAGGTCTAGGACTTGATCATAGCGCGGATGAATTTGTTGAAGCGCTTGATCATTGTGTCTTCAGTACATGGCTACTGCAGTGATGGAGGAGAAAACCAAGGGAAGTTATATTGTAGCTTTGGGTTTGTCTTATACTCCTCGTGGTATAAGTTCCATGCCCATTGTCGAGGTTGATTCGAAGTGCTCGGGGAGCCTTGGCAGTAGGTTTTTGAGATGAAGGGTTTGAGCAGGAAAGAGCGCCTCCACATGATGCAGCCAGTAGTGGCAGGTGGTCGACGGTATCTTCCACGATCCGTGGGGGGATGCTCACTCCGTCATTGTCGATGTTTTGCCACATGGTGTGGATGCAAGACATTGATGTCCATGCGGTCCATGATGCACGTGATGGGAATGGCATGGAGTTATTGACTGAGCAGGATAGCTATCACATGCTCTAACTCCATGTGGTTGAAGGGATCTGGCCAGTTGAGAGGATTTAGCAGAGGATCGACGTGCTCACGCTCTACTAGTGGTGGCGGCAAAATATCTCCTTCTTCAAGGGTCGGGTGGGAGGCATGGTGTGTCGGTGACAAGGGTGGAGGGGTTGTTTATGTGGAGGCTCCCATGGTGAGGTGATCAAGGAGGGGTGGGGGCTTGGTTGAGGTGGAGAGGATGTCACAGAATGCAATGTGCACTCCTAACTGCAATGACAAGGAGGGTTGGGAGGGGGAAGTGGGTGAGGGCTTGGTTGAGGTGGAGAGGATGTCACAGAATGCAATGTGCACTCCTAACTGCAATGACAAGGAGGGTTGGGAGGGGGAAGTGGGTGAGGGAGGTACGATAGGAAAATTAATTAGGGGAGAAGAGGTTTGGGGAGGCAAGATGGATAGGGTGGGGGTGGTGTGTTGAAATTTGAGCATAATGATGAGCTATGGTGGATCAAACACTAGAATCAACATCATTAACAAAGTGATTAGCAAATAATTAAGATGTAATTAGTGGATAATTAGCAAATAGATTAATGTAGGCATGGATACTCAAAAACCAGCAAATTCTCATTAGGGCTATGCCTCAATTTATAGAGTTTACATCAAGCATCGAATCCCACTGATTTCTCCATGATTCACTCCACCTCTTTTCCCTGATTCTCTCCACCTCTTCACTTTTCCCAGAATATCTCCACACTTCTTAAATCTTCTCATGCTACCCTTTTATTCTCTCCCGGTAGATTATTCTCACCTGTTCACATTTACACATCCTCTTTTACAGCCTCTAACCAAGGGCTTGTTCCCGCACACACCCTATTCACTTGTATTTTCAACACCTCCCCTCAAGTGAATACTCCTAGTATACCTAGACCCTATATCAAGTTTGCCTCCCCTTACTTGATAGCCCGCGACTAGTGTCTACACCTCCCCTCAAGTTATCTTAGCACACCTGGACCCTGTACCAAGTTTCTCTCTTACTTGATAGCCCGTGACCAGTGCCTCAAGTCCCTAAACTCCATAGTCCTTGACACACTCTCTCTCTATGTGCCCAAGGCTACTATAAGTGCCCGCGACCTTGACTAAAGTGCTCACACATACATCTACCATGTGGCCTACATCATCGGTGGCTCAGAGGTGGTTTTACTTTGTTGGGGCAGGTTACATTGGGTTGTGGGGTCTCTCTCTCTCTCTCTCTCTCAGAAAAGATGATCCGACTCCACTTCCTTTGGAGCCTCCATGAAGTTTGCCGATGTCATTCTTTCTCCACTGGATTTGCTGTAGCAGTCTCTCACCATGTGTCCTGGCTTTCCACATTTGTGGCAAGTGAAGGTCCTTCCTCCTACTCTGCCTCTTCCTCGTCCTCGTCCTTGAGAGAATCCTCCTCGGGTGAAGAATGCCTTTTCTTCTCCTGCTCTGTTGAGTCGAGCCATTTCTTCTCTTTGCCTCTACTCTCTTGCTCTAGTAGAGCCGCTTCTATCGCGTGTAGCTTCAATTCAGGTACATTCTTTAGTGTTGCTACAATGTTTTCATAATCACCTTTGTCCACACTCTTCAGAAGCACTGCTAGTGCCTCATCATCTTCGACCTTTTTGCCAATAGCTGCCATCTGTTGCTTAATGCTTTTATATTTGTTCAAGTGTGTGATTAAAGGTTCACTTTCCTTCATGTCCAATTTGTAGAATTCCATTAACAGATTTATCTTTGAATTTTTTGCTTGTGTGCCAAACAATTTATTGAGTTCATCCCATGCATCTTTTGCCCATTGTATCCCTGTGATGTGATGAATGATTTCATCATTTAAACTGAGTGCAATAAGTCCCAATGCTTTTTCATTCCTACTCTTCCACTCATTTTCCCCTCTCTCTGGGCATTCATCTCTCCCTTCAACTAATCCCCACAGATTTTTCCTCATGAGCAAATACATGGTTTTTGTCTGCCACCATGTATAAAACTGCTCCCCATTAAATTTGGCTATTTCCTGTGCTGAACTCATGGTGATGTGAAGGGGGTCTTACCTCTTGATCCAATTTCAAGATTCAAGGGCAGTGTCTACCCTTTTACAACTCAATCTGGTGTTTAATAGATGATTACAACAAATTTATCAGCATAAAATCACCAAAAATTACATTAAATTAAGGGTAACCAATTTGTACGGGATGGTTGGAGTATCAAACCAACTCCGATTTGCAATCTGAAGTTATAGGGATCTGTATCAAATACTAATGGTTAATTTGAACCCTCAATTGTACCAAAATACAGTGATTAGCACTGATTAATCACTGATTAGCAAATTAATGCTCTGTTTTGTGTGCAGAAAACAGAGTATGCGGGGAGTCTAGATCTGGTGCCTTAAACTTCAAATGAGCTCAAATGCTTTCAAAGGCATCAATAGCAATGAGTCTAGTAGAGGATTAAGCCAAGAAACACAAGATTTGACCAAATATTGAAAGCTTAATCTCTGTTTTACCAAAGTCACCTGCAGATTTGATGAAGAGCTTGGATCTCACTATAGACTTGATGAAACTGAATTCTGTCTTCACCAGCTTGTAGAGCATGCTTGAAAACCCCCGCAGCTAAGAGGAATTAGACTGATTTGACCTGTGGAAGAGAATATCTCAAATTTTCCTCAAAAATTTGGCGCCTGCAAATCTGCGAAAAACATGAGCTAGCGTGGGCGGTTTGCTGCGCCGTTTTGATGGGCTTGAAGCCAAGTGAGTTGGCTAGCTTGTGTTAGAAGGGCTTGCCCTAATTGTGAGTGTGCAAGGTGAATGGACTCCTCCACTGGCTGGGGGTGAAGGGGTGCAGTGAAAAATAACTAAAATTTTGATTATTTTTTAATTATCTACTAATCTTGATTAATTAAATAATGGGCTCATAAATCTGATGGATTCTAGGCATGGCTTTGATACCATGTTGAAATTTGAGCATAATGATGAGCTATGGTGGATCAAACACTAGAATCAACATCATTAACAAAGTGATTAGTAAATAATTAAGATGTAATTAGTGGATAATTAGCAAATAGATTAATGTAGGCATGGATACTCAAAAACCAGCAAAGGGCTATGCCTCAATTTATAGAGTTTACATCAAGCATCAAATCCCACTGATTTCTCCATGATTCACTCCACCTCTTTTCCCTGATTCTCTCCACCTCTTCACTTTTCCCAGAATATCTCCACACTTCCTAAATCTTCTCATGCTACCCTTTTATTCTCTCCCAGTAGATTATTCTCACCTTTTCACAGGTTCTTTCACATTTACACATCCTCTTTTACAGCCTCTAACCAAGGGCTTATTCCCGCACACACCCTATTCACTTGTATTTTCAACATGGTGGTGGGGTGCTGGTACTTAGGTGAGTGAAACTCGGTGGTGGCGAGGGAGGTGGAGGAGATGAGCATGGTGGGGGTGGAGGTGGGAGGATTCCTTGACCAACATTGCCTCCATCATGGCCATCATGGGCATGAGCATCTTCTACCGAGTCAATTGGTCCATGTGATTGGAAAAATGATTCAGCGGCGGTTGCCACTTCTGCAAGGGTGAATTAAACGCCACTTGTGAGTCATCTAACAAGCATATTCTTGTGGCTTTCATGACCTCCATTTTCTCATGACATCTATGGTATAGTATAAGGAGGCCAGCCTGTTGAATAAGGGGGAAGGCGGAGCAGAGGGAGATGTAGGCTTTGTTTGAAAAGGTACAGGGGAGAAGAAAGCTTGAGCTCTTGCAAGCACACACACACACTCTCACAAACCCTACACACAAGGTGAGAGGCTGAAAATTCTTTTTCTTCTTCACACGACAAAAGAGGTCTACAATAAAGATAAATTAACTAACACACATAATAGAGTATATAGAAGCGGCGGTCCATAATGTGAACACGCTAAGAGGAGTGGGTAGGTGTGGACTAGTCGGTGTTGTCTAGCTGTAGAATCTCTGGCAAAGATATGTCGGTGCCAGCTACCAAACCCGCCAGTGATGTAAATGGCGAACCATCATGTAGGTGCCTCGTGAGTGTCATCTCATGTTGAGCTTCACATCTCAACACTCCTCCTCAAGCTTAACTCTAGCTCATGAATTCCAAGCATATCTCAAAATCTCCGAACCTTCTCAGCTCCCAAGGCCTTAGTGAAGATGTCAGCGACCTGATCCTGTGTGCTAACGTAGGCCAAGTCGATGTTGCCTGGCAAGACTCTCTCCTTGTTGCTGACAAAGTGGTAATGTACCTCAATGTGTTTCATCCACGCATGGAAAATTGGGGTCTTGGCCAATTATATACTGTTAAGATTGTCACATTATATGATAACCTTTTTCTCCACATGTAACCCCAAATCAGCGTAGCTTACGTAACCAAGCTACCTCACACGCTGCCACCACAGCTCCTTTGTACTTGACAAGGCAACTCTGAGCTTTTCCTTGCTGCTCCATGTCATAACAACACTTCCCAATGAAAACATAAATCCACTGGTAGATCTCCTGTCCAAGATGCTACCTGCCCAATCTGCATCTATGTACCCATATAGCTCCAACTACTGCATAAATCCATGCATAATCAACAGTGGCCCTCAAATACCAAAGTATGCATCATACACTGTCAAGATGTGGTTTGCGTGGAGCCTGCATAAACTAGCTCTCTAAGCCAACAGTGTAACTCAAATATGGCATGCTGATCATGACATAGATTATACTCCCCCCACCACAATCTTCCTGTACATATAGTGGAATCATCCAACACATAACGTGCATCTGCACTAATCTTTCCATTTTTATCTAATGGCATCGAGATTGACTTACAATCAGCCATCCCATACTTGGACAACATGTCCAATACATACTGTCTCTATGACAGCCAAATACCCTCAGGTGTGCAAATGACCTCAATTCCCAAAAGCACAGATCTCCCAAATCCTTCATCTCTCAAACTTCCTTTTAAGAAGACTTTTCACATGCTCAATCTCATCCAAGTTATCACTCCCAACAATAAGATCATCTACATATATGGTGATGATCACAATACCCTTATCACTCTTGCGCACATACAAAGAGTGATCTATATCTATCATATGAAAACCAATAGTGACAAGATACTCAACAATCTTGTCATGCCATGCTTGTGGAGCTTGCTTCACATACAAAGCCTTACAAAGCTTACATAGATACTCTGGGTGACTTGTATCCTCAAAACTAGGTGGTTGATCCATATCCACGTCTTCTTGCAAGTCACAATTCAAGAACACATTTTTTACATCCATCTGATGTAAAAACCAGCCTTTAGCTACTGCCACTGCAATCACAACTCTAAGAGTTTCCATCTTTGAAACTGGGGAAATTTCTTCTCATAATCAATCCCATGTGTCTGCGCATATCCTTTGGCTACCAATCTAATCTTGTACCTGCTTATGCTACCATTAGTGTTATGTTTCACCTTATATACCCACTTACAGCCAATAGCTTTCTTACCTTCAGGCAATGGCACCAAATCCCTAGTCTCCTTTCTATACAATGCATCCATCTCCTCATCCATAGCTTTCTCCCAACACACATTTCCAATAGCCTCATCACAACATGTGGGTTCTACAAACTGCACAACATTTGGCATATAAGCATAGTGATGTGCAACATAACCATCATAAGTCAACCTTTGAATTTGGGGGATAACTTCTTGTACTTCCCAAGAGATAGAGAACTTCTTTTGGGGCGTACTTGAATGAATACCATATCTCCTTCTTTGAATTTTTTGTCTGACCTCTTCTTATCTGCATGCTGCTTTTGTCTATCCTGGGCAGCTTTTATATCCTTACGGATTGATAGCATCTGCTGCTCCATGTCGTCAAGCATCTGTTTGGACATCTCGACCCTAATGAATGGGTTGGACCAAGTTAATGGTGTTAGGTAGTCTTGTCCATACAGAGCTTTGAAAGGGCTCATCCTGATACTTCGATGATAAGAAGCATTGTAGGCAAATTCGACTAGGTGCAGATAGCTTAGCAACTTCTTGGGTTCCCTGTCACAGCATGACTGAAGTATATCTTCGATTACTTGGTTCACCCATTTTGTTTGACCATCGGTCTCGAGGTGATAAGCTGCGTTGAGATCCAAGAAAGTTCATACTGCTTGGAAGAATGCAGTCCTGAATCTTGACGTGAATTCGGGATCTCGATCACTTACTATTCTCCTGGGTAGGCCATGCAATCTGAAGATTTCCTTGAGGAACACTCTGGCCACATCCACTACAGTGTAGGTTTCTTTTACTAAAATCAGATGGGCAACTTTGGTTAGTCTGTCAACTACCATGAAGATGGAGTTGTAACCTAATTGCACTGAAGGTAGTCCAGTAATAAAATCCATACTGATACATTCCCACTTCATCTGGGGGATGTCTAATGGATGTAACTTCCCAGGCATTTTTACTCTCTCTGCTTTGACTTTCTGACATATCAGGCATTGACGTACATGACTAAGTACATCCTTTTTTAGTCCAGGCCAAAGGAAGCTTTTCTTAACAGACATGTAGGTCTTGATGAAACCTGGATGTCCTGCTACTAAGGCTATCATGGGCTTCATTCAAAATTTGACCCTTAGTCCCCTCATCATTGGGAATGCTAAGCCTGCTATTATAATACATAATTCCTTCATCCAGGCTGTACCCTTGAACTCGGTTCAACTTCTGAGGAGTTTTGCTTTGCTGCATAAGTAGGGTAGCAATAGGGCCAAAGAATATATCTTGCATGATATTCTCTCTTGCTTCATTAATCAATGGATTTGACACCACTATGATTGCAAGCAAGGAGGCTTTTCTACTGAGCACATTTGCTACCACATTTTCTTTGCCTGGGCGGTACTTGATTTCAAAATCAAATTCCTGTAGGGTCTGCATCCACCTTCTTTGACACATGTTGAGATCCTTCTGAGTGAAGATCCACTTTAAGCTCTAAGTGAATCTTTGACCTAGTAGGTAATATCTCCACAACTTCAGGGCATAGACTACTCGAAGTAGCTCCAAGTCGTGGGGTGGACAACATAATTTCTCTTATGCGTTCTGAGTTTTCAGGATTCATAGGCCACTGCATGACCTTCCTGCATGAGCGCACCTCCCACGGCAAAACCTCCCATAATTACTACCTCAAAGGGTAGAGAGAAATTTGGCAACTTCAGAATGAGATTGGTTACCAAGGCGGTCTTCAACTTATCAAAAGCGCTCTGACACCTGGCAGACCATTGAAACAGGGTATTTTTCTTAATAAAAAGATTAGTCAGGGGGGAAGCTATGAGAGCATACTTAGGTATAAAAATTCTATACCAACCAGTTAATCCCATGAATCCCCTGACTTCTTTCACAATCTTTGGTTCAGGCCAATCTATGACTGCTTGGACTTTTGCAGAATCTGGAGAAATTTCGTCATTTTTGGATACCAGAAAGCCCAAGTATTCAACATGGTCGAGAGAAAAAGTGCATTTGCTCTTTTTTGCAAAGAGTTGGTGCTTTCTTAGAATCTCAAGAACTTTACGGATGTGAGCTTCATGGGTTCAGCTGCATTCTTTGAGTAAATTAGAATATCATCAAAGAAAACAAGAACAAAATAATCCAAGTATTCTCTGAGAATTTCTTGCATTAGGCAATTGAATGTAGCTGGGGAATTTGTCAATCCAAAAGGCATGATAGTAAATTCATAGTGCCCATAGCGATTATTGATGGCCGTCTTCGGGATATCTTGATCATTAATCCTGATGTGGTAATACCCTGATTTGAGATCTATCTTTGTGTGAAGATCTAGGCTCCATTTAGCCTATCCAGAAGCTCATCAATTCTAGGGATAGGATACTTATTCTTAACTGTCAACTGATTGAGACCTTTGTAATCCACACAGAGTCTTAACGTTCCATCCTTCTTTTTCCGAAAGAGAACTGGCGCTCCCCAACCATGGTGAAACACTAGGTCTTACAAACCCTTGTTCTAACAGCTGCCTAAGTTGTTCCTTAAGTTCAATGGCTTCAAGGACTGGCATTTTGTACGTGCGTTGGGCTACTAGTAGCTGAGTCAATTCTATCTCATGATCTACTTCCCGAATCGGAGGCATCTCAGTTAGCTCTGCTAGGAATAAATCATCATACTCACTTAACCATTCTAGTTCTTTAACCTTTAACTTTGTGTCTACTAGATTCATTTTGACAACATAAATGAGCTGCTTCTTTCTAAGCCCTTTCAGTAACCTAGAAGCTTTTACTAATTACAGATTTGGGGATTCAAAAAATTCCAGTTCCTTGATCTTTGTTCATGTGAAGGTCACTGAAGGAAATGGCTCCATTGTGATAGTGAATGTCAGCTTGATTTTTGTGGAGCCAATCCATTCCAAGGATTCCATCAAAAACTCCCAAAGGTAAGACTCTAAACTGATAGTCAGTTACATTCCCATCTAGATTAAACTGAATACGATTGAATATTTGAGTAGAAGAGCAAAGGCCTGGTGATATTCCTTGATGGTTTTACTCTCTTGCTTTAGCTCTAAGAATTTGTTCATTTTTATTTCCAAAAATCCAGGAGGACAAAGTCTCTTTCTTAGATAGGTTTATAAGGTCGTTCCAGGACTGAGAATTTCTATCTAGACGGTTGGTGTCACAGTGGTTCCTCCATGCTACCCTGGTTGTTTCCACTATTTTCAGCCGGGCAAGAGCCATTTTGCTTCGCTCATTGTTGCCTGTGACGTCAAAATATTCTTCCATGGCTTCCACCCATTTCTCCACAGCCTCGCCTAGGTTCTCCCCTTCTCCTTTGAAGGGTCCTGGCTGAGTCCTATAAAGAGCCTTGCAAACATCAGGGTCAAGCTCGTCATCTTCAGAGAGAGGGTCTGGCTGATGGCCACGATTTCCTCGTCTCATGATTCTGCCAAAAATTTATATATTATTAAATTTTTATTTTTATTTCATCCATGAGATCTTAAGACTTAAGAGGTTCGGAAAACAATTTCCTAAACAAGAAAATGATATTATTGGAGATCTATGACATATGTCCAATAACAAATTTTTCTTTATCAGATCGTCCGCCGTAAACAATCACTTATACAACAGGGATTTTTTTTCTCCAGAAAACATTTCTATATTTATATAAAAGTTGTAATATGTACATAGAGCAGCTCGGCTCTAGAATCACTGCCTCAGTCGTAATCGTATAAATAAGCGAAACTACAAAGAAGACATATCATGGTACACACGATTCATTACACAAAGAGGTGCTGTAATTCTATTCATAGGGATAAAGCGGCTAAGAAGTCTAAAAAATTTGCATGAAGTTCTGAAGTTCCTCGGTGAATGATCAAAGAGTTGAACATACTGAACAAGCCCTAGTCTTATCAGAATCATGGCCAAGGAAATATTTTGCCTGAGCCTCTGACGCTGACTGGTACTAATGTTAATACACCGTCCTCCACAGAACCATATATACCGACGTCGCTCAAGAGGATCAGGAAAGTAAAGACTCTCAAAATGGCAAGCGAGTCTCACTCTGCTCATTCGGGTTGTAGCAGAGTTGACGAGGTGATCAAATGCAAAAGCTATCATATCCTGACTCTCAGAGAGTCCAAAAATTCCAGATAGGTTTGGAGTGTCCATCTATAAATTTCCAATTCAATTTATAAGTTTTCAATTTTTGAAGTTCATTCACATAGTATTAACAAGTGAAAAACATTTCTTTCCTAGATTTCTATTAAAAATTTAGGCAATTTCTGCTCTGATATCGCCTGGTCAGAACCCTCCAAGATCCTCCTTAGGTGTCCTGGTACTTCACTCAGGGACCACTTTGTCGGCCCTCGTCCATCGTACTGGAAGCACACCATTTTTCACCATACCCAGGTTGGTCAAGACCTGGGCAGGTTTTTGCCGCGTGAGCTATCCCTCGAACACTCCCCTCCAGCTGTTGCAACCGAGATTCCCTTAGATAAACATATATGCCAAATGCTTCCTCCAGCATTCTAGCGTAAGACAGTCCTTTAAGAAAACAGGGTTTCTATGCAAGTTTTCAGTTTTGATTTTGTTTGAAAACCATGAATAATCTTAAATCCGTATCTCAATACTTCTAGATCCAGGTCTGAATTCCAAACAGAATTCCTCAAATTCTGTTAACTTGATCCTTAGATCAAAATCAAAAGTCTGAACTTAGTTTTTGATTCGGTGGGTGTTTTGAGTGCATTTTTCCTGAACTGAGCACATCGTCATTGACGAAGGAATTAGGTCTTGGTCAATAGTCTGAATCAGAGTTTGGGTCGTCTGGAAAGGTTCTTCCTAAACTATCTTTCTCGAAAGGTACTATTTCAATTTCTCTTTTTCTAAATTTTGTTCGACAAATTTTTGCTTACAGATTTCTAAAACATGAATTTCTTATGAGGAATAAAATAATCATTTATCTCGATCTCCGACTTCGATAGTTTAATTGAATTTTCTCATTACCATCTTAGTGAATATGAAACGGTAGCATTTTTTCTCACAGATTATTTACTTATTCATTTTTTCAATTTTTATGGAAATTAAACAAAGGATTAAGGAGATCCCTTATTTAATTATAAAGATTCTATATGCATCTAATTATGCATAAAATCCAATTCTGATGAAAGTCACACTTTTATCATCATAAAAATCCTTTATGTTGGAAATCACTCTTTTATCATGAAAGACTTTCTTTTATGCATATGTTTATGCATAAAAATCATTTATGATGAAAATCACTCTTTTAATATAAAAGAACTTCTTTTATGCATAAAAATCATTTATGATAAAAATCACACTTTTAATATAAAAAAATATCTTTTATGCATATGTTTATGCATAAAAATCATTTATGATGAAAATCACACTTTTAATATTGAAAAAAAATCTTTTATGCATATGTTTATGCATAAAAATCATTTATGATGAAAATCACACTTTTAATTAAAAAAAATTTATGCATACTTTTATGCATAGAATTCAATAATGATAAAAGTAACACTTTTATAATAGAAAAAAATATTCTTTTATGCATATTTTTATGCATAGAATTTAATAATGATAAAAGTAACACTTTTAAAATAAAAAAATATTCTTTGATGCATACTTTTATGTATAGAAATCAATAAGGATAAAAGTAACACTTTTATAATAAAAAATATTCTTTTATGCATACTTTTATGCATAGAAATCAATAATGATAAAAGTAACACTTTTATAATAAAAAAATATTCTTTTATGCATACTTTTATGCATAGAAATCAATAATGATAAAAGTAACACTTTTATAATAAAAAAATATTCTTTTATGCATAGAAATCAATAATGATAAAAGTAACACTTTTATAATAAAAAATATTCTTTTATGCATACTTTTATGCATAAAAATCAATATGATGAAAGTAACTCTTTTGTAATTAAAAAATATACTTTTATGCATAAAAATCCATAATGAAGAGAGTAACACTTTCATAATAAAAAAATTATCAATAAGTATCTTTCATAGAATTTAATTCTATTGAAAATCATTCTTTTATAAAAATTAATCAATATGCATCTTTTTATGCATGAATGAAAATGACACTTTTAGAATACTCTAACGATGGGGATTACTCTTTTTGATTAATAAAAGATGAAATTTATTTCACAAATTTTCAAAAAAATTTACCGTAACCTCCTTTATATGGCTGACCATTTTTCAATTTTTAACTCACTGAAATTAATTAGAAGTTCACCAAGAGTATTTAAATCATTCTAGTGTAAACATTTTCTACTTATTTAAGAGAACATTATGAAAAACTTGATTTTATCCAATAATCAATCATCTAGGATAAAGAATGGTTGGATTTACTAAAGAAGAGAGGGGAATGCCTTTTTTCAATGAGGCATAACATCCATTCAATTTAGAGAAGACAAAAATCATTAAAAAAACCATAAAAGAAATAGAAAAGAGAAGAATCTCCAACTTGCATGGATAATTTGAGAGCTTTCCTTTGGCTTGATGGTTTGAGGGTTCTACTCTTGTTTGAAACAAGAGTGGCCACCAATCTTTTAGAAGAGGGAAGGTCAAAAACTAATGAATTATGAGTAAAATTCACAGTTTTTGGCACTTGGGAGAGGCAGGGTAACAGTGAAAAACACTATTGAGTTTCAAAAAAGGGGAAGGCGTCTATTTATAGGAAAAAGTGAGCTTCTAACCAAGCCAACTGATTCTTGAATTTTCCAGATCAGTTTGGTCAATTTTTGACCATTTTTGGGTCAGTTTAGTCCACTTTTTGGATCTAGTTGAAACAGGAGAGAGGAGAGATAAAAATATCTCATTATTTGGGAGTTTAAAACTCATTCAAGCATGTGAAATAGGCGCCTCCTTCATGAGGGTAATTCCCCCATACTGAGGTGTCAAAAATGCATCATTTCACCTAAATATCTCTTTTTTTAACTATTAACCTTGTCCTTAGTCAACTCTTCATCTTATGTGAGTATTTACTCATTTTTGGGAGATTTTCCTTTTATTTCTTCATTTATCTTGTCCCTACATTTGGATGAATCTTATTGGTCCATAGGAACCTTAATTTAAAATTTCAAAAAAATCTTGACCCCCATAGGATAATGTCTCTTGAACAGATTATACTTAATTTCTAATGCACCTTTTGAAAATCTTTTTCAACTTCTGTTTCAAGGGAACTTATTTCAATAAGATGAGATATTTTTCTATCCAAAAATATTTAAAAACTAAATTACCATTCTCTAGAAGATTTTCTCTCTCTAGGCCAAAACTGGTAGAACAAGATCTTTTATATTTCTGAAGAGGGATTTGATTATAGGGGAAGATGCTGGACATCTTGAAAGGCTGGGGAGGAATGTTACAATGAAAGACCATCTGGAGCTCCCACAAGCAATGAATCATAGTGGATAAAGTGTGTCTTTCGGGGGGGGTCAGTCATAAATATGTAAACGTAGCACGTGGGTTCAACAGAAGGGATTTTTAAAATCCCTTTTTTACACACTTTTTTTACATATAGAAGGGTACCATTTAAAGGGGGGTATTCATAGGTTGAATGGAAAAGGGTATGTTTTATTTATGAAAAATTCATAGATAAGGGATTTTAAAAATAAACCTTGAACACACATGCTATAGAGTGCTTACTTATAGTGAACCCCCCGAGAAGTGGGTACAACTGTATGGTATTTTTGGCCAGCCATATATATGGATTGGGATGATAGCCTAACGGATATCATTGTTGTAAATTTACTGTAATGGACAACCATGGCCATTAGTGTACTTCACCACTAATCAATCAAAGCTCAACAAGACTCCGTGGGCTTATGGACATCATAGAGAGCAATCCATATGTACATAAAATAAGTGGATTACTCTTTGTGGAGTTCTCTTATTTGAGAAGCTTCTTGGGATTGCAACAACGAATGTACTTTCGCACTCATGAGGGAAGACAAGAAGATTTCCAAAAGCCTATACATTGCTACATACATGGAAGGATGAAACCTTTCGGTGGGGCTGGATATGGCAATGCACGTGTGGGGGCCCAACATTAATAAAATGTGAAAAGTTAGGTAAGTATATAAGTGAACTAATTGTAATTAGGAAAAGCTTATCATTTTTACTAATCAAATCATACTTTCTTGGAGCTTCAAGCTTTCCCTAGCTATGGTGGTACTTCCTTGAGTGCATGTGGTACTCCATTATGAGTGCATTTTTCTTTCTCTCTTTCCCCATCACTATACTTATAGGCTAAGAGTTGATGTTTTACATCAAGGTTTAATGCAAAACATCAACTCTTCCACAAAACGTGATGTTTTGCATCAAGTTTCACATACTCTGAAGAAGAAAGATGATTTTCACAAAAGGTTTTTTTTATCGATTCCGTCCACAATGGCATGCTCAAACGACATATTTCATAAATTTTGAGTACCAACACGACTGTGTTTCGATGCGATATGTAGATGTCATAGAGTGATTTGCTACATTAGCAAATTGCTCTATGACATCTGCATATCACATCGAAACATAGTAGTGTTGATACTCAAAATTTATGGAATAGGTTGTTTAAGCATGCGTACGTGAATGGAATTACTAAAACGGGACGTTTGTGAAACTCAACCTCTCATCCTCCACTTACTTCTCTAGAGCATCTGAAACTTGATGCAAAACATCAAGTTTTGTTGTAGAGTTGATGTTTTGCATCAACTTTGATGAAAAATATCAAGTTGTGTGGAAAAGTTCATGTTTTGCATCAACTCGATAAAAAACATCAACTTTTCCATAGAACTTGATGTTTTGCATCAAAGTTGATACAAAACATCAAGTTTTCTAGAAAAGTTGATGTTTTGCATCAAGGTGATGAAAAGCATCAACTCTACCACAAAACTTGATGTTTTGCATCAACGTTGATGCAAAACATCATGTTTTGTAAAAATGTTTATCTGTTGCATAGAAATTTGATGTTTTGCATCAACTTGATGCAAAATATCAATTTTTCATAAAAGTTGATGTTTTGTATCAAGTTGATGCGAAACATCAACTCTTAGTGGAGAAGGTGTTATTCTACATTAGGTTGGTTGCAACTGTTGTAGCTAAAAGATCCTTACCATGTGTAGTAACTAGTAGGATTTGAACCTAAGTGCCTACTTGATATTTTGCAAAAAAGTATTTTGGAAAGTATAAACTTTTGTTTCTTGAAGCGAGCCTTTTCATGCTTTCTAAACTCATTTAATAACTAAAATTACCATTTTAAACCTTTTTGTCACATCAAAGACACATCTGCTTTAAAAGTGTTCATTGTACATTAAGCCTAATGCAAAAATACATAAAGCTTATGCTTAATGAATTACTAAATAAAGCTTATGCTTAATGAATTACTGTGCATAAAACTTATACTTAATGAATTATTGCATAAAGCTTATGCTTAATGAATTGTTTCATAAAGCTTATGCTTAATGCATGAATGCGTAAGCTAATGAGACATAATACATGAATGCATAATCATTAAGCTTTTGCAATAATGCAAATTGAGATTATGCTGGCCGATGGGTTTGGGGAAGAGGAGAAACCACCCTCCCTAACCATGTCCAGTGGTATCATTGATATTGCCAAGGATTTTTTCTTATGTACCTCGTGCAACCTTCACTCCAACCTCTACTCCCATACCATGATATCTTAGTGTGTATGGACAGCCAAGGAATGTGAAATTGAGTGTTTCTATGTGTCCAAACCTCCACCCAAAAGTGATGCTAAATCCTCTTCCCTTCAAGGGAAGGTGATTAAGAAATTGACACAAGTGGAGATGGATGAGAAGATGAAGAAAGGGGTTTGCTTTCTATGCAATGAGAAATGAAGTACCAAGCATAGAAATATATGCAAGGCAAACACGGTACGATCTAACATGAGCTATGAGAGGTGGTTGAAGATGAAGAGGCACCATTGGAATACATGGATTAGGCTGAATTTTAGGATTGTGCTAGTGATGTGATGGAAGATCCTACTCTTCTCAAGAGTTTCCATTTGATCTGGGTGGAGAGGATTGGGAAGAAGGTGAAACAAAAGAAAGGTGAGCCTATGTGTGCCATCTCACAATAACCTAAAGCAGGATGCAAAGGTTCCAACACTTTAAGTCTTGTGGGGAAAATTAGGGGCAGATCAATCCACATACTTGTTGATTCAGGGAGCACACATAGTTTTCTGAACTCTAAATCAATAAATTCTTTGAGACTATGCCCACGGGAGATGATAAAGTGTCTAAAAGTGGAGGTTGCAAATGGACAGCATGAGCTGAGTAAGAGTTGGGTTGCAAGAAGGATTTCTTTATCTTTCGATTATGTCTATGATGCCCATTTGATTGTGCTTGACATGGGGTCCATTAATGTGGTCCTTGGATGTGATTGGTTGCACACTTTGGACAGGTTTTCTATGGATTTGAAGCACATGAAAATGTGGTTTATTCATGACGACAAATAGTTTTGTTTGGATGAAGTTTTCAGACATGCATTGACCTTGGTGTCTATGAAGAAAATGAAGAGGGATTTGAAGAGCTTATGCCTTGTTTACATGCCACAACTTGCTCGTCAAGAAGAGAACAATGGGCTGCAAATACATGATGAAGGAATGGATGCCTTGTTGCAACAATACAAAGATGTGTTTGAGGAACCAAAATGCTTACCACCTACTATATAAGTTGACCAGGCCATAGAGCTTAAGAAGGATACAAAACCAGTCACAATAAGCCTCCTTATAGGTTTTCAAAGGTTAAGCGAGAGGAGGTGGCTAATTAGGTGGAAGAATTTTTAAAAATGGGGTTCATACAAACAAGCCAATCACCCTTCGTCTCACCCATTTTGTTGGTGAATAAGAAGGATGGATCTTATAGAATGTGCATCGATTATAGGGATCTTAACAACAACAAGATCGCTATAAAGAATCGATATCCCATTCCAAGGATTAATGATTTACTTGATGAGTTGAAAGGAGCAAAATATTTCTCCAAGATAAATCTCAAGTCCAGGTACCATCAAATAAGGATGAAAGAAGGATACGAGTCTAAGACAACATTCCAAACTAAACAGGGTCTGCTTCAATTCATGGTTATGCCTTTTGGTTCATAAACTACTCCGGCCACATTTTAAGCTCTTATGAACAAAGTTTTAAAGCCATTCCTCTAAAAATCAGTTTTGATCTTCTGTGATAACATACTTGTGTATAGCAAGTCAAGGGAAGAGCACTTGATGCATGTGGAGCAAGTGTTGAAGGTGTTGAGAGAGCATAAGTTGTTCGCCAAACAAAGCAAGTGCACATTTATGTCACAAGAGGTGGAATACTTGGGTCAGATTGTGAGCAATGATGGCACTAACATGGATCCCAAGAAAGTACAATGTGTCAAGTAGTGGCCTACACCCACCAACACTACCTAGCTAAGGGGATTTTGGGACTATCATTCTTTTATAGGAGGTTCATACACCACTATGCTCACATGGAAGCCCCGCTTACCGATAGGCTTAAGAAGGAAGCATTTTTTTGGGATGCCGTGGCAAAAGAACTTCCAAGAGCTCAAGAAAGCACTAATTTCATCTCCAATATTGGTTTGCCCTGATTTTCTAAGCCTTTCACTATACGAGCTGATGCAAGTGGGAGAGGAATTGTTGCCATGTTATATCAAGAGAATGGGGTGATTGCTTATTTTATGAGAGTATAAAGAGGGAGCTTCATGTCTATGATCAAGAAATGTTGGCCATTTTGCATGTCGTAAGATGAAGAAGTGCCATCACTATTTGTATGGTTGGCGCTCGAGGGTTGGCGTTTCAAAGTAAGGACCGATCACCACGTACTCTAATACTTCCTCATCCAACAAAACCTTTCTCCAAAGCAAAAGAGATGGCTTGATACCTTGCAAAGCTATGATTTCAATATCTCTTACATGGCAGGAAAGGAAGAGATGGTAGCAGATACACTTTCTAGGATGTGAGCTTGCACTATACATGCCATTTATTAGATTCATGAGATACAAGAGGAGTATTTGGTGGATGACATGGCTGGTCCAATGTTTTAGACATTACAACAAGGGTCATGTGATGAATATCCACATTTTGAGGTGTGCAATGGGTTTCTTTGGTACAAGGGAAAGCTCTATTTGGTCCCTCACTCGTCCTTTAAGTTGAAAAGCCTACAAGAGATGCACTCTTCACCCATGGTGGGTCTTTTGGAAGTGCTCAAGACCTATGATAAGATACAGAAGAGTTTCTTTTGGAAAGGGCTTTGGAAGGATGTGCATGACTATGTGCAAAAGTGTTTGCCTTGCCAACAAAACAAGGATCCCAACCAATTGCAAGGAGGATTGTTACAACCACCATTGCCTATTCCGGAAGGGAAGTGGACACACATAGCCATGGATTTCATTACCGGGCTACCAAAGCAAGGGTGGAATACCATTTATGTGGTAGTGGATAGATTAACAAAAGCATCTCATTTCATACCCACAGAGGTGCAATATACAACTTCTATGGTGGCTCAACAATTTATAGAGCATGTGTTTGGGTTGCATGAAATGCCTAAGCAAGTGGTAAATGATATGAATGTCAAGTTCGTGAGCCATTTTTAGAGGAGTGTCTTTGATTCCATGGTGACTACGCTCACCCCAGGTATGGCCTATCACCCACAAACGGATGGCCAAAACCGAGAGGGTGACCAAGTGGCTTGAAATCTTTTCAAGACACTATTGTTAAGACACCCAAGCTTCATGGAATGGCTACACCTAGCTGAATTTTTCCACAACAACACCTATCACATGAGTATTTGTATGTCTCCATTTAAAGCCATGTATGGGTATAAGGTTAATATACTTTTTATTTCATTCAATTAGGAGAAGGTGAATCCGCAAGACAAAGAGAAGATTGAGAAGATGTGTGCAATATTACAAAGGTGCAAGGATCACATGGCTAAGGCACAAAACCAAGTGAGGAAATATGCCAAGGAAGAATGTGGTGTTCAAAGAAGGGGATTATGTATTCTTGAGAATTCATAGGTCAAGGTATGCTTCATTGAAGGGAGACACCAACGTAAAGTTTTCTGAATCGCTTTTATGGACAAGGTGTTGAGAAGAATAAGTGAGGATGCCTACCAATTGTTGTTACCCTCTACCATGAGGATCCACAATGTGTTTCCACAACGTGTCACACTTGAAGAAGTACGTGGGACCTCAATTGGAAGTGGTTGATGATTTTCCACCTATGGATGAAGAGGGAATGATAGAATATGTGGCAGAGAAGGTGATTGTAATGAGGGAAAGACACCTTCATAATAGATCAATTGTTGAGTACCTTGTGAAGTGGAGAGGCTTGCCTACTAAATGAAGAAGCTTCTTGGCAGTCTGAGGGCTTCATGAAAGACCATCTAGAGCTCCTACAAGCAATGGATCATAGTGGATAAAGTGGTCTTGGCGGGGGAGGGGGGTGTCACTCATAAATATGTAAGCATAGCACGTGGGTTCAACAGAAGGGATTTTTAAAATCCCTTTTTTACACACTTGTTTTACATATTGAAGGGTACCATTTAAAGGGGGGTATGCATAGGTTGAATGGAAAAAGGGTATGTTTTATTTATGAAAAATTCATAGATAAGGGATTTTTAAAATAAGCCTTGAACACACATGCTATAGAGTGCTTACTTATAGTGAACCCTCCCCCCCAAGAAGTGGGTACAACTATATGGTACTTTTGGACAGCCATATATATGGATTGGGATGACGGCCTGATGGATGTCATTGCTATAAATTTACTGTATGGACAATCGTGGCAATTAGTGTACTTCACACTAATCAATCGAAGCTCAACAAGACTCTGTGGGCTTATGGACATCATAGAGAGCAGTCCATATGTACATAAAATAAGTGGATAACTCTATGTGGAGGTCTCTTATGTGAGATGCCTCTTGGGATTACAACGAATGTACTTTCGCACTCATGATGAGGGAAGACAAGAAGATTTCCAAAAGCCTTTGGCATGGTTTGGACATAAGGGAAGCCCATGGCCATGCAAGTGTGGGGGCTCAACATTAATAAAGTGTGAAAAGTTAGGTAAGTATATAAGTGAGCTAATTGTAATCTTGTTTACTAATAAAATCATACTTTCTTGGAGCTTCAAGCTTTCCATGGCTATGGTGGTACCTCCTTGAGTGCATGTGGTACTCCATTATGAGTGCATCTTTCTTTCTCTCTTTTCCCGTCACTACACTTAAAGGCTAAGAGTTGATGTTTTACATCAAGGTTTGATGCAAAACATCAACTCTTCCACAAAACGTGATGTTTTGCATCAAGTTTCACACTCTGAAGAAGAAAGATGAAGGATTGAAGGATGATTTTCACAAAAGGTTTTTTTAATCGATTTTGTCCTATGGCATACCCAAATGACATATTTCACAAACTTTGAGTACCAACATGACTATGTTTCAATGCGATACGCAGACGTCATAGAGCGATTTGCTACATCCGCAAATCGCTCTGTGACATCTGCATATCACATCAAAACATAGTAGTGTTGATACTCAAAATTTATGGAATAGTTTGTTTGAGCATGCGTACGATGAATGGAATTACTAAAATGGGACGTTTGTGAAAGTCGACCTCCGATCCTCCAACTTTCTTCTCCAGAGCATCTGAAACTTGATGCAAAATATCAAGTTTTGTTGTAGAGTTGATGTTTTGCATCAACTTTGATGAAAAACATCAAGTTGTGTGGAAAAGTTGATGTTTTGCATCTCGATACAAAACATCAACTTTTCCACAGAACTTGATGTTTTGCATCAAAGTTGATGCAAAACATCAAGTTTTCTAGAAAAGTTGATGTTTTGCATCAAGATGATGCAAAACATCAACTCTACAACAAAACTTGATGTTTTGCATCAACGATACAAAACATTATCTTTTGTGGAAAAATTGATGTTTTGCATAACGTTGATGCAAAACATCAAGTTTTGTAAAAAAGTTGAGATTTTGTGTAGAAATTTGATGTTTTGCATATAAAGTTGAGGTTTTGCATCAACTTGATGCAAAATAAAAAGTTGATGTTTTCTATCAAGTTGATGCAAAACATCAACTCTTAGTGGGAGAAGTTATTACTCTACATTAGGGTGGTTGCAAAACTGTTGTAGCTAAAAGATCCTTACCATGTGTAGTAACCAGCAGGATTTGAACCCAAGTGCCTACTTGATATTTTACAAAAAAGTATTTTGGAATGTATAAACTTTTGTTTCTTAAAGCGAGCTTTTTCATGCTTTCTAAACTCATTTAATAACTAAAATTAGCATTTTAACCCTTTTTGTCAAATCAAAGACACATCTGCGTTAAAAATGAGTGTATACTTATTGTTCAAAATTAGACAACTTTTAAATAGCTTATTCATAATACTTTAAAATTCATGTGTACATAACAAACTCTTTTAAAAAACGTATATATTATCAATTAAGAAATTGTGATACTCAAGAGCTTCAAAATGGATTTTAACAACACTACTCTCATCAAGAGCCAAAATAGGGTTTTATAATTAAGATAATAATTGTATCAAGATAACACTTTTGTAATACATTTATATAAATAGATAGTTTTTTATATTTGCACTCTCTACAGCACATCCTCAATCATGCTTGCATGCTAGATGACCTAAGAAGTCTAAGCTTCAAGTGTACAAATAGAAGAAAAAACATGTAATTGTGGATAGTGAGGAAGAGGATGCCTTGTCTATCTTCTCAACAAGGAAAGACACATCAACTTGTGATGGTGTTGGTATAGATAGCAATGATTATGAGAAACCATAACTGTGCCATATGCTATATGTTTAGAAAGTAACTTCTTTTTATAGTTGTATCAATTCTTTTCTTGATTGAAGATGGCAATAATAAACATTGTCCCCATTTTGGCATGTTTTTTGAAAACTTATTGTTATATTTTCAATTATAATCTCAAAAAGTAAGAAAAATGAAGTCTTTTTTTTCATGCCAGTTTTTGTAAGAAACGTATAAAGTGCCCAAAATATTATCATCTATTGGAAGTGTTTTATGCATGCGTAGAGCACTTTTCAAAAAGAGATAAAAAGTGAACCTTTTTTTCTGGAATCTTTCAGATATGACAAATGTTTCTAATTTTAAGGAAATATTACCTATTTTGTCCTACAACAGTGTTCATTGTGCATTAAGCCTAATGCAACAATACATAAAGCTTATGCTTAATGAATTACTAATAAAGCTTATGCTTAATGAATTACTACATAAAGCTTATACTTAATGAATTATTGCATAAAGCTTATGCTTAATGAATTGTTTCATAAAGCTTATGCTTAATGCATGAATGTGTAAGACCATGGAGAAAATATCCTAAGCAGAATACCGTGAGAGTGTTGATTCTTTAGCTTCAGCTGCCTGCTGCAAAGACAATCACCTTAGTGCACTTGGAGATTTTGGACACTGATGATTCATATTATTTGAGCGAGGAGGAAATTGGCTTCACTACCAGGGATACTCGGGAGTGGATTCTTGATAGTGGTGTGTCCAGGCACATGAATCCTTCTTGTGAGTTCTTAGAGGATCTTAAACATAATTTAGGTTGCATTTTCATTGTGGTGACAATTCCACTATACCGATTTATAGTGAGGGTTGGATGGATATTATTCCGTATGGCAAAGGGGGGAAGCATTCTTGTGTGTTCTTTACGCCCCAGCACTTGGTTTTAATCTATTGTCAATGTATGAGGTTTGCAAGACTGGATTCCAGGTGGATTTTGAGGAGCATTTTGTTGCTCTATATGAGATAGAAATAGTCTAGGTTATTTGGAAGGCGGAGTGGAGAACATTATCTACAAAGTCTCAGCACTCTCTTCTCTAACATGCACTCAAATAGATGACTTGTGGCACTTCTGTTATGGCAACTTGAATGTGGATGCGCTGCGGTGGGCTTTCTAGGACCAGATGGTGGATGGCTTGCCAGATGTTGGCAAAGCAACAGGGTGTAGTTCTTGCATTCGTGGTAAGCAACACATGGAATTGTTTTCGAAGAAGGCTTCTAGGCGGGTTTTAAAACCTTTGGAGTTGGCACACAATGACTTGGGTGGACCTATGCAGAGCCCATCCTTGTGAGGTTCTTTATGTTTTATGCTGCTTGTTGATGATTGTAGCAGATTCACATGGGTTTATTTCCTCTCTCCTAGAAGGACCAAGATTTTACTTGGTTGTTCAAGGAGTGGTGTAAGATCTCGGTCTCCACCGCGCAACGGATTCGGGGTACTAGCAGCGGAAGTAGCACATCATGCGCGGGTAGGGGTCTCACACTCAGGGCCTCGCCCACGGATATCCGGACAAGAGACTAATCCGTCGGTTTGTCCAAAACCGAAACCAGAAAAACTTCCTTTACCCGGAAAGCATGGGCGATTCCACCAGGATAACTCTTTACTCTAACGTAGTCAAGATCATTACGGATCAACTGATCTGACTGCACCTTTAACGGTACTTGGTCAAATCAAGGAAGAAACTTGCACTTGGATCATTGGGATCAACGCTTTTTTCCCCATCAAGAGGCACAGCCGTTGATTCCTATCCATAGAACAATTTCTATCCGGGATTTACTTCATCTATCGTAATAATAGAAATTAAATCTCGATTTACGGATCCATCAGTCCAGCCTAACCCCATCCAGTCCCATGGGTTAGCCAACCGCCCAACCACTGTAGTGATCGGATCCAATTAAGAATTTGGTTAGGTTTTGTCCCGGGTACCAAGGAAAAGAGTTCCAAGGCCCCCTAGCCGGAAGTTCATGCAAACATAAAACTAGTCACACCACTTACACACCCAATATGAAATTGCCTTTTTCTTAGCATCAACTAGCTTTAAAACAATCCTTTAATAAAACCATTATGTCACTGATGACAATTCTCAAAGTCTCTGGTTGAATCCTTATTTCCACTCATTTATTCATCGGTATACTTATGGCATCATTGGCAACCAGAACGCTCACCACCTGTTCGCTCAGGGCCTTTTCCATAGTTCCTAGCTCATAGTAACCAGCAATATATTCATATAATAGAATGGAATCTCCGTGGAAGATCAGCTAGATCAACCCACAGATCCATATAAAAGAGCCATGGACTCATCCGTTGAGGACCAGCAAGGTCAATCAACCAGATCCATGCCCGGTTTCAGAAAACAACTCTTACTCCTTATTCCAATATCTTCCACGACACACGTGTGGGTATCTTCGGCGACCCAGAGCCCGAGCACCGTATGGTCAGCACCCTCTAGGATCCTTCGCAGGTGACCTAGCGCTTCACTCATAGGCCGCTTCCTTGGTCCCTCACCCACCGTACCGGAAGCTCACCATTTAAATCGAACCGAGGCTGGTCAAGACCTCGATCGACCTTGCTACGCGAGACGTCCTCCATTGACTCTCCGTCAGCAGTTGCAACTTTATCAGTTCGGTCTTCATGACCTTAATCCTCAAGACGGTCAAAATGCTTCTCCAGCATTCTTGACATAAAACAGTCATTTACAAACAGTCACAAAATACAGTTTTTATAACGAACTCTTGTCTTTCCATATTATCCACTCTCGGACCACATTACTTATTCCACATTCCATTCAATGTGTACTCGTTCTCATCCATTCACTCATATAGACTACACATTATCTCTCATACACCTTCATATTCATTATTCTACATACATATCCATGTTCGTACGTCCACATCATACATCCAATTTCACATTCATACATACGCATCTACATGCATACATCCACATCCACATTCATACATCCATACCTCCATTTCCACATCCACACATCCACATTCATATTCATACATCCACATTCACATGCATACATCCATTTTCACATCCTCATTCATACATCCACATTCACATACATACATCCACATCCGTACCTACATCCATACATCCACATCCACCTCTTCATTCACATTCACATCCATACATCCACATCTACATACATACATCCACATCTACATACATACATCTATTTTCACATCCTCATTCATACATACACATCCACATACATACATACACATCCGTATCTACATCCATACATCCACATCCACATCAACATTCACATTCATACATATACATCTACATGTATACATCCATTTTCACATTCATACAACCATATTACATCCATTCTCGTCCTAACACATCCCATATACATCTTAACACATCCTAACTCATCTTAACACATTCTATCACATCTCATACACATCTTATCATATCTTTTTACATCTCATACACCTCTTATCACTTTCCATACGCATCTTATCAAATCTTATCACATCTCATACACCTCTTATCACATCTTATCACATTTCATATCTTTTTTTAAGAGAATTCTTATATTTGATATAAGATTTCTCTACACATTTATTTATGCATAAATTCCATTTAAGGAGACTAACACTTTCGAAATTAAAATCAATCTTTTATGCATCTTCTTATGCATAAATTCAATTTGGTATGAATTACACTTTTAGAATAAAAGAATTTCTCTTATGCATCTAAGTTATGCATAAAATCCATTTATGATGAAAATCACACTTTTAGTATAAAAAGAATATCTTTTATGCATACCTCTATGCATGAAATCCAATATGATAAAAGTAACACTCTTACAATAAAATAATCAACTTTTATGCATACCTCTATGCATGAAATTCAAATATGATAAAAGTAACACTTTGATATAAAAATTTATCCATTATGCATACTTCTATGCATGAAATAAAAATGATAAAAGTAACACTTTTGATATAAAAATTTATCCTTTATGCATACTTCTATGCATGAAAATAAAAATGATAAAAGTAACACTTTTGATATAAAAATTTATCCTTTATGCATACTTCTATGCATGAAAATAAAAATAATAAAATAACACTTTTGATATAAAAATTTATCCATTATGCATACTTCTATGCATGAAAATAAAAATGATACAAATAACACTTTTGATATAAGAATTTATCCATTATGCGTACTTCTATGCATGAAAATAAAAATGGTAAAAATAACACTTTTGATATAAAAATTTATCCTTTATGCATACTTCTATGCATGAAAATAAAAATGATAAAAATAACACTTTTGATATAAAAATTTATCCATTATGCATACTTCTATGCATGAAAATAAAAATGGTAAAAATAACACTTTTGATATAAAAATTTATCCTTTATGCATACTTTTATGCATGAAAATAAAAATGATAAAAATAACACTTTTGATATAAAAATTTATCCATTATGCATACTTCTATGCATGAAAATAAAAATGGTAAAAATAACACTTTTGATATAAAAATTTATCCATTATGCATACTTCTATGCATGAAATAAAAATGGTAAAAATAACACTTTTGATATAAAAACTTATCCTTTATGCATGATATTAAAATTCAATTTCTCCATGATTATAATGAAATTCTTTCAATTAATCTAGGATGATAATTCCTAGAATATGGTAGGAAGTCCTCTTTTTATGCTTTGAATGAAATTATTTTATGCATAATTTTTATAAAAACTTTGCCATAGCTCCGCTGCTATGACTGATAAATCTCAATTTTTCTAAGGGATAAAGCTTATCATTAAGGAAATAATGAAAATGATCTCTAATTAGATTATTAATCCATAATGGATTGAATCATCAATATACATAAACTAAAAGCATAGAAAAAAGCCATTAATTTGGCCTCAAGCATAGCTTAATCTTGGGTTAAGGAAAAGCTTTATGAAAAGCTTGATTTGGATTGAGAATGGGTCATGAGTATGACCATTTCTTGAGTGAGAGAGAGAAATTACATAAAAACCATTAGAATTTAAACATAAATGGAAATTAACTTCAATAGCATTTATTAAATCATGTAACTCTTCACTACTATTCACCAATTAACTTCAATAGCGTTTAAAAAACCATACCAATTAAGCTTCTCAAGCTTGAGAGGGGTTGAGAAGAGAGAAACATTGAGAAATTATAGAAAAGATCAATATTCACTAATTACCTTACAAATTGCTTGATTCTTTGTTCACGGTAGAGGCCCCCAACCAATCAATTGGTTAAGTATGTTGATGGAGCCACCAATGGGGATTGAAGAAAGAGGGAAGCTCCAAAAACTAGTGAATTATTAATGAATTCACAGTTCTTGGCTTAGGTGGAGTAGAGTAACGATGCATAAACACTATATCTTTTTCAACAAGGGGGAGGCTTCTATTTATAGGAAAAATTGAGCTCCTAACCAAACAAACTGATTCTAGAATTTTCTAAATCAGTTTGGTCAATATTTGACCATTTTTAGGTCAGTTAAGCTAACTTTTTGGAACTAGACTTGAATGAGGAGAGAGGAGAGATGAAATATCTCAATTTTTATGAGTTTAAAACTCATTAAAGCATGTGAAATATGCACCTCCTTTAAAGAACTCCCCTTCCTTACATATGTGTCATAATGGAATCATTTTAATATTGCTCATAGTTTTTTACTAATAAACCTTGTACATTTTCAACTCTTCATCTTATGTGAAATATGCACCTCCTTTAAAGAACTCCCCTTCCTTACATATGTGTCACAATGGAATCATTTTAATATTGCTCATAGTTTTTTACTAATAAACCTTGTACATTTTCAACTCTTCATCTTATGTGAAATATGCACCTCCTTTAAAGAACTCCCCTTCCTTACATATGTGTCATAATGGAATCATTTTAATATTGCTCATAGTTTTTTACTAATAAACCTTGTACATTTTCAACTCTTCATCTTATGTGAAATATGCACCTCCTTTAAAGAACTCCCCTTCCTTACATATGTGTCATAATGGAATCATTTTAATATTGCTCATAGTTTTTTACTAATAAACCTTGTACATTTTCAACTCTTCATCTTATGTGAGCATTTACTCATTTCTGGGTATCTTCTTTTACAAATTGGATTTATCTCCTCCCTACACATGGATTGATGCTATTGGCCCATAGGAACCTTAATTGGACTATAATCCAAAAATTTCTGAAAATCTAGACCCTTAGGCTAAGGTCCTTTATACCCATTTTCAATTAATTCCAATTGCACATTGGAAAGTTCTTTTTGAATTTTTGTTTCAGGGGAACTTATTTTAATAAGATGAGATAATTTTCTATCCAAAAATATTAAAAATTTGAATATTCTCTCTCTAGAATATTTTCTCTCTCTAGATTAAAACAGTTAGAAACAAGTCTTTTATATTTCTGAAGAGGGATTGATTACAGGGGAAGATGCTGGACATTTTGAGAGACTGGGGAGGAATCTTACATTCTCTCCCACTTGAAAAATGCGAGATGCCCTCATCTCGCAAACTGGGGGTAATTTCGCAAGATGCACAAGTATGAGACTGAGAGAAATTTTTTAATTAAGATCAATCACCAATTAAAAAAGTCTCAAAGAGAGTAAGGGTCAAGACAAGAACAAGATTTAAACTTTATTCATTCTTGGAACATATACAGTAAAGATAGAAGAACTCTTTACACTTCCATAAGCCCGTCCATCATATGATCACAAAAGCAGCACTCACAAGCTGCGCACGTATAAGGTAACTCATCTATGGGAATGATTCTGTTGGTTATTGCCGCGCCTATCTCAGTGGTATGAGGTGTTCTAACAAAAGGACCTCTGAGAGGCAAACCAAAAACGGGGTAAAGGCATATCTTCTGATGAGGAAGAAAACAGGCCAGTAAGAAGACCCGCTCAGAAAACCCAAGATGTCTTGATCTCATGACGCAGTAATATCGGGGACCCAAACCCAAGGCTTCGATAACCATGGCCAAGCGGACATTGTTACAAAAGTGCTGCTGACCCTAGGGTGTTACCCTAGTTATGTCTTGATAGGTCCGCCATTTGGTCTGAGCTACAGACGTTCCCAAGTGAGGAAAAAGTGAGCGCTCATACTGTTCTATAAAATCCTTCTTTACAGAATCGCTTGCATCTTGAAGGTGAGAAATCATCATGGATAAAACTAATTCCTGTTGCCAAGCCATGAAGGAGTTTAAGAAGAAGGAAGATCGATGGAAGTAAGATTACTGTGAGCGATAAGTAAAGTTACGACTTATATAAAGGAAGGAGTTAGCGTAACCTAGAAGCCAACGGTATCTTGCCACTGAAGTTTTACCGTCTTTCCATGATTTGGGTTTGGCACATATTTCTATAGAAGGCATTAAGAACTTTGAGATGAGGAGATAAAAGAAGTTCGTAGGCTAAGTCACTTACTTTCTTTGGTCCACAATATCTAGGGGATAACTACTTATACTCCCCTAGAGATAAAGAAATTCTTTTGGTCCGTATTCAAATGAAGACTATAACTGCTTCTTTGAATTCTCTGATTGTCCTCTTCTTATCTGTATATTGTCTCTGTCAATCCTGGGCAGCGTTTATATCTTTATGAATTGCCTGCATCTGTTGCTCTAAGTCGCCAAGCATTTGACTGGTCAACTCGATCCTAATCAATGGGTCGGACCTAGTTAATGGAGTTAAGCAATCTTGTCCGAGACGGATCCTGATTAGATTGGTATGAAGGAATTGGTCTCTGAATTTGGGTTCTAGACTTCCCTGTGCCCTTTTCATGGTAGGAGTCGGGCAGTCTTTTAACTAATGGTCAAAACCTTAGCATCCAAAACACTGGTTCTCACTAATGAACTCATCGTTCTGAATCTTTAAAACAGGTGGGCTCCTGAGAAGGTATTCTGGGTAAAGTGTCTTCGCTTTTTAAACAGAATCTTTCTTTTATTTAGAGAGAGAATAATTATAAGATCAGAAAAGGAGATTCCTACTCCTGTATACCTCGAAGGTTGGGGGAGGAATCTTACAAACTTCTACCCCACTTAAAAAGGTGCGAGATGTCCTCATCTCGCAAAGTAGAGGACAACTCTTTTTCTTAAGATCCAATTTATTCTAGGTTCCTTATATTCTGGTCAACCCAACAGAATACTGGGATAAATATTCCTTATATAGAACTCATCATTAAATAATAATTCATTAGATCATATCATTCCTACGATAATGGTCCATTAGACCGAAAAATTTCCTTCTGAACATTCCTCCACCACGGGAATTTCAGTTAAGTTATCAATTTGTCATCCCTTAACTTGATCTACCGTGTTAAGTATTAACAGTAGCAATTTGACAGCACAATCCACTAATCTCATAGTGATTTGCTGAAATCATTATCATCATTTATCATTCAAGGACTCATCCCATTCATCCTCATTGTGGTTTTACTCAGGTTATTATATTTCAACTAAATTTCAAAAATCATCATTTTTCAATCAGAATCCAAATCAATTCATCAGTTCTCAAACAAAATTAAAATCATATCAACCACATTCGAAATCATCATCTGGATAACATTAACACTTATAATTTCAAGTCTTAGATTTACTCGTATATACTGCCGGTAAAGAGCTGCAGTTATACCCTCGGTATATACGGGTCGTCATAATACTTGGAACTATAAGGTAAATACCATCATGTCTAGGCCTCAAGCAAGTCAGGGTTCCATACAATTGCGGTACTTCCAATTCAAGACCCAATTACTAATTTACGAATTTCAATTTGAATTAACAATTTGTATTATATCACGCAATTACAACCTTTTTGTGCGTCTTGATAACTTTTGACATAATTGGCTCCTCAGTTGATCTTATTGGAGATCTATGACATAAATCTGATAAACAGTTTTTTCTTTATCCGATCGTCCGTAAACAATCACTTAAAAAAAACATTTGTATATTTATATACAAGTTGCAATAAGTACATAGAGCAACTCGGCTCTGAGTTCAAAATCTCCTCGGAAGACATATAAGAGGACCGTACTGGGCCATAGTCATGCCCTGTTACATAAGTTCTCTAACTGCGAAGGGGGCTATTATTTTCTCCTTAGGGATAAATCGACTAAGTAGTCTATAAATTCGACATGAAAGTCTGAAATTTCGAGGCGTCGAATGATATAGAATGACACCACGCACCATTTTCAGCTTTAGCAGGATCATAGTCAATGAGAGATTCTGCCACAGCATTGTAAGGCGGTTGCAAGGGGCGTGGACATATTGCCCTGCAAACCACTTATGTTGTATTCTCTCTGCTGGGGTAGGAAAATATAAATCCGTGAAATGGCGTGCGAGTCTTGCTCGGCTTGTTTGAGTTGAAGCAGAAGAGATGAGATGCTCGAAGGCAAATGCAATCATATCTTGAGACTGGGTGAGGTCGGGAATACCAGATAAATGGGAAACTTCCATCTATAAAAACAATTTCTTTGATTAAAATTTCTTCATTAAAGAAGCTTACGGAATGAAAATACATTATGAAAATGCTGTTTCTGAATTCTTATTACCAATTTCAGATAAGAATTTAATTTTCTTTATTAGCTTTCAATTTTGCTCTGATACCAACTGTAAGATCTCGGTCTCCACCGCGCAATGGATTCGGGGTACTAGCAACGAAAGTAGCACATCATGCGGGCGCGGGTAGGGGTCTCACACTCGGGGCCTCGCCCACGGATATCCGGACAAGAGACTAATCCGTCGGTTTGTCCAAAACCGAAACCAGAAAAACTTCCTTTACCCGGAAAGCATGGGCGATTCCACCAGGATAACTCTTTACTCTAACGTAGTCAAGATCATTACGGATCAACTGATCTGACTGCACCTTTAACGGTACTTGGTCAAATCAAGGAAGAAACTTGCACTTGGATCATTGGGATCAACGCTTTTTTCCCCATCAAGAGGCACAGCCGTTGATTCCTATCCATAGAACAATTTCTATCCGGGATTTACTTCATCTATCGTAATAATAGAAATTAAATCTCGATTTACGGATCCATCAGTCCAGCCTAACCCCATCCAGTCCCATGGGTTAGCCAACCGCCCAACCACTGTAGTGATCGGATCCAATTAAGAATTTGGATAGGTTTTGTCCCGGGTACCAAGGAAAAGAGTTCCAAGGCCCCCTAGCCGGAAGTTCATGCAAACATAAAACTAGTCACACCACTTACTCTTGGTATTGAGAGTGGATTAGGAAATCTAAGGAGGATCAAACATGGTTATAGTCATGGTTAGGTCATGATTATAAACATGATTAAGAGTGGATTAGGAGATACTAATGAGACATGACTTAGGCATGATCATGGAAACACACGAGTTACTTCTTCATTAGCAAGAGCCTCTTATATAGGCAAGTAGTACATGACCACATGACATCACCTATGATGTCTTACAAGCATAAGAGGCCATCTCCCCCATGTGGGTATGCCATCTCCCCCATGTGGGTATGCCATAAATGAGCAATATTCTCTCTAGGCTATATTTGAAGTAGGCGCCCTTTTGAGGATGTGCCTTGAGTAAAGTAATCAAGGTTATATAGCCCCTTTCAACCTTTGAATGGATTTGGGTGATATATCCAACAAACCCTCCTTCAACCAAATCCATGACAATGCTACCTTTATGATGGCAATTCTAGGTTCTAGTTACAACATACAAGAACTAGTTATGATGACCATGCTGGTGCCCGTAGGTCTTATTCCAGTTAGGTTTACAATGCTAGCAATGATGGATGATGCTAGAATACCATAGTAAAGCTTACAATGAGATAGTTATGTTTAGGATGGAGAGGTTTTTAAACATGGTATGGGCTATCCCTTGATTTTACTCAAAAGGCCCATTCTTCTTCGATAAAATTGGCCTCTTCGGAGGCCTCTTCTTGCAGCTTTTCTTTGTCTTGACTTGCGAGAAATGCCTTTTGTGCCTTTTGTTTGAAGAAACAATTTTCTTCAATATGATTGTCCTTGCCGCAGAATCCACAAGTCTTCTTCTTTCCTTTTGTGTCGATGAAGTTCTTCTTCTTGAAGTGTGACTTGTTGTTGGAGAAGTATGCCCCTTCCATTATCCCTATATTCTCTTGCTTCTTCTTGTACTCCTCAAGGAGTGCAGCTTCAATGGCTTCTAAAGTAGGATCCGGAAGATTCATGAGAGTTGACACTAAGTGCCCATATTCATCATAAGGCATGCTTTTCAATAAAACTGCAATGGCATCTTCCTCATCTATTGGTGCTCCTATTGTTGCAAGTTGTGACATTAGGCTTTTCATATAATTAAGATGAGTAGGTAAAGACTCAGAAGCTTTCTTTTCAAGTTTAAAGAATTGGATTTTCAGCCCTATCTTGGAATGCTTCCCTTTTGCCCCAAATAATTTCTCTAAGATTTCCCATGCTTCAGCTGAGTTGTTTGCATTAGAGATATGATGTATGTAGTTGTCACTTAGACCTAATGCAATTATGGCAAAAGCTTTCTCATCCCTAGGTAACCATCCTTGTTCACCATCTCTAGTGGTAGGTTTTTTCTCCTTTCCACTAGCAACTCCCCACAGACCTTTCTTCATGAGAATAAATCTTACTCTAACTTGCCAGGTATGAAAGCCTACCCCATTAAACTTATCAACATGAAATGAGGATGTAGACATGATGATAAAGCAAGGTCTTACCACTTGAGTATCCCTCAAGGGAAGTGTCTAATGCTTTTACAAGATTAGATACCTTCACCAAATAGATGAAGGTTATTTATGAAAAATTCAGACCAATCATGCCCTCCTAAAACATTGTTTGCTCTTGAGTTGTAGACATTGTTTCTTACCCGTCTCCTCGGCTTTCTGCTTTTCTTCTTAGGCCTCAAATGTTGAATATTTGATGATTCAGCATCAGATGGTTCAGTCATTGTGATTAAACAATGATGTAAATTGCAACATCATCAA
Organism: Cibotium barometz; assembly: GCF_041138505.1. NCBI lineage: Eukaryota > Viridiplantae > Streptophyta > Polypodiopsida > Cyatheales > Cibotiaceae > Cibotium > Cibotium barometz. The sequence continues at coordinate 20,465,422 of NC_141096.1, read as the reverse complement.
CATATAGAAATATCTCCACATACATGAAGCTCAACAATTTCTGAAAAATTGTGTCACTAGATGTCCTTGAATGAGATAGAAGCCTAAGTCTAAACACCAAATGCCTTTAGCACCTTCAATAGCAATGACTTGAGGCCAGATTAAGCACTAATAACTAGTGATTAAGTGAGTTAATCATTCATACTTTAACTGTTATCAAATGAGCTTTCTGAGATTATGTCAGACCTGAAGCCACCAAACCACTAAACCATTCAAGAAAATGACTGCACAGGCGTGTTTGCAGCTATTGAAAACCCCCGAAGCCAAGGCCAATTAGTGAATCTTGCACTGGTTCAATCGGTGGACTATATTGAAAACCCCCAAAGCCAAGGCCAATTAGTGAATCTTGCACTGGTTCAATCGGTGGACTGATTTCCCCCAAAAAAATTAGCGCCGATTTCGTCTGCAATGCTGGCGTCTCTGCGCAAGATCCGCCTAATTCCACCAGGCTGCAGCTTCTTTATGATGTTGAGAATGCATAGCTTGAATCCCGTACGAATTCGTGGAGGCGAGTGTGAGCTGTGGATGCTCCAAGGCAACCCTATATTTCAGGCTATGAAATAGGAAGGGATAAGCTTATGATTAAGCTAATTAAACACTAATGATGAGGCAAATGAGAGGGATGAGGTTGTATTAACGTAGCTCTGATACCAAATCTTGGTATTGAGAGTGGATTAGGAAATCTAAGGAGGATCAAACATGGTTATAGTCATGGTTAGGTCATGATTAAGAGTGGATTAGGAGATACTAATGAGACATGACTTAGGCATGATCATGGAAACACACGAGTTACTTCTTCATTAGCAAGAGCCTCTTATATAGGCAAGTAGTACATGACCACATGACATCACCTATGATGTCTTACAAGCATAAGAGGCCATCTCCCCCATGTGGGTATGCCATCTCCCCCATGTGGGTATGCCATAAATGAGCAATATTCTCTCTAGGCTATATTTGAAGTAGGCGCCCTTTTGAGGATGTGCCTTGAGTAAAGTAATCAAGGTTATATAGCCCCTTTCAACCTTTGAATGGATTTGGGTGATATATCCAACACTTACACACCCAATATGAAATTGCCTTTTTCTTAGCATCAACTAGCTTTAAAACAATCCTTTAATAAAACCATTATGTCACTGATGACAATTCTCAAAGTCTCTAGTTGAATCCTTATTTCCAGTCATTTATTCATCGGTATACTTATGGCATCATTGGCAACCAGAACGCTCACCACCTGTTCGCTCAGGGCCTTTTCCATAGTTCCTAGCTCATAGTAACCAGCAATATATTCATATAATAGAATGGAATCTCCGTGGAAGATCAGCTAGATCAACCCACAGATCCATATAAAAGAGCCATGGACTCATCCGTTGAGGACCAGCAAGGTCAATCAACCAGATCCATGCCCGGTTTCAGAAAACAACTCTTACTCCTTATTCCAATATCTTCCACGACACACGTGTGGGTATCTTCGGCGACCCAGAGCCCGAGCACCGTATGGTCAGCACCCTCTAGGATCCTTCGCAGGTGACCTAGCGCTTCACTCATAGGCCGCTTCCTTGGTCCCTCACCCACCGTACCGGAAGCTCACCATTTAAATCGAACCGAGGCTGGTCAAGACCTCGATCGACCTTGCTACGCGAGACGTCCTCCATTGACTCTCCGTCAGCAGTTGCAACTTTATCAGTTCGGTCTTCATGACCTTAATCCTCAAGACGGTCAAAATGCTTCTCCAGCATTCTTGACATAAAACAGTCATTTACAAACAGTCACAAAATACAGTTTTTATAACGAACTCTTGTCTTTCCATATTATCCACTCTCGGATCACATTACTTATTCCACATTCCATTCAATGTGTACTCGTTCTCATCCATTCACTCATATAGACTACACATTATCTCTCATACACCTTCATATTCATTATTCTACATACATATCCATGTTCGTACGTCCACATCATACATCCAATTTCACATTCATACATACGCATCTACATGCATACATCCACATCCAAATTCATACATCCATACCTCCATTTCCACATCCACACATCCACATTCATATTCATACATCCACATTCACATGCATACATCCATTTTCACATCCTCATTCATACATCCACATTCACATACATACATCCACATCCGTACCTACATCCATACATCCACATCCACCTCTTCATTCACATTCACATCCATACATCCACATCTACATACATACATCTATTTTCACATCCTCATTCATACATACACATCCACATACATACATACACATCCGTATCTACATCCATACATCCACATCCACATCAACATTCACATTCATACATATACATCTACATGTATACATCCATTTTCACATTCATACAACCATATTACATCCATTCTCGTCCTAACACATCCCATATACATCTTAACACATCCTAACTCATCTTAACACATTCTATCACATCTCATACACATCTTTTTACATCTCATACACCTCTTATCACTTTCCATACGCATCTTATCAAATCTTATCACATCTTATACACCTCTTATCACATCTTATCACATTTCATATCTTTTTTTAAGAGAATTCTTATATTTGATATAAGATTTCTCTACACATTTATTTATGCATAAATTCCATTTAAGGAGACTAACACTTTCGAAATTAAAATCAATCTTTTATGCATCTTCTTATGCATAAATTCAATTTGGTATGAATTACACTTTTAGAATAAAAGAATTTCTCTTATGCATGTAAGTTATGCATAAAATCCATTTATGATGAAAATCACACTTTTAGTATAAAAAGAATATCTTTTATGCATACCTCTATGCATGAAATCCAATATGATAAAAGTAACACTCTTACAATAAAATAATCAACTTTTATGCATACCTCTATGCATGAAATTCAAATATGATAAAAGTAACACTTTGATATAAAAATTTATCCATTATGCATACTTCTATGCATGAAATAAAAATGATAAAAGTAACACTTTTGATATAAAAATTTATCCTTTATGCATACTTCTATGCATGAAAATAAAAATGATAAAAGTAACACTTTTGATATAAAAATTTATCCTTTATGCATACTTCTATGCATGAAAATAAAAATAAGAAAATAACACTTTTGATATAAAAATTTATCCATTATGCATACTTCTATGCATGAAAATAAAAATGATACAAATAACACTTTTGATATAAAAATTTATCCATTATGCATACTTCTATGCATGAAAATAAAAATGGTAAAAATAACACTTTTGATATAAAAATTTATCCTTTATGCATACTTCTATGCATGAAAATAAAAATGATAAAAATAACACTTTTGATATAGAAATTTATCCATTATGCATACTTCTATGCATGAAAATAAAAATGGTAAAAATAACACTTTTGATATAAAAATTTATCCATTATGCATACTTCTATGCATGAAATAAAAATGATAAAAATAACACTTTTGATATAAAAATTTATCCTTTATGCATACTTTTATGCATGAAAATAAAAATGATAAAAATAACACTTTTGATATAAAAATTTATCCATTATGCATACTTCTATGCATGAAAATAAAAATGGTAAAAATAACACTTTTGATATAAAAATTTATCCATTATGCATACTTCTATGCATGAAATAAAAATGGTAAAAATAACACTTTTGATATAAAAACTTATCCTTTATGCATGATATTAAAATTCAATTTCTCCATGATTATAATGAAATTCTTTCAATTAATCTAGGATGATAATTCCTAGAATATGGTAGGAAGTCCTCTTTTTATGCTTTGAATGAAATTATTTTATGCATAATTTTTATAAAAATTTTGCCATAGCTCCGCTGCTATGACTGATAAATCTCAATTTTTCTAAGGGATAAAGCTTATCATTAAGGAAATAATTAAAATGATCTCTAATTAGATTATTAATCCATAATGGATTGAATCATCAATATACATAAACTAAAAGCATAGAAAAAAGCCATTAATTTGGCCTCAAGCATAGCTTAATCTTGGGTTAAGGAAAAGCTTTATGAAAAGCTTGATTTGGATTGAGAATGGGTCATGAGTATGACCATTTCTTGAGTGAGAGAGAGAAATTACATAAAAACCATTAGAATTTAAACATAAATAAAAATTAACTTCAATAGCATTTATTAAATCATGTAACTCTTCACTACTATTCACCAATTAACTTCAATAGCGTTTAAAAAACCATACCAATTAAGCTTCTCAAGCTTGAGAGGGGTTGAGAAGAGAGAAACATTGAGAAATTATAGAAAAGATCAATATTCACTAATTACCTTACAAATTGCTTGATTCTTTGTTCACGGTAGAGGCCCCCAACCAATCAATTGGTTAAGTATGTTGATGGAGCCACCAATGGGGATTGAAGAAAGAGGGAAGCTCCAAAAACTAGTGAATTATTAATGAATTCACAGTTCTTGGCTTAGGTGGAGTAGAGTAACAATGCATAAACACTATATCTTTTTCAACAAGGGGGAGGCTTCTATTTATAGGAAAAATTGAGCTCCTAACCAAACAAACTGATTCTAGAATTTTCTAAATCAGTTTGGTCAATATTTGACCATTTTTAGGTCAGTTAAGCTAACTTTTTGGAACTAGACTTGAATGAGGAGAGAGGAGAGATGAAATATCTCAATTTTTATGAGTTTAAAACTCATTAAAGCATGTGAAATATGCACCTCCTTTAAAGAACTCCCCTTCCTTACATATGTGTCATAATGGAATCATTTTAATATTGCTCATAGTTTTTTACTAATAAACCTTGTACATTTTCAACTCTTCATCTTATGTGAAATATGCACCTCCTTTAAAGAACTCCCCTTCCTTACATATGTGTCATAATGGAATCATTTTAATATTGCTCATAGTTTTTTACTAATAAACCTTGTACATTTTCAACTCTTCATCTTATGTGAAATATGCACCTCCTTTAAAGAACTCCCCTTCCTTACATATGTGTCATAATGGAATCATTTTAATATTGCTCATAGTTTTTTACTAATAAACCTTGTACATTTTCAACTCTTCATCTTATGTGAAATATGCACCTCCTTTAAAGAACTCCCCTTCCTTACATATGTGTCATAATGGAATCATTTTAATATTGCTCATAGTTTTTTACTAATAAACCTTGTACATTTTCAACTCTTCATCTTATGTGAGCATTTACTGATTTTTGGGTATCTTCTTTTACAAATTGGATTTATCTCCTCCCTACACATGGATTGATGCTATTGGCCCATAGGAACCTTAATTGGACTATAATCCAAAAATTTCTGAAAATCTAGACCCTTAGGCTAAGGTCCTTTATACCCATTTTCAATTAATTCCAATTGCACATTGGAAAGTTCTTTTTGAATTTTTGTTTCAGGGGAACTTATTTTAATAAGATGAGATAATTTTTTATCCAAAAATATTAAAAATTTGAATATTCTCTCTCTAGAATATTTTCTCTCTCTAGATTAAAACAGTTAGAAACAAGTCTTTTATATTTCTGAAGAGGGATTGATTACAGGGGAAGATGCTGGACATTTTGACTGGGGAGGAATCTTACAAGTGGCATGTGGTGGTGGAGAAAGAGTCTAGACTACAGATAAAGACTCTTCAGGTTAACAAAGGAGGAGAGGTTTCTTCCAATGCGCTTGTGCGGTTTTGTACGGAACATGGCATCAAGCGAGAGTTGGCCAATATAGGTTTACCTTCAGATAATGGAGTGGCTGAGCATAAGAACTGATGACTTTAGTACCAAAGTTGACTCCATTTGAGGATTATTTTGAGAGGAAACTAGATATCTCCCATTTTCGTATGTTTGGGAGTGATACCTATGTTCACATTCTAAAGAAGAAGAGGGGGAAGCTTGACTCAAAGTCCCAAAAACTTGTATTAGTGGAATATGACTCTCTTTCCAAAGGATAGAGGTTGTATGACCTAGAGCGGAACAAGGTTGTTGTGATAAAAGATGTTATCTTTGATGAGCATGTTCCAGCTTCCACTGTTGATGAGCTACCACTTCTTAGAGACCCAGATGAGTCTAATGATGATTTCCAATATATTATTCTAGCTAGACAGCCTCAATCAGTTGTAAAGGTAGAGCCAGCCGGCAGTATAGCTGGAGTTGAGCCCCCGTAGCAACAACAACATGCTCCACTTTTTGTATGAGTACCCAGGTGGTTGTTAGACACCCTTCAGGAGAGTCAGGTGTCATGGAGATTCCATCAGAGTAGACCATAGAGGACGGACCTTGAAGATCACATAGAGTTCATGAAAAAAGCCATTTAGGAGAGATCTTATAGGTAAACTATGCTTTGATATCTCGTATCATGCGAAACAAAGAGCCCACTTCTATCAAGCAAGCTCTTTCTAAGGATACTTGGAGGAAAGCCATGCAAGTGGAAATGGTTTCCATAGAGAAGAATAAAACTTGGGAGTTGGCTCCGAGGTCATCAAAACGGTCACTCATCATTAGTGTCAAGTGGGTCTTTAAGACCAAGTATATGTCGGATGGATCGGTGGACAAACACAAAGCTAGACTTATGGCTAAGGGTTATGCTCAGTGTCCTGGCATCGACTATGAGGATACCTTTGCACCGACAACAAGGATGACCACAATTCGCACCATTCTTTCCCTTGCCTCTTCTTAGAGCGGCGGTGGCCCGTATATCAGATGGATGTCAAATCCACGTTCCTTAATGATGACTTGAAGAGGAGGAGGTTTAGGTTGAGAAGTCTCCAGGCTTTGAGGTTCCAAGATCAAAGGGGATGATTTATAGGTTATGGAAGGCCTTGTATGGTCTTCAGCAGGCTCCCAGGGATCAGAAGATTGATTCCTTCTTTTTACAGATTGGATTTGAGAGATTAGTTTTGCATATCCTGTATCTCTTATAGGAATGCGGTTTGGTCACATTGATCATCCTTTATGTGGATGACCTCATTCTCACTAGCGGTCATGTGGAGCACATAGTAGTGATGAAGGCTGCCTTCTTGTCAAAGGAGTTTGAGATGACCGACTTAGGCTTACTCCACTTCTTCTTGGGATTGAAGATTTGACAGACCTACAGGGGTTCTTTTTCTCTCAATAGTGCTATGTTCATGAGTTGCTTGAGGCCTTTGGGATGGAGAACTGCAAGCCTATCACGTCACCGATAGAACCAAACATGAAGCTTATAGAGTGAATGATCCTTGTGAGCCAATTGATGCCTCTCTATATCGGAAGCTTGTTGGTTCATTAATCCAATTGACATAACACCAGATTAGACTTGAGATTTCCTATGCGGATGTTAAGCTCATTTATGTAGATGCCTTTAAAGACTCATTTTGGGACACAGGATTGCGAATCTTGCGGTATCTATAGGGTACAAAGGATCTTGGAGTCTTCTACGACACTCAAGGGGAAACAAAGGACCAATTCCAAATCCAAGGCTAGAGTGACTCATATTGGGGAGGAGATCTACATCAAGCTATAGATTTACCCTTGGCTCACGAGCTATATCATGGAGCAGTAAGAGGCATGCTTTGTCCTCTATAGAGACAGAGTACCGGACTGCTTGTGGTGCTGCTTTTGCGAGTTTGTGTGGCTCTGGAAGTTGCTTGGTGAGATTGGGTTTCCACAGAGAAGGAGCCCACGGTCATCCAGTGAGATTACCAGAGCTGCATTGCTACTGCTCAAAACTCGATCTTTCGTGCCCGTACGAGGTACATAGATATACAATATCACTTTGTTTGTGAGAAGATTTTGGCTTATGACATATTGCTTGTTTATTGTTCGTCGACGGAGAACACTGGGGAAGACATCTTCACAAAGTCTCTACCTCAGGCCATGCTTTGGCACCACCACGAATGATTTTATATTCACGTGATCACATTTTTTTTTGTTAATAACATGTGTTAACATGTTATTAACATGTTAACATGTTCCCAAAAAAGCCGGTGGGAGGTTCCTTGGTAACCGGCTAAAATCCCACCGGGATTTTTGGAATACCCGGCAGTCCCGCCGGGAATATTAAAACCCCGGCGGGCCCCGCTGGGGTCGTCATGTAGCCCGGCGGGCTACATTTTTGTATATATGTGGGCTCGAGGGGCCCTTTGGGAGTTCATTGCTAACAGTATACACAGGTAATGACAGTTGTGGGTGTGTGTGTTTGTGTGGCTGTGTGTGGGTGTGTGTGTTCGTGTGGGCAGGCACCCATGGTCGCAACAATGCGCGGCAGGATGTGGGTGGTCCACCACACGAGGGGTGTGTGTGTAAGGCCATTCTTCGGAATGGTGCTTATCGTGGGGCACATAGTCGGTAACGCGGCTGGTTTGTGTCCTATGGTAAGTATGGCACGCCGTAGCGGTACTAGTCGTCTCAGTAACGCGGCAAGCATAGTATCGTTATGGCGATGTCACCTTCCCTTCCCTTCCCTTTGTCAAATGCGGGCATATGGTCGATAACGCGGCCAGTGTATGTCCGTATCCTATTCGTATTCTCATAGATTCGGGCGGCATTTTGTCGTTAACGCGGCAAGTTGGTGTCGTCCGTTAGTGCATATATTGTTTTTTGCATATTGCAGCATTTGATCGTTAACGCGGCATTTGATCGTTAACGCGGTCGGAAAAATGTTGTAAATTTGCTTGATGCGGCTTGTATTGTTTTTATTGTGTGTGATCCGTGCGATACTTGGTTGGTAACGCGGCATGAGTATTTCATGGATCAAAGTTTACATCATATTGTCTTTAAGTTTAATTTCATGATATCGTGACTCGTAAAAATGAATATCTCTCTCTCTCTCTTCCTCCCCCCCTCTCTCTCTCTCTCATGATACACTTCACAACTCTCTCTCTCTCTCGATACACTTCATAACTCTCTCTCTTTCTCGATAAACTTCACAACTCTCTCTCTCTCTCTCTCTCTCATGATACACTTCATAACTCTCTCTCTCTCTCTCTCTCACGATAGGTGTGTAGATGAGGAGTTCCTTTTTTTTCTCTTAAAATATACATAATTCCTAATAAATTCCCTTTTCTCCCTCTATTTTCTTAAAATATAAAACAATACTAAACATTATTTTCCTCTCTTTTAGGAACTCACAAAACTATTGAAAATGTCATCTAATGTTTCCTCTCTCTCTATTTGTCTCACGACTCTCTCTCTTCGTCCCCCCCCCCTCTCTCTCTCTCTCATGATACACTTCACAACTCTCTCTCTCTCTCTCGATACATTTCACAACTCTCTCTCTCTCTCTCTCATGATACACTTCACAACTCTCTCTCTCTCTCTCTCTCTCTCTCTCTGTCACTGACGATAGGTGTGTAGATGAGGAGTGCTTTTTTTTCTCTTAAAATATACATAATCTCTAATAAATTACCTTTTCTCCCTCTATTTTCTTAAAATATAAAACAATCCTAAACATTATTTTCCTCTCTTTAGGAACTCACAAAACTATTAAAAATGTCATCTAATGTTCCCTCTCTATCTGTCATGCCTCTCTCGCTTCCTCCCCCTCTCTCTCTCTCTCTCTCATGATACACTTCACAACTCTCTCTCTCTCTCTCTCTTTGTCACGGTAGGTGTGTAGATGAGGAGTGCAACATGTATGCACTTGATAAGTAATGATAAGTAATGATGCACTTGTTGCGGTTGTCTCACGTTCGATAATGTATTGCATGATGTTGAGTTCAGTAATATTGTTTGATATTCCATTTTTGTTTGATCATTGAATAAGTAATGATACACTTGTTGCGGTTGTCTCACGTTTGATGATGTATTGGATGAATTTGATTTCAGTAATATTATTTGATATTCCGTTTTTATTTTCTCATTGATAAGTAATGATACACTTGTTGCTGTTCTCTCACGTTTGATGATGTATTGCTTGATGTTGATTTCAGTAATGTTGTTTAATATTCCGTTTTTATTGTGTTTAGTGATATTTGCTAGATTTGCGAAGACAACCACCATGCTTTCCCCTGAAGAGCGTAAAATCGTTGTAAGATCCCTGTTCCCACCGAGCAACGGATTCGGGGTACTGGCAGCGGAAGTAGCGCTCCTCGCGCGGGACAGGGGTCCCACACTCAGGGCCTCGCCCACGGATATCCGGATAAGAGACTAGTCCGTCGGTTGTTCCAAAACCGAACCCGGAAAAACTTCCTTTACCGGAAAGCACGGGCGATTCCACCAGGATAACTTTTTACTCTAACGTAGTCAAGATCATTTCTGATCGAGATGATCCAGTTACATCTATAAGGTACTTAGTCAGTTCAAGGAAGAAACTTGCACTTGGATCATTGGGATCAACGCTTTTTTCCCCATTCAAGAGGCACAGCCGTTGATTCCTATCCATAGAACAGCTACTATCCGGGATTTATTTTTTTTCTATCGTAAAAACAAAAGTTTGAGTCTCGATTTACGGATCCATCAGTCCAGCCTAACCCCATCCGATCCCATGGGTTAGCCAACCGCCCAACCACTGTAGTGATGGGATCCAATTAAAAATTTGGTTAGGTTTTGTCCCGGGTACCAAGGAAAAGAGTTCCAAGGCCCCCTAGCCGGATGTTCATGCAAAATAAAACTAGTCACACCACTCACACACCCAATATGAAATTGCCCTTTTTCAATCAGATTCAACCAGTTTAAAACAATCCTTTAATAAAACCATAGTATCATTGATCACCATCTTCCAATTTATCCAATTGATTCTTAATTTCCCATCATTCCTTCATCAGAGTATCTATGGCATCATTGGCAACTAGAACGCTCAGGAGCCGTTTCGATAGTTCCTAGCCCATAATACTTGGCAATATAATCACTTAACAAGATGGACTCTCGTTGAAGATCAGCAAGATCAACCAACAGATCCATATAAGGAGCCATGGACTCATCCATTGAAGACCAGCAAGGTCAATCAACCAGATCCATGCTCGATTTCAGAAAACAACTCCAACTCTGTTCCAATATCTTCCTCGACGCACGCGTGGGTATCCTAGGCAACCCAGAGCCCGAGCACCGTATGGTCAGCACCCTCTAGGATCCTTCGCAGGTAACCTAGCGCTTCACGCATAGGCCGCTTCCTTGGCCCCTCATCCACCGTACCGGAAGCTCACCATTTTAATCGCACCGAGGCTGGTCAAGACCTCGGCCGACCTTGCTACGCGAGACGTCCTTCATTGACTCCCCGTCAGCAGTTGCAACTTTACCATCACGACTTTAATCACAAGACGGTCAAAATGCTCCCCCCAGCATTCTTGACATAAAACAATCATTTACAAACAGCATTTACAAACAGTATTTACAAACAGTTTACAACACAATTTCTATTTTAACTTTCATTTTTCCACATTATCCTTCATCAATCTACTTTACTTATTCCATATTCCATTTATATGTATACTCATCCCATCACATCATTTCTATCTCATCACTTCAGATTCACTCACATCGCATATCGTATATTCACATCCATACATCCACATCTATATGCGTACATTCACATCTACATGCATACATCTACATCTCTATGCATACATCCACATCCACATTCACATTCACCTCCATACATCTACATCTACATGCATACATCCACATCTCCATTCACATCTACATCTATACATCTACATCTACATGCATCCATCCACCTCCACATCCACATCTACATCTATACATCTACATCTACATGCATACATCCATATCTCCATTCCCATCTACATCTATACATCTACATCTACATGCATTCATCTACCTCCACATCCACATCTACATCTATACATCTACATCTACATGTATACATCCACCTCCACATCCACATCCGTATCTATACATCTACATCTACATGTATACATCCACATCCACATCTATACATCTACATCTACATGCATACATCTACATCTACATGCATCCATCCACCTCCACATCCACATCTACATCTATACATCTACATCTACATGCAAACATCCACATCTCCATGCATAATAAAATTCTTTTAATTAATCTAGGATGATAGTTCCTAGAATATGGTAGGAAGTCCTCTTTTTATGCTTTGAATGAATTTATTTTATGCGTAATTTCTATAAAAATTTTGCCATAGCTCCGCTACTATGACTGATAAATCTCAATTTTTTCTAAGGGATAAAGCTCATTATTAAAGAAATAATTAGAATGGTCTCTAATTGGATCATCATTCCATAATGGTCTCTAATTGGATCATTAAAAAAAACAATTAGAATGGTCTCTAATTGGATCATCAATCCATAATGGTCTCTAATTGGATCATTAAGAAAACAATTAGAATGGTCTCTAATTGGATCATTAAGAAAACAATTAGAATGGTCTCTAATTGGGTCATCAATCCATAATGGATTGAATCATCAATGTGCATAAACTAAAAGCATAGCAAAAAGCCATTAATTTGGCCTCAAGCATAGCTTAATCTTGGATTAAGGAAAAGCTTTATGAAAAGCTTCATTTGGATTGAGAATGGGTCATGAGTATGACCATTTCTTGAGTGAGAGAGAGAAATTATAAAAACCATTAGAATTTAAATATAAGTGAAAATTAACTTCTATAGCATTTATTAAATTATGTAACTCTTCACTACTATTCACCAATTAACTTCAATAGCATTTAAAAAAAAACCATACCAATTAAACTTCTCAAGCTTGAGAGGGGTTGAGAAGAGAGAATCATTGAGAATTCATAGAAAAGATCAAAATTTAATATACTTACCTTATGATTTGCTTGATTCTTTATTCACGGTAGAGGCCCCCAACCAATCAATTGGTTTAGTATGTTGATGGAGCCACCAATGGGGATTGAAGAAAGAGGGAAGTATCAAAAACTAGTGAATTATTAAAGAATTCATAGTTCTTGGCTTAGGTAGAGTAGAGTAACAAGGCATAAGACACTATATATTTTAGCTTAGGTGGAGTAGAGTAACAAAGCATAAGACTCTATCTAATTTGGCTTAGGTGGAGTAGAGTAACAAGCATAAGAGACTATATATTTTGGCTTAGGTGGAGTAGAGTAACAAAGCATAAGAGACTATATTTTGGCTTAGGTGGAGTAGAGTAACAAGCATAAGAGACTATATATTTTGGCTTAGGTGGAGTAGAGTAACAAAGCATAAGAGACTATATTTTGGCTTAGGTGGAGTAGAGTAACAAAGCATAAGAGACTATATTTTGGCTTAGGTGGAGTAGAGTAACAATGCATAAGACATTATATTTTTTTCAACAAGGGGAGGCTTCTATTTATAGGAAAATTTGAGCTCCTAGCCAAACAAACTGATTCTAGAATTTTCCAAGTCAGTTTGGTTGAATTTGGACTAGATTTGGACCTAGTTTGGTTATTTTTTGATTCAGTTTGGTTCCATTTTGATTTGGTTTGGTTCAAGAGAGATGAGAGATAAAAATATCACATTATTTTTGAGTTTAAAACTCATTCAAGCATGTGAAATATGCACCTCCTTTAAAGAATTCCCCTTCTTTACATATGTGTCAAAATTTTATTGCTCATAGTTTTTTACTAATAAACCTTGTACATTTTCAACTCTTCATCTTATGTGAAATATGCACCTCCTTTAAAGAACTCCTCTTCCTTACATATGTGTCATAGTTTTTTTTACTAATAAACCTTGTACATTTTCAACTCTTCATCTTATGTGAAATATGCACCTCCTTTAAAGAACTCCCCTTCCTTACATATGTGTTTATTTACTAATAAACCTTGTACATTTTCAACTCTTCATCTTATGTGAAATATGCACCTCCTTTAAAGAACTCCTCTTCCTTACATATGTGTTTATTTACTAATAAACCTTGTACATTTTCAACTCTTCATCTTATGTGAGCATTTACTCATTTTTGGGTATCTTCTTTTACAAATTGGATTTATCTCCTCCCTACACATGGATTGATGCTATTGGCCCATAGGAACCTTAATTGGACCATAGTCTAAAGATTTATGAAAATCTAGACCCTTAGGCTAAGGTTCTTTATACCTCTTTCCAATTAATTCCAATTGCACATTGGAAAATTCTTTTTAAATTTCTGTTTCAGGGGAACTCATCTGAATTATAAGAGATATTTTTCTATCCAGAAATATTCAAAATCTGAATATTCTCTCTCTAGAATATTTTCTCTCTCTAGGTTAAAACAGTCACAAACAAGATCTCTTATATTTCAGAAAAGGAATTGATTACAGGGGAATATACTAGACATCAAAAAGGGGTTGGGGGAGGAATCTTACATTCTACCCCACTTAAAAAACGCGAGATGTCCTCATCTCGCAACTTGGAATAATTTCGCAAGATGCACGAATATGAGACTTAGAGAAAAATTTTAATCATGATTAACCACCAAGAAAAGTCTTAAAGAGAGCAAGATTCAATATAAGAACAAGATTTAAACTTTATTCATTCATGGAACTTATACAGTAAAGATAGAAGAATTCTTTACACTTCCATAAGCCCGTCCATCATATGGTCACAAAAGCAGTCCTCACAAGCTGCACAAGTATAGGGTAACTCATCTATGGGAATGATTCTGCTGGTTATTGCCGCACCTATCTCAGTGGTATGAGGTGATCTAACAAAAGGACCTCTGAGAGGCAAGCCAAAAACGGGGTAAAGGCATATCTTCTCATGAGGAAGAAAACACGCCAGTAAGAAGACCCGCTCAGAAAACCCAAGATGCCTTGATCTCATGACGCAGTAGTATCGGGGACCCAAACCCAAGGCTTCGATAACCATGGCCAAGCGGACATTGTTACGAAAGTGCTGCTGACCCCAGGGTGTTACCCTAGTTATGTTTTGATAGGTCCGCCATTTGGTCTGCGCTACAGAAGTTCCTAGGTGAGGAAAAAGTGAGCGCTCATACTGTTCTATAAAGTCTTTCTTCACAGACTCTCTTGCGTCTTGAAGGTGAGAAATCATCAGGGATAAAACTAATTCCTGTTGCCAAGCCATGAAGGAGATTAAGAAAGAAAGGAGATTGATGGGAGTAAGATTACTGTGAGTGACAAGTAAAAGTTGCGACTTATATAAAGGAAGGAGCTAGCGTAACCTAGAAGCCAACGGTAACTTGCCACTGAAGTTTTACCGTCTTTTCATGATTTGCGTTTGACACATTTTTCTATAGAAGGCATTAAGAATTTTGAGATGAGGAGATAAAAGAAGCTTGTAGGCTAAGTCACCTACTTTCATTGAATTCAGATATAAGGGTCACAATATCTGGGGGATAACTTCTTATACTCCCCACGAGATAAAGAACTTCTTTTGGGCCGTACTCGAATGAAAGCCTAACCTTGGTATCCAAATCACCGATTCTCACTTCTGAACTCATTGTTCTAAATCCTTAAAACAAGTGGGACTCCTGAGAAGTATTCTAGGGAAAGGGTCTTCCTTTTTTTAAACAGGAACTTTCTTTTATTTTAGAGAGGGAATAATTATGAGATCAGAAGGGAGATTCTTACTCCTGTATACCTCGAAGGCTGGGGAGGAATCTTACATTCTACCCCACTTAAAAAGTGCGAGATGTCCTCATCTCGCAAGGTAGAGGACAACTCTTTTTCTTAAGATCCAATTTTATTCTGGGGTTCCTTATATTCTGGTCAACCCAACAGAACACTGGGATAAATATCCCTTATATAGAACTCATTATTAAATAACAATTCATTCAGATCATATCATTCATATCTTTAACATGATAATGGTCCATTAGACCGAAAAGTTTCCTTCGAACATTCCTCCACGGAAATTTCAGTCAAGCAAGTTCTCAATTTGACATCCCTTAACTTGATCTACCGGTCAAATATTAACAGTAGCAATCTAACAGCACACCCATTAACCTCATAGTGATTTGCTGAATTCATTATCATCATTCTAGTTATGAGTATCATTACAGGGATTCGTCCCATTCCCCCTCATTGTGGTTTCATTATATTTCAACTAATTTTTTAAAAATCAACATTTTTCAATCAGCATTTTCAATCAGCATTTTCAATCAGAATCCAAATCAATTCATCCATTCTCAAACAGAATTAAAAATCATATCAATCACATGCAAAATCATCATCTGGATAGCATTAACGCTTATAATTTCAAGTCTTAGATTTACTCGTATATACTGTCAGTAAAGAGCTGCAGTATACTCTCGGTATATACGGGTAGTCATGGCCCTTGGAATTATAAGGTAAATACTATCATGTCTAGGCCTCAAGCAAGTCGGGGATTCTATATAATTGCGGTACTTCCATCTGAAGACCCAATTACCAAATTACGAGTTTCAGTTTGAATATCAAATTGTATGAATTATATCACACAATTATAACCTTTTTGTGTTTCTTGATAAATTTTTGCCATATTTGTCTTCTCAGGTGATCTTTATTAACCAAAGGCTCTGATACCAACTGTAAGATCCCTGTTCCCACCGAGCAACGGATTCGGGGTACTGGCAGCGGAAGTAGCGCTCCTCGCGCGGGACAGGGGTCCCACACTCAGGGCCTCGCCCACGGATATCCGGATAAGAGACTAGTCCGTCGGTTGTTCCAAAACCGAACCCGGAAAAACTTCCTTTACCGGAAAGCACGGGCGATTCCACCAGGATAACTTTTTACTCTAACGTAGTCAAGATCATTTCTGATCGAGATGATCCAGTTACATCTATAAGGTACTTAGTCAGTTCAAGGAAGAAACTTGCACTTGGATCATTGGGATCAACGCTTTTTTCCCCATTCAAGAGGCACAGCCGTTGATTCCTATCCATAGAACAGCTACTATCCGGGATTTATTTTTTTTCTATCGTAAAAACAAAAGTTTGAGTCTCGATTTACGGATCCATCAGTCCAGCCTAACCCCATCCGATCCCATGGGTTAGCCAACCGCCCAACCACTGTAGTGATGGGATCCAATTAAAAATTTGGTTAGGTTTTGTCCCGGGTACCAAGGAAAAGAGTTCCAAGGCCCCCTAGCCGGATGTTCATGCAAAATAAAACTAGTCACACCACTCACACACCCAATATGAAATTGCCCTTTTTCAATCAGATTCAACCAGTTTAAAACAATCCTTTAATAAAACCATAGTATCATTGATCACCATCTTCCAATTTATCCAATTGATTCTTAATTTCCCATCATTCCTTCATCAGAGTATCTATGGCATCATTGGCAACTAGAACGCTCAGGAGCCGTTTCGATAGTTCCTAGCCCATAATACTTGGCAATATAATCACTTAACAAGATGGACTCTCGTTGAAGATCAGCAAGATCAACCAACAGATCCATATAAGGAGCCATGGACTCATCCATTGAAGACCAGCAAGGTCAATCAACCAGATCCATGCTCGATTTCAGAAAACAACTCCAACTCTGTTCCAATATCTTCCTCGACGCACGCGTGGGTATCCTAGGCAACCCAGAGCCCGAGCACCGTATGGTCAGCACCCTCTAGGATCCTTCGCAGGTAACCTAGCGCTTCACGCATAGGCCGCTTCCTTGGCCCCTCATCCACCGTACCGGAAGCTCACCATTTTAATCGCACCGAGGCTGGTCAAGACCTCGGCCGACCTTGCTACGCGAGACGTCCTTCATTGACTCCCCGTCAGCAGTTGCAACTTTACCATCACGACTTTAATCACAAGACGGTCAAAATGCTCCCCCCAGCATTCTTGACATAAAACAATCATTTACAAACAGCATTTACAAACAGTATTTACAAACAGTTTACAACACAATTTCTATTTTAACTTTCATTTTTCCACATTATCCTTCATCAATCTACTTTACTTATTCCATATTCCATTTATATGTATACTCATCCCATCACATCATTTCTATCTCATCACTTCAGATTCACTCACATCGCATATCGTATATTCACATCCATACATCCACATCTATATGCGTACATTCACATCTACATGCATACATCTACATCTCTATGCATACATCCACATCCACATTCACATTCACCTCCATACATCTACATCTACATGCATACATCCACATCTCCATTCACATCTACATCTATACATCTACATCTACATGCATCCATCCACCTCCACATCCACATCTACATCTATACATCTACATCTACATGCATACATCCATATCTCCATTCCCATCTACATCTATACATCTACATCTACATGCATTCATCTACCTCCACATCCACATCTACATCTATACATCTACATCTACATGTATACATCCACCTCCACATCCACATCCGTATCTATACATCTACATCTACATGTATACATCCACATCCACATCTATACATCTACATCTACATGCATACATCTACATCTACATGCATCCATCCACCTCCACATCCACATCTACATCTATACATCTACATCTACATGCAAACATCCACATCTCCATGCATAATAAAATTCTTTTAATTAATCTAGGATGATAGTTCCTAGAATATGGTAGGAAGTCCTCTTTTTATGCTTTGAATGAATTTATTTTATGCGTAATTTCTATAAAAATTTTGCCATAGCTCCGCTACTATGACTGATAAATCTCAATTTTTTCTAAGGGATAAAGCTCATTATTAAAGAAATAATTAGAATGGTCTCTAATTGGATCATCATTCCATAATGGTCTCTAATTGGATCATTAAAAAAAACAATTAGAATGGTCTCTAATTGGATCATCAATCCATAATGGTCTCTAATTGGATCATTAAGAAAACAATTAGAATGGTCTCTAATTGGATCATTAAGAAAACAATTAGAATGGTCTCTAATTGGGTCATCAATCCATAATGGATTGAATCATCAATGTGCATAAACTAAAAGCATAGCAAAAAGCCATTAATTTGGCCTCAAGCATAGCTTAATCTTGGATTAAGGAAAAGCTTTATGAAAAGCTTCATTTGGATTGAGAATGGGTCATGAGTATGACCATTTCTTGAGTGAGAGAGAGAAATTATAAAAACCATTAGAATTTAAATATAAGTGAAAATTAACTTCTATAGCATTTATTAAATTATGTAACTCTTCACTACTATTCACCAATTAACTTCAATAGCATTTAAAAAAAAACCATACCAATTAAACTTCTCAAGCTTGAGAGGGGTTGAGAAGAGAGAATCATTGAGAATTCATAGAAAAGATCAAAATTTAATATACTTACCTTATGATTTGCTTGATTCTTTATTCACGGTAGAGGCCCCCAACCAATCAATTGGTTTAGTATGTTGATGGAGCCACCAATG
The DNA here is from genome assembly GCF_041138505.1 of Cibotium barometz. NCBI lineage: Eukaryota > Viridiplantae > Streptophyta > Polypodiopsida > Cyatheales > Cibotiaceae > Cibotium > Cibotium barometz. Next base: position 20,446,157 of record NC_141096.1, on the reverse strand, counting down.
GGGATTGAAGAAAGAGGGAAGTATCAAAAACTAGTGAATTATTAAAGAATTCATAGTTCTTGGCTTAGGTAGAGTAGAGTAACAAGGCATAAGACACTATATATTTTAGCTTAGGTGGAGTAGAGTAACAAAGCATAAGACTCTATCTAATTTGGCTTAGGTGGAGTAGAGTAACAAGCATAAGAGACTATATATTTTGGCTTAGGTGGAGTAGAGTAACAAAGCATAAGAGACTATATTTTGGCTTAGGTGGAGTAGAGTAACAAGCATAAGAGACTATATATTTTGGCTTAGGTGGAGTAGAGTAACAAAGCATAAGAGACTATATTTTGGCTTAGGTGGAGTAGAGTAACAAAGCATAAGAGACTATATTTTGGCTTAGGTGGAGTAGAGTAACAATGCATAAGACATTATATTTTTTTCAACAAGGGGAGGCTTCTATTTATAGGAAAATTTGAGCTCCTAGCCAAACAAACTGATTCTAGAATTTTCCAAGTCAGTTTGGTTGAATTTGGACTAGATTTGGACCTAGTTTGGTTATTTTTTGATTCAGTTTGGTTCCATTTTGATTTGGTTTGGTTCAAGAGAGATGAGAGATAAAAATATCACATTATTTTTGAGTTTAAAACTCATTCAAGCATGTGAAATATGCACCTCCTTTAAAGAATTCCCCTTCTTTACATATGTGTCAAAATTTTATTGCTCATAGTTTTTTACTAATAAACCTTGTACATTTTCAACTCTTCATCTTATGTGAAATATGCACCTCCTTTAAAGAACTCCTCTTCCTTACATATGTGTCATAGTTTTTTTTACTAATAAACCTTGTACATTTTCAACTCTTCATCTTATGTGAAATATGCACCTCCTTTAAAGAACTCCCCTTCCTTACATATGTGTTTATTTACTAATAAACCTTGTACATTTTCAACTCTTCATCTTATGTGAAATATGCACCTCCTTTAAAGAACTCCTCTTCCTTACATATGTGTTTATTTACTAATAAACCTTGTACATTTTCAACTCTTCATCTTATGTGAGCATTTACTCATTTTTGGGTATCTTCTTTTACAAATTGGATTTATCTCCTCCCTACACATGGATTGATGCTATTGGCCCATAGGAACCTTAATTGGACCATAGTCTAAAGATTTATGAAAATCTAGACCCTTAGGCTAAGGTTCTTTATACCTCTTTCCAATTAATTCCAATTGCACATTGGAAAATTCTTTTTAAATTTCTGTTTCAGGGGAACTCATCTGAATTATAAGAGATATTTTTCTATCCAGAAATATTCAAAATCTGAATATTCTCTCTCTAGAATATTTTCTCTCTCTAGGTTAAAACAGTCACAAACAAGATCTCTTATATTTCAGAAAAGGAATTGATTACAGGGGAATATACTAGACATCAAAAAGGGGTTGGGGGAGGAATCTTACAATCGTTCTACGAGCAATTCGCATTGAAGCAGTCATCGCAGTGTCACAATGTTCTGAAGACATCATCAAAAAGATCAATGAGTCTGAGATACTCATGCGAGATCTATTAGAGCAGATATGGGAAAATGCACAGCGTCGGAGGCAACGCTGAGTTGCTTGATAGACAAAAGATAGTAGACTTCAACCATCAACATATAACACGAACTATTTTGGGGAGCATGTGTGTAGCATGCAATGATCTTAGAGATGCTGCCCCGCCTGAAGCTAATATGCATCGTCTACAGTTATGGGACGCTGTATGGAGAGAGCAAAGAGCCAAGAGCAAGCGCATGAAGGCGCTGGATGCAGAGTCACTCCCCAAAAGAGTGCGCATTGCCCAGGACATCGCTGCAACATCTAGCCAGCCAGATGCGAGTGGGACGGGTGCCATTAATCGCACAATCTACAATTCTATGTGCACACACCTCATTGGCGTCCCGCACGAGGCTCTGCTCGAAGGGCGAACAATAGGCTTTGGTGTTTTTGGCACAGTAAAAGAGTATACAGTTAGAGGTATATCATTTTTGCCAGAGCACATTACTTTTTGTGGAAAGCACTACAAAGGAGAAGGCAGCGCCAAGTTTGAGAGCTTCCAGGTAGAGCAGGGCATGCAGGTTCTACACCCATCAATTGTCAGGTGTATTGCCTTCACAAAAGAATCTCCTTGGATCACTATTTTCCCATACTATAATGGCGGCACGCTTGGTGATACTCTTCTGAATGTCCCCTTCAGATTCAGTGAGTTCACCAAAGCAATTTTTCGTTTGGATTGAGGATGGAGAAAACCCCCACTCGATAATATTTCTTTAAGTCATCTAGAACTTTCTAAAATAAAACAAATAGTAATAACCATGCCACATATTATGCATGCCCTGGTGGAAGGCCTAGCGGCAGCACATTTGGCAGGAATTGTACATACCGACCTGTTGAAATGTCAAGCTCGTATACAGCTGGAGGATAGCACATGGGTGCTGACAGAGTGACAGTATGGTAGATAGATATCGTGTGGTGTGTTTATGACCGCGTCCAGCTGGTCATGTGTGGTGTGGACATTACATTAGGTTTACTTTGTAGTGTGGACATAACACTATGTTGTGTTCTCCTTTGTGTGTGTGAGAGAGATGATGACTATGGCTTCTCTCCTTCTTTATGATTGATGGATATGGATTAGGGTTTGCTTCTCTTGTGTGTGCTCCCTCCTGCTTCTGTTTTTTATCATGGTATCAGAGCCTAGAGCTCATTAGTTGTGTTGTGAGAGTGAGTGAGAGAAGAGGGAAGAAGAAGAAGAAGCTGTGAAGATTTCCATTGAAGCTGTGGAGCAAAAGAAAGCTGTGGAGCTCACCTCAGTTATAGATCTGAAGCTTGGCCTAACTGGTAAGAGTAGCAAAACTCCCTTGAGCGGATTGCAGGTGCCAAAGAGCAAGTTTAGTGAAGATTGAAGTGCATAAAGCAAGCAGAAAATTTTTGGTTTTTCTCTAAGCTTTCATGGAAAGCTTGAAGTGAATATACTCTTGGCAAATGTATACACAAAGGCACATGTATTTGAACTAGCACATGCTTTAGCAAAGTGGGCACAAGCAACAAATAGAATCTTGAAGCAGATTGATGCATACAGATTTGAGCAAAATCAAGTGGAAGTGAACTTATGCAAAAGTTTCTGGTTTTTCACAAAAACAGTGAACATACCGCAGAAGCTAGAGGAAGAATTGAGCCAAACCCTTCAAGCACAAGTTGGTTTAGGTCATTGCTAAGAATATTATCAACTCAATTGTGATTTGCCCTTCTTCTACAGCCCTCTGGAGCAGGCGGCGCATTTTGGAGCTGAAGTCCTAACAGGTTTCAATAACTGCACACCCATTTATGCACCAAAATGTGCTCTCTTCCACATGAAAGCACCCAAATATATGATCAACTACCTTGAGCATACTCCATCAAATTTCTTGCAGCCGCTAGTGCCTCCCATTGAAACACTCTCCATGTGCCCAACCAAGATGAGCACCAAAACAGCATTTGCAACCAATAAATTCAAATGGAACTTGCAACAACCATACCATATCTTGAGACACCATTGTCTCCTTGACAGTCTTCACAGTTGTTGAAATCTCCATCTTCAGCTTCCATGATGATGAGCAGGCTCTCCATGTTGAAAAACTCCCATTTGCAACTCTCTTGGCTAGCTTCTATGCAACTTCCTTGTTTTAAATCTCCTCTCAAATCCTCACAAATGTAAATCCAAATGATAATATGAGTGTGCATATTTTTTTTTTCACAAAACTAAAAAATAATGCTTAATCATATGAACACATAACCAAGAAAAAACTATACATAAATATCCACCATGACCAAGACCCCACCCAAGCTCTGATACCATGTTAACAATCCTAAAATGGGATTGATCATGGGTGGTGATAGACCCAAGATTAAGCAACATAAATAGGGTGGATTAAACCACACTAAGAACTCCATATAAGAGAGAGAGATTGCACACTCAACACTAGATCTCTATTTTGTTGCATATCAAAATGAACCATACAATGATATTGGCCCTTTAGCCTTATCCCACTTTACATGTCATCATCCATGTGGCACTCCCTTTTCCACTTCTTTGGTAAACACTCGCACACCATAGAATATTACATGTGGCATTCTTATCTTGCCACAATATCTTGCACCTCTAGGGTGCTTTCCCACATACACACAACACCACGATTACATCTCTCAACACCCCCTCTTAATCGAGGTGTTCCACAACTCACCCATCATCCATCACCCATATCAATGTAGCATTGCACAACCGCAATCGCTACCTCTCAACACTCCCCCTCAATGATACATTGGAGTGTCCATCAACCAAACATGTGTGCGCGTGTCTACCATCTTAGACACAAAGCTTAGACACAAAGTGGATTTTTAGCCGACTCGCTCACAGCAGAACCACTCAGTCCGATTTGAACGTAGAAGTTTTGGGTGGAAACCAACCCATGCGCATGCACCACCTCACACGTACATCGCTCATGCACACATCACGACAGCCATTTTGAGCTTCTCGGTGAGCTCGACGGGTATGGTTACCTTTATACCATGGGTGAATACATATCTCGTTTTGAGCTTTAAGCTCGGGTACGGTTACCCTTCTCATAATCATGGGTGAAAAAATACAACCATTTTAGTTGAAGCCGGGCAGTGAACCCAAGTGTGTGTGAACAAGCGCAAGCGTTAACCTTCAAACCCAAGTGTGTGTGAACAAGCGTTAACCTTATAACCAAAAAAAACACAATACCATTTACTTATCTATTGCCTTTAGCCTGCATGTGAGTACCCCTTGTGAAGGACACTTTACACCATCTCTAAGGATAACCCTTAGGGTTACTTTAAGCCATTAAAAAAAATTAGAGGTGCGGCAACTTGCAGCTACTATGCACTGCCAATGATGGGCCGTGGTGGGTGGCCCTTATCCACCACCTGTTTCTCGTGTCTCGCTGTCTGTCTATATTACAAGCTTCTTCTCGTGCGCTTCGACTGCTTTCTCTCTCTGGCTATTCTCGCCCTTTCTCTTCTCCAGCTACCCAGCCGCTCATCTACATTGTTGTGAACATTGGATGCTTCTTTTGCAATCGTGACTGAGTTTGCCTCTCTCTATTGCTTCCAATCGTAAATGTGTTTGCCTTGCTGCTGTTCCCTTTCTTAATTCTATTCAAAGAAATGGCATGTTGCCTCTACTGTGCTGCCACCTCTCAACTACAATATTGCATATAGATTGTCTATATGACTATGCATGATTTGCTAGATCTTTTTCCTGCCTATCACATCTCCACTTAGTTGGTTGATGAGCTTCTCTGAGTTCACAACAAGAAAAAAACTCTGATGTGCTTTGCACACGAGATCGATGTAGGCCAGTTGTTTTTCTCTATGCGCCATCTTCTATGATTTCTCCAGCTTTTCTGCCTTCCGAGCTTCTAATATTGGTACCCTTACTCCCTGCTCCTTGGAAGCATTACTTATGCTGCATATGTTGCCCTCACACACCTCCAATTGAGGTTCAAATAGCCTCCTATAAGGCTTTAATATCAATATTCCTAGTTGCACCCTCTTGATGAAGCTCCATCATTGAGCTTTCAAAGACTTTCTCTCTCCTGCAATTTCCAAACTGTACCCTTCCTTGAGGCTTCATAGTTTATTCTTGGCCTAATCCAAGGCTCTTAAGGCCACCATCATGCCTTCACCAATGCTGATTAGAGAGTCTCCGCTCTCTTAAGGCCACCATCATGCCTTCACTAATGCTGATTAGAGAGTCTCCACTCTCTTAAGGCCACTATGGCCTTCACCAATGCTGATTAGAGAGTCTCCACTCTCTTTTTTCCAGCTTGCTATACAAGCTTCCAATGCACACCCATTTATGCACCAAAATGTGCTCTCTTCCACATGAAAGCACCCAAATATATGATCAACTACCTTGAGCATACTCCATCAAATTTCTTGCAGCCCACTAGTGCCTCCCATTGAAACACTCTCCATGTGCCCAACCAAGATGAGCACCAAAACAGTATTTGCAACCAATAAATTCAAATGGAACTTGCAATAACCATACCATATCTTAGAACACCATTGTCTCCTTGACAGCTTCCTTGTTGACACCGAAGACTCCATAGTCTTCACACTTGCTGAAATCTCCATCTTTAGCTTCCATGATGATGAGCAGGCTCTCCATGTTGCAAAACTCCCATTTGCAACTCTCTTGGGCCGCTTCTATGCAACTTCCTTGTTGCAAATCTCCTCTCAAATCCTCACAAATGTAAATCCAAATGATAATATGAGTGTGCATAATTTTTTTTTTGGTAAACTGAAAGTAATGCTTAATCATATGAACACATTACCAAGAAAAAACTATACATAAATATCCACCATGTCCAAGACCCCACCCAAGCTCTGATACCATGTTAACAATCCTAAAATGGGATTGATCATGGTGATAGACACAAGATTAAGCAACATAATTAGGATGGATTAAACCAGACTAAGAACTCCATAAGAGAGAGAGAGAGATTGCACACTCAACACTAGATCTCTATTCTGTTGCATATCACAAAATGAACCATACAATGATATAGGCCCTCTAGCCTTATCCCACTTTACATGTCATCATCCATGTGGCACTCCCTTTTCCACTTCTTTGGTCAACACTCACACACCATACAATATTACATGTGGCATTCTTATCTTGCCACAATATCTTGCACCTCTAGGGTGCTTTCCCACATACACACAACACCACGATTACATCTCTCAACACCCCCTCTTAATCGAGGTGTTCCACAACTCACCCATCATCCATCACCCATATCAATGTAGCATTGCACAACCGCAATTGCTACCTCTCAACACTCCCCCTCAATGACACATTGGAGTGTCCATCAACCAAACATGTGTGCGCGTGTCTACCATCTTAGACACAAAGTCAATTTTGAGCCAGCTCACTCACAGTGGAACCACTGAGTCCGATTTGAACGTAGAAGTTTGGGTGGGAACCAACCCATGCGCATGCAACACCTCACACGTGCATCACTCATGCACACACTCATGCACACATCACGACAGCCATTTTGAGCTTCTCGGTGAGCTCGGGTATAGTTACCCTTATACCATGGGTGAATACATATCTCGTTTTGAGCTTTAAGCTCGGGTACGGTTACCCTTCTCATAATCATGGGTGAAAACATACAATCATTTTGGCTGAAGCCGGCGGGCAGTGAACCGAAGTGTGTGTGAACAAGTGTTAACCTTCCAACCGAAGTGTGTGTGAACAAGCGTTAACCTTCCAACCAAAAAAACACAATACCATTTACTTATCTATCGCCTTTAGCCTGCATGTGAGTACCCCTTGTGAAGGACACTTTACACCATCTCTAAGGATAACCCTTAGGGTTACTTTAAGCCATTAAAAAAAGTTAAAGGTGCGGCAACTTCAGCTACTATGTACTGCCAATGATGGGCCGTGGTGGGTGGCCCTTATCCACCACCTGTTTCTCCTGTCTGGCTGTCTGTCTCTATTTCGAGATTCTTCTCGTGCACTTCGACTGCTTTCTCTCTCTGGCTATTCTCGCCCTTCCTCTTCTCTAGCTGCCCAGCCACTCAACTACATTGTGGCGAACATTGGATGCTTCTTTTGCAACCGTGACTGAGTTTGCCTCTCTCTATTGCTTTCAATTGTGAATGTGTGTGCCTTGCTGTTGTTTCCTTTCGTAATGTTGTTCGAAGAAATGGCATGTCGCCTCTACTGTGTTGTCTCCTCTCAAGTATAATATTGCATACGGATTGTCTATATGACTGTGCAGGATTTGCTTTTTCTTCTTCCTGCCTATCACATCTCCACTATGAGCTTCTCTGAGTTCACAAGAAAAAAACTCTGATGTGCTTTGCACATGAGCTCCATGTAGACCAGTCATTTTTCTCTATACGCCATCTTCTATGAATTCTCTAGCTTTTTTGCCTTCCGAGCTTCTATTATTGGTACCCTTACGGATGAGTCCATGGTTCTTTTATATGGATCTGTTGGTTGATCTCGCTGATCTTCAAATGGAGATTCCATTTTGATATGTGAATGAGCTAGGAACCATCGAAAAGGCCCTTGAGTGGAGAGGTGGTGAGTGTTCTAGTTGCCAATGATGCCATAGGTACACCGGCGAAGGAATGATTGGAAATAAGGATTCAACCAGAGATTTTGAAGAATATGATCAGTGACACTATGATTTCATTAAATGATTGTTTTAAAGACAGCTGAATCTGTGAAAAAGATAATTTCATATTAGGTGTGTAAGTGGCCTTTTTCACAGCTGAATCTGTGAAAAAGGCAATTTCATATTAGGTGTGTAAGTGGTGTGACTAGTTTTAAGATTGCATGAATATCCGGCTAGGGAGACTTGGGAACTCTTTTCCCTCGTACCCGAGACAAAACCTAACCAAATTCCTAATTGCTCCTTAGTAGCATTACTTATGCTACATATGTTCCCCTCACACACCTCCAATTGAGGTTCAAACATCCTCCTATAAGGCTTTAATATCAAGATTCCTAGTTGCACCCTCTTGATGAAGCTCCATCATTGAGCTTTCAAAGACTTTCTCTCTGCTTGCAATTTCCAAACTATACCCTTCCTTGAGGCTTCATAGTTTATTCTTGGCCTAATCAAAGGCTCTTAAGGCCACTATGGCCTTCACCAATGCTGATTAGAGAGTCTCCACTCTCTTTTTTCCAACTTGCTATATAAGCTTCCCCATTTATGCACCAAAATGTGCTCTCTTCCACATGAAAGCACCCAAATATATGATCAACTACCTTGAGCATACTCCATCAAATTTCTTGCAGCCGCTAGTGCCTCCCATTGAAACACTCTCCATGTGCCAACCAAGATGAGCACCAAAACAGCATTTGCAACCAATAAATTCAAATGGAACTTGCAACAACCATACCATATCTTGAGACACCATTGTCTCCTTGACAGCTTCCTTGTTGACACAACGAAGACTCCATAGTCTTCACACTTGTTGAAATCTCCATCTTCAGCTTCCATGATGATGAGCAGGCTCTCCATGTTGCAAAACTCCCATTTGCAACTCTCGGGGGCAGTGCAACTTCCTTGTTTTGTAAATCTCCTCTCAAATCCTCACAAATGTAAATCCAAATGATAATATGAGTGTGCATATTTTTTTTTAATAAACTTAAAATAATGCTTAATCATATGAACACATAACCAAGAACAAACTATACATAAATATCCACCATGACCAAGACCCCACCCAAGCTCTGATACCATGTTAACAATCCTAAAATGGGATTGATCATGGTGATAGAAACAAGATTAAGCAACATAATTAGGGTAAATTAAACCACACTAAGAACTCCATAAGAGAGAGAGAGAGAGATTGCACACTCAACACTAGATCTCTATTCTGTTGCATATCACAATGAACCATACAATGATATAGGCCCTCTAGCCTTATCCCACTTTACATGTCATCATCCATGTGGCACTCCCTTTTCCACTTCTTTGGTCAACACTCACACACCATACAATATTACATGTGGCATTCTTATCTTGCCACAATATCTTACACCTCTAGGGTGCTTTCCCACATACACACAACACCACGATTACATCTCTCAACACCCCCTCTTAATCGAGGTGTTCCACAACTCACCCATCATCCATCACCCGTATCAATGTAGCATTGCACAACCGCAATCGCTACCTCTCAGCACTCCCCCTCAATGACACATTGGAGTGTCCATCAACCAAACATGTGTGCGCGTGTCTACCATCTTAGACACAAAGTCGATTTTGAGCCGACTCGCTCAAAGTGGAACCACTGAGTCCGATTTGAACGTAGAAGTTTGGGTGGGAACCAACCCATGCGCATGCACCACCTCACACGTACATCGCTCATGCACACATCACGATGCACACATCAGGACAGCCATTTTGAGCTTCTCGGTGAGCTCCGGTATGGTTACCCTTATACCATGGGTGAATACATATCTCGTTTTGAGCTTTAAGCTCGGGTACGGTTACCCTTCTCATAATCATGGGTGAAAAAATACAATCATTTTGGCTGAAGCCAGTGGGCAGTGAACCCAAGTGTGTGTGAACAAGCGTTAACCTTCCAAACCAAGTGTGTGTGAACAAGCGTTAACCTTCCAACCAAAAAAACACAATACCATTTACTTATCTATCGCCTTTAGCCTGCATGTGAGTACCCCTTGTGAAGGACACTTTACACCATCTCTAAGGATAACCCTTAGGGTTACTTTAAGCCATTAAAAAAAATTAGAGGTGCGGCAACTTGCAGCTACCATGCACTGCCAATGATGGGCTGGGTGACCCTTATCCACCACCTACTTCTCCTGTCTGGCTGTCTGTCTCTATTTCAAGCTTCTTCTCGTGCGCTTAGACTTCCTTCTTTCTCTGGCTATTCTCGCCCTTCCTCTTCTCCAGCTGCCCAGCCATTCACATACATTGTTGAAAACATTGGATGCTTCTTTTGCAACCGTTGACTGAGTTTGCCTCTCTCTATTGCTTTCAATCGTGAATGTGTTTGCCTTGCTCTGCTGTTCCCTTTCTTAATGTTGTTCGAAGAAATGCCATGTCGCCTCTACTGTGCTGTCTCCTCTCAACTACAATATTGCATATAGATTGTCTATATGACTGCAGGATTTGCTCGATCTTCTTCCTACTGAGGGCATCTGCTACCAGATTTTCTTTGCCTGGGCGGTACTTGATTTCAAAATCAAATTCCTACAGGGACTACATCCACCTTCTCTAGCGGATGTTGAGATCCTTCTCATGAGTGAAGATCCACTTTAAGCTCTGATGATCATCAAAGTGAACCTTTGACCCAGTAGGTAATGTCTCCACAACTTTAGAGTATATACTATTGAAAGTAGTTCCAAGTCATGGGGATAGCATAATTCCTCTCATGCGTTCTGCTTTTCCACGATTCATAGGCCACTGCATGACCTTCCTGCATGAGTGCACCTCCCAGGGCAAAACCACTTGCATCAGTTAATGTCAAGCGTGAGTACATGCTCCCCCTTTCCTTGGGTAGATCATATTTTTTGCAATGATGTTGTAGCCTCTTGGAACCAATTTGTCCAGCGGGTCATAGGTTGTGATGTGGGCAGATAGCTTTTTATGACCCTTGTGGCCACATCCAATTGCAGAGATGTTAGTGTACGCTCCCATTGACGAATGGAGGAAATGGTTTCCGACGATACTATTACAAGGGGAGACGTAGACTCATCGGTCTTTTGTTGGGTGTTGACAAGAGTAGATGGAGAGAATGTAGAAACTTCTATATCAGCGTGTGCCTGGCATCATGAGGAGCTAGAAGCTTCATGTATCCAGAGTATACAACTCATGACCTACAACTTGATCCAAAATCTCATCCCGGTGACACACCTTTGCATTCTGTTTGAGCTTGCTTTCCTGGTTGTATGCTTGTAGCCATTCGTGGCTCGCGTACGGTGTTCGGCAAGTCCCAAGCTACGACCTGTGCGGCAAAAGCGCACATTTTTGGCACCGCTGCTGGGGAGATGCCCTGCACCAAGCTCCAGTTTGCAGCTCGGGCTGCTGCGTGAAGTGAAATTTCCCTGTAGGAAAGGCGACTGTGTGTTTGTTGTTGAGGTGTTTTCGTGTTTTGCAATCTGTTTCTGTAATTTGTCTCCTGCAATTTTGTTTCTTTTGTTATTTTTCTGCTCCGCGTGCGTTCTGTTCTCTGATTTTCTGCGTGTGGGGAGATTTCTGAATTCCCAGACCTGTGTTGTGTGCGAACTGCGCCGCGGCCAAGGTTGAACCCTAGAAAGAAACCCTAGAAAACTTATCTCAAAAAAATAATTTTTAAAAAAAATAAAAAAATAAAAATAAAAAATTAAATTTTATTTTTAAAGAAAAAACAAACGTGTGGAGAGGAAAGATTTTTTATTTGGAGAAAAAAGTTTTGAAAAGAAAAACCCTGACCCCAGCCTCGGTCTCGGTCTTTTGATATATATATATATAGGAGAGTGAGCCTCCATAGCTTTCTTTCAAGTGAGAGCTTATGGGAAGTTGAGCCTAATATGTAGCCCACTCCCCAAGGAGTGAAGTGAGCATGTGGGATAAAGCCTTCACCCTTTCCCCCACAAGCAAATAGGCCTTCGCCCTTTCCCCCACAAGGAAACAGACTGTTTTGAGGACCACAGGAGCTCTGGATAGGCAAACACAGTGCTATAAAGCACGCTAGGACCCTTTAAACGATACGCTCATTTCGAGCCATCACACGCCCTAGTTCAGGTTCAACCATAAGTAAGGGGGTTAGAAACAGGTTAAAAACAATACAAAAACAAGTAAAAACGGGGTGTGAAACACCTAAGAAACCACTTGTGCGGACTTCAAGGGTAGTTACCAATGCCCGTAGGGTACCCACATCACATGCATCTACGCTCTGGTCGGGTGCTAGAGTCTGAGCCACTAGAAAACATTTCAGTTTACGCAGGCTCACACCATCCCTCCACGTTAGCATCTTGGCCTTCCGCTGGAACCCAAGGAAGTGCAACCCAAGATCCACGAATAGCGGCTAGTGACTCGTCCTCTGACTTAGAAGCCATGGAAGGGCACCCTACCAAGAACCCTGAGGAGACAGGCCAAAACATGCTAGTTTGGGCCCCACAACCCGGATCTAGCATGTTTAGTCGTCTAATAGAGACCTTTAGTAGAGCTACACGCTCTGAACATGCGACAAGCGAAGTAAATGGGGTAGTGAATTCGCCATTCACATCTCATGTAGACCCTACCCTCCCAAAGAGTGTCCATGTGGATATTCTACCCACTTCGTTTAATGAGGGCCCTATTGAGCTACCACCTTTCGATGCTCTTCCTAAAGTAGAGGTCCCTAGAAGCCAATCCATAAAAAGTGACATTGCGTCCACTTCAAGAGAACCGTTTGGCACACCAAGTCTAGATGGGATATTTCTTAATGAAAATTGGGAATATGATCTACACACAGAGACTCTAAGTGACCTATACACGAGTTATACGTACCATGTAGTTGGTTAGAAGTCCTACAATCTACACCTAGCGCCACTAATCTAGAGGAGCAACAACAAATGATATGTGAGGTTATTCATAGAATTATCCAAATTGAGAGGCAAAATAGGGGAGTGAACTTAGTTTCCACTAGCCCTATGAGATTTTTGGATACGGGCAAGGCCAAACAACCAACCCTATAACAATTGGAGACTACCAACCCTATCACAATTGGAGACTCCCTCGGTGAGTCCCATAGACCCTTCGTATGTTGTTTCGCTTGGAGTCTCAATGCAGGTTGAGCCCACGAGCAGTAACTTTAGCTTTCCAACCTTGGCTCAACTTTCCATTAAGGAATCCACAATGTCTACCCCAATGATGAGCATAACGGAAAGTGAACCTGTTGCCGCTATAGTGGAACAGTACATACAACAGTGCGTGCCAGTGCCTATCGACCATATGTACCTATTGCTACTCATGCTCATGTAGCTCCTACGCCTCTTAGTATGCCAATGGCGTATGCTCCACGACCGCCTTATCAAAACCCTTATCCAAGAGGAGCTAGGCCTAGTCACATCATATCCTACGTCAGCTGCCTACATACCCAGACCAATGCCAACTCCTATCAACCAGGCTATCCCAGAAGTGCCTCCACCAGCTATACCTACTCACCTAGGTGATCTCGCAACGTTTGCTCAGACGATCGGATGATCTATTGCGGAAAACATGCGGGGCATGCCTGAGAGAGAACCTAGAAGCAAGGCAGTACAAGTGGCTAAGCTCACTCAAAACTTCAGTGGTAATGAGGATGTTAGGAAGCACATTGAAGTCTTTGAACACGTGTGTGATTCCTTGGAAAAGCACAATGAGCTGCATAAGTGTAAAGCCTTAGGCTTAACCTGAGTGGGAAGGCCGGAGATTGGTATCGAACCTTAAGGGTTGAAGAGCGCACTCACTACCCCACTCTCAAGAGATTGTTCTTGAAAGAGTCCATACATGAGGGTGTGCTTTGGGGAGTAGCATCTCAACTCCAAAAAGCTGAACGCGAGGAAGGGGAGTCAGTGAGAGACTTTATTAGTCGATTGAAGCATCTAAATTCTCGCTGCACTCCCGATGAGCGCTTCAATAATAACCAACTGCTCGATAGATTCATCCGCCGAGGATCGCACCACGAGGACATTTACAATGGCCTAGTCATTAGAGGTCTTACAACGTGGGAAGCAGTCACACTGCCAATGCAATCCAGTTAGAAGACAACTTGATGATTGCAGGTAAAAAGGTGTCTTTGGAGACAAAATCCGTTAGTTCGCAAGTATCTAGGCACGAGCCAATGACGATGAAACCTATTGCCAAGGAGCCCAAGATATCTGAAATGTCTGTGACCGACCTTACTGAGGCTCTCCAAGAATACTTTAGGGGTAATCGAGCTCCTCAAAATAGCCATATGTACCCAAGAAGAGAGCAACAATGGTGTTCGGTTTGCTTAGGACCACATAGCACGAGTGAATGTCCCACATTCAGAGTCAAATTCAATGGGAATTGCAATGCATGTGGTAAGTATGGCCATCAATCTAAGGATTGCCTAGTACTTAAGCGTATGTTAGCAAATCAGGCACCCCTAGCCTGGTCAAACACACCTCAAGTACCCGCGCTGATGCCTGCACCACCTGTCGAGCAACCGTCAGAGCACATAGTCCCAAGGAACCCGAATGTAGTCCAGTCTGGTGCTCTCGCCACAAGAGGGAAAAACCTTAATACCTTGGCGAGGAGACCACCTCTTCAATGCTATGAGTGTGTTGGACCGCATCATGTAGCGGAGTGCCCTAATAGGCTACAGAAGATCGCTACTGAGATGCAACCAAATCAAGGGAGCACATCGGGAATGCCGGTACTTACATGTAATCATTGTGGCATAGATCATTTGATTGCTCAATGTCCACATAATCCTAATGCACCCAAGATTACGCCATTGAATTTGGTTGAGGTCACCAACCAGGCACGAGGAACCATACCTATCGTACCCATGAATGTAGTTACATGGTCAATGCTTCAAAATCAAAACTACATTCTCGAAGAGAGGGATACTGCATCAATTGCTCGAGCAAAGAAAAAGAAAACGCGACGGAAGAGATCGCTTAATGCCATGAGCTCCAAGCCTAGTTCAAAGACTAACATAGGGACAGGAGACAACCCCGTGTATATGAATGATCCTGAAGATGATTTCGATTCAATAGAAACCATGGGGACCAAAGCCACTACCTTAAGGGAGGAACCCACTCGGGAGCTCAATGAAGGAGAATCAAGCGAGTACATAAATAAGGGGAAATAGAAGGAAACTTCCTCGGCCCCACAACCAAGTCAGTTAATGCCCTCTCGACCACCCAAACTGACTGAGACTCCCCAAGACAAGCCACGTGGGCCAAAAACCCTCAAGAAAAAGATTGGAACTTACCCAAACCCAGTTGAGGAGATTGAACAAGTGCAACACTTAAGGGGTTTGGTGGAAGAAACACAAAAAGAACTGGAGCCAAACCCTAGAAAAATCCAAATCCCAGACACAGTGTTTCCTACACAAGCTCAGCCTCACAGGAGCCATAAACCGTTAGCTATACCTAGTATCATTCGGGAAGAAAGTGAGGATAGGACATCAGGAAGTGGGCAAACACCCTTCTTGCTGGAAAGAATGTTTAGTGAGGGAATGCCTGACCCCATTGAAGAGGAAGTGATTCCATCTTCACCAGTCCCTAGTCAAGGGGCGATATCTCGAAAAGTACCATTGAATGTGTCCAAGCTAATGGATTTCATGTCCTTTGAAATCAGAACCACGATCATATCCAAATTATACGGAGATCCTGAGCTATTCTTAGCTCTTCGAGCATTTCTCAATGGAGAACTAAAGGCGGGGCTACCACAATTTGCAAATATGGATAGACCCGACACGCTTCAAGATGAAGGGGAACATTGGGATCTACAACCCAACCTAGATGAAGACTCGGTCGTTGAAATACCTGTGAACAAGTTGGGACAGTATTTTGAAGGTGACGAATCTAATGCAACCCTCCCCATTACTACCAAGGGATTAACTCTAAAGGGAATCCTTGATGGTGGGACAGTATTTTGAAGGTGACGAATCTAATGCAACCCTCCCCATTACTACCAAGGCATTAACTCTAAATGGAATCCTTGATGGTGGTGCTGGAGTGAGCATTGTGACCAAAAACTGTTGGGAATCTATGGGAAGACCTCACCTCGAAGTCACAAACATAGTGGTTAAGATGGCAAACGGAACTATTGCTAAACCTATTGGAATGTTAAGGGACCTTAAGATCAAGGTTCTGGGGTACAAGGTAAGACATACCTTCATTGTAATGGATTTCTCCAAGCATCCTATGTCATATCAAATGATCTTAGGACGTCCTTTCATGAGGGAAGCACAAATGGTGCATGACTGGTCGAAAAACCATGTCTACCTACAATTCCAGGACTCTGTCATTCGAGTTGATCTTGAGAATGGTCGTGCACATCCCTTAGAAAGCAAGGTTATCATCGATAATCGATCGGATACCACTATTCACTCTGCCCCATTAAGGTATTGCTATACATGCAAAAAAGAGACTGATGATGGGAAAGATTCTCCTTATATGGATGTCCTACCGGGTATGACTGAGTTGGATAACGTGGATTGGGTACACCTAGCAGCAACCATAAACACATGGGGAAATAGAGGCACAAGTTGGGTAACACCTGCTGAGGGGCAAGATATGCCACCGTTAGTGCCAATAAACATGATAGGTGTTATGCACTTGACTCCTGATGGCGAGAAAGTGGAAAACTCCACTGACACTGAAAGTAGCGAAGACTCTGACCAATGCAACTCTGAGTATGAATCTCAAGAAGAAACTGACTCTGAGCCTGATGGGGGGGGTGAATCAAATATTCACCCAAATGTGGAAGCAAGGTGCTCAAGGCCTAGGACAGTGACCTCCTGCAGTTCATCCGAAAGTGAGGGGGACACAAGTGAGGATCGACCAAGTGAGTTCGAATCTGACAGAAACAAAAATCAAAAACTTGGTAAGAAGAAAACGAGACATAAGCGACAACGCTATCGAGCCAATGTACGAACTGCAATAAACAAAGAGAGATCCACTGCAGAATGGCTTAGTTATGTAGGAGCTATTGACGCTCATCGGAAGTTAGCAGATAATTGGGGACAATACCTCCAAAGTGTCATGTGGTGTATTCCGCAACCTCATGACGTCGCCCAATTAGAAATCGAAGAGAAGCCGAAACTAAGTCGTACTGCAAGAAGGCGGCAAAACCAAGAGTTGGCTTAGCAACAAAAGGAAGTGGAATTGAAAGAAAAAAGCCTGGCACAACAAGAACCAGTAGACTTACACCCCGCACCCGAGCATTTCAAATCATTTACCACAGGGGAACGTAAAGTGGTCTACACAAAAGCCCAACGAATGCCTACCAATGGGAGTAGCGGTGTCTATGATGGCCCTGTGGTAATTAAGGAGATAGACTTAGCAGATCCGGGTGAGGAGTCTAAACCAGTTTTTATTGCTCAAGACCTCACCAAGGCGGAAGAAGCTACACTTACAAAGCTTCTTAAGGAATTCAAGGACATATTTGCCTGGACATATCATGATATGAAGGGTGTTCCACCCTCTATGGTGCAACACACGATTCCAATGATTAGCACTGCTAAACCAGTCCAGCAACGTCCCTACCCAATGAATCCTAAGTACGCAAAGATTGTACAAGAGGAAATTGAAAAGCTTGTAAAATATGGATTCATATACCCTATTGAGCACTCAGAATGGGTTTCTCCGATAGTCATCGTACCAATTAAGAATGGGAAACTCAGGGTGTGCGTTGATCTCCAAAAGGTTAATGCAGCCACCAGAAGGGATCATTACCCCTTGCCGTATTCTGAACATGTGCTTGAAAGAGTTGCAGGCAAGGAGGCATATAGCTTTTTAGATGGGTACTCGGATTACAATCAGATCACAATTGCAGTCGAGGACCAAGCTAAAACAACATTTATCACGGAGTTTGGAGTGTTTGCCTTTCACGTCATGGCTTTTGGCTTGACCAATGCACCTGCAACATTCCAACGATTGATAAACACGGCCTTTAAGGAATATCTAAGGGACTTCTGTGAAGCTTTCTTAGATGATCTTTGTGTTCATTCCTCTTGGGACGAGCACTTGATGTGTTTACGAAAAATATTTGAAAGGTGTAGATTATATTGCATCTCATGGAATCCTTTCAAATGCCAATTCTGGGTTAAACACGGAGTTATCTTAGGGCATATAGTGTCCAAAAATGGGATTTCCACTGACGAGAGTAAAATCAAGGTCATTCTGGAAGTACCTCCACCCACCAACTATAAGGGAGTCCAACGCTTTATGGGCCACGTTGGTTATTATCGAAGATTTATTCTATTCTTCACTGAGATAGCTCGACCATTGTATAAGCTTCTCATTGAGTTTATTTGGACAGAAGAATGTGACCGTGCCTATGAGCTATTAAAGAAGGCTTTGGCGAGTGCTCCAATCTTGAGAATGCCTAACTGGGATTTACTCTTCCATGTGCATATTGATGCATCAAACTTTGCTATTGGGTGTGTGTTAACTCAACCTGGAGAACACAAGCTAGACTACCCCATTAGCTTTGCCAGTCGCCAGTTGAACGATGCTGAGATGAACTACACCACTACGGAGTGAGAAGGGTTGGCAATGATATATGCAGTAAGAAAATTTTGTTATTACCTCCTTGCCACCAAGTTTGTTTTCTATGTGGATCATCAAGCATTGTTGTATCTGGTAAACAAACCATGCTCCACAGGAAGAATCACACAATGGCTATTGATTCTTCTTGAGTTTGATTTCACTGTTGTTGTAAGACCTGGAAAAAAACATGTCATGGCTGATCATTTGTCTTGCATACCTAATGGTGAGGCTCCTACGGGGGTTGATGATGACTTACCTGACACTTCCCTGTTCATGGTGGAGACAATGCCTGAATGGAGTGAGAAGATTGTTAACTTTTTGGTTAATGGCTTTCCACCCAAGGAGCTTCGTAAAGATCTAGCTTGAAAGTTGATCAAAGAATGCGAACCCTATTGCCTGATAGTCGGGACTCTTTATAAGAGAGGAAAGGATGACGTTCTTAGGCGTTGTGCCCGAGAGGATGAGTATCTATACATTTTGCAAGAGGCACATATGGGCGTAGCCGGTGCCCGAAACACACAATCTCGCTATATTATTGTGGCCACTGACTATATGACCAAATGGGCTGAAGTGAAGGCGATACGTAAGGCAGATGCAAGGACAACAACCAAGTTCCTCTTTGAAAATATAATCACACGCTTCGGTTGTCCTTTTGAACTTGTGAGCGACAATGGTACGCATTTTATAAATGAAGTGATTAAGGAGCTCACAACAAATTTCATGATATATCGCATCATAAATCTACTCCTTACTATCCGCAAGAGAATGGCCAAGCCGAAAGTACCAACAAGACCTTAATCTCTATTTTGACAAAGACAGTTGAAGCTCATCGCACGGATTGGGATCTAAAGCTTACAACAGCTTTATGGGCCTATCGTACTGCGTACAAAGTGGCTATTAATTGCACACCATTCAAAATGGTATATGGCCAAGAAGCAGTCATGCCGTGGAAATTTGTCATTCCTAGTCTTCGTGTTGCTACTCAAGAGGGTTGGGATGGTAATCCCTTAGTAGAGCGTCTGTATATCCTTGAGCGGCTAAACGAAGAAAGACAATTGGCTGTGTACAATGCCCTTGTGGAGAAGGATAGAAGGAAAAAATGGTTTGATCGCCACCTAAAGGACAAGGACATCGAGGTTGGGGATAAAGTCCTGATGTATGGAGTGCGAAACGAAAAGAAGAAGCTCAAATATGCTGGTAAGGGACCGTATAGAGTATGTGAAATTACCCCGCAAGGTACCATCCGAGTGGAGACTCTCGACGGAGTTAAAACCATTGGATTCCTTAATGGGAGTAAATTCAAAAGGTACTATGACCCCTGAGCCAAGAGGAGTTACATGCAATCCATCAAAAGAAGGCAGCTAAAGAACAAGCTGAGCTTAAAAAGATACAAGCAAGAATTGAAGCCAAAGAACGTCAACAGCGTGCTAGATACCAACGGGAAGCCAACTTGGGGATTACACAAGCATTTTTCGAGGAAGCAGACGAGGATTCACTGGAATCTGAACCACCTCTAAGATACCCAATTGAGTTACAGAGTCCTTACGGGGAGGTGCTGTATAATGCGTTATTGGATACAAGAGCTCAACACAATTTGTTATCATATGGCGTGTGGTGTCAACTTGGAAAACCACCTTTATCCAAGAGTACTATCCAAGTTCAAGGAATCAACAAGAAGAAAACCCCTGTCTCAGGAATTCTGCACACTCCGGTTGCCTATGACAAGGGGACCGTAATTCAAAGTTTTTTGGTTATGCCTACGGGTACCATGGAAGGGACTTTAAACTTAGGGCGCAAATGGATGATGGCCACCAAGTGCAATATCGATTGGGCAACCAGACGAGTCACAACGCAAGAACCAACACTAGGTCTGACCGCTCAAAATCCCACACCTAAGTCATCCACTCAAATGTTAGATAATGAAAAATCACAAAGTCCAGTGGCAAAACCATCTTTGATTGTTTGCCACCCCTCTAACGCTTCAACACCAAGAGTGGAAACATGCAGGGTGGTCTCTAAGGCTCCGCTTTCTATGCCAAAGAGCACATACAAATGGGTCCCAAAAGCTTCGTTAACAACTTCTTCCCCTGCTCAATCTCGTTCAAATAAGAAGCCTTGTAGAAGGAAAGTAGCTACCCACCCGAGAAAGGGCAATGTAACATCACGATGGATCCCTACAAAATTATTAGTAGCCCAAGGGTACTACGAGGGGAATGACCAGATTTGGGTCCCTAAATATAAGCTGAATCCCTCTACATCACGTGTAAAACCTTGCAAACCAATTGTTGCCACCCCAACGACAATTCAAGACCGTGGTAAGGGAAAGGTAACAGAGTGCTCCGCACCACCTCTTCCAGAGTTAGTTTGGATTCCCAAACGATATCGATCAATACCACCTAGCTCAGGAAGGGGGGAGCCACATGAAGCTTCTATCTTCTCATGCCAGGCACACGTTGATATAGAAGTTTCTTCATGCTCTACACCTACTCTTGTCAACACCCAACAATAAGTCTATGTCTCCCTTTGTAAAAGTATCGTCCGAAACCATTTCCTCCATTCGTCAATGGGAGCGTACACTACCATCTCTGCAATTGGATGTGGCCACAAGGGTCATAAAAAGCTATCTGCCCACATCACAACCTATGGTTCCAAGAGGCTGCAACATCATTGCAGAAAATATGATCTACCCAAGGAAAGGGGAAGCATGTACTCACGCTCGACATTCTAATGCTTCCTCCTTAACCTTCTCCCCTGACCATGTAATTGCCAAATTCAAGGGGATGTATATATTTAGCTTCATACATAAAAATGAAAAGAAAAGAAAAACAAAAAATAGTAAAAAGAGCAAGAGCACAAAAATAGGAGAAATATCCGTATACAATCAGAAACTAGATTGACCTGTCATACTGATGCTATATCTGTGTTTGCAGATATGGCAAATGCAAGAGCATCACACACTTCATCCACCTTTGGTGAGAGGTATCATCTGTACCTTTCTCAGATATTTCACATGTGCTATCATGTAATTGAAACTGAATGGGATCATATAGATGTACAAGCCAGAGAGGAAAATGTTGAGGAATTAGAATGGCTAATTCGCCTATTGACCATGACTGACCCCTACTCCGTAGAGGACATATCCCCGATAGCCCAATGCTTTCCTTTTCCACAAGATGACTATCCTCGCATGGTTACATTCTTGATGAGTTTATGTGGATGGGAAAATGAAAAGGAAATATCTGACAATGATGAATGGACGGATGAAACTCATGGTACTACTGAGGTTGACTTTATTTATTTGGATGATGCGGATAGAGGCTTAGCCTTAGGGCTAGAGCCAGGACTCTACAACATCCTCTTACCGTATCCTCAGTAGTAGTGTGGTGACTGGTAGATAGGTTAGTGTTTTCAAGTTTTTTCTAGTTTGGATTCCTTAAACGAGTCTTTAATTTTTCACACTGATGTGCCTCTTGAGGTATAGCGCTTGTTAGTTGGTTGTACAAGTGGAAAAGTTTGAGGTGGGTTCGCTTTCAAGTCCTGAGATAGCTGCAACGCTCATACATAAATATCTCATCAAATTGCGGGCATTTTTCTCATCGAATCAAAGGCGATCTCCAAAATACAGGTGTAATTCTTCCATGCCCACTCTCTTTCTTTTTTACTGTTCAATTAATTGCATGAACTATAATGCATGACCACATGGAAATTGTCAATGTAGTACTTAGTTTTTGAAGTTGCTTGCATGCTAGTGTAAATCATTAATGAGCTTAACTTTATTGGATATATTCCTGGGACCTTGGAATACGATTGTCTTAGGTCTAGGGTCAAACCATCTTAATGTTTGACACCTAGCCATGTGTGTGTTGACCTCTAGGACATAGCTTTTACTCCTTTGTCGAAAGGATGCAAGACAAATTATAGTTCAGGAGCGAAGATCAAAAGAAATAAATTTAAAAAAAAAAGCCTACAATAAATGGCAATACAAGTCTATGATGTGCTTTAATGTTGGCCTATCGCCTTATTGATACTTGGTAGGCAAGGAGTATTCTACTCCAGACCGATGCCTTGGTTAGGGGGTAGCCTTGCCTAAGGTGAACTAATAGATTCCTGGATAATGCCTTGTGTTAAACATGGTACCAGGATCGATGTTCATCACCATTATATCACATCACTTCTATCCACATCATATTTCATTCATACACATCTCTTCTATCCACATCATATTTCATTATACCACATCACTTCTATCCACATCATATTTCATTCATACACATCTCATCTCATTCATCCACATCCATCCAATCGTTCTTATGTATGACTACTCGCATCTATCCATACATTCATATCTATCACTTCACATCCACATATATTCATGTCACATCTCATCTCTTTACATCACATCACATCACATTCTTTCACATACACATCTATATCCATTCTTTACATACACATTCACATCCATTCTTCTCATACACATCCTTATCCATTCTTTCACATACCTTTTCACATCCATTCCTCACATACACATTCACATCCATTCTTCTCATACACATCCTTATCCATTCTTTCACATGCTCATTCACATCCATTCCTCACATACACATTCACATCCATTCTTCTCATACACATCCTTATCCATTCTTTCACATGCTCATTCACATCCATTCCTCACATACACATTCACATTCATTATCATCACATACATTCACTCACATCCCACATCATTCATTTACATTCTGATTCACATGACATCACATCTCATCTATTCATTCATCATCTATCTGATTCACATCTTATCTCATCACATCTATTCACCTCTATTCACATCACTTCCATCCATCCATTTGTATCTATCTAATTCACATCACATGTATCCATCCAATCATCATCTATCTAATTCACATCTTATCTCATCACATCGCATCTACCTAATTCACATCACATCTATCTATCCAATCATCATCTATATAATTCACATCTTATCTCATCACATCTATTCACCTCACATTCTCATCATCTCTATTCACATCACATCCATCCATTCATTCATTCCCATCTATCTGATTCACATCACATCTCACATCTATTCACATCTCATCTCACATCTATTCACCTCACATCTCATCACCTCTATTCACATCACATCCATCAATCCATTCGCATCTATCTAATTCACATCACATCCATCCATCCAATCATCATCTATCTGATTCCCCTCTTCTCTCATCACATCCACGCACCTCATATTCTCATCACTTCTATTCACATCACATCTATCCAATCATCTATCTGATTCACATCTTATCTCATCACCTCATATTCTTATCACTTCTATTCACATCACATCTATCCAATCATCTATCTGATTTATGTCTTATCTCATCACATCTATCCAATCATCTATTTGATTCACGTCTTATCTCATCACATCTATTCACATCACATTCTCATAACTTCTATTCACTTCATATTCTCATTACTTCTATTCACATCACATCTATCCAATCATCAATCTGATTCACTTCTATTCACCTCATATTCTCATCACTTCTATTCACAACACATCCATCCATCCTTTCATTCCCATCTATCTAATTCACATCATATCCATCCATCCATTCATTCACATCTATCTAATTCACACCTTATCTCATTGCATCTATTCATAGAATTTAAACATAGAGCTTAAGAGAAATCTAATTTTTGCTATAAAGATTCTCTACGCATCTATTTATGCATAATTCATTTTTAAGGAAAATAACACTTTCGAAATAAAACTAAATCCTTTATGCATCTTTCTATGCATAAATTCAATTTAAATGAGAATAACACTTTTGAAATAGAAATAAATCTTTTATGCATCCTTCCTATGCATAAAATCAATTTTAATAAGAATAACACACTTTTGAAATAAAAAAAATCTTTTATGCATCTTCCTATGCATAAATATAATTTTAATGAGAATAACACTTTTGAAATAAAAAAAAATCTTTTATGCATCTTTCTTCCTATCCATAAATATAATTTTAATGAGAATAACACTTTCAAATAAAAATAAATCTTTTATGCATCTTCCTATGCATAAATTCAATTTTAATCAGAATAACACTTTTGAAATAAAAATAAATCTTTTATGCATCCTTCCTATGCATAAATTCAATTTTGATAGGTGCTTTCAAGCTTTGAAATAAGCTCTTACTCATGCTCTTGTGTTACAACTTCCAAACTTTACTAGACCATTAGAATAACACTTTTAAAATAAAAATAAATCTTTTACGCATCTTCCTATGCATAAATTCAATTTTAATGAGAATGACACTTTTGAAATAAAAATAAATCTTTTATGCATCCTTCCTATGCCTAAATTTAATTTTAATGAAAATAACACTTTTGAAATAAAACTAAATCCTTTATGCATCTTTCTATGCATAAATTCAATTTTAATGAGAATAACACTTTTGAAATAGAAATAAATCTTTTATGCATCCTTCCTATGCGTAAATTCAATTTTAATAAGAATAACACACTTTTGAAATAAAAAAAATCTTTTATGCATCTTCCTATGCATAAATATAATTTTAATGAGAATAACACTTTTGAAATAAAAATAAATCTTTTATGCATCTTTCTTCCTATGCATAAATTTAATTTTAATGAGAATAACACTTTTCAAATAAAAATAAATCTTTTATGCATCTTCCTATGCATAAATTCAATTTTAATCAGAATAACACTTTTGAAATAAAAATAAATCTTTTATGCATCCTTCCTATGCATAAATTCAATTTTGATGAGAATAACACTTTTGAAGTGAAAATAAATCTTTTATGCATCTTCCTATGCATAAATTCAATTTTAATGAGAATAACATACTTTTGAAATTAAAAAAAATCTTTTATGCATATTCCTATGCATAAATTCAATTTTAATGAGAATAACTCTTTTGAAATAAAAATAAATCTTTTATGCATCTTTCCTAGACATAAATTCAATTTTAATGAGAATAACACTTTTGAAATAAAAAAAAATCTTTTATGCATCTTCCTATGCATAAACTCAATTTTAATGAGAATAACACTTTTGAAATAAACATAAATCTTTTATGCATCTTCCCATGCATAAACTCAATTTTAATGAGATTAACACTTTTGAAATAAAAATAAATCTTCTATGCATCTTCCTATGCATAAATTCAATTTTAATGAGAATAAACCTTTTGAACTAAAAATAAATCTTTTATGCATCTTTCCTATGCATAAATTCAATTTTAATGAGAGTAACACTTTTGAAATTAAAAAAAAATCTTTTATGCATCTTCCCTATGCATAAATTCTGTAACACTTTTGAAATAAAAATAAATCTTTTATGCATCTTCCTATTCATAAATTCAATTTTAATGAGAATAACACTTTTGAAATAAAAATAATTCTTTTATGCATCTTTCCTATGCATAAACTTATTTCTTATTAGAATAACACTTTTGAAATAAAAATAAATCTTTTACGCATCTTCCTATGCATAAATTCAATTTTAATGAGAATGACACTTTTGAA
Organism: Cibotium barometz; assembly: GCF_041138505.1. NCBI lineage: Eukaryota > Viridiplantae > Streptophyta > Polypodiopsida > Cyatheales > Cibotiaceae > Cibotium > Cibotium barometz. The sequence goes on along the minus strand of NC_141096.1, from coordinate 20,419,836 downwards.
ATAAAAATAAATCTTTTATGCATCCTTCCTATGCATAAATTTAATTTTAATGAAAATAACACTTTTGAAATAAAAATAAATCTTTCATGCATCTTCCTATGCATAAATTCAATTTTAATGAGAATAACACTTTTGAAATAAAAATAAATATTTTATGTATCTTCTTATTCATAAATTCAATTTTAATGAGAATAACACTTTTGAAATAAAAATAAATCGTTTATGCATCTTCTTATGCATAAATTCAATTTTAATGAGAATAACACTTTTAAAATAAAAAAAAACTTTTATGCATCTTCCTATGTATAAATTCAATTTTAATGTGAGTAACTCTTTTGAAATAAAAATAAATTTCTTTATACATCTTTCTATGCATAAAATCAGAATTAATGAGAATAACTCTTTTGAAATAAAAATAAATTCTTGTATGCATCTTTCTATGCATAAAATCAAAATTAATGAGAATAACTCTTTTGAAATAAAAATAAATCTTTTATGCATCTTCCTATGAATAAATTAAATTTAAATGAGAATAACACTTTTGAAATAAAAATAAATCTTTCATGCATCTTTCTATACATAGAATGAAAATAACACTTTTAGAATACACAAACGGAGGGGATTACTCTTTTTGAATAACATAAAGATAAAACTTATTTCCACAAAATTTAAGAAATTTTGCCCCATAACCTCCTTTGTATGGCTGACCATTTCTGAATTTTTACATCCTAAATCTTCTTAGAATTTACCCCAAGATGAATTAAAACACTCTAATCTCATCAATTTTTACTTCTAAAGAGCAATCAATAGGAAAAGTTTAACTTATTTTGTTTCTTTCTCATTTTAGGATAAAGAAAGGCTAAAATTCTTAATGAAGAGAAGGGGGAAGCCTTTCCATCAAGGCATAACATCCAATTTCACATTTAAAAAAAATAAGAAATCAGAAAACTATAGGATAGAATTTAAAAAAAGTAGAATTTCTAACTTACATGGAGTTTTGTGAGCTTTCCTTTGGCTTGAGGGATTGAAGGTTTTACTCTTGCTTGGATCAAGAGTGGCCACCAATTCTTTGTAGAGGAATTAGTAAAAAAAAACTGAATTATCAAAGAATTCAATGTTTTTGGCTCTAGGGGGAGGAGTAGAGTAACAGTGCATAAAACACTATTAACCTTTACAAAGGGGGAGGATTCTATTTAAAGGAAAAAGTGAGCCTCTAACCAAGCAAACCGATTCTAGAATTTTCGAGATCAGTTCGGATACTTTTTGACCATTTTTTGGTCAGTTTAGCTTACTTTTTGAATCTAGTTGAAATAGGAGAGAGGAGAGGAGAAAATATCTCATTATTTGTGAGTTTAAAAATCATCCACACATGTGAAATAGGCGCCTCCTTCATGAGGGAAATTCCCCACATTGAGGTGTCAAAATGCATTATTTCCTCTAAATATCTGTTCTTTTTTAACTAATACCCTTGTCCTTAGTCCACTCTTCATCTTATGTGAATATTTACTCATTTTTGGGAGATTTTCTTTTATTGTTCAATTTATATCCTCCCTACATTTGGATTAATCTTATTGGTCCATAAGAACCTTAATCTAAAATTTTTAGAAAATCTGGACCCTCAGGAGATAAGGTCCTTTTTACCTATTTTCAATTAATTCCAATTGCACATTGAAAAGTTCTTTTTGAATTTCTATTTCAGGGTAAATCATTTTAAACACTAGGAGGATTTTTATATCAAAAAATATCTCAATTTTGAATTACCTCCCTCTAGACATTTTCTCTCTCTAGACTAAAATAGGATAAAACAAGATCTTTCTTTTTTTTGAGAGAGGGGAATAATTATAAGATCAAAAGGGGAGGTTCTTACACCTATACACCTCAAAAGCTGGAGGGAGGAATCTTACAGGTACCCGGAGCAAAACATAACCAAATTTCTAAATGAACCCTATCACTATAGTGGTTGGGGGTTGGCTAACCCATGGGATTGGATGGGGTTAGGTTGGACTGATGGATCCCTAAAATGAGAGTCAATTCTGTTATGTTACGATAGATGAAGTAAATCCCGGATAGTCCTTGTTCTATGGAAAATAATCAACGACTGTGCCTCTTGAGGAGGAAAAAAGAGTTGGTCTCTATGATCCAAGTGCAAGTATCTTCCTTGATTTGACCATGAGACTTACAGGTTTGGTCAGATCAGTTTGGTTAGTGAAGACCTTGATTACGTTAGAATAAAATATCGTGGAGGAATGGCCTATGTCTGTTGGGCGAGGAAGTTTTTCTAGGTTCGGTTTTGGAAGAGCCGAGGGATTAGTCTATTGTCCAAATATCCGTGGGCAAGGCCCCAAGTGAGAGGTTCTGCGCTGTGCAAGAAGTGCTTCTTTCGCTCTACTAGCACCTCTAAATTCATTGCGCGGAGGGGGCAGGGATCTTTCACATGGGTTCAACAGAAGGGAATTTTAAAATCCTTTTTTTACACTTTTTTTACATACAAAAGGGTAACATTAAAAGGGGGTATTCACATATTGAATAGAAAAAGGGTGTGTTTTATTCATGAAAAAGTCACAGATAAGGGGTTTTTAAAGTAGGCCTTGAATGCACATGATACAAAGAGTTTATATATAGTGAACCCCCCCCCCCCCCCCCCCCGAGGCTAAGATTTACATTGTTTTATAAATTTTAAGATTTATTTCTATACTAAGTCAAGATATTTAAAAATGTTGTATGCTCTCATCATGTTAGGAAGAACTAAAAGATCCCATCATGTAATATGAATAAATGTTGAAGAACGTGTTTGTCATTTTCAAAGATATATTCAAAGAGAATCATCTATGTTTATAAGAATTTTAATGTGCGTATTTGTGTAGACGAAAGCGCATGGGCATGTGTGTGTGTGTGTGTGTGTGTGTATGTGCACATGCACGTCTACATGTGTGTGTGTGCATTTGCATGCACGTATGTGTGTGTATGTACAAAAGTACATGTGCATGATGGAAATATATAAGTGCATATGCATGGGAATGTGCATACATGCATAATCATTCATGTGTTTGTGTGTTTGTGTGTTTGTGTGTGTGTGTATAGATGCATAATCATTCATGTGTGTGTGTGTGTACATGCATGATCATTCATGTATGTGTGTGTGTACATGCATGATCATTCATGTGTAGGAGTGTGTGTGTGTGTGTGCGTGTGCTGCTGCGCACACACATGCACATAAGCACTTATGTGCATTTCACTCAAAGTAGGGAAAAAACATGAACGTTTGTGGATGCGCACACACATGCGCATAAGCACTTATGTGCATTTCACCCAAAGTAGGAAAAAAACATGAACGTTTGTGGATGAATCAATTGATTGTAAATCTTGAATATGCACATCTATCGAAAGGTGGTATTTCATGAAGAACTACATGTCTTATACTCTTTTCTTTGGTTTGCCACATCACATAAAGTGTTATGACTTATAAGTGTTCATGTCTTTTAGATAGACATTAACACTTAAGTCTGTAAATTATACTCAATGCAACCTTATGTCCCACAAATTATGCAAGGCCTTTTAGTGTCCAAAAAACCCTTAGAATAAACCTTATAAATATCAACTTTACAATGACACAATTTGTTGGGACTTATGCGTAATTCACAATTTTTGAGTGTCTATGAGATGAAATTTTCCCCAGCTTTCTATAATTTGTAAAGTTAAGTGGTGATCAAAAATTTCTTTTGTAATGTGTACAGAGGTAAGAGAACATACATCTATCAATACTATGCTAGTGACAACTCATGGTGTGACCTTGTTGTTTCATCGGTTCCTTGAAAAGTGCATATAACTTTTATGTCCTTGTTTGTAAATTTATTTACATGAGCTAATCTTTATGTTGTTCTAATTTTTTGTAAAATCCATTTGGATACTAAGTCAATATTTTAAAAAGCATTATATTCTCTCACAAGTAATTAAGAACCAAAAGATTCCATTTGAATATTGAGTCAAGATTTTAAAAACCATTATACACTCTCACCACAGTAATTAAGAACCAAAATATCCAATCATCTAATATGAATCAATGTTGAAGAATTTGTTTGACATTTCCAAAGATACATTCAAAGAAAATCATCTATAAGAGTTATGATGTGCATATATGTGTGCACAAAAGTGCATGGCTCGATATGTGTGTGTTTGTGTGCACGCGCGTGTATGCATGTGTGCATGGGTGCATGCATACAAGTGTGTTTCCATATGCATGCACGTGCATGTGTGACACGTGCACATGTTGTGTACAAAAGTGTTTATGTACGTGTGCATGTGCAAGTGTGACACGTGCACATGTTGTGTACAAAAGTGTATGTGCACATGAACAGACATGTTTAATCATTCGTGTGTGTGTGTGTGTGAGTGTGCATACATGCATAATCATTCATGTTTTTGTGTGTGTACATGTGCATGTGTATAAGAACTAATGTGCATTTCACTCAAAGTAGGGGGAAAATGAACCTATCAATTAATTGTAAATTATGAATATACACATTTACCACAAGGTAGTTTTTCATGTATATGTCTTATAGTCTTTGCTTTGGTTTGGCTCATAATGTATACTGTTATGATGCACTTATGGCATATATCTTTTAGATAGACATGAACACTTATAATATTTTATATTTGACTCCATGTAGACTTATCCACAAATAAAAGGTCTTTTAGTATTAAATCATCCTAGCCTATCAACTTTATAGTCACACAACTTGTTATGCTTTTTTTTCTTAACTAGCATGATTCAAAATTTTGCAGTGTCTGTGAGATATATTTTTTCCTAGCTTTCTATAATTTTTAAAGTTAATTGGGTCATTAAAAAAACTTGAGAAGACAATGGAGAATGTGGGTGGATAGGACTTGACGTTTTGAATCTTTAATATGTAAAGGCAAGATAATGTACATCTAGGTGAATGCCTGTGGTCAAGACTTTATTATTGATGAGATTTTTAATCTTGTCAATGTGTAAAGGTAATAGAAGGTACATCTAACATCACTATGGTTGGCAAGCATGTGAAAGAAAACAATAATTGTGTTTGATAGTGATAAGTCATGGTGTGACTTTATTGTCTCACTGACCTACAAACTTAATGAAGTGATAAGGTTAGATAGTAAGTTTATCATATGATAAGGTTAGAAAATATTTTTCTAAGGTTCCAAAAACCCTAAGTGGTGATCTACAACAAATTACTACATAAGAAAAATGTGTAAAATCTCCCAACCGAGTTGGTCTCTTTGGAGATTATAACTCTTTAAGAAATTAAAAAGTAAAGGAAAGGGTTTCAACTTCTTTGAAGGCATGGATAAGAATTGGTAAATTTTAACCCAAAATTTCTCTTGTAATTTATGCATCTACAAGACCGTAACATAACATATACTACAATTTTATAGTGTTTTTATACAAGTGTTGGACCAAGAAACCTTACCATCAACTCACATCAAATTGCAAGAACCCACACTTTCCAACATTTTCACATGGATTTTCATAGTAAATGCAAACGAGATCCAAGTAGATAGTCTCCTTATATAAGGAAGCTCAACGATGTTAAAACTCTTTATATCTTACTTACCTCTACTTTATTATCTTTTAATGATTAATGTGAATTTAAATTTTTTTTCTATTTGTGTCCGATTTCAAGGTTACTAAAATGAGAAGACAATTGGTCATGTCCTTAGAAGAGACAAGTAATCCACTTGTAGCTTTGGCGCTATTTTTATGGAGGAAGACATACTAATTAACTTACCAAGGTGGGTTGATTTTTTTGACTTTGTATCATTTTTAATGTATTTTTCATGCCTTTAAAAATTTGCATCAAGATATGGTCCCTGAACACTCCATCATAAGAGTTGATCAATATCAATGAACACAATAATATTCGAAAGGCATGAGATTTGAAATTTTAATGCCTTTATGGATTTGTATCAAGACATGGTCTATAGCCCATGAACACTCCGCAAGGATTTGATGAAAATCAATGAACATAATATAGAAAAGGTTTGAGATTCTCCACCAATTGCAACCTTGAAGATTTACATATTTGCATGTATCTTTCACCATGTATGTGAGTGTGTAGAGAGAGAAAGATATATATATGTATATATATATATATAGGGATGTATGTATATGTATTTACACACACACATATATAACTCGCTCTCTCTCTCTCTCTGCGTCTATATTTATATATAGATAGAGAGAGAAAGATATATATATATGTGTGTGTGTGTGTGTGTGTGTGTTTGTGTGTGTGTATGTATATATATATATATATATATATATATATATATATATATATATATATATATATATATATGTAAACATACATATACATATCACTCTCTCTCTCTCTCCCCCCAGATAGAGTCTCTCTCTACACACACACACATGTTCATGTGTGAAAGATCCCTGTCCCCACCGTGCAACGAATTTAGGGGTGCTAGCAGCGGAAGTAGCACTTCTTGCGTGGGGCAGGGTCCCTCACTAGTGGCCTCGCCCATGGATATCCAGATAAGAGACTAATCCATCGGTTCTTCCAAAACGGAACCCGAAAAAACTTTCCTTGCCCGAAAAGCACGGGCGATTCCTCCAGGATAATTTTACTTTAACGTAGTCATCAAAAGCCTTAACTAACTGAACTGATCTGACCAAACCTGTAAGTCCCATAGTCAGATCAATGAAAAGATTGCACTTGCATCATAGAGACCAATGCTTTTTTCCTCATTGAGAGGCACAGCCGTTGATTCTTTTCCAAAGACCATATTAGGTAATTTGGAAAAAATCTCACATTTTGGGAATCAATTACTCCATATAGTTTTGGATATATCTTAAACATACTAACTCCAAATTTGTCGGAGATCATAGATTTAGATTCTACTCTTCAAGATCTTTTCGATGATATGTCACATGAGGGGGTTTTGACAAACTTTTGGACAAGTTCACCATGCTCCCATTTTTCAAATGGGAATGGGATTTTTCCCAAATTATCTAATATGGTGTTTCCATAGAAAAATGCATGCCAGTAGCTTCCTACGCGTGTCGATAGCAACCAATGCATGATGCCAGTAGAGTAACCTACACATGCCGGTAGCAACCTATGTATGCCGGTAGCTTCCTTTGCATGCTAGACGCAACCAACGTGCTGGTAGTTTCCAACGGATGCCGTAGCAACCTATGGAAGCCGATAGCAACCAATGCATTCCGGTAGCTTCCTATGTATGTCGGTAGCAACCAATGCATGCTGGTAGCTTCCTTTGCATGTCGGTAACAACCAATGCATGCTGGTAGCTTCCTACGCATGCTGGTAGCTTCCTACGCATGTCAGTAGCTTCCTATTCATGGCCGTAGCTTCCTACACATGCTGGTAGCAACCAATGCATGCCGGTAGCTTCCAAGGCATGCCAGTATTGGTAGCAACCTATGGAAGCCGGTAGCAACCAATGCATGCTGGTAGCTTCCTATGCATGCCAGTAGCAACCACCAATGCATGCCGGTGGCTTCCTACGCATGCCGGTAGCAACCAATGCATGCCGGTAGCTTCCTATATATGCCGGTAGCAACCAATGCATGTCGATAGCTTCCTACACATGCCGGTATCAACCAATGCATGCCGTTAGCTTCCAACGCATGATGCCGATCGCAAAGTCGGTGGCAACTAATGGATGCCGGTAGTTTCCTACGCATGTCGGTAGCTTCCTATGCATGCTGGTAGCATCCATCGCATGCTGGTAGCATCCAATGCATGCCGTTAGCATCCACGCATGCCGATAGCTTCCTATGCATAAGAGTTTTAAGTATTTATGTTTTTTCTTGGATAGATGGCAAATAACTTGAGGTGTGATGGTAGCAAACAATGGATGCTGGTAGCTTCCTATGCATGTCAGTAGCTTCCTACGCATGTTAGTAGCTTCCCATGCATGTCGGTAGCATCCATCGCATTGCTGGTAGCAACCAACGCATGCCGGTAGCTTCCTATGCATAAGAGTTTTAAGTATTTATGTTTTTTCTTGGATAGATGGCAAATAACTTGAGGTGTGATGTTATAGGTGAAGGAGGAGTCGATATCCCAACAATATTTTGTAAGTATATATTAGCCTCAAATTGTATCTTATCTTTTAATTAAAGAAGGTTATCTTAAATAACAACTTTCTAAAATGTTAATTTTTTTGTGTGTCTATAGCTTGAAGTAGTGGACCGCCCCCATGCAAGAGGAATATGATTTTGCATTACAACAAGGTTTGCAAGATGAAGGATATATTGTTATTACTGGAGGAGATGCTTGGTATTCATGGAAATTAAGTACATTCCTAAACCCTAAACCTCTTTTTTTTTTGCCAAACTAATTCTCACTTGTGTTAGTTTTATTGTGTTTTAGGATCGTGTAACTAGAAACGGTGGTACAAATGTCTATGTCGGTAGCAATGGAAATGTGAAACCAAGATGACACGTTTAGGACACTTATTGGAGAGATTTTAAGGTAATTGGAGTCTCGAGGGAGAGCTTGAGTAAGAGAGACCAAGAGAGAGCTTGAGCCTCGAGAGAAAATCAGTGAAAACCTTGCAAAACAAACATAAACAAATAAATAAGACATATCAGCAAAATAGCGAAATCACATAACAAACCGCACACCACGCACACACACAATCAAAAGCAAGGGAGGGCTTGTAGCATGAGAGACCAAGGAGAACTTGTGAATCTACAAGACAAAAAAAACAAAACATGTTATCAATTCTGAAAGAGCACGCACACGCACACACACACACACAAACCACAGACACGCATATAAAATCAGAAGAAAGAGCAAGGGGAAGGACTTAGGCTCATTCTTAAGGGATGGAGCGCAGTGACAGAGAGGAGAAAAAACCTTGCAAATAAGTCACTTCTCCCAAACCTACAATATAAAAGAGTCGAAATAAACGTCTAAAAAATCCCTAGAGTCAAAATAAGTGTCAAAATACGTGTCCTGAAAATCGTCAAAAATTTATTTTTAATATTTTGACACTTTTTTCAATGTTTATTTGGGCCCCTGCTACCTATCACTTTAACATGCAAATTCTCATTCAAAATTTCAGCTTTCTAGCGGTCCAACACCTTTCCATGCAAAATTAGAATGTACCAACTAGCCCATGCATGAAATATAAAAGAGTTACCACCTTCGCCTCATTTAAATGCACATTTTGATGCGTATTGAACATACATGGAGCCCGTGAGTACTATAAATATTTTAAATTTTATCAACTTAGAGGATAAAACGTTGTGTTCATGCAGTTATCTTCTAGTCAATCATCTTCTTGACCCAACGCATATATTTAAGAACATAGTTTATGTTCTTTGGAAAACCATCATAGGTGCTAAAGAGATCAAGGCACAGAGGAATAATATATAAGAGAGGTGGATCACATACAACATTTATGGGCATGGAGAATCATGGGAAGGTGAGTTTCCCTAGATCACCTTGGGTCTTGACCAAAGAAGAAAAATGTCGTGTAAGGAATTGCATCAATGATTTTTGTACTCCCACTGGTTGCATGCATTGCTTGAAGGAATCATTCACAAAGGATGAAGATCTTAGTGCCTTGAAGACTCATAACTGGCACAAAATCATACATTTTGTGCTGCTAATAGCCATTAAGTATTGCCTCACCGAGGACATAAGAGTGACAATATACAAGATTGGTGCAGTGGTACGGTGAATATCTGTAAGATTCCTCCCCCAACCCCTTTTTGATGTCTAGTATATTCCCCTGTAATCAATTCCTTTTCTGAAATATAAGAGATCTTGTTTGTGGCTGTTTTAACCTAGAGAGAGAAAATATGCTAGAGAGAGAATATTCAGATTATGAATATTTTTGGATAGAGAATTAACTCATCTTATTAAAATAAGTTCCCCTGAAATAGAAATTCAAAAAGAATTTTCCAATGTGCAATTGGAATTAAATGGAAATAAGTATAAAGAACCTTAGTCTAAGGGTCTAGATTTTCAAAAATTTTTAGATTATGGTCCAATTAAGGTTCCTATGGGCCAATAGCATCAATCCATGTGTAGGGAGGAGATAAATCCAATTTGTAAAAGAAGATACCCAAAAATGAGTAAATGCTCACATAAGATGAAGAGTTGAAAATGTACAAGATTTATTAGTAAAAAAGAACTATGAGCAATATTAAAAATATGAGATATTTTGGGTATCCAAAAAATGAGTAAATGCTCACATAAGATGAAGAGTTGAAAATGTACAAGGTTTATTAGTAAATAAACACATATGTAAGGAAGGGGAGTTCTTTAAAGGAGGTGCATATTTCACATAAGATGAAGAGTTGAAAATATACAAGGTTTATTAGTAAATAAACACATATGTAAGGAAGGGGAGTTCTTTAAAGGAGGTGCATATTTCACATAAGATGAAGAGTTGAAAATGTACAAGGTTTATTAGAAAAAAAACTATGACACATATGTAAGAAAGAGGAGTTCTTTAAAGGAGGTGCATAATTCACATAAGATGAAGAGTTGAAAATGTACAAGGTTTATTAGTAAAAAACTATGAGCAATAAAATTTTGACACATATGTAAGGAAGGGGAATTCTTTAAAGGAGGTGCATATTTCACATGCTTGAATAAATTTTAAACTCATAAAAATTGAGATATTTTATCTCTCCTCTCTCCTCATTCAAGTCTAGTTCCAAAAAGTTAGCTTAACTGACCTAAAAATGGTCAAAAAGTGACCAAACTGACTTGGAAAATTCTAGAATCAGTTTGTTTGGTTAGGAGCTCAAATTTTCCTATAAATAGAAGCCTCCCCTTGTTGAAAAAAATATAGTGTCTTATGCTTTGTTACTCTACTCCACCTAAGCCAAAATATATAGTGTCTTATGCTTTGTTACTCTACTCCACCTAAGCCAAATTAGATAGAGTCTTATGCTTGTTACTCTACTCCACCTAAGCCAAAATATAGAGTGTCTTATGCATTGTTACTCTACTCTACCTAAACCAAGAGTTGTGAATTCTTTAATAATTCACTAGTTTTTGATACTTCTCTCTTTCTTCAATCCCCATTGGTGGCTCCATCAACATACTAAACCAATTGATTGGTTGGGGGCCTCTACCGTGAATAAAGAATCAAGCAAATTATAAGGTAAGTATATTGAATTTTGATCTTTCTATAATTTCTCAATGATTCTCTCTTCTCAACCCCTCTCAAGCTTGAGAAGTTTAATTGGTATGGTTTTTTAAATGCTATTGAAGTTAATTGGTGAATAGTAGTGAAGAGTTACATAATTTAATAAATGCTATAGAAGTTAATTTTTATTTATGTTTAAATTCTAATGGTTTTTATGTAATTTCTCTCTCTCACTCAAGAAATGGTCATACTCATGAACCATTCTCAATCCAAATGAAACTTTTCATAAAGCCTTTCCTTAATCCAAGATTAAGCTATGCTTGAGGCCAAATTAATGGCTTTTTGCTATGCTTTTAGTTTATGCACATTGATGATTCAATCCATTATGGATTGATGACCCAATTAGAGACCATTCTAATTGTTTTCTTAATGATCCAATTAGAGACCATTATGGATTGATGATCCAATTAGAGACCATTCTAATTATTTCTTTAATAATGAGCTTTATCCCTTAGAAAAAAATTGAGATTTATCAGTCATAGTAGCGGAGCTATGGCAAAATTTTTATAGAAATTACGCATAAAATAAATTCATTCAAAGTATAGAAAGAGGAATTCCTACCATATTCTAGGAACTATCATCCTAGATTAATTAAAAGAATTTTATTATGCATGGAGATGTGGATGTTTGCATGTAGATGTAGATGTATAGATGTAGATGTGGATGTGGAGGTGGATGGATACATGTAGATGTAGATGTATAGATGTAGATGTGAATGGAGATGTGGATGTATGCATGTAGATGTAGATGTATAGATGTGGATGTGGATGTATACATGTAGATGTAGATGTATAGATACGGATGTGGAGGTGGAGGTGGATGTATACATGTAGATGTAGATGTATAGATGTAGATGTGGATGTGGAGGTAGATGGATGCATGTAGATGTAGATGTATAGATGTAGATGGGAATGGAGATATGGATGTATGCATGTAGATGTAGATGTATAGATGTAGATGTGGATGTGGAGGTGGATGGATGCATGTAGATGTAGATGTATAGATGTAGATGTGAATGGAGATGTGGATGTATGCATGTAGATGTAGATGTATGGAGGTGAATGTGAATGTGGATGTGGATGTATGCATAGAGATGTAGATGTATGCATGTAGATGTGAATGTACGCATATAGATGTGGATGTATGGATGTGATTATACGATATGCGATGTGAGGGAATCTGAAGTGATGAGATAGAAATGATGTGATGGGATGAGTATACATATAAATGGAATATGGAATAAGTAATGTAGATTGATGAGGGATAATGTGGAAAAATGAAAGTTAAAATAGAAATTGTGTTGTAAACTGTTTGTAAATACTGTTTGTAAATGCTGTTTGTAAATGATTGTTTTGTGTCAAGAATGCTGGGGGGAGCATTTTGACCGTCTTGTGATTAAAGTCGTGATGGTAAAGTTGCAACTGCTGACGGGGAGTCAATGAAGGACGTCTCGCGTAGCAAGGTCGGCCGAGGTCTTGACCAGCCTCGGTGCGATTAAAATGGTGAGCTTCCGGTACGGTGGATGAGGGGCCAAGGAAGCGGCCTATGCGTGAAGCGCTAGGTTACCTGCGAAGGATCCTAGAGGGTGCTGACTATACGGTGCTCGGGCTCTGGGTTGCCTAGGATACCCACGCGTGCGTCGAGGAAGATATTGGAACAGAGTTGGAGTTGTTTTCTGAAATCGAGCATGGATCTGGTTGATTGACCTTGCTGGTCTTCAATGGATGAGTCCATGGCTCCTTATATGGATCTGTTGGTTGATCTTGCTGATCTTCAACGAGAGTCCATCATGTTAAGTGATTATATTGCCAAGTATTATGGGCTAGGAACTATCGAAACGGCTCCTGAGCGTTCTAGTTGCCAATGATGCCATAGATACTCTGATGAAGGAATGATGGGAAATTAAGAATCAATTGGATAAATTGGAAGATGGTGATCAATGATACTATGGTTTTATTAAAGGATTGTTTTAAACTGGTTGAATCTGGTTGAAAAAGGTAATTTCATATTGGGTGTGTGAGTGGTGTGACTAGTTTTATTTTGCATGAACATTCGGCTAGGGGGCCTTGGAGCTCTTTTCCTTGGTACCCGGGACAAAACCTAACCAAATTTTTAATTGGGTCCCATCACTACAGTGGTTGGGTGGTTGGCTAACCCATGGGATTGGATGGGGTTAGGCTGGACTGATGGATCCGTAAATCGAGACTCAAACTTTTGTTTTTACGATAGAAAAAAAAAAATCCCGGACAGTAACTGTTCTATGGATAGGAATCAACGGCTGTGCCTCTTGAATGGGGAAAAAAGCGTTGATCCCAATGATCCAAGTGCAAGTTTCTTCCTTGAACTGACTAAGTATCTTATTGATGTAATTGGATCATCTCGATCAGAAATGATCTTGACTACGTTAGAGTAAAAAGTTATCCTGGTGGAATCGCCCGTGTTTCCGGTTAAGAAAGTTTTTCCGGGTTCGGTTTTTGAACAACCGACGGATTAGTCTCTTATCCGGATATCCGTGGGCGAGGCCCCGAGTGTGGGACCCCTGTCCCGTGCGAGAAGCGCTACTTCAGCTGCCAGTACCCCGAATCTGTTGCTCGGTGGGAACAGGGATCTTATAGTTGGTATCAGAGCATTTGGTTAATAAAGATCAACTGAGAAGACAAATATGTCAAAAATTTATCAAGAAACACCAAAAAGTTATAATTGTGTGATATAATTCATACAATTTGATATTCAAACTGAAATTCATAAGTTGGTAATCGGTTCTTCAGATGGAAGTACCGCAATTATATAGAATCCCTGACTTGTTTGAGGCCTAGACATGATAGTATTTACCTTATAATTCCAAGGGCCGTGACTACGCGTATATACCGAGAGTATACTGCAGCTCTTTACTGACAGTATATACGAGTAAATCTAAGACTTGAAATTATAAGCGTTAATGCTATCCAGATGATGATTTTGAATGTGATTGATATGACTTTTAATTCTGTTTGAGAATTGATGAATTGATTTGGATGCTGATTGAAAATGCTGATTGAAAAAAAAAATGTTGATTTTTAAAAAATTAGTTGAAATATAATGAAACCACAATGAGGGGGAATGGGACGAGTCCCTGTGATGATATTCATAACTAGAATGATGATAACGAATTCAGCAAATCACTATGAGATTAGTGGGTTGTGCTGTCAGATTGCTACTGTTAATACTTGACCGGTAGATCGAGTTAAGGGATGTCAAATTGAGAACTTACTTGACTGAAATTTCCGTGGAGGAATGTTCCGAAGGAAACTTTTCGGTCTAATGGAACATTATCATGTTAAAGATATGAATGATATAATCTGAATGAATTGTTATTTAATGATGAATTCTATATAAGGGATATTTATCCCAGTGTTCTGTTGGGTTGACTAGAATATAAGGAACCCCAGAATAAAATTGGATCTTAAGAAAAAGAGCTGTCCTCTACCTTGCGAGATGAGGACATCTCGCACTTTTTAAGTGGGGTAGAATGTAAGATTCCTCCCCAACATTCGAAGCATACAGGGGTAAGAATCTTCCTTTCTGATCTTATAATTATTCCCTCTCTAAAATAAAAGAAAGTTTCTGTTTAAAAAAAGGAAGACCCTTTCCCTAGAATACTTCTCAGGAGTCCCACCTGTTTTAAGGCTTTAGAACAATGAGTCCAGAAGTGAGAATCGGTGTTTTGGATACCAAGGTTTTGGTTTTCATTCGAGTACGGCCCAAAAGAAGTTCTTTATCTCTTGGGGAGTATAAGAAGTTATCCCCCAGATATTGTGACCCTTATATCTGAATTCAATAAAAGTAGGTGACTTAGCCTACAAGTTTCTTTTATTCCCTCATCTCAAAATTCTTAATGCCTTCTATAGAAAAATGTGTCAAACTCAAATCATGGAAAGACGATAAAACTTCAGTGGCAAGTTACCGTTGGCTTCTAGGTTACGCTAGCTCCTTCCTTTATATAAGTCGTAATTTTTACTTGCCGCTCACAGTAATCTTACTCCCATCAATCTCCTTTCTTTCTTAATCTCCTTCATGGCTTGGCAACAGGAATTAGTTTTATCCCTGATGATTTCTCACCTTCAAGACGCAAGAGAGTCTGTGAAGAAAGACTTTATAGAACAGTATGAGCGCTCACTTTTTCCTCACCTAGGAACTTCTGTAGCGCAGACCAAATGGCGGACCTATCAAAACATAACTAGGGTAACACCCTGGGGTCAGCAACACTTTTGTAACAATGTCCGCTTGGCCATGGTTATTGAAGCTTTGGGTTTGGGTCCCCGATACTACTGCGTCATGAGATCAAGGCATCTTGGGTTTTCTGAGCGGGTCTTCTTATTGGCGTGTTTTCTTCCTCATGAGAAGATATGCCTTTATCCTGTTTTTGGCTTGCCTCTCAGAGGTCCTTTTGTTAGATCACCTCATACCACTGAGATAGGTGCGGCAATAACCAGCAGAATCATTCCCATAGATGAGTTACCCTATACTTGTGCAGCTTGTGAGGACTGCTTTTGTGACCATATGATGGACGGGCTTATGGAAGTGTAAAGAGTTCTTCTATCTTTACTGTATAAGTTCCGAGAATGAATAAAGTTTAAATCTTGTTCTTATTTTGAATCTTGCTCTCTTTAAGACTTTTCTTGGTGGTTAATCTTGATTAAAATTTTCCTCTAAGTCTCATATTCGTTCACCTTGCGAAATTATCCCAAGTTGCGAGATGAGGACATCTCGCGTTTTTTAAGTGGGGTAGAATGTAAGATTCCTCCCCCAACCCCTTTTTGATGTCTAGTATATTCCCCTGTAATCAATTCCTTTTCTGAAATATAAGAGATCTTGTTTGTGGCTGTTTTAACCTAGAGAGAGAAAATATGCTAGAGAGAGAATATTCAGATTATGAATATTTTTGGATAGAAAATTAACTCATCTTATTAAAATAAGTTCCCCTGAAATAGAAATTCAAAAAGAATTTTCCAATGTGCAATTGGAATTAAATGGAAATAAGTATAAAGAACCTTAGTCTAAGGGTCTAGATTTTCAGAAATTTTTAGATTATGGTCCAATTAAGGTTCCTATGGGCCAATAGCATCAATCCATGTGTAGGGAGGAGATAAATCCAATTTGTAAAAGAAGATACCCAAAAATGAGTAAATGCTCACATAAGATGAAGAGTTGAAAATGTACAAGATTTATTAGTAAAAAAGAACTATGAGCAATATTAAAAATATGAGATATTTTGGGTATCCAAAAAATAAGTAAATGCTCACATAAGATGAAGAGTTGAAAATGTACAAGGTTTATTAGTAAATAAACACATATGTAAGGAAGGGGAGTTCTTTAAAGGAGGTGCATATTTCACATAAGATGAAGAGTTGAAAATGTACAAGGTTTATTAGTAAATAAACACATATGTAAGGAAGGGGAGTTCTTTAAAGGAGGTGCATATTTCACATAAGATGAAGAGTTGAAAATGTACAAGGTTTATTAGAAAAAAAACTATGACACATATGTAAGAAAGAGGAGTTCTTTAAAGGAGGTGCATAATTCACATAAGATGAAGAGTTGAAAATGTACAAGGTTTATTAGTAAAAAACTATGAGCAATAAAATTTTGACACATATGTAAGGAAGGGGAATTCTTTAAAGGAGGTGCATATTTCACATGCTTGAATAAATTTTAAACTCATAAAAATTGAGATATTTTATCTCTCCTCTCTCCTCATTCAAGTCTAGTTCCAAAAAGTTAGCTTAACTGACCTAAAAATGGTCAAAAAGTGACCAAACTGACTTGGAAAATTCTAGAATCAGTTTGTTTGGTTAGGAGCTCAAATTTTCCTATAAATAGAAGCCTCCCCTTGTTGAAAAAAATATAGTGTCTTATGCTTTGTTACTCTACTCCACCTAAGCCAAAATATATAGTGTCTTATGCTTTGTTGCTCTACTCCACCTAAGCCAAATTAGATAGAGTCTTATGCTTGTTACTCTACTCCACCTAAGCCAAAATATAGAGTGTCTTATGCATTGTTACTCTACTCTACCTAAACCAAGAGTTGTGAATTCTTTAATAATTCACTAGTTTTTGATACTTCTCTCTTTCTTCAATCCCCATTGGTGGCTCCATCAACATACTAAACCAATTGATTGGTTGGGGGCCTCTACCGTGAATAAAGAATCAAGCAAATTATAAGGTAAGTATATTGAATTTTGATCTTTCTATAATTTCTCAATGATTCTCTCTTCTCAACCCCTCTCAAGCTTGAGAAGTTTAATTGGTATGGTTTTTTAAATGCTATTGAAGTTAATTGGTGAATAGTAGTGAAGAGTTACATAATTTAATAAATGCTATAGAAGTTAATTTTTATTTATGTTTAAATTCTAATGGTTTTTATGTAATTTCTCTCTCTCACTCAAGAAATGGTCATACTCATGAACCATTCTCAATCCAAATGAAGCTTTTCATAAAGCCTTTCCTTAATCCAAGATTAAGCTATGCTTGAGGCCAAATTAATGGCTTTTTGCTATGCTTTTAGTTTATGCACATTGATGATTCAATCCATTATGGATTGATGACCCAATTAGAGACCATTCTAATTGTTTTCTTAATGATCCAATTAGAGACCATTATGGATTGATGATCCAATTAGAGACCATTCTAATTATTTCTTTAATAATGAGCTTTATCCCTTAGAAAAACATTGAGATTTATCAGTCATAGTAGCGGAGCTATGGCAAAATTTTTATAGAAATTACGCATAAAATAAATTCATTCAAAGTATAAAAAGAGAAATTCCTACCATATTCTAGGAACTATCATCCTAGATTAATTAAAAGAATTTTATTATGCATGGAGATGTGGATGTTTGCATGTAGATGTAGATGTATAGATGTAGATGTGGATGTGGAGGTGGATGGATGCATGTAGATGTAGATGTATAGATGTAGATGTGAATGGAGATGTGGATGTATGCATGTAGATGTCGATGTATAGATGTGGATGTGGATGTATACATGTAGATGTAGATGTATAGATACGGATGTGGATGTGGAGGTGGATGTATACATGTAGATGTAGATGTATAGATGTAGATGTGGATGTGGAGGTAGATGGATGCATGTAGATGTAGATGTATAGATGTAGATGGGAATGGAGATATGGATGTATGCATGTAGATGTAGATGTATAGATGTAGATGTGGATGTGGAGGTGGATGGATGCATGTAGATGTAGATGTATAGATGTAGATGTGAATGGAGATGTGGATGTATGCATGTAGATGTAGATGTATGGAGGTGAATGTGAATGTGGATGTGGATGTATGCATAGAGATGTAGATGTATGCATGTAGATGTGAATGTACGCATATAGATGTGGATGTATGGATGTGATTATACGATATGCGATGTGAGGGAATCTGAAGTGATGAGATAGAAATGATGTGATGGGATGAGTATACATATAAATGGAATATGGAATAAGTAATGTAGATTGATGAGGGATAATGTGGAAAAATGAAAGTTAAAATAGAAATTGTGTTGTAAACTGTTTGTAAATACTGTTTGTAAATGCTGTTTGTAAATGATTGTTTTATGTCAAGAATGCTGGGGGGAGCATTTTGACCGTCTTGTGATTAAAGTCGTGATGGTAAAGTTGCAACTGCTGACAGGGAGTCAATGAAGGACGTCTCGCGTAGCAAGGTCGGCCGAGGTCTTGACCAGCCTCGGTGCGATTAAAATGGTGAGCTTCCGGTACGGTGGATGAGGGGCCAAGGAAGCGGCCTATGCGTGAAGCGCTAGGTTACCTGCGAAGGATCCTAGAGGGTGCTGACCATACGGTGCTCGGGCTCTGGGTTGCCTAGGATACCCACGCGTGCGTCGAGGAAGATATTGGAACAGAGTTGGAGTTGTTTTCTGAAATCGAGCATGGATCTGGTTGATTGACCTTGCTGGTCTTCAATGGATGAGTCCATGGCTCCTTATATGGATCTGTTGGTTGATCTTGCTGATCTTCAACGAGAGTCCATCATGTTAAGTGATTATATTGCCAAGTATTATGGGCTAGGAACTATCGAAACGGCTCCTGAGCGTTCTAGTTGCCAATGATGCCATAGATACTCTGATGAAGGAATGATGGGAAATTAAGAATCAATTAGATAAATTGGAAGATGGTGATCAATGATACTATGGTTTTATTAAAGGATTGTTTTAAACTGGTTGAATCTGGTTGAAAAAGGCAATTTCATATTGGGTGTGTGAGTGGTGTGACTAGTTTTATTTTGCATGAACATCCGGCTAGGGGGCCTTGGAGCTCTTTTCCTTGGTACCCAGGACAAAACCTAACCAAATTTTTAATTGGGTCCCATCACTACAGTGGTTGGGCGGTTGGCTAACCCATGGGATTGGATGGGGTTAGGCTGGACTGATGGATCCGTAAATCGAGACTCAAACTTTTGTTTTTACGATAGAAAAAAAAAATCCCGGACAGTAACTGTTCTATGGATAGGAATCAACGGCTATGCCTCTTGAATGGGGAGAAAAGCGTTGATCCCAATGATCCAAGTGCAAGTTTCTTCCTTGAACTGACTAAGTATCTTATAGATGTAATTGGATCATCTCGATCAGAAATAATCTTGACTACGTTAGAGTAAAAAGTTATCCTGGTGGAATCGCCCGTGTTTTCGGTTAAGAAAGTTTTTCCGGGTTCGGTTTTGGAACAACCGACGGATTAGTCTCTTATCCGGATATCCGTGGGCGAGGCCCCGAGTGTGGGACCCCTGTCCCGCGCGAGAAGCGCTACTTCCGCTGCCAGTACCCCGAATCTGTTGCTCGGTGGGAACAGGGATCTTACAATATCTAAGAAGGATATTAGAAGAAACACATTGAAAGAAGCTAGTCTAAACTCCATTGAACAAGTTAAAATGGAAGATAAATTCTTTCCAACAAGTTTTCTGACCATTCAATTTTACCTACCAGTTCATGTGGTTGATAGGTAGCTATAGAGAGGTTGTCCATACCCGATGGATGTTTTTCCTTGAGAGATTTATGAAGACACTAAAACATTTTGTTCATTAAAGAGATTTCGTTGATGGTAGTATTGTAATGGCATGGATTTTCAAGAATCTCTCGTATACATAACAAAATTTCTTAGTACGTCAGTTAGATATGCCACGACTGTGGACACAAGAAGAGGATGATCAACTCATTGGGAAAGAGCCTCCAAGGACAAAGCCTTCAAAGAGCAATGGATATGGAATTGTGAGAGAAGATTAATAAATTTTGCATTGTGAACTTATATGCTATGGAGAAATGGATCAAGAGGTATAACCTAGCAAAGAGCAAAACAGACTGAGATCGTTTAAATTTTAGAAAGAGTCCTCACTCCAAGAATTGTCATACCAAGGTTTGCTCGTTGAACTTCCATAATTTCCTTCTAGTAGATGGCTTCAACAAAACATAGTAGCGAGGTTATAAGCAACGAGGAGGAGGAGCTTGCATATGGTTGTGATTATCATGTAAATACGTTTTTATATGTAAGACATAGTCTTGTATAAGTTTTTCTTTTTCATACAGTTTCATGATCTTCTTTTACTTGTAGTATTGCAATTTTGGTGCGCTTTGGTCACATGGTCATCACTTTTAAGTGGAGAGAATAGATAAGAAGAGAATAACATTTGATTGCTGTGTCAAGTCTGATTTCATGCTAGAAAGTTGTTGAAGTGTAAGTGACTCGAATAGTGAAGTTAGCATGCTTGATTATCAAGGTTGGGTTGAGAAAGTTTTCTATGTTCATTTTTTATTCAAAGTGGTTCAAGGTGGTGACTTAAGGAGGACAAGCAACCATGTGAAGCTCTAGATAAGAGTAGATTTGTTCAAGTAGACTCCACAAAGATATGTACAGACTAAAGGGACATAT
Organism: Cibotium barometz; assembly: GCF_041138505.1. Taxonomy (NCBI): domain Eukaryota; kingdom Viridiplantae; phylum Streptophyta; class Polypodiopsida; order Cyatheales; family Cibotiaceae; genus Cibotium; species Cibotium barometz. The sequence goes on along the minus strand of NC_141096.1, from coordinate 20,398,716 downwards.
TTGTGCTATCGAAGCATTGTGAGTAGGTCTTGTTCAAGGCAGACTCGAGAGATCATAGGTGGTGGTTTGTAATTCCAATTAATTAATATAAATAATTATTTAAAGATATGAAAATATTAGATGAATTAGAGGCAGACTCGAGAGATCATAGGTGGTGGTTTGTAATTCCAATTAATCAATATAAATAATTATTTAAAGATATGAAAATATTAGATGAATTAGAGGTTGAGTAACACACTCAAGAAGCACGAGAAGTGGATATTGATCAGTTGAACAACTAGAAGAAGGATCAAATGAAGGTAGAGTAATTAAACAACTAGAACTTGAACCAGAAGCAAACACAATGACTAATCCAACATTAGGGGAAGGTTGAGGTCTATGGGGGCCCTTTAAGCTGCCATGAGATTAAGGAGATGATTAGTGTGAAGGCTAATAGGAAAAATACATGTGTACAAAAACGTTGGGTTGATTAAGACCCTAAATCTTGTGGTCAAAGGTGGAATCTTACCTTTTTCAGATCTGCCAGCAAAGAAAATCTTCAATATCTACTTTTTAAATATTTTTTAAAGGAAAAGTTTCAAAAAGTTACCCCCCCTCACTTCCCTCTTCCCTCCAAAAGTAGGGGCGTGTTTCTCTCTCCTCCCTTTTAGACTAACCCACTTTCCCCATCTACCACTCACTACACCCTCACTTGCAGCCCTATCTTCATCCCCAACTTGAGGAAAGCTCTTTGCTACCGCCTACTCAGAGAAAGCTCTGTTATCAGCCTCTTTCTCTCTCTAGAGGAAGCTCTGTTATCAGACTCTATCTCTAGGTCTCTCTCTCTCTCTGTGTGCAAGCAGGCACCTAATGCAATCTCTCATTAGCTTTCTTTCGAGGAAAGCTCTTTGCTACCAGCTACTCAGAGGAAGCTCTGTTATCAGCCCTTCTCTCTCTCTCTAGAGGAAGCTCTGTTATCAGACTCTCTCTCTCTCTCTCTCTCTCTCTCTCTCTCTCTCTCTCTCTCTCTGTGCATGCAGGCACCTAATGCAATCTCTCATTTGCTTTCTTTTGAAGGTTTAGCTTTCTGTGTGTGTGTGCATGTGTGTGTGTGTGTGTGTATTGTGTGTGTGTGTGTATGGATTTGCAGCAAACTTCTTTGAAGCTTTAGCTAGCTCTCTCTCTCTCTCTCTCTCTGAGCAGGTATTTGCTTTTTTGCCATATTCTTAACATTCACTTTCTTTTCATTTGGGCCATCTATGGCTCTTCAGTGTGTACGCAGGCCATCATCCACTATCGAGTCCATGGCTATTTCCACAGTACAGGATGATGAAGGTTATTGGATTCCTACCGTTTTTAAGCGGTTCATGTGGATAACAATGCAGCCCAGTTTGACGGGTGCACACAAGGTTCCTCGAAGGCACATGGCTTCCACAAGCCATCACTAGAAAGGAAGGATCTTAGAATTCAAAGTTTGCAACAAGGATGGAAAGCGGCTTGCAAAAGTGCAACATGTTTACACCTCAAGCCAAATACATCTTGAAGATGAGAACTCACCACGGTTCCCAACTAACTGTAAGTTTCAGTACTTGTTTAATGTTTCTTTGCTTTGGAGAAATGCTTGCATGAAGACTATGTGAATATCAAGAACTCCAATGTATTCTATTGTATGCAGATGTTTTCCCTTCAACATGTGTGGAATGGCAGCCTCTAGAATGTTTTACAGGGACCTTCAAAGCATGTCATGTTGATCTAGGTAGGCTTATGTATGCTGGGGAAACAAGTTCCGAACTTGCAAATAGAGGAGTATTTTTCATTGCTGCAACATATGTTGTGCCACAGAGGGGAAGGTTTGGAGCACTTGAGCCAATTTCTCCTCCTGCACTAAATAGCCCGGAATGGCCCATTCCAGACCCCACTACAATGGAGAGCTTTCAGCGCAGGATTTTCCATGACATTCAGTCAAGCCTAAAGGCTGCATATGGATCCCACAGGATAAGTGTATCTCTTTTCATGCCTTTACATGTGTTTATTGCTATTTTCAAAGCAGGCAAGTTCCATCGCACCCCAACAATGTGGATAAGCAAAGATGGGGCCTTTGAAGCTCTAGATACATTTCTAAAAGGCGATTGGACCACCAAGGTGGCAGAACATAAGGGTGATGTAATAAAGTGCTCAGCGGTAATGTCAATGATAAGATGCAGGTATCAGATAGGCAAGCAAAATCTAACTATGGTGTACCCTATTAGAAGGTGGAAATGCTCGCATGGTGAATGGGAGGCTTTGGACTCTGATCTCTATGCTAGGGAGGAGGTAGAACTTCATATTGAAGTTCACCCAGGAGAGGAGCATACAGTGGTAGTTAATGATGATTGGAATTTTGCTCAGTTGAGAGATCGTATTGTCATGTCCTTTAATGTAAGGAACCAATTCAAGTTTGTTGTTTCTAATCGACCCATGCGTCAAAGGTCGGAGAAACATACACTCTGTGTGTCATTGGAGCCCCCTAGGGTCCTTAGCTTGAAAGACTGTTAAGTTGCAGACTTAGGTAACATTTTGAGTGATTTTGGGCAATAATTTGTAGCGGTGTACTTTTGAATACAAAATTATTGATTGTACCATAGTCTCAATGTCCTCTGTATTTCACAGCACATTAGGAACTCAATGGAGTCTTCTTGGGCCCTTTAATTTGCCATGAGGTTATGGAAACGTTTAACTTTTTGACAAATAGGAGTCCGCCATGTAAGCAAAAACCATTGGTTTGTAAGAGAGGTGTAAGAGTGGTCAAAGGGTGCACTTTTTCCTCCAAAAAGGGGAGGAGGCAATTTTACAATTTTCGGACCTCCATAACTTCTACATACAAGCTCCGATCTGAGCGGAGATTACAGATCCGTGATCTACGCATCAAGAGCTTTCCATAGATATGTTACATGATATGGTTTTATCCGCTAGATTTTAAATTCCATTTTTCTCCCCAAATTCAAATTCGAATAAAGTAGCCGTTTTGAAGCTTCAAATTAGAAAACGTTTCTTCTTAAGAGAAAAGGTTTGACTCCCTTAAACTGCCAAATAAAAGGGCCCAAGAAGACTCCATTGAGTTCCTAATGATTTGGATTTTAATTTTGTTAATTTTAAAATTTTTAAGTATGTTCTATAAATTTATTAAACGTTATAGTGGAATGCTTTATAAGAATAGGTTTTGCTCTATAAAGCTCATTTCATTCTTAAGATCTTGCAGTTTCTATTTCCCTTCAATATCCCGCCATGGCTTCAAGCTCTAACTCGCTACGCGCAAAACTTGAGAAATTTGGGCTCTCAGCAGGTGCAAGTGAGAACATCGCCATTTTTGAGGGGGTGATCGATATGCAAAAAACTATAGACCTTCATGCAGAGGCTTTTCAAGAGCAGGTCCAGTACATGAATGATGTAGTGGCACAATATGTCGTGCAATTGCCTGAATCCACCACTAAATGGGTTCCAGTGGACTTAATCAGGCATCTGTACCATGGTGACAAGTCGTTCCGATTCAGGCTCAACCGATTTTTGAAAGGGCTTACATCTAGCAATTATAGGGTCGAAGATGATGACACCGTTTATGAATTGCAGGTTGGTAATGTAGGCACCACCTTCCTTTCATGGGATATGACGTTAGCACTGTTTCTGCAAGAAGCCAGGGATACAGAAAAAAAGAAGGGAAAGGCAGTGAAAAAGGAAGTAGCTCTTGTGAAGGAATCCAAAGGCGAGGTGGAAGAGGTTTTCTCAGAAGAAGCTGAAGCGTCCATGGCCTTGGTGCTTCTCCAACAAGGGTCAACTGAGGATGAAGAGCCTCATCGTGACCTCGAAGGGGATGAAATTGTGGAAGAGATCCCTGAGTTGGATGTAACCACTTTGAATCCCATCATCATGGATAACAAGGAATTTCTTTTCCTTGATGACATTTGTAAATCCTTGGGGTTAAGGGAGGATGAGGCCTTAAGCATATTAGCAATTGGGTCTGGTTTCTGCAAAGAAGACACACTTGAGCAACAAACTGCAGGTGTACAGATTGATTTTGATGACCATGATCTTACCAAAGCGCTAGCATTCCAAGGTTATGATACAGAACGTACAATTGAGGAAACTGTTTCCAATGCTCTTGTTGCTATAGAAAATGTAGCAGCAGAGTATGAAAGTGTCCCTCAAGAAGCATTTCAACCACATAAGCGCTTGCATGTAGATACATCAGTTGAGCAGCGTGGAAGCAGTATAGACATATGCAACCCACGCATTAGCCAATGTGATGATGACATTGAGGTGGGGTTAAATCAAAGTTGTGCCTTCATATTTATAAGTGAGTTATTACTAACACCTGATTTTTTTCTCTTGTAGAAAGCTTATATTTTTTACAAGTTTGCTGCACGTGGAGGTGGAGTTCGTGTGCAATCCGATGGACGAGACACCTCCCTGATTCATTACCTTCCTAGCCTCTCTCCATCATTTATTCGAGTAATCCATTTAGAGTACTCTGAGGAGGCACAAGCAGAGCTCATCAAGTGTAAAGCTCTAAGTGGGGTTCTCACCGAAGATGGGCTAGCAAATAATGCAAACAAATGTATACTTATTAGCAGGGAGGCATCCATGTACACATTTGTAGGCAACTACACCGGCCACGTGCTAAGCCACTGTGCCACTTCAATCTCCAAAGGTGTAACCAATCCTATTATTATAGCTAATATCCTAGATGAGAAAACCACACAGAGTGACGAAGCTAAAGAAGCTCTCAGAAATCTTCTCAGGAACTTGTAATTTTCTTTCTACGAAATCAATACAAAATGTGTACTTTTTTAATTGTAATGTTTCTAAGAAATCTGAACCATTTCTCTTGTTTATTTGCTGTGTCAGCACTGTGCCCTCTAAACTTTTGGCAGGCATGTGAATGTGTAGGAAATTTCATTGATAATGATCAAATATTTGTTCTTTGAATGTCACTTAACATCCAGCTAAAATCTGGCAGTACAAAATCTGAACAATTTTTAAAAAATCAGAATTTTTTATGTTTTTTGATATTTGTAAGCATATTTTTCATCAAAAAAGTGCACATAATGCTGGATAGAGTCAAAAAATAAAAAAAAAAGGGCTGTGCGCTACGGCGCGAATTTCAGCCTTTCAAATTGCAGGCCAGGCTTAAATTCGCGCCGTAGCACACAACCCTTTTTTTGATCATTTTTTATCTCACCAACCATGCGAGTGGTGTAAGTGTGGGGCCTATCCCCCAAGCAGGTCATCAATGTCCACAGCCTCACTAGATGAGCTCGATATCTCAACATTCTATATCCAAATGAAGCTTCTCATGAAGCAATTCTCTAATCTAAAAGTAATTTCTATGCTTGTCAAATTGAGGCCAAATAAGTGGCTTTTAATGCTTTTATACTATTTAATTCATGGAAAAATTAGGAATCAAGTCCATAATTGGATATTGATTCATTTAATGGTTATTCTATCATATGATATTACTAAACTTTATGTTTTAAAAATTATTAAAAATTATCAGTAATAGCAGCAAAGCTATGGCAAAAATTTTAAAAAATTAACACATAAATCATTTTCATTCATAATATGAAAAGAGGACTTCCTACCATATTCTAGGATTAATCATCCTAGATTAATTGAATTATTCTCATTATAATCAAGGAAAATTTGATTTTATGTTTATGCATAAATAGTTAATTAGGAAAAAGAGAAATTTCTAGTAATTAATTTTTATGTTAAAAGAGTAATCCCTATGACAATGGAAATCCATGTATTCCAATGAAGTAAGAGAAAAATTGGGATGCTAAAATAATGTATATTTTATTAAAGAAGGATTTTAGTTAAATTTATCTTTTTGCATAGATAAATTTAAATGATGAAAGAGGAATTCCCACCATATTGGAATTCAAATATTTAAATGAGGAGAGTGTTATTTTTAGCATATTGAAATTAATGGAAATTTTATTTAAATTCAAAGATGAATTTTAGATAAATTTATTTTATCTATGATAAATATTTAAGTGTTAAAAGAGAAATTCCTATGACATTTGGAATTCCATCATTTAGATGGGAAAAGAGAAATTCCTAGCATATTGAAATAATGGATGTTTTATTTTAGATGAATTTATTTTATGAGAAATATTTTATGATAAAAGAGGAATTCCCATGACATTGGAATGAAAATAATTAAATGCAAAAAGAGGAATTCCCATGGTAATTGAGATCCAAGAAATTCAATGGGAAGAAGAGGAATTTTTAGTATAATTCAATTTATGATTATTTAGCAAAAGTGGAAATATGGGTAGAATTGATTTCTACAAATACCATGAATTCTTTTATTCAAAAGAGGAATATTGAATATAATTCAATTGAGGAATTGAGAAGGAACATAGAAATAGTCATTCGAGAAAAGGAACCTTTAATTAGGCCAAGCAATTGGTAGAAATTTAGAAAAAAGTCCCACTATCGGTATCAAACTAGAAAAAGCTATTAAATGGGAATAGCATGTGAATTGATGTGATAAGATGAAAATAGGATGTGATAAGATGTGATTTAATGGAAATGGATGTGGATGTGAATGATGAGATGAGAGGATATGTGAAAAGGGTGAGATGGGGAGTACATGGATATGGATGTGATAAGATGTGATGTAATGGAAATGGATGTGGATTGGATGTGGATTAGAATGAAATGTGATGTGATGTAAGGGGATGTGGATGTGGATGTGATGTAGATGTGGATAAGATGTGGTGTGATGTAGAGAGATGTGATGTGATGTGAAATATATGTGGATAAGAAGTAATAGATGTGAATGTATGGATAGATGTGAAATATATGTGGATAAGAAGTAATAGATGTGAATGTATGGATAGATGTGGGTAGTTGTACATGTGAGCGATTGGAGGGATGTGGATGAATGAGATGAGATGTGTATGAATGAGACATGATGTGGATGGGATGAATGAGATATGATGTGGGTAGATGTGATGTGATGTAATGTGGATAGAATGAATGTGATGGGATAGTGATGAGAATGAATGTGATGTCCAGATGTGAATGAATGAATGTGATGTGATGGATGTGAATGGGTGGATGTGATGTGATGTGAGTCGGACAAGTATGAATGAATGATATGTGATGTGAATGGATGAGATGTGATGTCATGTGAATCAGGATGTGAATGAATGATATGTGATGTGAATGGATGAGATGTGATGTGATGTGAATCAGGATGTGAATGAATGAGATGCGATGTGAATGAATGTAATGTGATGCGATGTGGATCGGGGTAGATATGAATGGATAAGATGTGAATGAATGTAATATGATGAGATGTGGAGATGGGTAGATGCGAGTGAATGAGATGTGAGTGGATGAGATGTGATGAGGGTAGATGCGAGTGGATGAGATGTGATGAGGAAAGATGTGATGAGATGCGAGTGGATGAGATGTGATGAGGGTAAATGAGGAAAGATGTGATGAGATGCGAGGGGATGAGATGTGATGAGGGTAAATGAGGAAAGATGTGATGAGATGGAAAATGATGTGATTGGATGAGAATGGGTATACATATGAATTGGACGTGGATCAAGTAATGTGGATTGATGTGGAACAATGTGGAAAGACGAGAGTTTGTTATAGAAACTCTATGTATGACCTATTTTAAAATGACTATTTTATGTCAATAATGCTGGGGAAGCATTTTGACCGTCTTGTGAATGAGGTCACGGAGACCTAACTGATAAAGTTGCAACAGCTAACAGAGAGTCAATGGAGGACGTCTCACGTAGCAAGGTCGGCCGAGGTCTTGACCAGCCTTGGTTTTATTTAAATGGTGAGCTTTCGGTATGGTGGATAAGGGACCAAGCAAGCGGCCTATGAGTGAAGCGCTAGGTGACCTGCGAAGGATCCTAGAGGGTGTTGACCATACGGTGCTCAAGCTCTGGGTCACCGAAGATACCCACACGTGTGTTGTGGAAGATATTGGAACAAGGAGTAAGAGTTGTTTTTTGAAACCGGGCATGGATCTGGTTGATTGACCCTGGTCCTCAACGGATGAGTCCATGGCTCTTTTATATGGATCTGTAGGTTGATCTTGCTGATCTTCAACAAAGATTTCATCTTGATTTTTTTAAGTGAATATATTGTCGGGTACTATGAGCTAGGAACTATCGAAAAGGCCCCTGAGGAGCAGGTGGTGAGTGTTCTGGTTGTTGCCAATGATGCCATAGGTACACCGACGAAGGAATGATTAGAAATTAGGATTGAGCCGGATATTTTGGAGGATTATGATCAGTGACACTATGGTTTCATTCAATGATTGTTTTAAAGATAGCTGAATCTGTGAAAAAGGAAATTTCATATTGGGTGTGTAAGTGGCATTAAATTTGCATGAATATCCAGCTAGGGGGCCTGGGAACTCTTTTCCTCCCTGGTACCTGGGATAAAACCTAGCCAAATTCCTAATTGGATCCCATCACTATAGTGGTTGGGTGGTTAGCTAACCCATGGGATTGGGCTAGACTGATGGATCCGTAAAATGAAACTTAATTCTGTTATAGTACGTTAGATGAAGTAAATCCCGGATATAGTAATTGTTCTATGGAAAAAGAATCAACGACTGTGCCTCTCTCGATGGGAAAAAAAACGTTGGTTTCTATGGTCCAAGTGCAAGTTCTTCCTTGATCTGACCAAGTGACTCTTAGGTTTGGTCGGATCAGTTTGGTCAGTATGACCCTGACTACGTTAGAGTACAAATATTTTGGAGGAATCGTCCGTGCTTTCCGGTAGGGGGAAGTTTTTCCAGGTTTGGTTTTTGAAGAATCAAGGGATTAGTCTCTTGTTCGGATATCCATGGGCGAGGCCCCGAGTGAGGGATCTTGCCCCGTGCAAGAAGTGCTACTTCCGCTGCTAGCACCCCCGAATCCATTGTTCAGAGGGGGGCAGGGATCTTTCAGTTTGCTTTAATGTGTGTGTGCTCTCTCATTATCTGTCTTGTATCAAAGCTAAGTTAAACCTTTTATTAGATGTCATTTACAACAAGCATTGCAACATCATTACATGTGTTTTAAAACCCTAAGATCTCTCTAGATAATTGTTATGCATAAACATGCATAAATCAAGCAAAAACTCATCCACCGAGCCCAAGGGATGCACACATGAATTATAATGAAGTACATCATACCTTTACCTTGATGTCCCATACCATCAAGAGGTATAACTCCAATCCAATAGCATGTAGCTATAGTGTGAAATGGTAGGTGAGTAGATATAATCCTCTATACAAGAGAACATCATATCATACCCTAGCCTCAAGATAACATAGCCTTGAGTGTGCCCCATGCCCCTATTATATAGGAGGGCCCTCAAGTGACTCTTAACTCTCCAGTTCCCATGTGTGACCCTTGGACACCTAACCCTAACCTTAATCCTTATGGGATTAGTCCTAACCCATGCTCCACTAGAGCTTGTTCCCATGCTCCCATGCTCACAAGCCTAATGTGGGTTAACCTCCTAGTATATGCACACATAATGTGCATATAACATACTTCCCCTCTCTCAAAACATTGCACTCTTGCAACAATGAGAAGAAGGAGAACTGCACTGAACAATATCAACCGACTCCCAAGTGGGATCCTCTATTTCCCTATCAAATCCTCTATTTCCCTATCTTTTCACCTAATTTTAACCTCACGAATTAGTCAACTACAAAGTTTCCTTTCCCTGAATTCAAGTATCTTATCAGGTTCATGTGGAACATAGGATAAATCTTTGACTTTAATGAGTTCTTAAGGAGTAACTGTGTTATCCTCACCTCTTGGTTTCCCTTTCAATCTATCGATATGAAAGACTGGATGAACTCTAACAATTGGAGGTAGTTTTAGTTCATATGCAACCATGCCAATACGATGTATAACTTGAAATAGACCACAATATTTAGGAGATAAATTCAAGCATTTTCCTATTGACAAAGTCTGAGAATCTTTAGGAACATTAAAATAAACCTTTGACTTTAATGAGTTCTTAAGGAGTAACTGTGTTATCCTCACCTCTTGGTTTCCCTTTCAATCTATCGATATGAAAGACTGGATGAACTCTAACAATTGGAGGTAGTTTTAGTTCATATGCAACCATGCCAATACGATGTATAACTTGAAATAGACCACAATATTTAGGAGATAAATTCAAGCATTTTCCTATTGACAAAGTCTGAGAATCTTTAGGAACATTAAAATAAACCAACGATGGTTCAAAAGACCAAGTTGAGAGTCCTCTAACAGCATAGAACGGTGCCCTATCTTGGGCACTCCTGATAGAATCCTGAGCTTTGGTCAGCATTTCCTGCATATAGGATTTTATTCATATTTCCTAGACGGCATACTAGGGAGTTTCAAATTGGTAAGGTATGTAAGTATCGGTGGTATCATGGTGGTATGGGACGCTAGCAATCCCTCACATATATTATCTTATGGGATAATTTGGGCTCAAGATTGTTGCTTTGCTAACATCACTTAGCATGTTGACCTCAACATTCAAAGACAATCTCATTTTATGAACTCATTCAAAGTTGTTGTGTGGGCATTCTTTAGATAAACTTCTTTTATCCATAGCCTATATGTTTTATGATGAGGGTAATCTCGTTGGCATATTCACTTGTTGAAATCTCTTTCTTTAGAGTTCAACAAGTTTATCTTGTTGTGTTTGGATTAAGGATTTTTGGATTCTTCCTTTATTGGCATTAGTTTCATGCTTTAGGTGCTAATGGTTTACGGCGGATGTGCATATGTAACTCATTGAGACGTTGATGACTCTCTATGTTGATATGGGTAACTCTGGATGCTGATAATTCCATGTATAGATGTGGGTACATCGGGCCATACCTGGTTCCTGCTATTATAATGCCATGTTTTCCTACTTTATTCCAACTGGTTTACTACAAGGAAACTACTTTGAATATGAATTCCTCTAATCATTTGCAGTCTGATGAGCAAACATAGTGTATGAATCAGATTGTAGAGGATATGCTTCGTGCATATGTCTCTGGAAGAGCATCAAATTAGGAAAAGAATCTTCCAATGATGGAATTTGCCTATAATAGTTCTAAACATATGGCTATTGGTTTTAGTCTGTTCATGCTTATGTATGGGTATCAACCTAGGGTACCTATTGATGTCGGTCTTAAGGACATCAAGCTTGATGCATTGAGGGATTTCTTGCGTATGTGTGTGTGTGTGTTCCCGAGCACACACACACACATGAATGATCATGCATGTACACAAACACACTCACATGAATGATTATGCATGTACACACACAAAAATAAAAACAAACACATGAATGATTATGCATGTATGCAAATTTCCATGCACATGCACTTGTGTATTTCCATCATGCACATGCACTTTTGTACATACACAAACATGTGTGCATGTGTGCGTGCGAATGAACACACACACATGTAGACCTCCATGTGCACACACACACACACACACACACACACACATGCCCATGTGCTTATATTTACACACATATGCACATCAAAATTCTTATAAACATATGTGCTTTTATTTACACACATGCACATGTGCTTTTATTTACACGCATATGCACATCAAAATTCTTATAAACATAGATGATTCTCTTTGAATATATCTTTGGAAATGAAAAACACATTCTTCAACATTTATTCATATTACATGATGGGATTTTTTGGTTCTTCCTTACATGCAGAGAGCATACAAAATTTTTAAATATCTTGACTTAGTAGCAGAATAAATCTCAAAATTTATAGAATAATGTAAAGCTTAGCTCATGTAAAGAAATTTACAACAGAGGACGAGCTCAAAGATAAAATGTTGATGATAATGATGGCCCCACCTCTGCACATTGATGTTGAAATTAATGATAATGAGCGTAGAAATGTTACTAATAGGAATGCTAAAATTGATGATAATGATGTTGAAGCTACCACTCAACTCTATTGATTAAAAGCTCAAAGATGTAATGTCAATTACAATTATGGCCGTATCTTTGCACACCAAATGGTTCTATAATGCAAAAAAACTAAATTTCAACAAAGATAGTTTGAACTAACACTTACTCATAGGATGTTTACGAAAACATTGGAGCATGCAAACGAGCCATAAAATGCACTTAAAACACCTTGAAACATGTAAGAATTTTGTTAATATAGTTAACAAAACACTATAGAGGATATACCTTCTCCGCCTAAGAAGATAACTCAATCTAAGATGATGAAAAGAGAATCTTGAGGAGATGATAAGGGAGTGGTTGCCAAGAGAACCTACTCTGATACCAAATGCTAGAGTGGAGACAAAGGTAGCAATACACACAAAGATACAACAAGAAACTAGAGATGGAAAGAATCACAACACTCAAAGTAGATGATGAGAATGAGTGAAGTGACATGACATGATAAAGTCACTTACACACACTCAGAAGAGTGTGTACATATTCCCTAGGGGAAAAACCTCCTAAAAAGGGGAAAAGTTACTCGGCCCTTTAGTAGACTAACTAATAGTTTTAATGTTCCTTTATCTACAAGATTTGTGTTTCCATCCTTTCTCTCAATGCATTACTCCCATTATCTTGGAAATGTTTTCCTCAACAGGTTCCCCTAGACTAGATGGTACTTGTGGCTTCATACAAAATTTGAGAATATTTGGACTTACTCCTTTTTTTTCTTTTTTGATGTTTCTATTGGTTATCTTGAAGTCTTTGGCATCATGATTGAATCCTCTTCAATTTCTTCATCTGATTCATCTTGAGCACTTGAGTCCTCTACTTTATCAAACATATCATTCATCTTCATAACTTGATTCCTCTACTTTATCAAACATACTTTCCATGACCTCAGGCCACCACAAAGAGACTACACAAGGGACTTCACAAAAAAAGATAAAGTATAAATGTTAAAAGAAAGAAAAAGAAAGTGAAAACAAATATAAAAAGATTTCAAACCACAACAACAAAATATTGAATGTGAATTTTAAAGTACCTGTTTCATTTCCTTGACTGCATAGTAAAGCAAATCTTGAGGGCTTTAAGGAGTGACATCCTCAATGCTAAAATTACTCCCATTTAAAGGATCTATTGTTGAGAGAGGGAGAGAGACAAGACAAGAGACACCACATATGCTCCACAAGAATGAATCATATTAGTCACAAGTCACATATATATAGGCAAGACCTAGAGTGAGTTAGGGCTAGCTATATATAGCTCCAACACCCCCACTCAAATAAAGGTCTCCAGCTATAAGGTCCTTCTTTTCACAAGGAATGAACAAAAGAGTCCACTAGCTCTTTGATCTCTTTCATTTTTCCAACAAGGGAGACGATAATTAATTTGTCCTACTTGGGATTTTTTGGGCATCCAACATTTGGATAAAATAAGGAGTAATTGGGTTAACAAGTTGTTTCCTTTCTTTAAGTAAACCCAATTGCATGGACCAAACATGTCCAACCGTATTCTTGTGCTTGGTCTCATCCACAAAGGATTATGAAATTTTCTTTTCTTGGTTTTCTCTATTTGTTGATGTACCCCAAGAATTTCTCTTCTAGTAGAGTGTGAAAGGGAAGAAACTTTCCTACCTTGAAATCTAGGACTAAATGGTGGTAAAAATCTTCTATCTACAGGTAGGAAATGATGACATCCCTCCAATAAGGCTTTGTTCATGTTCTTCTAGTTGAGAGATATTCTTTGTTCATGTTCTTCTAGTTGAGAGATATTCTTTGTTACTTTCACCTTTAAAAAATTGACCATCAAGAATTTAAAAAGACATGAAACTTAATAATAAAACAAATGAAGAAAAATAATATCACAATGGAAAAATCGTCACAATAACAAAATCCATAAAACTTAATAACAAAACAAACAAAAATCATATTATAATGGAAAAAACATATTACAATGGATTCTTTCATCTAAGGATTTAATAGCATTTAATGTAATAAGATCTTTGGGTGGTTGTAAGATGAGGTTATCTAGTTTCACTTAGTGGGCACCCTTGGCTTTAGCCTAAAAAAAGGTATTTTTTCAAGAAGAATAGCCAATCTCTCCTAGTTAGCCAAGGAGTTTCACGTCAAGGTCTTCTAATGAAACATCATATGCAAAGTTGGGCACCTAAAACTATAATGTGATTGAATATCCAATAATTGCAAATCCCCTTTTCTTTGGGAACCAAAATTGTATACAGGCCCTATCGGAGGTTTAGACAAGTACACTGAATGTGAGTGAATTGCCTATAACTTTTACATTATTACTCATAAGATGTTCCCACTTTCCATATCACAAATTCAAATAACATAGAGCTTGACTTAATTTATCGAGTAATTTTTGACGTGTTCTACTATTTTCTATATTATTTAAAAGGTATTAGAATTGTTAAAAAATATACTATTTTGTCCTCCCACCACATATACCATTTAAAATGCTCAATTTGTATGGATCTAGTGTTGATTAGATTGAAAAAGATTAGTAGAATGTGGGTATAAGGTAAAATTACAAATCTAACCTTTGGATTTTTGTAGATTTACTTTGAAAAATTTGTTATGACTGTTAGAGGCCCATTAAATCAATTGTAATTTAATTCTAGAAAATCAAATATTGAATCTTTCAATCTAAAAACTCTAGGGATCGGTATACTTTTTTCCATGAATTTATTAAAAACAAACTGGCTTAATTTGAGTATGGGAAGGTCCACTTTCAATCCTCCCAAGTGAAAACTCCCATATTGTGTCCGCTCTCCCCTTTTCAAGTCTAAAACCAATCCTAGTTAGGTTTGGAAATATAGGCTTGGCAAACTTGAAAGCCTAGATATCATTCCATGTGTGAGACTTGGGTAGGCACAAATCTTATATATGCATGTCCACATCACCTTCAAGAGGATCCACATAAGCAGCTTGCCACCTCACCCTGCCACCTCCACCCTCCATGTCAACATGGTCAACCTAGTTGACTCCCCACCTCATCATTCTAGTCATCATTAATGCCACATCTTCTTGCCACCTTTGCATGCCACCTCACATGTGGTGACATGGCATGCCACATCATGGAATTACCACATCAGCCTAATAGTACCACATGTCAAGAAAATGCCACGTGTCATGCATGCATGTGACATATGGCAACTCCTTCCCACCTCCCCATTTTTTTGAAAAAGTTAATTTAGTAATTTAGAGGAATAAAATATAGAATTTTAAATAATAAAACATATTTTTGAAAAAGTTAATTTAGTAATTTAGAGGAATAAAATATAGAATTTTAAATAATAAAATATATATAACTTATTAATATAAAAAAATTTAAAATCATTAATTTTAAAGGAGTATATTTTGGAATTAGATAAATAATATTATTTTTAAAGTTTATGTTATTTAATTTAAAAATAATATTTTTTAAAATTTCATATTTCTTGAAAATATTTATGTGTAGGATAAACCTTTGAATTAAATTTGAAAAAAATACCTTATAAAAGAAAATGCAATTATATAATTATAAAACAAAAGATAAATTTAAAGATATATTTATATATCTAGTAATGATAAATATTTAGACTTGTTAATAAATATTATTAATAATATTAATTTTTAAGTAGATAATAGTTTATCTTTAATTATCTTTATGTTTATCTTAATTATCCAATCAATCTTAGATAGGAAATCCAATGAGATTTGAAGTGGATAACCTATTTTTTCTATATAACCACACATCTCTAGTACTATCCCATCATTGAGCCTTCATAATTTTTACTCTCATATCTTCCTTGAGAATGGGTTCTCAAAGTCATAGGAGTCAAAAACGTGATAGGAATAGACTTCCCCGAATCCACCGAGTTCAAGAGAGGAGGAGAGGAAAAGGGTAGCTCGTGAGAGAAAGAGAGAGTGGAAAGCACGTCAACGAGCAACACCTTCCGTTGTTGGCGATGATCCAAGCCTTGCTCCTCCTCTTCCACTTCCACTTCCTCTGCCCTCTTCCCCCCCACTACCCCTTAGTTTAGATAATCCACATGAACCCACCCTTCCTGAGCCCCCTTCTCTTCCACAAGAACCCACCACCCCCTCCCTTGGGCACCCATAGTGTGGATAGGAAAGAACTATCAAAGTTAGAGGTGCATCGTTGTGCCCATGCAATCTTCCATTCCTATTTCAAAGACCTCACGCCTTCATCATAGGCATGCGTGCTTGATGCTTTGATCGATGTGCCCAACATGGCGCCAATTGCAGGGCATTTTATGACATTGGAGGTCGAAGAGAGAGGAGAGCTGGCATGGCGGTGCTACAAAGTGTCCGTCATTCCTATACAGTTAACAAGAAGACGAACTCTGCGGACACTTTGGCTGCTCGACGGGCTATTGTGGCAGCCATAAGTAGCTCCCAAATGAAGGGTAAGGTGAGTGCCACATCTCGCATCCTTTCCATAGCACCACACGCACTTAGAGTTGGGTCTATTAGATGGCAAAGTTTAGATGCCAATGAGGTTGGTGCTTTGTGTAGTAGCGGGTCGTCTAGCTAGGGGGTTGTTGCAAGATCAGGGTGTCCAGTTTTATTCAGTTTATGCTGGACTGGGACAATTCTTGGAGAGCAAATTTTGGGGGGCAAGGTACTTACAATGAGATCAAGCAAATAATAGAAAATATGCTTGCCCTTAAATTAACCCAATATAACTTAAATTAATATAAATTAGTCTAATTAATCAAAATTAATAAAAAATATGATGAAATAAAAAACAAATGATCTTTCCATACTTAGAGTGATCCAATTTATTTTTCCATAGATGCACCATTTCAAGTACACTAGTCCCTATAGGTTTTAGATGATTCACATCAAAAATGTAATTTTACTAATTAGATTATTAATATTTACAGGCCTTCTGATAGTCTGGAAGAATTTTGAAAAAGAGATTATTAAAAATCCAACCATTGGATTTGCAATTTTTACTAACCACCACATTCTACTAATGTCTCAGTATCTACCCACTCTTTTGATCTACAAGATTGAGGATTTTAAGTGGTAGCTATTGTGGGTACAAAAAGTGGCGTATATTATAACACTTTAAAGACCTTGAAATATTTAAAGAAAATAGACAAATATCTTAAAATTTACTTGAAAAATCAAGTTAAGCTCCATATTATGTGAAGATCTAAGGTACAAAGTGGGAATCTCATATGAGTTTATATGTAAAAGATATTACATTTTATGGAATTAGTTCAAATTTGGGACAGGGTGTATACATTGACTTTGTACCTAAGAAAATGAGGACTTTTGACTATCTAATGCTTAATCAAATTATGCAACTATATTTCTAACTTTGAATATGATGTTCCAACAAAAGAACTTGAAACAAAATTCCTTCATTTACTAGGAGAGATTAGCCACTAAAGGTAAACAAATGCCTGTTTTTTTACTATTTACAGGGTGCCTGAGTGGACAAAACTGGGCACCGTGATCTTGCAACCACCCTAGGCATGATCACCTACTAGATGAAACCACTAGAGCCTTGATAGAAAGTTTTTGGGAGGAGAATTGTCGTGCCTCACCAGTTTTCAAGAAAGCTTTGCGTAAGAGAGTGACAAGAGGAGTGTTCATTGAGCACGGGGCAAAGGTCATTTGAGGGGTGTAAGCCTTGGTTTGTGAGGTACTCACGTCAGCGTGACACATGTTGTTGTCACTCTACCACATTGAGTTCAAACTTTTTTATGATGTGTTCCGTTCTCTTAGTGGGCAGCATAGAGAGTTGCCTCGTAGTCCTCGTGATTTCATCCACTCTCTTTTGTGTTCACGCACGGAGGATGCCCTGTTCCCTAGGTTGCCTTGTGTGGAGAGAAATTGCACATCATGCGGTTCACTTGCACATCTACAGATGGTAGATCTTGATATAAGTGACCAAGAGATAGTTCCATGGCAACGTTATGAGTATGTGACACACTAGCTCCAGAGTGTGGGTAGTCCAGGAAGTTGCAGCTCGTGGACAAACATACACCACGTTGTCACTTCGCAACCACATTTAGAGAACAGATCTACCCCTATATACGGCACAGTCATTGTGCCAAGTGGCAGGATTGTCAGTTCCGAGCATGCTTGGCAGAGTTTCCTATTGGTGTGGTCGTCTCTGTGATTGATTTTGCAGAGAACTACACCTTCACACCTTTTCACTAGATACAATCTGAGTATTACTTCTCGGAGCAAGTAATGGTGGTTATATTTAATTTTGTGTTTGAGCTATATTACTTATTTGATTTTTTGTGTCCTAATCGTCTCTCTTGGTGCTTACCTCATGAGGTTGCTATTATGGTCCACATTAGCTATCGACATGCAAAGACCCATGTATATGGGATATCATGAGATACAATCTGAGTATTACTTCTCGGAGCAAGTAATCATTATATTTAATAATATTTGTTTCATGTTTGAGCTATATTACTTATTTGATTTTTTGTGTCCTAATCATCTCTCTTGGTGCTTACCTCATGAGGTTGCTATTATGGTCCACATTAGCTATCGACATGCAGAGTTCCATGTAGATGGGATAGCGAGAACCCCCGAGGCCTATGTCATTATTCGAGAGTATCATTTCTTGATGATCATTCACATGATGCACATTTTGTGCAACACAGTTTTCGTCTCCATTATGATTTTTTACGAGATTGTGGGATCACACGTGGCCAACGATGGGTTTGGTCAGATGGTTGTGGTGCACAATTCAAGTGGTTCACGATAATTCTATTGGCCTTAGAGGTAGTACTTATGGTTCTCTTATATTCGCAATTAAACTAAATTCAGTAGAACATCTTAAAGAAAACAATAACTAAGATTTTGTTTTATGGATTTATAGGTGGCATGTGCAGTCTAGTATCCCAATGATTTGGTCATTCTTTGAGACTGGTCACGGGAAGGGAGAGCATGATGGTGTGGGCGCGTGTGTGAAACGTGCCATGAGGCATCATCAACTGGCTGGGACATGTCACAGGATGCTGAGTGGTTCAGAGATGGGGGCCACGTAGTCGAGTGGTGCTCCCAACATTTGTGTGGGAGTGCAGCATCATCGTATCCCAAACGTGATGCTTAGATTGTCAGGAGATTTTTTTGGCATGTGGATGGTGGCATGATTAACCGTAGAGCCTCCCATGATTGTGACACAGTACCTCGCACCTTGGGCTTACATTCCATCAGGATCACGTGCATGGCGGCCCCCATGATTTACACACGACAGTTTTCATGCTTCTATGGAGGATGTATGGATGGTGATTGGTCACATTGTGCCTCGAGAGGATGGGCAGATACATGGATACAGACATTCCTCTCCCCTGAGCATCCTTCACATCCATTGTTGTCTGATGAGCACACAGGTCCTGCGTTCATGGTGGCGACCTATGATGACCTGATAGATTTGCTATAGGAGGGTGATGTATGCGCTGTTATTGCCGGTGAGGGCAATAGCAAGGGAGTAGACTACTATCTCTGATGAGTTGTACTAAGCCAAAGTGCATCCTTGACCAGGATACAGTGGATGATCATGGGTTTTCTTTTGACGCCCATAGCATGATTGTGGCAGGCCGGTTACTAGCACATTTGACTTCATCAGGGGACCTAAAATGTTATGCTATTTAAGGTTGTTGTGAATCTATCTATGCGTTAACGTATGAGAGTGATTTGATCATGGATGAATGAAAAGATGCTTCTTATTAACGAAGATGTTAATGATTGATATATGTGAAGTGTTGTTGATTTTTTCAAACACAAAATTCTACATAAGATCCAATTGAACAATAACAATGTCTAAGTTTTCGATTTGTTCCATTTTTCTTAACACGTTGCAAACACAAATAACTTATGAAAAGTAGTTGATGAAATATGATGGTTTGTTCACTTTCCTAAGTCTCTTAGTAGGTAGCTCTTCAATTAGCTATAAGGTGTTCAAATTGAGGAATATTTGTAACAAACATCTTGTCTTTGCATAGAAATACAAAGTGTCGTGACCAACTCTTTCTTTTTTAATAGATCATCTCTTACCAAAGAGTGTACATGCTCAAGTATGTGAACTAGGATTTATTGCAAGTGCCAATAGAGCAAAGATGTTTGAATTTTGGATCTGAATGAATTATTATTGCAATGTTGCTTCACCAAGTCAAATGGGCATAAAAGCTTATGTTGCAAGGAGCAGTGGATTGTGTTGTACTGAGTGTATGAAATTTTTAAATACCTTTTTTTCTCAAATTTCATGTAGGGATATGGTCTACAACAATGAGGGAAACTATTGTGGATATGATAAACCTTGGAATGACATGCTGGCAGGCAACTACCATTCTTCATGGTTTGGGGTCAAGAGGAGTGCTATGTGTATGATCATGAGAAGATCTGTAGGCCAAATAAGATGGGTGTTGAAGAAATGTTCAAACCTCTTTTGAAAGTGTGGCATCAATATGGAGATTATTGTTATAAAGAGAGACTTTCCTAATTGATGATAATCCTTATAAAGGATGTTTGATTCCATTAGGAAATTATATTTTTCTTGTAATGTTTAATGTTGATGATGATGAAGGAAATACTTTGATGGATATATTGCACTATTTGTGTCATTCAGATAGTGTCAAAGATATGCATAGCATTATAACTTTAGACAGATATGGGAAGAGACTAATTTAATCTGGACATCCATTATATGGTTGTTTCAAAATGGTGATTTTTAGAGTGGGATGAGATGTACAAGAACCACACTGGGACATCAAGAGAAGGCACATACTCAAGCTCAACATGTATGAAACAAGAGATACTTATATTGCATCCAAAGTATGGGATTGAAGTTCATGTCATAGTAGTGTTGACCTTGGAGCACACGAAACAAATATAACAGTGACAAGTACAACTTATTTTCTTCCTACTTATCGTAGTACTGAACAATTAATGATATTGACAACCATTCCATAAGTTTCTACACTAAAGGAAATGAGAACAATGCATATTCCCAACAGAGCTAGCTTATAGTAAAAGGGTCACATAGGAGTTGCAAACTAAGAGTTTTATTTTACATCTTCAAGAGTACCATTAATGTCAACTAGTTTCATTTTTACTCCAAAATCTTAAAGTAACCAATGGGTCTAAAGGTTTTAGGATTGCTTGTGTTTTTTTTGTGGACTGTTAATATTTTTTGTTTTGTACAGCTACTACAAGGAGTTTGAATTTAACCCCTTTATGTTTTTTTTGGAGGGTCCCTAATACTCTTTGTTTTGTACAGCTAATAAGGAGTTTGAATTTAACCCCTTTATGTGGATACCATACGAATGAAGATGGTTTACACCCGTCATGTTGGCCAATAAAAGTGGGTGAAGTTTTCTACATCAATAATGTGGCTTTCATGGTAAATACTTTAACAGTTAAAGGAACTGGTCTAGCAGTATTCATTCATTCAGAAGTGCCATTTGGAATGATGTTGTAACACTATGCAGGATCAAAATATTTGCATGGTGATTGGATAGAGTTGTGTGATGTGTACCCTAGAGCTAGGAAATACTCTATCCTTGAGGATCCACAAGTGGATTGTGGAAATAGTAGTTGTCATGGCAGCCTATGTATTAGTATGCATACACTAACACCACTACCTTCAAGTTATAAAAAACCCATTATCTACTTCAGATCTTACCCCATAACAAACTCCAAATATAGTTGCGGCATCAACCTTGAAAATGAGTATTAATCCTACCTTGTAAATAAGTGACCATCTCTCTACCCTTGTGAGGAAACCTAAGTGGTACCCCCTTTGCTTAACCCATGCATACCTAATGCATGTCATGTGTTCCATGCTCCTAATCTACCTCCATATGATGTTGAGCCTTGGGGGAGTGATTCTCCTTAAAGATGCCAGTAAAGGGCTCACAAATTGGATGCATCAATTACTAAGGTTGGTTTTTTGGGATGAGGTGATGATGCATTGGAAGGAGCTCTTCCTTTGCAAGAAGAATTACATTAGTGTGATGAAGAGATACACAAGAAATATCAAGTGTTAGATGTAGATCTTTGATTGACAACAACAATTGGATGCTTGGTGCGATGACACAAATGATGAAGCATAGTTGCTCAGACTTACAGGGTTACAAAGAAGCAAGGTAAGATCAAGTCTCTTGGCATCAGTGAGTGTGATTAGAAGAAAATATCTAACGAGGATCCTTGAAAGTGGAAGTAGAGCAGAAAGAGGCAAGCAAACATAACTCATTCATCTCACATCTTAGTAGGAAGTAGAGCAGAAAGAGGCAAGAAAACATAACTCATTCATCTCACATCTTAGTAGGAATAGTTTGGGATCGTTCTCTGCTTACTTTGTAAGTTCTCTAGAATCTTATTAAGCTCATTCACTATCACATATTTATATCCCCCAACATATATTTAGTATAAGATAATTGGTACAATTCTAATGGAAGGGGAGTGTGACTATTCCATTCACCACAACACGATTTCTCTCTTCAATCAGGGCATTGTAGGTTTCAATTGGATTGAGGCTTTTGATGTAAGCAAAGTTATAATTGTACAACACTTCTTCCTAATTCTCCCAACAAGATCTAGGTTATCTCTTAGCCCTAAGCATTGGTTAAAACATCATAGATTTTCTATAAACAATATGAGTCTAAAAGAATGTCACAAAAATAAACAAATTTATTAAAAAATATATTTTAAAAAAATTAAATAAAACATTTACATGCAGTTGATAGCATGCTCATGGTAAATATATATATCGATCGTGATATAGCACATTCGTGTTATACTATAGTGATATAGCACTATTGTGATATAACATGTTCGTGTTTCTTTCTGTAGCACTATCATTATATAACTAGCACGTTCATACTTCTCTCTATAGCACTATCGTGATATAGAACGTTCGTGCTTCTCTATAATGAATTACAAATCTCTTTCTAGTGAACTCACATTAGAAAACATTTGAACTCAATTACGACTCTGTAACAAGGGCCATGCCATCATTTTTCTAGAAAAATTGGGGCCATGGTGTACTCTATGTGTCTTACGTCAAAACCCCTACACACGTGATATACCATTTGAATGCCCTTAAAAAGTAGTTTCTAAATCTACCATTGAAAATTTTGGGGTAGATGGGCTGAGTTTAAGGCCTCCACCACTAAAGCTAGATTCCAATAATTGTGACATCCATATGGCCCCCACCACTAAAAATTAGATTCCAATAATTGTGACATCCATATGGCCCCCACCACTAAAAGTTAGATGGGGTACATATGGATGGGGACCATCCACTAAAAGTTAGATGGGGACCATTGAAATTTTTGGGGTAGATGGGCTGAGTTTAAGGCCTCCACTACTAAAAGCTAGATTCCAATAATTGTGACATCCATATGGCCCCCACCACTAAAAGTTAGATTCCAATGACTGTGACATCCATGAATGTCACAATCATTGGAATCTAACTTTTAGTGGGGGGGGATAGAACATAAGCCCATGAATCCTAAGATTGTCAAAGGTGGTAGATTTAGAATCTACTTTTACATTGATGTGACAATCGTTAGAATATATCTTTAAGTGAGAAACACATAACTTGAGCATATCATCCCCGAATTTATCAAAGGTAGTAGATATAGCATCTAATTTTCAAGGTCTTTCCAATGGTATGTCACATGTGGGGGTTTTGACATAAGATACACAAGGTTCACCAAGGCCATGAAGAAATTACAAATTAATCTTCTTAGAGAGCCCTTTTTTTAGTACAAATTTTTCTAATGTGATATAATTGCATCTTTTTTAGCGACCCCCCAAGGAAATATGTAAGATAGCATATGCATTCAACATAAGGGGTTTTATTTTCTTCTGTATTTAAAAAACTATAAAGACATAAGGGGGTTTTAAATTACAAAAGTGAAAAAATCGTTACATAAGGGACTATATAGGTATCAAAGTATTTCCTTCATCATCAACATTAAACGTTACAATAAAAATACAATTTTCTAATGACTCAAACATCCTTTATAAGGATTATCATCAATTAGGAAAGTCTCTCTACATAATAATAATCTCCATACTGATGCCACACTTTTAAGAGAGGTTTGAACATTGCTTCAACACCCATATTTTTTGGCCTATAGATCTTCTCATGATCATACACATAGCACTCCTCTTGACCCCAAACCATGAAGAATGGTAGTTTCCTACGTGAAATTTGAGAAAAAAGGTATTTAAAAATTTCATGCACCCAGTATGAAGCACAATCCAGTGCTCCTTGCAATGTAAGCTTGTATGTCCATTCAAATCCAAAATTCAGTTATCTTTTATCTATTGGCACTTGCAATCAATTCTAGTTCACGTACTTGAGCCTGTACACTCTCTAGCAAGAGATGACGTGTGTAAGATTCCTCCCCCACCCCCTTTTTGATGTCTAGTATCTTTCCCTGTAATCAATCCCTCTTCAGAAATATAAAGACCTTGTTTCTATCTGTTTTAGCCTAGAGAGAGAAAAATATTCTAGAGAGAGAATATTCAGATTTTGAATATTTTTGGATAGAAAAATATCTCTTCTAATTCAGATGAGTTCCCCTGAAACAGAAATTCAAAAAAAGAATTTTCCAATGTGCAATTGGAATTAATTGAAAATAGGTATAAAGAACCTTAGCCTAAGGGTCTAGATTTTCAGAAATCTTTAGACTATGGTCCAATTAAGGTTCCTATGGACCAATAGCATCAATCCATGTGTAGGGAGGAGATAAATCCAACTTGTAAAAAGAAAATACCCAAAAATGAGTAAATGCTCACATGAGGTGAAGAGTTGAAAATGTACAAGGTTTATTAGTAAAAAACTAAGTGCAATATTAAAAATATGAGATATTTTGGGTATAATGATTTTATTATGACACATATGTAAGGAAGGGGAGTCCCTTAAATGCTCACATAAGATGAAGAGTTGAAAATGTACAAGGTTTATTAGTAAAAAACTATGAGCAATATTAAAATGATTCCATTATGACACATATGTAAGGAAGGGGAGTTCTTTAAAGGAGGTGCATATTTCACATAAGATGAAGAGTTGAAAATGTACAAGGTTTATTAGTAAAAAAACTATGAGCAATATTAAAATGATTCCATTATGACACATATGTAAGGAAGGGGAGTTCTTTAAAGGAGGTGCATATTTCACATAAGATGAAGAGTTGAAAATGTATAAGGTTTATTAGTAAAAAAACTATGAGCAATATTAAAATGAATCCATTATGACACATATGTAAGGAAGGGGAGTTCTTTAAAGGAGGTACATATTTCACATGCTTGAATGAGTTTTAAACTCATAAAAATTGAGATATTTCATCTCTCCTCTCTCCTCATTCAAGTCTAGTTCCAAAAAGTTAGCTTAACTGACCTAAAAATGGTCAATTATTGACCAAATTGATTTAGAAAATTCTAGAATCAGTTTGTTTGGTTAGGAGCTCAATTTTTCCTATAAATAGAAGCCTCCCCCTTGTTGAAAAATATATAGTGTTTATGCATCGTTACTCTACTCCACCTAAGCCAAGAACTGTGAATTCATTTAATAATTCACTAGTTTTTGGAACTTCCCTCTTTCTTCAATCCCCATTAGTGGCTCCATCAACATACTTAACCAATTGATTGGTTGGGGGCCTCTACCGTGAACAAAGAATCAAGCAAGTTGTAAGGTAATTAGTGAATATTGATCTTTCTATAATTTCTCAATGTTTTTCTCTTCTCAACCCCTCTCAAGCTTGAGAAGTTTAATTGGTATGGTTTTTTTTTAAATGCTATTGAAGTTTGAATAGTAGTGAAGAGTTACATAATGCTATTGAAGTTAATTTTCATTTATGTTTAAATTCTAATGATTTTTATGTAAATTCTCTCCCTCACTCAAGAAATGGTCATACTCATGACCCGTTCTCAATCCAAATCAAGCTTTTCATAAAGCTTTTTCTTAACCCAAGATTAAGCTATGCTTGAGGTCAAATTAATGGCTTTTTTCTATGCTTTTAGTTTATGTATATTAATGATTCAATCCATTATGGATTAATAATCCAATTAGAGATTATTTTAATTATTTCCTTAATGATAAGCATTATCCCTTAGAAAAATTGAGATTTATCAGTCATAGCAGCGGAGCTATGGCAAAATTTTTATAAAAATTATGCATAAAATAATCTCATTCAAAGCATAAAAAGAGGACTTCCTACCATATTCTAGGAATTATCATCCTAGATTAATTGAAAGAATTTCATTACAATCATGGAGAAATTGAATTTTAATATCATGCATAAAGGATAAGTTTTTATATCAAAAGTGTTATTTTTACCATTTTTATTTCATGCATAGAAGTATGCATAATGGATAAATTTTTATATCAAAAGTGTTATTTTTACCATTTTTATTTCATGCATAGAAGTATGCATAATGGATAAATTTTTATATCAAAAGTGTTATTTTTACCATTTTTATTTCATGCATAGAAGTATGCATAATGGATAAATTTCTATATCAAAAGTGTTATTTTTACCATTTTTATTTCATGCATAGAAGTATGCATAATGGATAAATTTTTATATCAAAAGTGTTATTTTTATCATTTTTAATTTTCATGCATAGAAGTATGCATAAAGGAAAATTTTTATATCAAAAGTGTTACTTTTATCATTTTAATTTTCATGCATAGAAGTATGCATAAAGGAAAAATTTTTATATCAAAAGTGTTACTTTTATCATTTTTAATTTTCATGCATAGAAGTATGCATAAAAGAAATTTTTTTATATCAAAAGTGTTACTTTTATCATTTTTAATTTTCATGCATAGAAGTATGCATAAAAGTTGATTATTTTATTATAAAAGTGTGACTTTTATCATAATTGAATTTCATGCATAGAGGTATGCATAAAAGTTGATTATTTTATTGTAAGAGTGTTACTTTTATCATATTGGATTTCATGCATAGTGGTATGCATAAAAGATATTCTTTTTATACTAAAAGTGTGATTTTCCTCATAAATGGATTTTATGCATAACTTAGATGCATAAGAGAAATTCTTTTATTCTAAAAGTGTAATTCCTACCAAATTGAACTTATGCATAAGAAGATGCATAAAAGATTGATTTTAATTTCGAAACTGTTAGTCTCCTTAAATGGAATTTATGCATAAATAAAAGTGTAGAGAAATCTTATACTAAATATAAGAATTCTCTTAAAAAAGATATGAAATGTGATAAGATGTGATAAGAGGTGTATGAGATGTGATAAGATTTGATAAGATGCGTATGGAAAGTGATAGGATGTGATAAGAGGTGTATGAGATGTAAAAAGATGTGATAAGATGTGTATGAGATGTGATAGAATGTGTTAAGATGAGTTAGGATGTGTTAAGATGTATATGGGATGTGTTAGAACGAGAATGAATGTAATGTGGTTGTATGAATGTGATGTGGATGTATACATGTAGATGTATATGTATGAATGTGAATGTTGATGTGGATGTGGATGTATGTGAATGTGGATGTAGATGTGGATGTATAGATGTGAATGGGAATGTGGATGTGGATGTTTGTATGTAGGTGGATGTAGATGTGGATGTATAGATGTGAATGGGAATGTGGATGTGGATGTTTGTATGTAGGTGGATGTAGATGTGGATGTATAGATGTGAATGGGAATGTGGATGTGGATGTATATGAATGTGGATGTATAGATGTGAATGGGAATGTGGATGTGGATGTATGTGAATGTGGATGTAGATGTGGATGTATAGATGTGAATGGGAATGTGGATGTGGATGTATGTGAATGTGGATGTAGATGTGAATGGGAATGTGGATGTAGATGTGGATGTATAGATGTGAATGGGAATGTGGATGTGGATGTATGTATGTATGTGGATGTAGATGTGGATGTATAGACGTGAATGGAAATGTGGATGTGGATGTATATGAATGTAGATGTAGATGTGGATGTATAGATGTGAATGGGAATGTGGTGGATGTATGTGAATGTGGATGTAGATATGGATATGGAATGTGAATGTGGATGTATGTATGTATGTGGATGTATAGATACGAATGGGAATGTGGATGTGGATGTATGTGTGTGGATGTGGATGTATGTGTGTGGATGAGGATGTATGAATGAGGACGTGAGAGTGGAGGTATACATGTGGATGTGGATGTATGGATGTGAAAATGGATGTGTATGTATGAATGTGGATATGAGATGTGGATGTGAAAATGGAGGTAAACATGTAGATGTAGATGTATGGATGTGGATGTGGATGTGGATGTGGAGATGGATGTGTATGTATGAATGTGGATATGGGATGTGGATGTATAAATGAGGATGTAAAAATGGATGTATGCATGTAGATGTGGATGTAGGGGTGTGAATGTGAATGTGTCTGTGAATTAATGTGTCGCCGATATGAGGAAATGGATGAGAATGAGTACACATTAAATGGAATGTGGAATAAGTAATGTGGACTAAGGAGGGATAATGTGGAAAGACGAGAGTTTGATTTAGAAACTGTATTTTGTGACTGTTGTAAATGACTGTTTTATGTCATGAATGCTGGGGAAGCATTTTGACTGTCTTGTGGATTAAGGACATGAAGACCTAACTGTTAAAGTTGCAACTGCTGACGGAGAGTCAATGGAGGACGTCTCGCGTAGCAAGGTCGACCGAGGTCTTGACCAGCCTCGGTTCGATTTAAATGGTGAGCTTCCGGTACGGTGGATGAGGGACCAAGGAAGCGGCCTATGAGTGAAGCGCTAGGTCACCTGCGAAGGATCCTAGAGGGTGCTGACCATACGGTGCTCGGGCTCTTGGTCGCCGAAGATACCCACACGTGCGTCGTGGAAGATATTGGAACAAGGAGTAAGAGTTGTTTTGTGAAACCGGGCATGGATCTGGTTGATTGACCTTGCTGGTCTTCAATGGATGAGTCCATGGCTCTTTATATGGATCTGTTGGTTGATCTTGCTGATCTTCAACGAGAGTCCATCTTGATTTTTATAAGTGATTATATTGCCGAGTATTATGGGCTAGGAACTATTGAAAAGGCCCCTGTGTGGACAGGTGGTGAGCGTTCTAGTTGCCAATGATGCCATAGATACTCTGATGATGGGAAATTATGAATCAACCGGATAAATTGGAAGATTATGATCAGTGGTACTATGGTTTCATTAAAGGATTGTTTTAAAGTTAGCTGATGCTAAGAAAAAGGTAATTTCATATTGGGTGTGTAAGTGGTGTGGCTAGTTTTATGTTTGCATGAACTTCCGGCTAGGGGGCCTTGGAACTCTTTTCCTTGGTACCCGGGACAAAACCTAACCAAATTCCAAATTGGATCCCATCACTACAGTGGTTGGGTGGTTGGCTAACCCATGGGATCGGATGGGGTTAGGCTGGATTGATGGATCCGTAAATCGAGACTCAATTTCCGTTATTACGATAGATGAAGTAAGTCCCGGATAGTAATTGTTCTATGGATAGGAATCAACGGCTGTGCCTCTTGATGGGGAAAAAAGCATTGATCCCAATGATCCAAGTGCAAGTTTCTTCCTTGATCTGACCGAGTATCTTTATAGGTGCAGTCGGATCAGTTTGATCATTATTAATGGTCTTGACTACGTTAGAGTAAAAAGTTATCCTGGAGGAATCGCCCGTGCTTTCCGGATAAGGGAAGTTTTTCCGGGTTCGGTTTTGGAAAAACCGACGGATTAGTCTTTTGTCCGGATATCCGTGGACGAGGCCCCGAGTGTGGGACCCTGCCTCGCGCAAGAAGTGCTACTTCCGCTGCTAGTACCCCAAATCCGTTGCGCGGTGGGAATAGGGATCTCACAGTTGGTATCAGAGCAGGTTTGGTTAATAAAGATCAACTGAGAAGCCAAATATGTCAAAAATTTATCAAGAAGCACAAAAAGGTTGTAATTGTGTGATATAATTCATACAATTTGATATTCAAACTGAAATTCGTAATTAGTAATTGGGTCTTCAGATGGAAGTACCGTAATTATATAGAATCCCTGACTTGTTTGAGGCCTAGACATGATGGTATTTACCTTATAATTCCAAGGGCCGTGACTACCCGTATATACCGAGAGTATACTGCAGCTCTTTACTGACAGTATATACGAGTAAATCTAAGACTTGAAATTATAAGCATTAATGCTATCCAGTTGATGAATTCGAATGTGGTTGATATGATTTTAAATTCTGTTTGGGAACTGATGAATTGATTGGGATTCTGATTGAAAAATGATGATTTTTGAAATTTAGTTGAAATATAATAACCTGAGCAAAACCACAATGAGGATGAATGGTACGAGTCCCTGTAATGATAAATGATGATAATGATTTCAGCAAATCACTATGAGATTAGTGGATTGTGCTGTCAAATTGCTACTGTTAATACTTGAGACGGTAGATCAAGTTAAGGGATGACAAATTGAGAACTTGCTTAACTGAAATTCCCGTGGAGGAATGTTCAGAAGGAAATTATTCGGTCTGATGGACCATTATCGTAGGAATGATATGATCTAAATGAATTATTATTTAATGATGAGTTCTATATAAGGGATATTTATTCCCATATTCTGTTGGGTTAACCGGAATATAAGGAACCCCAGAATAAATTGGATCTTAAGCAAAAGAGTTGTCCTCTACTTGCGAGATGAGGACATCTTGCACCTTTTAAGTGGGGTAGAATGTAAGATTCCTCCCCAACCTTCGAGGTATACAGGAGTAAGAATCTCCCTTTCTGATCTTATAATTATTCCCTCTCTAAAATAAAAGAAAGTTTTGTTTAACAAAGGAAGACCCTTTTTCTAGAATACTTCTCAAGAGTCCCACCTGTTTTAAGGATTCAGAACAATGAGTTCAGAAGTGAGAATCGATGTTTTGGATATCAAGGTTTTGGTCTTCATTCGAGTACGGCCCAAAAGAAGTTCTTTATCTCTTGGGGAGTATATGATGTTTATCCCCCAGATATTGTGAGCCTTATATCTGAATTCAATGAAAGTAGGTGACTTAGCCTACAAGCTTCTTTTATCTCTTCACCTCAAAATTCTTAATGCCTTCTATAGAAAAATGTGTCAAACCCAAATCATGGAAAGACAGTAAAACTTCAGTGGCAAGTTATCGTTGGCTTCTAAGTTACGCTAGCTCCTTCCTTTATATAAGTCGTAACTTTTACTTGTCGCTCACAGTAATCTTACTTCCATCGATCTCCTTTCTTTCTTAATCTCCTTCATGGCTTGGCAACAAGAACTAGTTTTATCCATAATGATTCCTCACCTTCAAGACGCAAGTGAATCTGTGAAGAAGGATTTTATAGAGCAGTATGAGCGCTCACTTTTCCCTCACTTGGGAACTTCTGTAGCGCAAACCAAATGGCGGACCTATCAAAACATAACTAGGGTAACACCCTGGGGTCAGCAGCACTTTCGTAACAATGTCCGCTTGGCCATGGTTATTGAAGCTTTGGGTTTGGGTCCCCGATATTACTGTGTCATGAGATCAAGGCATCTTGGGTTTTCTGAGCGGGTCTTCTTATTGGCATGTTTTCTTCCTCATGAGAAGATATGCCTTTATTCCGTTTTTGGCTTGCCTCTCAGAGGTCCTTTTGTTAGATCACCTCATACCTCTGAGATAGGTGCAGCAATAACCAACAGAATTATTCCCATAGATGAGTTACCTTATACTTGTGCAGCTTGTGAGGACTGCTTTTGTGATCATATGATGGACGGGCTTATGGAAGTGTAAAGAGTTCTTCTATCTTTATTGTATAAGTTCCGAGAATGAATAAAGTTTAAATCTTGTTCTTATTTTGAATCTTGCCCTCTTTAAGACGTTTCTTGGTGCTTAATCTTGATTAAAAAATTTTCTTCAAGTCTCATATTCGTGCATCTTGCGAAATTATCCCAGTTTGCGAGATGAGGACATCTCGCATTTTTTAAGTGGGGTAGAATGTAAGATTCCTCCCCCACCCCCTTTTTAATGTCTAGTATCTTTCCCTGTAATCAATCCCTCTTCAGAAATATAAAGACCTTGTTTCTATCTGTTTTAGCCTAGAGAGAGAAAAATATTCTAGAGAGAGAATATTCAGATTTTGAATATTTTTGGATAGAAAAATATCTCTTCTAATTCAGATGAGTTCCCCTGAAACAGAAATTCAAAAAAAGAATTTTCCAATGTGCAATTGGAATTAATTGAAAATATGTATAAAGAACCTTAGCCTAAGGGTCTAGATTTTCAGAAATCTTTAGACTATGGTCCAATTAAGGTTCCTATGGACCAATAGCATCAATCCATGTGTAGGGAGGAGATAAATCCAACTTGTAAAAAGAAAATACCGAAAAATGAGTAAATGCTCACATGAGGTGAAGAGTTGAAAATGTACAAGGTTTATTAGTAAAAAACTAAGTGCAATATTAAAAATATGAGATATTTTGGGTATAATGATTTTATTATGACACATATGTAAGGAAGGGGAGTCCCTTAAATGCTCACATAAGATGAAGAGTTGAAAATGTACAAGGTTTATTAGTAAAAAACTATGAGCAATATTAAAATGATTCCATTATGACACATATGTAAGGAAGGGGAGTTCTTTAAAGGAGGTGCATATTTCACATAAGATGAAGAGTTGAAAATGTACAAGGTTTATTAGTAAAAAACTATGAGCAATATTAAAATGATTCCATTATGACACATATGTAAGGAAGGGGAGTTCTTTAAAGGAGGTGCATATTTCACATAAGATGAAGAGTTGAAAATGTATAAGGTTTATTAGTAAAAAAACTATGAGCAATATTAAAATGATTCCATTATGACACATATGTAAGGAAGGGGAGTTCTTTAAAGGAGGTACATATTTCACATGCTTGAATGAGTTTTAAACTCATAAAAATTGAGATATTTCATCTCTCCTCTCTCCTCATTCAAGTCTAGTTCCAAAAAGTTAGCTTAACTGACCTAAAAATGGTCAATTATTGACCAAACTGATTTAGAAAATTCTAGAATCAGTTTGTTTGGTTAGGAGCTCAATTTTTCCTATAAATAGAAGCCTCCCCCTTGTTGAAAAATATATAGTGTTTATGCATCGTTACTCTACTCCACCTAAGCCAAGAACTGTGAATTCATTTAATATTTCACTAGTTTTTGGAACTTCCCTCTTTCTTCAATCCCCATTAGTGGCTCCATCAACATACTTAACCAATTGATTGGTTGGGGGCTTCTACCGTGAACAAAGAATCAAGCAAGTTGTAAGGTAATTAGTGAATATTGATCTTTCTATAATTTCTCAATGTTTTTCTCTTCTCAACCCCTCTCAAGCTTGAGAAGTTTAATTGGTATGGTTTTTTTTTAAATGCTATTGAAGTTTGAATAGTAGTGAAGAGTTACATAATGCTATTGAAGTTAATTTTCATTTATGTTTAAATTCTAATGATTTTTATGTAAATTCTCTCCCTCACTCAAGAAATGGTCATACTCATGACCCGTTCTCAATCCAAATCAAGCTTTTCATAAATCTTTTTCTTAACCCAAGATTAAGCTATGCTTGAGGTCAAATTAATGGCTTTTTTCTATGCTTTTAGTTTATGTATATTAATGATTCAATCCATTATGGATTAATAATCCAATTAGAGATTATTTTAATTATTTTCTTAATGATAAGCATTATCCCTTAGAAAAATTGAGATTTATCAGTCATAGCAGCGGAGCTATGGCAAAATTTTTATAAAAATTATGCATAAAATAATCTCATTCAAAGCATAAAAAGAGGACTTCCTACCATATTCTAGGAATTATCATCCTAGATTAATTGAAAGAATTTCATTACAATCATGGAGAAATTGAATTTTAATATCATGCATAAAGGATAAGTTTTTATATCAAAAGTGTTATTTTTACCATTTTTATTTCATGCATAGAAGTATGGATAATGGATAAATTTTTATATCAAAAGTGTTATTTTTACCATTTTTATTTCATGCATAGAAGTATGCATAATGGATAAATTTCTATATCAAAAGTGTTATTTTTACCATTTTTATTTCATGCATAGAAGTATGCATAATGGATAAATTTTTATATCAAAAGTGTTATTTTTATCATTTTTAATTTTCATGCATAGAAGTATGCATAAAGGAAAATTTTTATATCAAAAGTGTTACTTTTATCATTTTAATTTTCATACATAGAAGTATGCATAAAGGAAAATTTTTTATATCAAAAGTGTTACTTTTATCATTTTTAATTTTCATGCATAGAAGTATGCATAAAAGAAATTTTTTTATATCAAAAGTCTTACTTTTATCATTTTTAATTTTCATGCATAGAAGTATGCATAAAAGTTGATTATTTTATTATAAAAGTGTGACTTTTATCATAATTGAATTTCATGCATAGAGGTATGCATAAAAGTTGATTATTTTATTGTAAGAGTGTTACTTTTATCATATTGGATTTCATGCATAGTGGTATGCATAAAAGATATTCTTTTTATACTAAAAGTGTGATTTTCCTCATAAATGGATTTTATGCATAACTTAGATGCATAAGAGAAATTCTTTTATTCTAAAAGTGTAATTCCTACCAAATTGAACTTATGCATAAGAAGATGCATAAAAGAATGATTTTAATTTCGAAACTGTTAGTCTCCTTAAATGGAATTTATGCATAAATAAAAGTGTAGAGAAATCTTATACTAAATATAAGAATTCTCTTAAAAAAGATATGAAATGTGATAAGATGTGATAAGAGGTGTATGAGATGTGATAAAATTTGATAAGATGCGTATGGAAAGTGATAGGATGTGATAAGAGGTGTATGAGATGTAAAAAGATGTGATAAGATGTGTATGAGATGTGATAGAATGTGTTAAGATGAGTTAGGATGTGTTAAGATGTATATGGGATGTGTTAGAACGAGAATGAATGTAATGTGGTTGTATGAATGTGATGTGGATGTATACATGTAGATGTATATGTATGAATGTGAATGTTGATGTGGATGTGGATGTATGTGAATGTGGATGTAGATGTGGATGTATAGATGTGAATGGGAATGTGGATGTGGATGTTTGTATGTAGGTGGATGTAGATGTGGATGTATAGATGTGAATGGGAATGTGGATGTGGATGTTTGTATGTAGGTGGATGTAGATGTGGATGTATAGATGTGAATGGGAATGTGGATGTGGATGTATATGAATGTGGATGTATAGATGTGAATGGGAATGTGGATGGGAATGTGTATGTATAGATGTGAATGGGAATGTGGATGTGGATGTATATGAATGTGGATGTATAGATGTGAATGGGAATGTGGATGTGGATGTATGTGAATGTGGATGTAGATGTGGATGTATAGATGTGAATGGGAATGTGGATGTTGATGTATGTGAATGTGGATGTAGATGTGAATGGGAATGTGGATGTAGATGTGGATGTATAGATGTGAATGGGAATGTGGATGTGGATGTATGTATGTATGTGGATGTAGATGTGGATGTATAGATGTGAATGGAAATGTGGATGTGGATGTATATGAATGTAGATGTAGATGTGGATGTATAGATGTGAATGGGAATGTGGATGTGGATGTATGTGAATGTGGATGTAGATATGGATATGGAATGTGAATGTGGATGTATGTATGTATGTGGATGTAGATGTGGATGTATAGATACGAATGGGAATGTGGATGTGGATGTATGTGTGTGGATGTGGATGTATGTGTGTGGATGAGGATGTATGAATGAGGACGTGAGAGTGGAGGTATACATGTGGATGTGGATGTGGATGTATGGATGTGAAAATGGATGTGTATGTATGAATGTGGATATGAGATGTGGATGTGAAAATGGAGGTAAACATGTAGATGTAGATGTATGGATGTGGATGTGGATGTGGATGTGGAGATGGATGTGTATGTATGAATGTGGATATGGGATGTGGATGTATAAATGAGGATGTAAAAATGGATGTATGCATGTAGATGTGGATGTAGGGGTGTGAATGTGAATGTGTCTGTGAATTAATGTGTCGCCGATATGAGGAAATGGATGAGAATGAGTACACATTAAATGGAATGTGGAATAAGTAATGTGGACTAAGGAGGGATAATGTGGAAAGACGAGAGTTTGATTTAGAAACTGTATTTTGTGACTGTTGTAAATGACTGTTTTATGTCATGAATGCTGGGGAAGCATTTTGACCGTCTTGTGGATTAAGGTCATGAAGACCTAACTGTTAAAGTTGCAACTGCTGACGGAGAGTCAATGGAGGACGTCTCGCGTAGCAAGGTCGACCGAGGTCTTGACCAGCCTCGGTTCGATTTAAATGGTGAGCTTCCGGTACGGTGGATGAGGGACCAAGGAAGCGGCCTATGAGTGAAGCGCTAGGTCACCTGCGAAGGATCCTAGAGGGTGCTGACCATACGGTGCTCGGGCTCTGGATCGCCGAAGATACCCACACGTGCATCGTGGAAGATATTGGAACAAGGAGTAAGAGTTGTTTTGTGAAACCGGGCATGGATCTGGTTGATTGACCTTGCTGGTCTTCAATGGATGAGTCCATGGCTCTTTATATGGATCTGTTGGTTGATCTTGCTGATCTTCAACGAGAGTCCATCTTGATTTTTATAAGTGATTATATTGCCGAGTATTATGGGCTAGGAACTATTGAAAAGGCCCCTGTGTGGACAGGTGGTGAGCGTTCTAGTTGCCAATGATGCCATAGATACTCTGATGATGGGAAATTATGAATCAACCGGATAAATTGGAAGATTATGATCAGTGGTACTATGGTTTCATTAAAGGATTGTTTTAAAGTTAGCTGATGCTAAGAAAAAGGTAATTTCATATTGGGTGTGTAAGTGGTGTGGCTAGTTTTATGTTTGCATGAACTTCCGGCTAGGGGGCCTTGGAACTCTTTTCCTTGGTACCCGGGACAAAACCTAACCAAATTCCAAATTGGATCCCATCACTACAGTGGTTGGGTGGTTGGCTAACCCGTGGGATCGG
The DNA here is from genome assembly GCF_041138505.1 of Cibotium barometz. NCBI lineage: Eukaryota > Viridiplantae > Streptophyta > Polypodiopsida > Cyatheales > Cibotiaceae > Cibotium > Cibotium barometz. The sequence continues at coordinate 20,361,692 of NC_141096.1, read as the reverse complement.
ATGGGGTTAGGCTGGATTGATGGATCCGTAAATCGAGACTCAATTTCCGTTATTACGATAGATGAAGTAAGTCCCTGATAGTAATTGTTCTATGGATAGGAATCAACGGCTGTGCCTCTTGATGGGGAAAAAAGCGTTGATCCCAATGATCCAAGTGCAAGTTTCTTCCTTGATCTGACCGAGTATCTTTATAGGTGCAGTCGGATCAGTTTGATCATTATTAATGGTCTTGACTACGTTAGAGTAAAAAGTTATCCTGGAGGAATCGCCCGTGCTTTCCGGATAAGGGAAGTTTTTCCGGGTTCGGTTTTGGAAAAACCGACGGATTAGTCTTTTGTCCGGATATCCGTGGACGAGGCCCCGAGTGTAGGACCCTGCCTCGCGCAAGAAGTGCTACTTCCGCTGCTAGTACCCCAAATCCGTTGCGCGGTGGGAATAGGGATCTCACGTGTTCCAAAAGAAAGAGTTTGTCATGACACTTTGTATTTCTATGCGAAGAAAAGAGATGTTCATTAAAAGTATTCATCAATTTTAACACCTTATAGGTAATTGAAGAGCTACCTAAGAGATTTAAGAATGTGAACAAACCATCGTACTATATCAACTACTTTCCATAAGTTATTCGTGTTTGCAATGTGCCAGCAAAATGGAACAAATCGAAAACTTGGACATTATTATTGTTCAATTGGATCTTATGTAGAAGTTTGTGTTTAAAACAATCAAAAACACTTCACATATATATCAATCATTAACATCTTCATTAAGAAGCATCTTTTCCATTCATCCATGAGAAAATCACTCTCATATGTTAAACACATAGATAGATTCACAACAATCTTAAATAGCATAACACTTTAGAATATACAAAGTTTGTGAAATAGTAAACACATACAAATTTCTTAGGTGTTGCATGTGCTTAACTTAGCAAAGGTATCATCTCAAAGTGGTGGTTATCTATGTGAATAACTTAGCACTTTGCATCACATATGAGTGAGTTGCACAACTATATGTCAAATATACTCAGAACCTCTATGTCGCATAGCTACAACCAGTAAATTTCAAAACCTTTTTTTGTATTGCATTTAACGCAAAGCAAGATCTAGGAGATTTCAACTATATTAATCAAAATTCCTTGCTATTTCTTTGAATTCGATCAAAATTTTGAGAGCTCATGTATATGACCACGTATGCTTAGGACCACATGATTTTGGGGTGCCCATGTATTCGGTCCTAACTCATTTATTTGGACCAAAACTTGGAGAGCTCATATATATGACCACATATGTTTAGGTCACATGACCAAATCTTGGAGAGCACATAGATTTGGTCATGTGACAAAAACTTGATCTTCCTCGTGTATGGTCACATGGCCAAGACTTCGTCTCCCTTGTTATAGCCTTCTCCATAGAGATATGGTAACTTCATCAAAACTTGGTCTTCTTAATTACAACAGCCATTATAGATTTGGTCATGTTACCAAATATTGGGGAACCCATGTATTTGGTTATGTGACCCAAAATGTTACCTTGCATGGAGACCCTTGACCCAAAACATGGAGAGCTCATATATACAACCACATATGTTTAGGTCACATGAACAAATCTTAGAGAGCACATAGATTTGGTAATGTGACCAAAAGCTAGTCTTCCTCAATGAAGCCTCCTCTATATATTTGGTCACATAACCAAAACATGGTCTACATCATTATAGCCTCCTCCATATATTAGGTCATGTGACCAAAACTTGGTCTTCTTCATTACAGCCTCCCTTATAAATTTGGTCTTGTTACCAAACCTTGTGGAGCCAAATGTGAACAAAACGTTTACCTTGCATGGGGACCCCTAACACTTGCTTTGCAACCTTTACATCATGGGTTGTCACCAGATATCAGAGAGCCCATTGTTTTGTTCACAAGACCAAAAGTTGGAGAGCTCATGTGTACGACCGCATAGATCATGGTGGAGAGCTCATGTATACGACCGCATAGATCATGTAGAGCTCATGTATACGACCCCATAGATCATGGAGAGCACATAGATTTAGTAATCAAAAGTTGGTCTTCCTCATTGAAGCCTCCTCTATAGATTTGGTCACAAGACCATAACTTTATCTCCCTTTGTATAGACTCCTCTATAGAGACTCCTAACTCACACATTGTTCTTCTTCTTCTTCTTCTTCTTCTTTTTTTTTCGAGAAAAGATCCTTTCATTAGTTTAAAAAAAACACCCACTGGGCTACAAAAAAACTCTCCTGCTCATAAGAGAAGGCAGAGCAGAGATCCACTCAAGGCAGCTAGGGAGACTCTCCCTAGGTGCAAAAAGGTACAAATATCAGTACAAATAACTGAGAGCTATATCATACAATAGGAGGAGGGAAAAGTCAAACAGGTGGCCTGTAATGCTAGCGGGGGGTACCCGCATGTAGTGTATAGAAGGGGCCGCTGCGCCAAGTGGTGTGGAAGGCTTGGTGCCACAAGATCGCCGCATCCGTTACCCCGGATGCGGTCATATTGTCCTCGCAGGGTGTGGATCAGCTCCTGCCAAATCCCCCGAACAGTCTCTGCTGGTGGCTCTAGTCTCCCCTCAAAGGCCCTGAAACACCGAGCTCTCCAGGTGAACCAGATGGTGAGGTTGCTGAGGAGCTCCCATCGTAAATCCCTCTCTTGTGTCTAGACGACGGACGAGAAATCCGGTGAAGGAACAAGGCGAGGCTGGCCCCTAATGAATCTGATGGCCTGGCTGTCCTACTCCGTCTTGTATCCCCCCAGAGCAGGCCCTCATGATGTCGACCAAGCAGCAGTGGCACCCCACGTATGCATGCCCTCTAGAGATGCCCTCTAGAGAGAGGGGGACCAAAATGCGCAGTATCCTCAGCCAAATCTGCTACGCATGTGGACAATCCCATAGGCAATGTCTCTGTGTCTCCAATGGATGGTCGCATCGGACACAGGCCACCAAAAGACCACCGTAGACAATCCAGGTGCCAACTGTAGAACCCCTGTGGGCAACCCCACTGAAAAGTCAAGATCCTGTGTGCCTGTCGACTAGCCCAGAGCCTGGCCCAAAAATCCTCCAGGAACTCTTGTGAGAGTCCCTGTAGCCGCCAATGCTCCGATGCGGCTGGAGAGACCATCCTCCTTGCAGTCAAAATATGCCTCCCCAACCAAACATTGTACTAGAAAAAGGTAATCTCTGTGGCCTCGGGGGATGCATAAGGATCATGCCACTTGTACTCGTGAGGGTCCCACTGGTTGGGAGCCGGGCCAAGGGGCCCCAAATGCGCCAATCAGAGTCCACATCTGTAGGGTCTGGATCAATATGCCACTTTCGGGAAGCGGCGGCCACTACCCGTATCCTCTGAAAGATGCACTTTGCAACAACCAAAGGCGAGTCCGCCTCCACTCTCTGAAGTCTGCCCTCATCCAGGATCTCATAGTAGAGGCATCTACCATCCTCAATGCAAGCTCTGACAGCAATCAGGATCTCCATCTGTGTAAAGGCTCCCATCCACTATGGGGCCGCTGGCTTGAAAGGTGTGAACCACTCCTCAGTGAGTGCCTCCTGAATGTCATCCCTCATAATTAGCCCCCCTCTGAAGTGACTCAGCCTCTCCACCTAGACCTCCTCTAGGAGACTGCAGAAGGCCTACCAGTCTCCAAAACTGCGTGCTAGGCCTGCCGCCGCCGCCAATGGTCCCTAGGCTAGACGAGGCTGAGAACCCAGCATATGACCCTGCTCAGTGCGTACTGCGGGGCTCCAGATGAGCGACTGTCTAGCCCGCTCCTCATCACAAGTAGGAGGTCTCTGAGAAAGCCCCGGTCTCAGCAACTCCCAAGCTCGCAGGATGCTCAAGGCAAATCTGTCCTCCCATCCTCTACTGAGGCATGTCCTCCTCATCTCTATGAAGATCCATCGTATCTCTGGTGCCCAAGTGCCCCCTGCTAGAGAAGCTCCTTCCAAGGCTCAGAAGCAGCCCCCGAACAATAAGCTTCCCCAATAAGGCTCTACTCTGATCAACTGGATCTATAATGCCCAAGCCCCCCTAGGCCAAGCAGAAGAGTCATAACTGCCCAAGCAACCTTAGCCCGGGCTGGCTGACTGTCTCGCCCAGACCAAAGAAAGTTCCTGATCAGCCTCTGTACCTGGCTAATGCAAGAGCTTCAGAAGATCCACCAAGACGTGATGTACCACATGGTCGCTAAAAGCACTTGATTTGTCACCACCACCCTCCCAGCCAAGGATAGTCGAGCTGTACTCCAATACAAAAGCTTCTTTCGAATGCTCAGAAGAAGCGGGGCGATCTGCTGCTCAGGTGACAAATCAAGTCCAATCTGGCATCCCAAATACCGCACTGCTGTGCCAGGAGGAATCCATCTAAAACCCGAGTCTGGGCTCCATGTCGAAGTGGGAGCGCTACTAATCCAAAAGGCCACTGTCTTGTGCCAATTGATCAATGCTCCTGAAGCTGCACCAAAAACCTAGTGACTGCTCTGCCCTCTGAAGATTGGCCTCTTGGCCATGCAAAAATAATCCCGTGTCATCAGCAAACTCAGAATCGAGCAGGTCCTCACCCCGGACTAGGAGCTGGAGTCCTCTCAAACCAACCTCCTCTACTGTCAGATACATGCTCATAGCCTCGGCAAAGAAGAGAAAAAGAAATGGGGTGAGAGGGTACCCCTGACGGACTGATCTGGTCAACTCAAAACTCAGCCCCCGTCCTCCTGCCACCATCAGCACTTGGCTACGAGACTTGGCTATATGAGTTGTGGAATATAGAGCCGCCACCCCTCAAATCCAGACTGGCTCAAAACCCACGCAAAGCATAGTGCCCTCTAGGAAACCCCAATCGACTCTATCGTATGCCTTCTCAAAATCGAGAAGCATAACGACTAGGTCCTTGCCGAGAAATCTAGCTCGGGCCGTCGCCTCCCAGAAGGTGAAAATGTTGTCAAGGATACTGCGCTCCTCGACGAATCCTGTTTGGGTGGCATGAATCAACGCCCCTTGGTCATATGACCAAATCTATAGAGGAGGATTTAATAAGAAAGACCAACTAATGGTCACACTACCTCCAATGGTATTTTGGTGACCAAATCTATGGAGGAGGCTACAATGACATAGGCCAAGTTTTGGTCATGTGACCAAATCTATAGATGAGGCTATAATAAGGAAGACCAACTTTTGGCCACATTACCAAATCTATGTGCTCTCCAAGATTTGGTCATGTGACCTAAACATATGCAGTCATATACATGAGCTCCCAGATTTTTGGTCTTGGGACCAAAACATCTAGTAAACAACCCACGAAGGAAATGAGAAAAGCAATGTATTAGTTGGGTCTCTATGAAGGAGGATGTAATGACGTAGACCAAGTTTTGGTCATGTGACCAAATCTATATGTGCTTTCCAAGATTTGATCATGTGGCCTAAGCATATGACAATGGGCTCTCCAATATCTAGTAAACAACCTATGATGTAAAGGTTGCAATGCAAGAGTTAGGGGTCTCCATAAGTTTTGGTCACATGACCAAATCTATTGGCTCCCCAAGTATAGGAGAGGTTTTAATGAAGAAGACCAAGTTTTGGTCACATGACCAAATCTATGGAGGCGGCTAATGAGGAAGGCCAAGTTTTGGTCATGTGACCAAATATATAGAGGAGGCTACAATGAGGAAGGCCAACTTTTGGTCACATTACAAAATCTATGTACTCTACAAGATTTTATCATGTTACCTAAACATATGTGTTCATATACATGAGCTCTCATTGTTTTGGTCTTGTGACAAAAACAATGGGACTCTCCTATCTAATAAATAACCCATGAAGTAAAGAAGAAAAACAATGAGACCCAACACAGACTGTCGCTCTCATTGAAGCTTCTGCTCCCCCCTGCTCGCGCTGCAGCAGCAGCCTGCACGCACACCCCCCTCCCCGCCTCCTTTCTGCCTTCGCGTCTACTCCCTCTACTCATTCGCGCCAGCCCCCCACCTCTGCTCATTCGTGCCCCCCCGCCTCTGCTCATTCACACTAGCCCCCCCACCTCTGCTCATTCACGCTAGCCCCCCCCGCCACTGCTCTTTCGTGCCAGCCCCCCTCCTACTCCGTCTCCTTGGCGCCCCTGCTCTCTCCCCTTTCTCTGTGACCCGCCCCCCCTCCGCCTACCTTCGCCCTCTCCCCACCCTTTTCGTGTCTCATCCGCCCCCCCTGCCCTTTCGCCACCTTGTTTTAATCCCCTCCCCTCATTTTCTTTCCGCCCCCCTTTGTTCTCTCCCTCCTCCTCCGCCCTCCGCCGCTCCCCGCTCCGCCTTTTGTGCAGCTCGGTTCCTGCAGGGCTTTCCGTTTACGCTTCGCCTTCGACAAAGCTTCAGACACACACTGATGGAGGCTCCTCCCGCCCCACCTCAGAGGGACTCTTTCACAGCCCCCTGGCCCGCCCATGAAGATACCCCCATCAGGCTTTCTCTTTCACCAGAAGAGGAAGCGAGCCTCGCCGCCCTGCAGAGGTGGAACGCCTCCAGGCACATTCCACCATCTGTCGTATAGTCGGCACTTGCCCCAGTAGAGGGGAGATCCGAGATCTTTTCCAGGCTCACCTTCTTTGCAGATGTGGGAAAGATCCTGGACGTTTAGATTTACTAGGCCGCGAACACTACCAGATTGAGTTCAAGACAGCCCAAAGCGTGGCCTTGGTCCTAGCCATGAGTCCCCTTGACATCAGGGGCAATCGGGCATTCTTCAGACCTTGGTAGCATGGCTTCAACCCAGCAGAAGCGGACGGCCGAGAAGGGAGAGCGCATGTTCCATGTCACAGTTTGCTTCCCTGGACTCTGCCGCCGCGAGTACCTTCCGCTCCTTTCTAGGATAGGAGCATTGGTGGGCTCGGTGCTTGAGACTGGCCCCACAGCAGCTTGAGTGGTGGCTAGAGCAGCTGGCCTGCCTTTTAGTCAGAGTTTTGGTTCCTGACATCTCCTCTCTTCCGAAGGTCATTCAACTACCTAGGATAGGGGGGATGGATCGATCAGAGAGTGGAGTACCAGTGTTTTATATGTAGGCAGGTTGGCCACCTGGCTACCCTCGCAGGAGACCCCGACCTTCACCGCAGAGCAGCCAGCACCGATGGCCCACCCATAGATGCGACTCGACAAGTAGCCTCCAGGACACCTGCTCAGTCCACAGAGACCTCGGGATTGGCAGCCTGGACAGGGGCGCTGTAGAGGGAGACAGCCACAGTAGCAGACCTAGAGGCCGATGCAGCAGCAGTCACAGTCTTAGCATCACTAGGTTCCAGCGAGGAACAGCTTTGCTCCCCTCCAGGAGGAGACCCCAACGCAGACTGAGGATCTGGAGATGCCAGCACCCCCTCCTTCGTCCCCACCCCCCCTCCCGCCTCGCTTCCACCTTCGCCTCCCCCCATTCCTGCTCCCGTTTTGTCAGCTGCTCCTTCCCCACCCCCTTCTCCCCCCCTCCCCCTCCGCTCGCCTCAGCTCCTCGGGAGGCCCTGGCAGTACCCTGGTGCTCACCTGCTATCCGGCGGGCACTAAGCACTGACCTTGCTCAAGCACCGCGCAGAGGAGACCTACCATGCGGATTCGGGCTTCACGGATATCCTCTATCCACAGTCGGCTGAGTAGGCTCGACACTAGACAGCGCTCAGAGGCTTTTGATTACTCCTTCACACGGCTTTTTGGTGGGAGCGGAGGGCCCCCATGAGCCAGCACCCACCCATCATAGTTCATGTGGTGATCCCTCCGGCCTAAGGGGAGGAGGCACTTGATTCAGCGGTGGCCTTCTCCTTCCCTCTCTGTGGCACTAGCGACCGGAAGTGGACTCTGGATCTCGCTCTTAGCATACTAAAGACTCAGGCAGTTGAGTTTTCTCACCATGTGAGCAATCTGGAGGTGACAGACGTGATAGGCCGACTCACTTCTTTGATTCCGGGAGTGCGGATGCCTCCGCGGTTCGCCACTTGGTGGTTCGCATAGTGACAGACCTAGAACGCGACCCTAGATATGTATGTATACACGAGGTTGCTCTCTCTGAGCGGAAGGCAGTCGCCATGGGACAGCGGCGCCTCATCCGAGATTCTAGCAGCACACCGGGTGGGCAGATTCGTAGCCGCTCGGATGGGGACTATTCTCCATCCAAGCCACTTGCAAAGGCCCGCCGTATGGCTGAGACAGCCTACACCTCAGCAGATCATCCATGAGGATCATCTCATGGAATGTACAGGGCCTTGGCGACGCACACTATGTATGCTATCGTGGTTGCTTGAGGCAGGAGCTTCAGAGATGCCTGGTTGGGGCAGTATTGATATTCTGATGATGTAGGAGCACCATTTGAGTGAGAGCAAGATTCGGAGATATGGTTCGGTGATGCCTGGTAGATGGGACACATTTTGGTCTGGAGGGTTTGGACCCTTGGGTGGGCAAGGAGGAGTATGTATGGTCATTGCAGATGTATGGCGGCAAGCCATTGTGGATCGCGGGGTCATTGTGCCTGGTAGAGCACAGTATGTTATTCCGAGGATGCACGATGAGCTCTTTGGCATGCTCAATGTCTATGCACCCTGTGAGATCCCTGTTCCCACCGAGCAACAGATTCGGGGTACTAGCAGCGGAAGTAGCACTTCTCGCGTGGGATAGGGGTCCCACATTCGGGGCCTCGTCCATGGATATCCGGACAAGACTAATCCGTCGGTTTTTCCAAAACCGGACTCGGAAACACTTCCCTTACTCGGAAAGCACGGGCGATTCCACCAGGATAACTTTTTACTCTAACGTAGCCAAGACCATTACTGATCAAACTGATCCGATTGCACCTAAAAAGGTACTCGTCCGGATCAAGGAAGAAACTTGCACTTGGATCATTGGAATCAACGCTTTTTTCCCCATCAAGAGGCACAGCCGTTGATTCCTATCCATAGAACAATTACTATCCGGGGTTTAATTTATCTATCGTAATAACAAAAATTGAGTCTCGATTTACGGATCCATCAGTCCAGCCTAACCCCATCCAATCCCATGGGTTAGCCAACCGGCCAACCACTGTAGTGATGGGATCCAATTTGGACTTTGGTTAGGTTTTGTCCCGGGTACCAAGGAAAAGAGTTCCAAGGCCCCCTAGCCGGAAGTTCATGCAAACATAAAATTAGGCACACCACTTACACACCCAATATGAAATTGCCTTTTTCTTAGCATCATCTAACTTTAAAACAATCCTTTAATGAAACCATAGTACCACTGATCATAGTCTTCCAAATTATCCGGTTGATTCCCAAATTTTCCATCATTCCTTCATCAGAGTATCTATGGCATCATTGGCAACTAGAACGCTCACCACCTGTCCACTCAGGGGCCTTTTCAATAGTTCCTAGCCCATAATACTCGGCAATATAATCACTTATAAAAATCAAGATGGACTCTCGTTGAAGATCAGCAAGATCAACCAACAGATCCATAAAAAGATCCATGGACTCATCCATTGAAGACCAGCAAGGTCAATCAACCAGATCCATGCCTGGTTTCAGAAAAACAACTCTTACTCCTTGTTCCAATATCTTCCTCGACACACGCGTGGGTATCCTAGGCGACCTAGAGCCCGACCCAGAGCCCGAGCACCATATGGTCAGCACCCTCTAGGATCCTTCACAGGTGACCTAGCGCTTCACTCATAGGTCGCTTCCTTGGTCCCTCATCCACCGTACCGGAAGCTCACCATTTTAATCGAACCGAGGCTGGTCAAGACCTCGGCCGACTTTGCTACGCGAGACATCCTCCATTGACTCTCCGTCTCAGCAGTTGCAACTTTATCAGTTAGGTCTCCACGACCTTAATCACAAGACGGTCAAAATGCTTCCCCAGTATTCTTGACATAAAACAGCCATTTACAAACAGCATTTACAAACAGTTTACAAATACAGTTTCTATATTAAATCTCATTTTTCCACATTATCCCTCATTAATCCACATTACTTATTCCACATTCCATTTATATGTGTACTCATCCAATCACCTCATTTTCCATCTCTTCACTTCAGATTCCTTCACATCACATATCATATATTCACATCCATATCCACATCCATGCATCCACATCCACATCCACATTCACATCCAAACATCCACATCTACATGCTTATCTCCATTTTCACATCCTCATTTATACATCCACATCTCATATCCACATTCATACATACACATCCATATCCACATCCACATGCATACATCCATTATGACGTCCTCATTCATACATCCACATCCACATACATACATACATTCACATCCACATTCCCATTCACATCTATACATCCATATCTACATGCACAATCACATCCATACATCCACATCTATATCCTCATTCAGATCCATACATCCACATTCATGCATCCACATCTACGTGCATACATCCATACATACCCATCCACATTCACATCCATATTCTCACCCTATCACAACCCATATACATCTTATCCCATCACATACACTTCTTACCTCATCCCATACACATCAATCACTTCTTAACTCATCTTATCACATCCTAACTCATCTCATATGCATCTTATCATATCTTATCACTTCCCATATCTTTTATGCATACTTCTATGCATGAAATTCAATTATGCTAAAAGTAACACTTTTATAATAAAATAATCATCTCTTATGCATACCTCTATGCATGAAATTCAATTATGCTAAAAGTAACACTTTTATAATAAAATATTCATCTCTTATGCATACCTTTATGCATGAAATTCAATTATGCTAAAAGTAACACTTTTATAATAAAATATTCATCTCTTATGCATACCTCTATGCATGAAATTCAATTAAGCTAAAAGTAACACTTTTATAATAAAATATTCATCTCTTATGCATACCTCTATGCATGAAATTCAATTATGCTAAAAGTAACACTTTTATAATAAAATATTCATCTCTTATGCATACCTCTATGCATGAAATTCAATTATGCTAAAAGTAACACTTTTATAATAAAATATTCATCTCTTATGCATACCTCTATGCATGAATTTCAATTATGCTAAAAGTAACACTTTTATAATAAAATATTCATCTCTTATGCATACCTCTATGCATGAATTTCAATTATGCTAAAAGTAACACTTTTATAATAAAATATTCATCTCTTATGCATACCTCTATGCATGAAATTCAATTATGCATAATATAAAAATCAATTTCTCTAGGATTACAATGAATATCTTTCAATTAATGTAGGATGATAATTCCTAGAATATGGTAGGAAGTCCTCTTTTTATGCTTTGAATGAAATTATTTTATGAGTAATTTTTATAAAAATTTTGCCATAGCTCCACTGCTATGACTGATAAATCTTAATTTTTCTAAGGGATAAAGCTTATTTTTAAGGAAATAATTAGAATGACCCTAATTGGATCATTAATCCCTAATGGATTGAGTCATCAATATTCATGAAATACATAAACTAAAAGTATAGAAAAAAGCCATTAATTTGACCTTAAATATAGATTAATCTTGGATTAAGGAAAAGCTTTATGAAAAGCTTCATTTGGATTGAGAATGGGTCATGAGTATGACCATTTCTTGAGTGAGAGAGAGAAATTACATAAAAACCATTTGAATTAAGCATAAATGAAAATTTATGTAATTCTTAACTATCATTATTCAATTAACTTCAATAGTATTCATCAATTTATGTAACTCTTCACTACTATTCATCAATTAACTTCAATAGCATTCAAAAACCATTCCAATTAAGCTTCTCAAGCTTGAGAGGGGTTGAGAAGAGAGAAGCATTGAGAAATTATAGAAAAGATCAAAATTCACCATTTACCTTACAAATTGCTTGATTCTTTGTTCACAGTAGAGGCCCCCAACCAATCAATTGGTTTAGTATGTTGATGGAGCCACCAATGGAGATTGAAGAAAGAGAGAAGATCCAATTTCTTACAAATTGGAGAGAACTTTAGAGAATAGTAAATATTAGCATTATTTCAGTATAGTTCTAGAATAGTAAAATTCTCCTCCTTTTTTCAAAGGACTCATGTTCTATTTATAGGAGAGGGAAGCTCTAACCAAAGCTAACTGAATTCTAGAATTTTCCAAATTCAGTTTGGTTGAATTTGGACTAGATTTGGACCTAGTTTGGTTACTTTTTTATTCGGTTTGGTTCCATTTTGATTTGGTTTGGTTCAAGAGAGAGGAGAGATAAAAATATCACATTATTTTAGAGTTTAAAACTCATTCAAGCATGTGAAATATTCACCTCCTTTAAAGAATTTTCCTTCCTTACATATGTGTCAAAATGGAATGATTATACCCAAAATATCTCATATTTTTAATATTACTCATAGTTTTTTACTAATAAACCTTGTACATATTCAACTCTTCATCTTATGTGAGCATTTACTCATTTTTGGATACTCAACTTATCTCATTTTTTTGATATTACTCATAGTTTTTTACTAATAAACCTTGTACATATTCAACTCTTCATCTTATGTGAGCATTTACTCATTTTTTGATACTCAATTTATCTCATTTTTTTGATATTACTCATAGTTTTTTACTAATAAACCTTGTACATATTCAACTCTTCATCTTATGTGAGTATTTACTCATTTTTGGGTATCTTCTTTTACAAATAGGATTTATCTCCTCCCTACACATGGATTAATACTATTGGCCCATAGGAACCTTAATTGAACCATAATCCAAAAATTTCTGAAAATCTAGACCCTTAGGCTAAGGTCCTTCATATCCATTTTCAATTAATTCTAATTGCACACATTGGAAAGTTCTTTTTGAATTTCTATTTCAAGGGAAGTTATTTTAATAAGATGAGTTATTTTTCTATCCAAAAATATTCATAATCTGAATATTCTCTCTCTAGAATATTTTCTCTCTCTATGCCAAAACAGGCAGAGACAAGATCTCTTATATTTCAGAAAAGGGAATTGTTTACAAGGGAATATGTTGGACATTTTAAGAGGCTGGGGAGGAATCTTACATTCACTCCCACTTGAAAAACGCGAGATGTCCTCATCTCTCAAACGTGGGATAATTTCGCAAGATGCACGAATATGAGACTTAGAGAAAAATTAATTAAGATTAATCACAAAAAAAAAGTCTCAAAGAGAGTAAGATTCGAGATAAGAACAAGATTGAAACTTTATTCATTCCTGAAACATATACAGTAAAGATAGAAGAACTCTTTACACTTCCATAAGCCCGTCCATCATATGATCACAAAAGCAGCACTCACAAGCTGCGCACGTATAAGGTAACTCATCTATGGGAATAATTCTGTTGGTTATTGCCACACCTATCTCAGTGGTATGAGGTGATCTAACAAAAGGACCTCTGAGAGGCAAGCCAAAAACGGGGTAAAGGCATATCTTCTGATGAGGAAGAAAACACGCCAGTAAGAAGACTCGCTCAGAAAACCCAAGATGTCTTGATCTCATGATGTAGTAGTATCGGAGACCCAAACCCAAGGCTTCAATAACCATGGCCAAGCGGACATTGTTACGAAAGTGCTGCTGACCCCAGGGTGTTACCCTAGTTATGTCTTGATAGGTCCGCCATTTGGTCTGAGCTACAAAAGTTCCCAAGTGAGGAAAAAGTGAGCGCTCATACTGTTCTATAAAATCTTTCTTCACAGACTCGCTTGCGTCTTGAAGGTGAGAAATCATCATGGATAAAACTAATTCCTGTTGCCAAGCCATGAAGGAGATTAAGAAGAAGGGAGATCGATGGAAGTAAGATTACTGTGAGCGACAGGTAAAAGTTACGACTTATATAAAGGAAGGAGCTAGCGTAACTTAGAAGCCAACGGTATCTTGCCACTGAAGTTTTTTCGTCTTTCCATGATTTGGGTTTGGCACATATTTCTATGAAATACATTAAGAACTTTGAGATGAGGATATAAAAGAAGCTTGTAGGCTAAGTCACCTACTTTCATTGAATTCAGATATAAGGCTCACAATATCTGGGGGATAACTTCTTATACTCCCCAAGAGATAAAGAACTTCTTTTGGGCCGTACTCGAATGAAAACCAAAACCTTGGTATCCAAAACACCGATTTTCACTTCTGAACTCATTGTTCTGAATCCTTAAAATAGGCGTGACTCCTGAGAAGTATTCTAGGAAAAGGATCTTCCTTTTTTAAAAAGAATCTTTCTTTTATTTTAGAGAGGAAATAATTATAAGATCAAAAAGGGATATTCTTACTCCTGTACACCTCGAAGGCTGGGAAGGAATCTTACATTAAAATATTCATAATCTGAATATTCTCTCTCTAGAATATTTTCTCTCTCTATGCCAAAACAGGCAGAGACAAGATCTCTTATATTTCAAAAAAGGGAATTGATTACAGGGGAATATGCTGGACATTTTGAGAGGCTGGGGAGGAATCTTACATTAGAAGAGAGAAGCATTGAGAAATTATAGAAAAGATCAAAATTCACCATTTACCTTACAAATTGCTTGATTCTTTGTTCACGGTAGAGACCCCCAACCAGTATGTTGATGGAGCCACCAATGGAGATTGAAGAAAGAGGGAAGCTCCAATTTCTTACAAATTGGAGAGAACTTTAGAGAATAGTAAATATTAGCATTATTTCAGTATAGTTCTAGAATAGTAAAATTCTCCTCCTTTTTTCAAAGGACTCATGTTCTATTTATAGGAGAGGGAAGCTCTAACCAAAGCTAACTGAATTCTAGAATTTTCCAAATTCAGTTTGGTTGAATTTGGACTAGATTTGGACCTAGTTTGGTTACTTTTTTATTCGGTTTGGTTCCATTTTGATTTGGTTTGGTTCAAGAGAGAGGAGAGATAAAAATATCACATTATTTTAGAGTTTAAAACTCATTCAAGCATGTGAAATATGCACCTCCTTTAAAGAATTCCCCTTCCTTACATATGTGTCAAAATGGAATGATTATACCCAAAATATCTCATATTTTTAATATTGCTCATAGTTTTTTACTAATAAACCTTGTACATATTCAACTCTTCATCTTATGTGAGCATTTACTCATTTTTGGATACTCAATTTATCTCATTTTTTTGATATTACTCATAGTTTTTTACTAATAAACCTTGTACATATTCAACTCTTCATCTTATGTGAGCATTTACTCTTTTTTGGATACTCAATTTATCTCATTTTTTTGATATTACTCATAGTTTTTTACTAATAAACCTTGTACATATTCAACTCTTCATCTTATGTGAGTATTTACTCATTTTTGGGTATCTTCTTTTACAAATAGGATTTATCTCCTCCCTACACATGGATTGATGCTATTGGCCCATAGGAACCTTAATTGGACCATAATCCAAAAATTTCTGAAAATCTAGACCCTTAGGCTAAGGTCCTTCATATCCATTTTCAATTAATGCTAATTGCACACATTGGAAAGTTCTTTTTGAATTTCTGTTTCAGGGGAACTTATTTTAATAAGATGAGTTATTTTTCTATCCAAAAATATTCATAATCTGAATATTCTCTCTCTAGAATATTTTCTCTCTCTATGCCAAAACAGGCAGAGACAAGATCTCTTATATTTCAGAAAAGGGAATTGATTACAGGGGAATATGCTGGACATTTTGAGAGGCTGGGGAGGAATCTTACATGCCCAACCATGCTAGTGCCGCCAGAGCAGAGTTCTGGACCCTTGTTAGAGATGCATTGCCCGAGGTCGCACATTGGTGTGTCGGAGGAGACTTCAACATGCTTGAGGACCCAGCCGATAGGGTGGGAGGCAGTCATATTACAGTGCACGGCACGGAGCTTGCAGCTTGGGAGCAATTTTGCATGACACTGCGGATCATGCATGGCAGCATGAGGCTTTCTCCCGCTCTCAGGAGAGTCTTAGTTTTTCTCGGTCAGATCGCCGGCAAGGAGGGACTAATCTATCACGGATTGACAAGTTCGGGGAGCTTCGGGGCTCCGTTGGCATTCTCGCTGGCACTTCTTTTTCAGACCATGCGCCAGTTATTTTGACACTTGAGGAGGGGACACGAGAGACCAACTTGTAGTTGAGGATCCCAGAGAGGATACTTACAGATTCCAGTCTTTCTGAGGACATTGAGAGGATATGGCATGATAGCCAGAGCTCTGACGTGGATGCAGCAGGCTAGTGTGCCCAGGGATTCATCGAGCTCAGCTCTTTTTTGCACGCTGTAGCCTTGGCACGGCTGGGAGAGACACGAGAGCGAGAGCGTCGCTTGTTGAGATGTAGCCTTGCTTTGCTCGAGTGCCTTCAGGAGCAGCAGCCTACATGTGACTGGGTGGCATCCCAGCTGAGCCAGGCACGCCAGGAGGTTAGAGAGGCAAAGGAGCAGAGACATGAGTTCTACTATCATCGCCAGGCCTCACAGTGGACGCAGCTTGGTGATAGAGTGACTGGGGAGTTCTTTGAGATTACCGAACCCTACCATGCTCGAGCAGGTGTATGCCAGCTCAGGAGACAGGATGGCTCGTTAGCCACTGAGCCGCCCGGGGAGATTAGAGCCATTGCCACTGAGTTCTATAGAGAACTGCTCTCAGCGGAGCTAGCCACAGAGGCACGTGATGCTTGCAGATAGACTGTGTGGGTCCATGTGCAGAGGAGGGTCACAGATTGTATGCGCACAGTTCTGAGTGAGCCTCTTTTAGAGGATGAGCTTGTTGAGGCTTTGAGGGTCCTTCCGCACCATAGTTGCCCTGGGGAGGACGGATTGACGCCTACCTTTTTTTATGCGCTATTGGGACATTTTGGGGCCAGGCCTCCGCAGGGGCTTTCAGTACGTTTTGGACACTTGGGTGATGCCACAGAGCTTTTCAGAGGGCTTGATCTTTCTTATCCCCAAGGGGGAGGGAGTGTCTGATGATATTCGGTAGTGGAGACCTATAACGATCCTCAATACTATCTACAAGGTCCTAGCCAAGGCCTTGAGTTTGAGGATCCAGCCCTTCAAGTAGAAAATAACTTCTTTCCCTCTCTTCCATTTATTATTCATCTCTTGTTTTTTTATTTCACAAAGCATATGAATCTCCAATAAGCTATTATTTTTCAAAATAATCTCTCTATGTCTTACAAATATGCCACTCAAACGATTGAACGAGGAGCTTATGAAATTTAGAAAACAAAATTCAATACTCTAAAGTTAAGAATCCAGGACATCATATACCAAAAACAACTCTGTTTCACTGGATGCAAGATTCATATACCAAAGTGCACCAACAAAAACAATGCCAAATAGATATGCTTATCACATATTTATACCCTTCACCCAAACTATCCAATTCAAAGGAAGTGTGGCATGATTCTAAGAGGTAATTTCCACCTAGAATAGCACCTACATAATTCTAAATAGAACCTTTGTTCTCATGCATTCTTACAATGGCCAATTGACCATTCACCAATTTGAAAGGTTTGGAAAATATTAGTGTAAACATTGTTGTAAACAAAATACGTAATATTTCTTGAAAATGAGAAACATTTGGCATCTTTCAAAGATTTCATCAAAAAAGTTTAGTTTTTTTACCTCTTTTTAAAACGTGGTCTACGCCTGCGTATAACACTACCAAAAAATGATAATATTTTGGGCACTTTACATGTTTCTTACAAAAATTGACATGAAAAAAAAGACTTCGTTTTGCTTACTTTTTGAGATTATAATTGAAAATCTAACAATAAGTTTTCAAAAAACGTGCCAAAATAGAGACAATGTTTATTATTTTCATCTTCAATCCATTAAAAAAAAAAGATACAACTATAGAAAGAAGCTATTTTATAAATATATAGCTTATTTCATAGTTATGGTTCCTCATAATCATTGCTACACCATCACTAGTTAATGTGCCTTTTCCTAAGAAGGTAGATGAGGCATCCTCTTCTTTACTATCCACAAATAAATTTTTTTTCTTCTATGTGTACACTTAAAGCTTAGACTCATTGGTTCATCTTCCATGTTAGCATGATTGAGGATGTGCTACAGAGTGCAACTATAAAAAACTATTTATATGATTATATTACAAAAGTGTTATCTTAATACATTTATTATCTTAATTATAAAACCCTATTTTGGCTCTTGATGAGAGTAGTATTAAAATCCATTTTGAAGCTCTTAAGTATCACAATTTCTTAATTGATAATACATACTTTTTTAGAAAGAGTTTGTTACGTACAGATGAATTTAAAATATCATGAATAAGCTATTTAAAAGTTGTCTAATTTTGAAAAATAATTACACACTCATTTTTAAAGAAGATGTGTCTTTGATGTGACAAAAAGGGGTTAAATGGTAATTTTAGTTATTAAATGAGTTTAGAAAGCATGAAAAATCTCACTTTAAGAAATAAAAATTTATACTTTTCAAAATACTTTTTCGCTCGTGAAAGCTCCAAGCTCTTCTCCACCACCATTCCAGAAGCCCTATGCTTCTCTCTTTTCTCTTTATACACAAAGACAATGTCGCGACCGAAGATTGCATCTCTCAGTATCCTTCGCATATCCTCCAAATAATTATAATCAGAGCTCATTCCTACACTACTCTTAGATATACCATCACCTACGTTCATGATAATGGCTATCTCCATCAAACATCAACATATGCATACTATGAATTTTTACCACCACCACTTATATACATGATATAGACTACAATTTCTTCCCGCCACCCTTATCCATATTACATAATAAGAATTTCCTTCATGAAAACAAATGCCTATGTGGGTCAAAATTTACACCCATAGGCTATATAATATCTGCCTCTAAAATTGTCCTACCGAAAAAATATTTTAATTTTGTACTCTTTTAACATGCGTAGGTTTACTCAGAGCCTCCATAGTTACCATCTTCTACATATATATATATATATAAATAGAAGTCTACCCTTGCACACCTAAAATTTGACCTCTTTAAACTCTTAGCATTGGTTGTATATCATGCCCACTATCTGCTTATAAATAATAAAGCAAATAATTATGTCATGCAAACCGTCAAAGTAAGTATATACTAAAGGCTTTGCTATTTGGGTCTAGAAATAGACTCAAGGATGTTTGTAGAATTTTTCATAAATTATGGAGCTTATATTGTTATGTATTCTAATATTTTTTGAGTGCTTGTCAAATAATGTGCATATGTATGCATAGTGGTAGAATTTGTCCCAAGAAAGTCCATTACAAAAAGTGTCTTACATTCATGAAATTTATAAAATAATTTTTTATTTAAAAAAGATTGATATTTATAAATCTACAAAGGTCACATGTGTTCTCAATCTTGAAAAAAATAGCAAAATTCATGTAATTTTTAAATGTATTAATGGAATTCTAGATGTGTTTTCAAAAAACTATGTTTTTAAGCCATTTTTGAGATTTCACACATTTGTGGAGGGAATCTTTTTAGGTAACCCTAGCCAATTACCTATTTTTCTCGCAACAGTGTTTGTATTTTAATTCATATTTTACACACCTAACGTAATTCTCATAAAAGTTTAGAAGAAGTATGTAGATTTAGTGGGTTTTCTTTTAAGTTGTGTAACGAGTATAAAATGGTGAAATGGAACAAGGATACTACTGGCAAAGAATGTTTTAATAGTCTTATTCCTAACTATTTATGGGATTCCTCTTTGACATTGGTATATATTATTATTTAATTATGTATATGTATATACATTTATATATATACAAAATGTGCATACAATATATATATATATATATATATATATATATATATATATATATATATATGGGTATAGGTGTGTGTGTGTGTGTGTGTATTTATTTATATATGTACATATATATATATAAAATTTGGTCACTTGACCAATACTTTGAATTATCCGAGATTTTTCATGTGAGCAAATCTATGGACACATGAGTTTTGAACACATGATCAAATATATACATACATACATACATACATACATACATACATACATACATACATACATATATATATATATATATCTATATATATAATTTATATACATATGTATAAATATTTGCATATCTTTATATTAAATATTATATACATGTATATGTGTTTTTGTACATGTGTGTGTGTGTATAATTATGTTTGTGTGTGTGTGTGTGTAAGATTTGGTCACATGATCAATACTTGGAACTATCCAAAATTTGGTCATGTGACCAAATCTTGGGACACTAGAATTTTGGGCGTGTGATCAAAATTATTTCAATGTATATGTATATATATTTACATATATTGATATTAAATATTATTATTTCAATATACATATATGTGTGTGTGTGTGTGTGTGTGTGTGTGTGTACATATATGTGTGTGTGTTTGTGTGTTTGTGTGTGTGTGTGTGTGTGTTTGTGTGTGTGTTTGTGTGTGTGTGTGTTTGTGTGTGTGTACATATATGTGTGTGTGTGTTCTCCATCCATACATACACATTCGATATATATATATGTGTGTGTGTGAAATTCAAATTTACCTCCAAATTATCATTTTGGATTTTCCCTCCCAAATTCAAATTTTGAATTTCAAATAGTTGGATGAAAGGAAAGTTGGTTTGAAATTCAAAGATCGCCTTGTTTCCTACCTAGGCTTTGGAGTGGAGAGAAGGAGGAAGAGTTAGATTGCCTACCTACACTTAATGCTTAGACTGGAGAGTAGGATGGAGAAAGGGGCGAACCTTTGACCAAGTAGGTGCCTACATGTGCTTTCTAGGTTGCATATGTATTTAGTAACATAAATTATGATTAAACTTTATTTAATAGTCTATGATTAACTTACATAAAATTATCAAAATTTAATTAATAATAAATAAACAATTAGCCAACTAATTGGCTATGTGTGCAGAGAGGGAGAGGGAGAGAGAGAAGTGTGTGTGTGTGTGTGTTTTCCATGCCCTCTACTGCTTCCGTCCATGCTCTTCCCATGCTCTGCTGCCTGCCATCCACACGATATCGCCCTCTACCATCCACATCCTTTGCTCGGACGTGCTTTGCCTATCTCCTTGATATCGCCTAGGTTTATGTTTAGGCGCCTATCCTTAGTTAGTTTAGGTTTAGTAAGTTTTTAGGTTTAGTTAAACTAAATGTAAATATATAAACCTTATAAATATATTTATGACCTCATAGGTAATATTTGTGTGTGTGTGTATAACCTTCTTACATACCTTAATTAATTATATAATTTATTAGGGTTTGTAAAATACAACCTAGGTTTAATATATAAAACACACACACACACACACACATAATGTTTTTTATATATTTATTTAATTAAATAATTTGATTTAGATTAGATTAGTATCAATTAATACAATCATGGGTCTAATATAACATACACATGCACACACCTTAATTATATATGGTATTTGGCACGTGTGTGTGTATATGTGTGTGTGTGTGTGTGTGTGTGTGTGTGTGTGTTTGTGTGTGTATGTATATGTATATATATGTAAAGAAAACCTTTTTACAAACCTTAATTAATTATAGGATTCTATATATAGTTTATTAAGGTTTGTAAAATACAGTCTAGGTCTAATATATAAAACACACATATACATACGTGTGCGTGCACACACACTACTATAGGGTAGGTTAGGTTTAGTTCTGGTTTTAGTTAGGGGTACGTTAGGTTTTAGTTATAAACATTAGCTTTTCTTTTTTTAAAAATTTCTGTTATATATATATAATCTTTGTGTGTGTGTAGAAAACCTTTTTACAAACCTTAATTAAGTATAGGATTCTATATATAGCTTATTAGGGTATGTAAAACATAGCCTAGGTCTAATATATAAAACACACACGTATAATTATTTAAATATATTTATTCATTTAAACTATTTGATTTAGATTAGATTAGTATTAGTTAATAAGGGTTTGAAAAATACAAGCATGGATCTAATATAACACATACACACACACAACACACACACACACACACACACATGCACACACAATACTTATATATGTGTGCATGTGTATTGTATATATTAGACCCGCAGCATTTGTATTTTTAAAACCCTAATTAACAATACACACACCCCATAGATTTGATAACACACCTCCTAAATATTAGTCACATGACCAAATCTTTGGGCCTCCATAGACTTAAGAACCTTCCTCTCGAAGATTTGGACATGTCTCTTTAGATTGTGACCAAATTTAAGGAAAGCTATGCTTGTAACCAAATCTTTGGAGTCTTCCATCATTTGGACATGTGACCATATCTTGTGGAGGATGGCTAATAAGGATATCATCACATGTGACAATCGATTTGGTACATGGCTACATATTGGAGCTCCATCCTGCAACCTATTCATGATGAAAATTCCACCATGATTTGGCCACATGACCAAAACTTATGGAGTCCAATGATCAAATCTTAGAGAGCCTACAAATTTGGTCATGTGTCCAAATCATGGAGAACCCATAGATTTGGTCTCCACGTTTTAATCATATGACCACATCTTTGGACTATCCAATATTTGATCGCATTGTCAAATCTTGGAGCTCCATCTTGTAACCTATTCATGCTGCAAATCCTGCCATAAAATTTTGGTCATGTAACCGAATCTTGGATAGTCCATAATCTTGGACACATGACAAAAACTTTTGGGGCACATGACTAAATCTAGGGGAGTTTGGAAGACAAATAGTCCCATAGATTTGGTCATATAACCAAATCTTTGTGGACATCCAAAGAATTGGATTTGTTCATGTGACCAATTCTTAATGACATTCTATCTGATAGACATAGACTTGAGAGCCTTTATCTTAAAGTTTTGGGGGACATGTCTCTTTAGATTGTGTACAAATTTCAGGACATCTATGTTTGTGACCAAATCTTTAGAGTTATCATCATGTAACCATATCTCATGGAGGATGGCTGACAAGGAAATGGTCGCATGTCAATGTTCTCAAGTTGAGAGGTAGCTATGAAATTTGGACATGTGAAAATATCTAAGGGCTCTCCAAGATTTGGGCACATGACCAAATCTATAAGCTCTTCAACATTCGACCACATGAACAAAACTTATGCAGTCCATCAAATCTTAGAGAGCGCAAAGATTTGGTCACATAGCCAAATCTCAAAGATCCCATAGATTCAATGATGTGGCCAAATTATAGAAAGCCCTTCAAACTAGTCTCCAATTTTTGATCGTATTACCAAATCTTTGGAGGATCCAATATTTGGTCTCATGATAAAACCTTGTAGAGTCAATAAATTTTGGTCAGATGGCCAAATCCTCGATGCTACCAAGTCATGGTCTGAACTCTACCAAAATATTTGGTCATGTGACCAAATCTAAAGTTTTGGTCACATGACCAAATTGTGGGTCACATGACCAAACTTGAAGAGCCCACAGATTTGGTCACATGGCCAAATCAAGGAGAAACCATAGATTTTGTCTCCAAGTTTTTATCATATGACCGAATCTTTGGACTACCAAATGTTAGGTTGCATAACCAAACCTTCTGATGCTAGTATATTTGGTCACATGGCTAAATCTTGTAGCCTATTCATTGGATAAAATACCACCAAGATTTGACCACACATAACCAAAACTTATGGAGTTCAATGACCAAAATCTTGCAAAGCCCATAGATTTGGTCATGTGGTCAAATTTTTTAGAGCCCATAGATTTGGCCTCTATGTTTTGATTATATGACCAAATATTTGGACTATCCAACATTTGATCACATGGCCAAAACCTATGAAGCCTATAGATTTGGTCACATGCCAAAATCTTAGAGCTCCATCTTAAAGCCTATTCATGGTCCAAATTTCGCCATAGAAATTTTCTCATATTTCAAAATCGTGGATAGTCCATAGTTTTGGACACATCAACAAATTGGAGAGCCCATGAGTTTTGGGCACGTGACTAAATCTATGGGTTCTTGAAATCTTGGAGAGCCATGTAACTCTATGTGGTCATATTTGGGGGATTCTCAAAGACATAGAGTCCCAAAGATTTGAGGGATTCTCAAAGACATAGAGTCCCAAAGATTTGGCCATATGACCAAATCTCTATGGGCATCCAAAGGATTGCATTTGGACATGTAACCAACTCTTGACGGCACTCTATTTCCCAGTCATATCCAAATCTAATGGGAGGAGGGGGATCCAAGATTTGGAGACGTGTGCAAGCCTATGGATGATGAACAATATTTGGTCAAATCACCAAATATTGGCAATTATCCACATGTTTGGATAGGTGATTAAATCATGGACATGACCACGGTTAGGTCACTACTCCACTGTTAGGTCACTACACATCTATGGTGGCTCCCCAAGTTTTGGTCACATGTTAAAATCAATGGATATCTCTTAAAAAAAGGTCAATTGAATAAGATGTGGTCTCAATAACATTAACAGAACATACATTTGAATCTAAACACAAATTTGAATCACAAATAAAATGTAAAAGGGAATATGTTAACATTCTTTGCATGTCTATTCACAAGAGAAATGGCCCTTTAGTTTCCTTGCTATATGAATGGGTAAAGATGATGATCAGTGGAGACACAGTGGCTACTGGGAGGGTGCATGCAATTGATGTTGTTAATGATGTATGTCATGGGGGTGAGGTACTAGGATATGGCAATGTGTTTGTCTTCAATAGTGACATCACACTACCATTTCCTATTCCAGATACATGCAAAGTAGGTGATGCAATGTCAAGTTGGACAAAAACTGCTTAGAAATCTTAGGCATAGCTCCAGATGCACAAGAGGAATTTGAAGCAGGCATGGACGACAATTTCCAAATGAAATTAATACCACAAGATGTCCTTCCATGAGGCCTTAAGAGGTTTTAGTGGCCTACATCCCTTGTCCCCCCACCAATTGGGGGATTGGAACCCCCACATCCCTTTTCTCTAGTTCTATGTGAGTGGTGATGACACTCGTTTACTATACGCTCCCATGGGGCCTTAAAGAATGCCAGCTTAAGTTCCCTTTAAGAAGTGGCCTCCCTGGCCTGCCATGAGGCCTTAAATGGCCTACATCCCTTCGCCCCCCACCAATTGAGGGACTGGAACCCCGCAAACCCCTTGTCTATAGTTCTATGTGAGTGGTGCTGACACTCTTTTATTATACCTTACCTCATTCTACCATACACATTTTACCACAAAATAAACTTGAAACTAAGTGTGAGTGGTGACAAAACTCTTTTATTATACCTTTCGTCATTCTACCATACACATTTTGCCATGAAGAAAACTTGAAACTAAGTGTTTTGTTTTTCTTAAATATTTTTTTACCATGAAACTAACTTGAAACTAAGTGTTTTGTTAACAAAACCCCTCTTGCATTAATTTAAGCAAAGATCTTATATCATTAAATGTTTTTTGAATCCTTAGATGAAAGAATCCTTTGTAATATGATTTTTCCATTATAATGTGATTTTTGTTTGTTTTGTTATTAAGTTTTATGGCTTTTGTTATTGTGAATGATTTTTCCATTGTGATATGATTTTTCTTTTTTTGTTGTATTATTGAGTTTCATGGCTTTTTAAATTCTTGATGGTCAAGTTTTTAAAGGTGAAAGTAACAAATAATATCTCTCAACTATAAGAACATGAACTTAGTCTCATGAACAAAGCCTTATTGGAGGGATGTCACCATTTCCTACCTATAGATAGAAGATTTCTACCACCATTTAGTCCTAGATTCCAAGGTAGGAAAGTTTGTTCCCTTTCACACTCTACTAGAAGAGAAATTCTTTGAGGACATCAAATAGAGAAAACCAAGAAAAGAAAATTTAATAATCCTCACTAGATGAGACCAAGCAAAAGAATAGGGTTGAATAGCGTTCGACATGTTTGGTCCATGCAATTGGCTTTACTAAAAGAAAGGACACAACTTGTTAACCCAATTACTCCTTATTTGATCCAAATGTTGGAGGACCAAAAGATCCCTAAGTATGACAAATTACCCTTTCCCTTGTTGGAAAAATGAAAAAGATCAAAGAGCTAGTGGACTCTTTTGATCATTCCTTGTGAAAAGAAGGACCTTATAGATCCTTTAAATGGAAGAGATTTTAGCATTAGGGATGTCACTCCTCAAAGCCCTCAAGATTTGCTTTGCAGTGCATTCAAGGAAATGAAACATGTACTTTAAAATTCACACTCAATATTTTGTTGTTATGGTTTAAAATATTTTTATTTTTCTAATCACTTTCTTTTTCTTTCTTTTAACATTTATACTTTATATTTTTTTGTGAAATCCCTTGTGTAGTCTCTTTGTTTTGGACTTAAAGAGGTCATGGAAAGTATGTTTGATAAAGTAGAGGAATCAAGTTATGAAGATGAATGATATGTTTGATAAAGTAGAGGACTCAAGTGATGAAGATGAATCATATGAAGAAATTGAAGAGGATTCAATCATAATGCCAAAGACTTCAAGATAACTAACAGAAACATAAAAAAAGAAAAAAAAGGGAGTAAGTCCAAATATTCTCAATTTTTGTATAAAGCCACAAGTACCATCTTTTCTAGGGGAACCTATTGAGGAAAAGATTTCCAAGAGAATGGGAGTAATGCATCGAGCGAAAAGATGGAAACACAAATCTTGTAGATAAACGACAATTAGAACTATTAATTCAAAATATTGAACATCCTCATTTTATCCCAATACAAATAGTAGTCCACTTCACATGAGTGTAACCATTTATATGGTACATGGGTATATAGTCTACTAAAGGTCTAAGTAATGTTTCCCCTTTTTAGGAGGTTTTTTCCCCATGGCATATGTACACACTCTTATGAGTGTGTGTAAGTGACTTCATCATGTCATGTCACTTCACTTGTACTTCACTGATTCTTATCAATCTACTTTGAGTGTTGTGCTTCTCTCCATATCTACTTTCTTGTTGTAATTTTGTTTGTATTGCTACCTTTGTCTCCACTCTAACATTTGGTATCAGAGTAGGTTCTCTTGGCAACCACCCCCTTATCATCTTCTCCTCGAGATGCTCTTTTAATTATCTTAGATTGAGCTATCCTCTTAGGTGGAGAAGGTATATCCTTTATAGTGTTTTGTTAACTAAATTAACAAAATTCTTACATGTTTCAAGGTGTTTTAAGTGCATTTTATGGCTCGTTTCCATGCTACAATGTTTTCTTAAACATCTTGAGTGACTGCTGTCAGTTCAAATTGTCTTTGTTCAAATTTAGTTTTTTTGCATTGTAAAAGCATTTGGTGTGCAGAGATATGGCCATAATTGTCATTGACATTGAATCTTTGAGCTTGTTCATCAATAGCGTTGGGTGGTAGCTTCAAGTTAGTATTATTTTTACGCTCATTATCATTAATTTCAACATCAATTTTAACATTTGGTGTGCAGAGATAGGGCCATCATTGTCATCAACATTGCAACTTTTACCTCCTCCTTTGTTGTAGATTTATTTACATGAGCTAAGCTTTACATTATTTTATAAATGTTCAAATTTATTTTGATATTAAGTCAAGATATCTAAAAATGTTGTATGCTCTCAGCATGTAAGGAAGAACCAAAAGATCCCATCATGTAATATGAATAAAAGTTGAAAAACATGTTTGTCATTTCCAAACATATATTAAAAAAGAATCATCTATGTTTATAAGAATTTTGATGTGAAGCTCCGAGATCGCTCGTTGAAGCTTTTTCCCCCCCTTGCTCGAGCTGCCTTCGCCCTTCCCCGCGTGCTCGCACCCCCCCGCCTTCGAGCCTTCACCTCTCCCCGCCTGCTCGTACCCCCCCTCCGCGCCCCTGTGCTTTTCGCGCCCCCCGCCCCCCCTTTCGCGCCCATCGCCCTTGCCCGCCCCCCCTTTCGCGCCCATCGCCCCTGCCTGCCCCCCCTTTCATGCCCATTGCCCCTGCCCACCCTTCGCCCCCTGCCCACCCTTCGCCCCCTTTCATGCCCATCGCCTGCACCCGTCTCCTTAACGCCCCCCGCTTCCCCCTTCCTTTGCGTCTCGCCCTCTTGCCTGCCCCCCCACCCCCCCTCCCCTATGTCTTCTGCCATCCTCTGTCTTTCTCCATCCTCTGTCTTTCGCCCCTCCCCCTCTGTCTTCCGCCCCTCCCCCTTTGTATTCCGCCCTTCCCCCTCTTCCCCTCCCCGCTCCGCTTTTTCATGCAGCTTGGCTCTTACAGGACCCTTCGTCTTTCGCTTTGCCCTCAACTCAACTTTAGACTCTGATGGAGGTTCCTCCTGCCCCACCTCTCAGAGGGACTCTTCCGCAGCCCCCTCGCCCGCCCCTGAGGATACCCCCATCAGGCTTTCTCTTTTACCAGAAGAGGAAGCGAGCCTTGCCCGCAGAGGTGGAATGCCTCCAGGCACATTCCACCATTTGCTGTATAGTTGGCACTCGCCCCAGCAGAGGGGAGATCCGAGATCTTCTCCAAGCCTGCCTTCTTGCAGATGTGGGCAAGATCCTGGACGTTCAGCTTACTGGGCTGCGAACACTACCAAGTTGAGTTCAAGACAGCCCAGAGCGTGGCCCAAGTCCTAGCCATGAGTCCCCTTGACATCAAGGGGGTGCTCGGGCCTTCTTCAGATATTGGCAGCATGGTTTTGACCTAGCAGCGGGGGCCGAGCAGGGAGAGCATCACAGTTTGCTTTCCTGGACTTTGCCACCGCGAGTACCTTTTGCTTCTTTCTAGGATAGGATCATTGGTGGGCTCGGTGCTTGAGACTGGCCCCACAGCAGCTTCAGTGGAGAGCAGCTGGCCTTCCTTCGGTCAGAGTTTTGGTTCCTGACATCTCCTCCCTTCGGAAGGTCATTCAGTTACCTAGGATAGGGGGGATGGATCGATCAGAGAGTGGAGTTTTCGGGGCTCCCGAACCAGTGTTTTATATGCAGGCACGTCGGCAGGTGGCCGACCCTCGTAGGAGACCCTGACCTTCACCGTAACAACAGACCTCTGCCCAACAGATGCGGCTCCGCAGGTAGCCTCCGGGACACGTGCTCAGCCCACAGAGACCTCTGATTGGTAGCCTAGATAGGGGTGCCGTAGAGGGAGACAGCCACAGCAGCATGCCCAGAGACCAACGTAGTAGCAGACACAGCCTCAGCATCATTGGTTTCCAGTGAGGAACAGCTTTGCTCCCCTCTAGGAGGAGACCCCAGTGTAGACTGAGGATCAGGAGATGCCAGCACCCCCCCCTTCACCTCTACCCCCCCTCCCCCCTCCCCCCCTCCCGCCTCGCTTCCACCCTCGCCTCCTCCCATTCCCGCTCCTGCATTTTCAGCGTCTCCTTCCCCACCCCCTTCTCCCCCCTCCTTCCCCTCCGCTCACCTCAGCTCCCACTCGCAGTACCCTAGCGCTCACCTACAGTGCGGGTGGGCACTGAGCACACCGACCTTGCTCGTGTACCACGCAGAGGAGACCTACCATGCCGATTCGTGCTTCACGGATATCCTCTATCCACAGTCGGCTGAGTAGTCTCGACACTAGACAGTGCTCGGAGGCCTTTGACTACTCCTTTACATGCCTTTGACTACTCCTTTACACGCCTTTTTGGAGCGGAGGGCCCCCATGAGCCAGCACCCCCATCAGAGTTCATGTGGTGATACCTCCGGCCCGAGGGGAGGAGGCACTTGATTCAGCGGTGGCCTTCTCCTTCCCTCTTTGTGGCACTAGCGACCGGGAGTGGACTTTGGATCTCGCTCTTAGTATTTTGCGGACACATGCAGTTGAGTTTTCTCACCATGTGAGCGATTTGGAGATGACAGAAGTGATAGGCCAACTCTAGGAGTTGGCACATTTCTTTAATACCGGGAGTGCGGATGCCTCTGAGAATCGACATTTGGTGGTTCGCATAGTGGCAGACCTAGCGCAAGACCCTGGCTATGTATGCATACATGAGGTTTCTCTCTCCGAGCAGGAGGCAGTCGCTATGGGACACAGCCACTGGCGCGCCTGGTCCAAGACTCTTGCAGCACACCGGGTGGGCAGATTCGTAGCCGCTCGGATGGGGATTACTCTCCATCCAAGCCGCTTGCGAAGGCCCGCCGTATGGCTGAGATAGCCTCCACCTCAGTAGGTCATCCATGAGGATCATCTCATGGAATGTATAGGGCCCTGGCAGCACACACTATGTACGTTATCATGGTTGCTTGAGGCAGGAGCTTCAGAGATGCCTGGTTGGGGGAGTATTGATATTCTGATGATGCAAGAGCACCATTTGAGTGAGAGCAGGATTCGGAGATATGGTTCGGTGATGCCTGGTAGATGGGACACATTTTGGTCTGTAGGTTTTGGCCCCTTGGGTGGGCAGGGAGGAGTATGTATGGTCATTGCGGATGTATGGCGGGCAGGCCATTGTGGATCGCGGGATCATTGTGCCTGGTAGAGCGCAGTATGTTATTCTGAAGATGCATGATGAGCACTTTGGTGTGCTCAATGTCTATGCACCCAATCATGCTAGTGCTGCCAGAGCAGAGTTCTGGACCCTTGTTACAGATGCATTGCCCGAGGCCACACATTGGTGTGTCGGGGGAGACTTCAACATGCTTGAGGACCCAGTCGATGGGGTGGGAGGCAGTCATGCTACAGTGCATGGCACAGAGCTTGCAGCTTGGGAGCAATTTTGTATGACACTGCGGATCACTGATGCATGGCAGCATCATGAGGCTTTCTCCCATTCTCAGGACAGTCTTAGTTTCTCTCGGTCAGATTGCCGGTCAGATTGCCAGGGAGGGACTAATCTATCACGGATCGATCGCTTCTATGTGGGCGATAGGTTCAGGGAGCGTGGTGGCTCCGTTGGCATTTTTGCTGGCACCTCTTTTTCAGACCATGCGCCAGCTATTTTGACACTTGAGGAGAGGACACGGGAGACCAGCTTGCAGTTGAGGATCCCAGAGAGGATACTTACAGACCCTAGTCTTTTTGAGGACATTGAGAGGATATGGCATGATAGCCAAAGCTCTGACCTGTGGTGGATGTGTGCCCAGGGCTCATCGAGCTCAGCTCTTTTTTGCATGCTACAGCCTTGACATGGGAGAGACACGAGAGCGGGAGCGTTGTTTGAGACATAGCCTTACTTCGCTCCAGCATCTTCAGGAGCAGCTGCCTACATGTGAGTGTGGGTGGTGTCCCAGCTGAGCCAGGCACGCCAGGAGGTTAGAGAGGCAGAGGACCAGAGACACGAGTTCTACTATCATCGCCAGGCCTCTCAGTGGGATGCAGCTTGGTGATAGAGTGACTGGGGAGTTTTTTGAGATCACCGGACCCCGCCATGCTCGAGCAGGAGAACATCAGCTAAGGAGGCAGGACGAATCGTTAGCCACTAAGCTCGGGGAGATTAGAGCTATTACCACTAAGTTCTATAGAGACTTGCTTTCAGCGGAGCTAGCCACGGAGGCACGTGATGCTTGCACATAGACTGTGTGGGCCCATGACACTGTGGATCACTGATGCATGGTAGCATGAGGCTTTCTCTCGTTCTCAGGACAGTCTTAGTTTCTCTCGGTCAGATTACCGGTCAGATTGCCAGCACGGAGGGACTAATCTATCACGGATTGATCGCTTCTATGTGGGCGATAGGTTCAGGGAGCGTGGTGGCTCCGTTGGCATTCTTGCTGGCACCTCTTTTTCAGACCATGCGCCAGCTATTTTGACACTTGAGGAGAGGACACGGAGGATCCCAGAGAGGATACTTATAGACCCTAGTCTTTTTGAGGACATTGAGAGGATACGGCATGATAGCCAAAGCTCTGACCTGGATGTGAGCTCAGCTCTTTTTTGCATGCTACAACCTTGACATGGGAGAGACACAAGAGCGGGAGCGTCGTTTGGACGTAGCCTTGCTTCGCTCCAGTGTCTTCAGGAGCAGCTGCCTACATGTGAGTGTGGGTGGTGTCCCAGCTGAGCCAGGCACGCCAGGAGGTTAGAGAGGCATAGGAACAGAGACACGAGTTCTACTATCATCGCCAGGCCTCTCAGTGGGACGCAGCTTGGTGATAGAGTGACTGGGGAGTTTTTTGAGATCACCGGACCCCGCCATGCTCGAGCAGGAGAACATCAGCTCAAGAGGCAGGACGGATTGTTAGCCACTAAGCTCGGGGAGATTAGAGCTATTGCCACTGAGTTCTATAGAGCCCTGCTTTCAGCGGAGCTAGCCACGGAGGCACGTGATGCTTGCAGATAGACTATGTGGGCCCATGTGCAGAGGAGGGTCACAGATCGTATGCGCACAGTTTTGGGTGAGCCCCTTTCAGAGAATGAGCTTGTTGAGGCTTTCTGGGTCCTTCCGCATCATAGTTGCCATGGGGAGGACGGATTGACACCTGCCTTTTTTATGCGCTATTGGGACCTTTTGGGGCCAGGCCTTCGCACGGGTTTTCAGCATGTTTTGGACATTAGGGTGATGCCACAGAGTTTTTCAGAGGGCTTGATCTTTCTTATCCCCAAGGGGGAGGGAGTGTCAGATGGTATTCGGCATTGGGGGCCTATTACGATCCTCAATACTGTCTACAACGTCCTAGCAAAGGCCTTGAGTTTGAGGATCCAGCCCTTCCTTGGGGATTTGATTCATGCTACCCAGACAGGATTTGTCAAGGAGCGCAGTATCCTTGACAACATTTTCACCTTCTGGGAGGTGACGGCCCGAGCTAGATTTCTCACAGTGAGGACTTGGTCGTTATGCTTCTCGATTTTGAGACGGCATACGATAGAGTCGATTCATTAGGAAGTGAATGGGGTCTTCTTGGGCCCTTTAATTTGCCCAAGCCTAATCAAGGTGATTAAGGAATAGCCAAATGGGGGGTTGCCATGTGGACTGAAATGTTGGGTTTTTAAGAGAGGTGTAAGAGTGGTCAAAGGGTGCACTTTTTTCCCAAAAGGGAGGAGGGGGCAATTTTACAATTTTTGGACCTCCATAACTTCTACATACAAGCTCCGATTTGAGCAGAGATTATAGATCCGTGATCTACGCATCAAGAGCTTTCCATAGATATGTTACATGATATGGTTTTATCCGCTAGATTTTAAATTCCATTTTCCCCCCAAAATTCAAATTCGAATAAAGTAGCCGTTTTGAAGCTTCTAATTAGAAAATGTTTCTTCTTAAGAGAAAAGGTTTGACTCCCTTAAATTGCCAAATAAAAGGGCCCAAGAAGCCTTCCATTGAGGTCCTAATGGGGGTTTTCTAGAGGGCACTATGCTTTGCCTCGGTTTTGAGCCAGACTGGATTCGAGGAGTGGCGGCTCTATATTCCACAGCTCATAGCCAGGTGTTGATGGCAGGAGGATGGGGGCCGAGTTTTGAGTTGACCAGATGATCAGTCCGTCAAGGATGCCCTCTCGCCCCGTTCCTTTTTCTTTTCTTCGTTGCAGAGGCTATGAGCATGTATCTGATAGCAGAGGAGGTTGGTCTGAGAGGACTCCAACTTCCAGTCCGAGGTAAGGACCTGCTCGATTCTGAGTTTGCTGATGACACAGGATTGTTTTTGCATGGCCAGGAGGCCAATCTACAGAGGTCAGAGGTGTGGCTTTGGGAGCATTGATCAATTGGCACAAGACAGTGGCTTTTTGGATCAGTAGCGCTCCCGCTCGACATGGAGCCCAGACCCGGGTTTTAGATGGATTCCTCCTAGCACAAGACAGTGGCTTTTTGGATCAGTAGCGCTCCCGCTCGGCATGGAGCCTAGACCTGGGTTTTAGATGGATTTCTCCTGGCACAGCAGTGCGGTATCTGGGATGCCATATTGGACTTGATTTGTCACTTGAGCACAGCAGATCGCCCCGCTTCTTCTGAGCATTCGGGAGAAGCTTCTATATTGGAGTGCAGCCCGGCTATCCTTTGCTGGGAGGGTGGTGGTGACAAATCAGGTGCTTTTAGCGACTATGTGGTATATCATGTCTTGCTGGATTTTCTTGAGCTCTTGCATCAGCCAGGTACAGAGGCTGATCAGGAACTTTCTTTGGTCTGGGCGGGATGGTCAGCCGGCCCCGGCGGCTAAGGTTGCTTGGGTAGTTATTACTCTTCCGCTAGCCCAGGGGGGCTTGGGCATTATAGATCTAGCTGATCAGAGTAGAGCCTTGTTGTTGGGGAAGCTTATTGTTCGGGGGCTACTTCCAGGTGGCGTTGAGCCTTGGAAGGAGCTTCTTTTTTAGCAGCTGCAGGCTAGAGCTCCCCCAGCAGGGGGCACTTGGGCACCAGAGATTCGATGGATCTTCACACAGATGAGGAGGACAAGCCTTATTAGAGGATGGGAGGACAGATTTGCCTTGAGTATCATGCGAGCTTGGGAGTTGCTGAGACCGGGGCTTTCTCAGAGACCTCCCACTTGTGATGAGGAGCGAGCCAGACAGCCGCTCATCTCGAGCCCCGCAGTATGCACAGAGTAGGGTCATATGCTGGGTTCTCACCCTTGTCTAGCCTGGGGACCATTGGCGGCAGTCCCAGCGTGCAGTTTTGGAGATTGGCAGGCCTTTTGGAGTCTCCCGGAGGAGATCCAGGTGGAGAGGCTGAGTCACTTCAGAGGAGGGCTGATTATGAGGGATGACATTCAGGAGGCACTCACTGAGGAGTGGTTCACGCCTTTCAGGGGGGATGAGATTCAGGAGGCACTCACTGAGGAGTGGTTCACGCCTTTTGAGCCAGTGGCCCCACAGTGGATGGGAGCCTTTACACAATTGGAGATCCTGATTGCTGTCGGAGCTTGCACTGAGGATGGTAGATGCCTCTACTATGAGATATAGGATGAGGGCAGACTTGAGAGAGTTGAGGCGAAGTCGCCTTTGGTTTGCAGAGTGCATCTTTCAGAGGATACGGGTAGTGGCCGCCACTTCTCGGAAGTGGCATATTGATCCAGACCTTGCAGATATGGAGTCTGATTGGCACATATGGGCATATGTTGCGTGCCCCTTGGCCCGGCTCGACGAGTGGGACCCTGGCAAGTACGAGTGGCATGATCCTTATGCGTCCCCCCCGAGGCCACAGAGATCACCTTTTTCCAGTACACTGTTCGTTTGGGGAGGCATATTTTGACTTTGAGGAGGACGGTTTTTCCAGCTGCATCGGAGCATTGGCGGCTTCACGGACTCTCACAGGAGTTCCTCGAGGATTTTTGGACCAGGCTCTGGGCTAGCAGACAAGCACAGAGGATCTTGGCTTTCTAGTGGCTGGTTGCCCATAGGGGCTCTGCAGTTGGCACCTGCTGGCTTGTCTTCAGTGGCCTTTCACTGGCCTGCGTCCGCTAGCCTGCGTCCGATGCGGCCACCCATTTGGAGACATAGAGACATTGCCTATGGGACTATCCACAGGCGCAACAGATTTGGCTGAGGATGTTGCGCATTTTGGCCCCCCTCTCTCCAGAGGGCATGTAGACGTGGGGGGCCGCTGCTTGGTCGACTTCGTCTCAGGGGCTAGCTATGGGATACGAGACGGAGCAGGGCAGCCAGGCCATCAGATTCGTTGGGGGGCCAGCCTCGCCTTGTTCCTTCACTAGATTTCTCGACAGCAAGCTGGCTAGACATAGGAGAGGGATTTACGATGGGAGCTCCTCAGCAACCTCACCATATGGTTCACCTGGAGAGCCCGTTGTTTCACGGCCTTTGAGGGGAGACTGGAGCCACCAGCAGAGATTGTTCGGGCTATCTGGCAGGAGTTGATCCACACCCTGGGAGGACAGTATGACCGCATCCGGGGTGACTCGGATCGAGCGATCTTGCGGCGCAAGGCCTTCCACACCACTTGGCATAGCGGCCCTTTCTATTCTCTACATGCGGGTACCCCCTGGCACTACAAGCCACCTGTTTGGATTTTCCCCTCTCCTATTGTATGATATAGCCTCTCAGTTACTTGTACTTTTCTGCACCTAGGGAGAGTCTCCCTGGCTGCCTTGATTGGATCTCTGCTATGCCTTCTTATGAGCAGGAGAGGGGTTTTGTAGCCCAGTGGGCTTTTTTATAACTAATGAAAGGATATTTTCTCGGGAAAAAAAAAGAACTTTGATGTGCATATTTTTGTAGATGAAAGCGCATGGGCATGTGTGTGTGTATGTGTGTGTGTGTGTGCACATGTAGGTCTACATGTGTGTGTGTGCATTTGCACGCACGCATGCACACATGTGTGTGTATGTACAAAAGTGCATGTGCATGGGAATGTGCATACATGCATAATCATTGGTGTTTATATGTGTGTGTGTGTGTGTGTGTGTACATGCATAATCATTCATGTGTGGGTGTGTGTGGGTGTGTGCGCATAAGTACTTATGTGCATTTCACTCAAAGTAGGAAAAAAACATGAACGTTTGTGGATGAATCAATTAATTGTAGATCATGAATATGCACATCTATCAAAAGGTGGTATTTAATGAAGAACTACATGTCTTATACTCTTTTCTTTGGTTTGCCACATAAAATATAGTGTCATGACCTATAAGTGTTGATATCTTTTAGATAGACATCAACACTTAAGTCTGTAAATTAGACTCAATGCAACCTTATATCCCACAAATTATGCAAGGCCTTTTAGTGTCGAAAAAAACCCTTAGAATAAACCTTATTAATATCAACTTTATAGTGACACAACTTGTTGTGCCTTATGCTTAATTCACAATTTTTAGTGTCTATGAGATGCATTTTTCCCTAGCTTTCTATAATTTGTAAAGTTAAGTGGTGATCAAAAATTTCTTTGGTAATGTGTACAGAGGTAAGAGAACATACATCTATCATTTCTATGCTAGTGACAGCTCATGGTGCGACCTTGTTTTGTCATTAGTTCCTTGAAAAGTGCATATTACTTTTATGTCCTTATTGTAAATTTATTTACATCAGCTAATCTTTATGTTATTCTAAATTTTTCTAAATTCCATTTGGATACTAAGTCAATATTTGAAAAAGCATTATATGCTATCACAAGTAATTAATAACCAAAAGATTTCATTTGAATACTGAGTCAAGATTTTAAAAAACATTATATGCTCTCACTAGTAATTAAGAACCAAAAGATCCAATCATCTAATATGAATCAATGTTGAAGAATTTGTTTGATATTTCCAAAGATACAGTCAAAGAAAATCACCTATATAAGAGCTA
Source organism: Cibotium barometz (assembly GCF_041138505.1). Classification (NCBI taxonomy): domain Eukaryota; kingdom Viridiplantae; phylum Streptophyta; class Polypodiopsida; order Cyatheales; family Cibotiaceae; genus Cibotium; species Cibotium barometz. The sequence goes on along the minus strand of NC_141096.1, from coordinate 20,324,690 downwards.
TGATGTGTATATGTGTGTGCAAAAAAGTGCATGGAGATATGTGTGCACGCGTGTGTATGCATGTGTGCATGGGTGCATGCATACATGTGTGTTTTCGTATGCATGCGGATGCACAAGTGACATGTGCACATGTTGTGTACAAAAGTGTGTCTGTACGTGTGCACGTGTACGTGTGACATGTGCATATGTTGTGTACAAAAGTGTGTGTACATGAACGAACATGCATAATCATTCATGTGTGTGTGTTTGAGTGTGCATACATGCATAATCATTCATGTTTTTGTGTGTGTGCATGCGCACGTGTATAAGCACTAATGTGCATTTCACTCAAAGTGGGGGGAAAATGAACCTGTGTGCATGATCAATTAATTGTAAATTATGAATATACACATTTACCAAAGGTAGTTTTTCATGAAGAAATATATGTCTTATAGTCTTTGCTTTGGTTTGCCACGTAATGTATACTGTTATGATATACTTACGGCATATATCTTTTTAGATAGACATGAAAAGTTATAAGTTTATATATTTGACTCCATGTAGACTTATCCACAAATAAAAGGTCTTTTAGTATTAAATCAACCCTAGTATCAACTTTATAGTCACACAACTTGTTGTGCTTTGTTTGCATAACTAACATGATTCAAAATTCTACAGTGTCTATGAGATACATTTTTTCCTAGCTTTCTATAATTTGTAATGTTGTGGGGCATTAAAAAACATTAAGAAGAAAAAGGAGAATGTGGGTGGATAGGACTTGACCTTTTTAATCTTTAATATGTAAATGCAAGATAATGTACATCTAGGAGAATGTCTATGGTAACTTAAGACTTTAATATTGATGAGATTTTTAATCTTGGCAATGTGTAAAGGTAATAGAAGGTACATCTATCATTACTATGGTTGGCAAGCATGTGAAAGAAAACAACAATCTTGTTTGATAGCAACAAGCCATGGTGTGACCTTGTTGTCACTCACTGGTTCCATTTGCATAACGTATATCATTTTCATGACCCAACCAATAACTTAATGAAGTGATAAGGTTAGATAGTAAGTTTATGATATGAGAAGGTTAGAAAATGTTTTTCTAAGGTTCTATAAACTGTCTACCAAAGCATTATAGTCATTTATGAACCCTAGTGGTGATCTACAACGAATGACTACATAAGAAAAATGTGTAAAATCTCTTAACTAAGTTGGTCTCTTTGGACATTATAACTCTTTCAGAAAGTAAAAAGTAAAGGAAAGGGTTTCAACTTCTTTCAAGTCATGGATAAGAATGGGTAAATTTCAACCCAAAATTTATCCTGTAATTTATGCATCTTCCCGTAACATAACATATAGTATTTTTATACAAGTGTTGGACCAAGAAACCTTACCATCAACTCACATCAAATTGCAAGCACCCACACTTTCCAACATTTTCACATGGATTTTCATAGTAAATGCAAACGAGATCCAAGTAGATAGTCTCCTTATACAAGGAATCTCAACGATGTTAAAACTCTTTATATCTTACTTACCTCTACTTTAATTATCTTTTAATGATTGATGTGAATTTCAATAATTTTTTTTCTATTTGTGTCTGATTTCAAGGTTTCTAAAATGAGAAGACAATTGGTCATGTCCTTAGACAAGTAATCCACTTGTAGCTTTGTCGCTATTTCTATGGAGGAAAGACATACTAACTAACTTACCAAGGTGGGTTGATTTTTTTTGACTTTGTATCATTTTTAATGTATTTTCCATGCCTTTAAAAATTTGTATCAAGATATGGTCCCTGAACACTCCATCATAAGAGTTAATCAATATCAATGAACACAATAATATACAAAAGGTGTGAGATTTGTATTTTTCATGCCTTTATGTATTTGTATGAAGACATGGTCTATAGCCCTTGAACACTCCATCAAGGATTTGATCAATATCAATGAACATAATATACATAAGGTTTGAGATTCTCCGCCAATTGCAACCTTGAAGATTTACATACTTGCATGTATCTTTCACCATGTATGTGTGTGTGTAGAGAGAGAAAGATATATATATATATATATATATATATATATACATACATACATACATACATACATACATATATATATATATAGGTATGTATGTATGTGTATATACACACACACACATATAACTTTATCTCTCTCTCTCTCTCTCTCTCTCTCTCTCTCTCTCTCTCTTTGCCTCTATATTTATATACAGATAGAGAGAGAAAGATATATATATATGTGTGTGTGTATGTATATATATATATATATGTACACATACATATACAAAGCACTCTCTCTCTCTCTCTCTCTCTCTCTCTCTCTCTCTCTCTCCCTTGACAAAGTCTCTCTCTACACACACACACACACACATATGGAGAGATTGCAATCATATCACCCTTTAAACCTTTCAAAGTGGTACCTTAATCGTTTCAGTTAGGACCTTCTCAAAATTGATAAAAACTATATAGGTGACCTTAACCGCTTGAGTTAGGCCCGTTCTCAAAATTTATAAAACCTATATAGGTGATGTAAAAGGAGGGATATCAAAATTAAGAGAAACTAATCTTAAGAGGCAAGATAAATTCAAGATAGGAAAATAATTATATTTTGGATACGACCCACTCTTTTCCAACTCTTCCTCCCCCCCCCCCCCCAAGAGCTAGTATTTAATGGCACTTAGATAGATTCAAACCTGCTGCAAGATGTAGGGGTGCTAACTAGGAGCTATAACACGAGAGGCAAATATTCTACAACTCTTCACATTTCATAAATATTTGTATTAACTAAATATAATGCTAGTAAACTTTATTTTAATATTATAATATTACACATTGAATCAAATGTTTCTAAATCATATTAGATATATGTTGTGAAAGTGGCTGAGAGTTCAAAAAATGAAAGCATTTTCAAGTTCTCAGTTTGCCAAATGAGAAGAAAATGCAAAATGTGCCTTTTTGATTATTGAAGATTGAAGAAAAAATATATTCATTTTAGCACATTCTCACCCAAACCGTAGTGTGAGGATCCCATTATAGCTAATTTTCTTTCAACTTGCACTTTATAAAAGAACAAAATAACCAAATTAAGAAGTTATAAGCTTAAGATGAAATAGTGAATTAAAAAAGTGACAATACTTTTTTTTTATTAGGAGAGATTTTTGTGTGCTTTTTGTAGAAAAACAAATTAATCATCTTTAGCAATTATTATGCTTAATAGTGCTAATAAATTCTATACATAAGATGAATGAACAATACTTGCAAATGTTGCACACAAAATAGCTTTCCCACCAAAACTGTAGTGTCTGTGAGCATCCCATCATCAAAACCAATCTACACTGCACTGTTATCCTTTGTTATTGTGCATATCCTTGTGGGAACTCTCTAGATTGCTTCTCTGCAATTCTCCACTCCTTATTTGAGGAATGTCTAGGATAGGTGGCTAGGTAATGACCATCGTGGTTTACTCGTCGTGTGGTGCATGGCCTTATGGGCTCTCTCTAAATTGCTTCTCTGCAATTTTATACTCCTTTTTTGAGGAATGGCCAGCAGGATAGGGCCATCATGGTTTGCTCATTGCGTGGTGTTTAGTCGACCTCCTATTAGAGAGAGGTAGTTTAGTTGACCTCCTATTAGAGAGAGGCAGTTTCATTTTCCCTTTGGTACTTTCATCAAGTAGGTAGCCTATGGGATGTTAATACATATATTATGTATTTCTTGTGCCTAGTCTTTTGCTTCCTCCACTCAATAAATAAGTTCTTGAAAGTTTGGTTGACAAAATTTTGCAAGCAGTTTGTCGAATGGTTTCCATGAGCATCCATGAGAACACTCCCATCAGCATCTACCAACATGTAATATAAGCTCTTCATCCTTGCACATGAATCATCCTTGACCCTTCATGGATGGTGAGCTAGAGTCACCACCAAAGTATGCACTAAGGAATCCTCCAGAATGAGGGCTTTGAGTGCTCATTCATTCTTCATCCATTATTTTGGTCATCTTTGTAAGACCTTATCTACATAGACACCCCCCACACACGCATGCACACAAATTTTCAATTGTAGTCATCTATTTTCTTCCTTCCCACAAAAGAAAAACTCATACACACAAAATTCTAGAATTGTAGTAATCTATGTTGAGAGATCCCTGTCCCCACCGCGCAATGGATTCGGGGTACTAGCAGCGGAAGTAGCACTTCTTGCACGGGGCAGAGTCCCACACTCGGGGCCTCGTCCACCACGGATATCCCGACAAGAGACTAATCCGTCGGTTTTTTCAAAATTGAACCCGGAAAAAATTCCTTTATCCGAAAAGCACGGGCGATTCCACCAGGATAACTTTTTACTCTAACGTAGTCAAGATCATTACTGATCACGCTGATCCGACTACACCTATAAAGATACTCGGTTGGATCAAGGAAGAAACTTGCACTTAGATCATTGGGATCAACGCTTTTTTTCCCATCAAGAGGCACAGCCGTTGATTCCTATCCATAGAACAATTACTATTTGGGATTTACTTTATCTATCGTAATAACAAAAATTGAGTCTCGATTTACGGATCCATCAGCCTAGCCTAACCCCATCCAGTCCCATGGGTTAGCCAACCTCCCAACCACTGTAGTGATGGGATCCAATTAGGAATTTGGTTAGGTTTTGTCCCGGGTACCAGGGAAAAGAGTTCCCAGGCCCCCTAGCCGGAAGTTCATGCAAACATAAAATTAGTCACACCACTTACACACCCAATATGAAATTGCCTTTTTCTCAGTATCAGCTAACTTTAAAACAATCCTTTAACGAAACCATTATGTCACTGATGACAATCCTCAAAATCTCTAGTTGAATCCTTATTTCCAATCATTCATTCATCGGTGTACTTATGGCATCATTGGCAACCAGAACGCTCACCACCTGTTCATTCATCAGGGGCCTTTTCAATAGTTCCTAGCTCATAGTACCCGACAATATTTTCACATATAAAAATTCAAGATGGAATCCTCGTTGAAGATCAGCAAGATCAATCAACAGATCCATATAAGAGAGCCATGGATACATCCGTTGAGGACCAGCAAGGTCAGTCAACCAGATCCATGCCCGGTTTCAGAAAACAACTCTTACTCCTTGTTCCAATATCTTCCACGACGCACGTGTGGGTATCTTCGACGACCCATAGCCCGAGCACCGTATGGTCAGCACCCTCTAGGATCCTTCGCAGGTGACCTAGCGCTTCACTCATAGGCCGCTTCCTTGGTCCCTCATCCACCGTACCGGGGAAGCTCACCATTTAAATCGAACAGAGGCTGGTCAAGACCTCAGTCGACCTTGCTATGCGAGACGTCCTCCATTGACTCTCCGTCAGCAGTTGCAACTTTATCAGATTGGTCTCCATGACCTTAATCCACAAGACGGTCAAAATGCTTGCCCAGCATTCTTGACATAAAACAGTCATTTACAAACAGGTCACAAAATACAGTTTATTCTCATCCATTCACTCATATCGATGACACATTATTTCACACACACATTCACATTCATTATTCTACATACACATCCATGTTCGTACATCCACATCATACATCCAATCCCATATCCGCATTCGTACATACACATCCATATCCACATCCATACATCCACATCCACATCCACATCCACATCCACATTCACATCCATACATCCACATCTACATGCATACATCCATTTTCACATCCTCATTCATACATCCACATCCATATCTACATCCATACATCCACATTCACATTCATACATACACATCTACATGCATACATCCATTTTGACATCCTCATTCATACATCCACATCCACATACATACATCCACATCCGTATCTACATCCATACATCCACATCCACATCCACATTCACATTCATACATAGACATCTACATGCATACATCCATTTTCACATCCTCATTCATACATCCACATCCACATACATACATCCACATCCGTATCTACATCCATATCCACATTCATTCATACATCCACATCCACATCCACATTCACATTCATACATACACATCTACATGCATACATCCATTTTCACATCCTCATTCACATTCATACATACACATCTACATGCATGCATCCATTTTCACATCCTCATTCATACATCCACATCCACATACATACATCCACATCCGTATCTACATCCATCTCCACATTCATTCATGCATCCACATCCACATTCAAATTCATACATCCATTTCCACATTCCCATTCATATAACTACATACGCCTTCACATCTATTCTTTTACATCACATCCATTCTCGCCCTATCAAAACCCATATACATCTTATCCCATCACATACACTTCTTACCTCATCCCATACACATCTTATCATATCTAAACTCCTCTTATCACATCCTAACTCATCTCATATGCATCTTATCACATCTTATCACATCTCATACACCTCTTATCACATCCTATCACATCTCATACACATCTTATCACATCTTAACTCATCTTATCACATCCTAACTCATCTCATATGCATCTTATCACATCTTATCACATCTCATACACCTCTTATCACATCCTATCACATCTCATACACATCTTATCACATCCTATCACATCTCATACACATCTTATCACATCCTATCACATCTCATATGCCTCTTATCACATCCTATCACTTCCCATATCTATTTATAGAATACAAGAGAATTCTTATATTTGATATAAGATTTCTTTACACATTTATGTATGCATAAATTCTATTTAAGGAGATTAATACTTTCAAAGTAAAAATTAATCTTTTATGCATCTTCCTATGCATAAATTCATTTTAAATAAAAATGACACTTTTTAATTAAAATTCAATCTTTTATTCATCTTTCTATGCATAAATTCAATTTAGATGATAATGACACTTTTGAATTAAAAATCAATCTTTTATGCATCTTCTTATGCATAAATTAAATTTGGTAGGAATTACACTTTTAGAATAAAAGAATTTCTCTTATGCATCTAAATTATGCATAAAATCCATTTATGATGAAAATCACACTTTTAGTATACAAAGAATATCTTTTATGCATACCTCTATGCATGAAATCCAAATATGATAAAAGTAACACTTTTATAATAAAATAATCAACTTTTATGCATACTTCTATGCATGAAATTCAATTGTGATAAAAGTAACACTTTTAGAATAAAATAATCAACTTTTATGCATACCTTTATGCATGAAATTCAAATATGATAAAAGTAACACTTTTATAATAAAATAATCAACTTTTATGCATACCTCTATGCATGAAATTCAAATATGATAAAAGTAACACTTTTATAATAAAATAATCATCTTTTATGCATACCTCTATGCATGAAATTCAAATATGATAAAAGTAACACTTTTATAATAAAATAATCATCTTTTATGCATACCTCTATGCATGAAATTCAAATATGATAAAAGTAACACTTTTATAATAAAATAATCATCTTTTATGCATACCTCTATGCATGAAATTCAAATATGATAAAAGTAACACTTTTATATTAAAATAATAATCTTTTATGCATACCTCTATGCATGAAATCTAATTATGATAAAAGTAACACTTTTATGTTAAAATAATAATCTTTTATGCATACCTCTATGCATGAAAATCAATTATGCATAATATAAAAATCAATTTCTCTAGGATTACAATGAATATCTTTCAATTAATCTAGAATGATAATTCCTAGAATATGGTAGGAAGTCCTCTTTTCATGCTTTGAATGAAATTATTTTATACGTAATTTTTATAAAAATTTTGCCATAGCTCCGCTGTTATGACTGATAAATCTCAATTTTTCTAAGGGATAAAGCTTATCATTAAGGAAATAATTAGAATGATCCCTAATTGGATCATTATTCCATAATGGATTGAATCATCAATATTCATGAAATACATAAACTAAAAGCATAGAAAAAAGCTATTAATTTTCCTCAACAAGCATAGATTAATCTTGGATTAAGGAAAAGCTTTATGAAAAGCTTCATTTGGATTGAGAATGGGTCATGAGTATGACCATTTCTTGAGTGAGAGAGAAATTACATAAAAACCATTAGAATTAAGCATAAATAAAAATTTATGTAATTCTTTACTATCATTAATCAATTAACTTCAATAGCATTCATCAAATTATGTAATTCTTCACTACCATTCATTAATTAACTTCAATAGCATTCAAAAACCATTCCAATTAAGCTTCTCAAGCTTGAGAGGGTAAGCTTCTCAAGCTTGAGAGGGGTTGAGAAGAGAGAACCATTGAGAAATTATAGAAAAGAATCAAAATTCACCATTTACCTTACAAATTGCTTGATTGTTCTTTCATGGTAGAGGCCCCCAACCAATCAATTGGTTAAGTATGTTGATGGAGCCACCAATGGGGATTGAAGAAAGAGGGAAGCTCCAATTTCATCAATTTGGAGAGAATTTTAGAGAATAGTAAAAATTAGCATTATTTCAGCATAATTCTAATATAGTAAAATTCTCTTATTTTTTTCCAAAGGACTCATGTTCTATTTATAGGAGAGGGAGGCTCTAACCAAGGCTAACTGATTTCTAGAATTTTCCAAATTCAGTTTGGTTGAATTTGGACCAAATTTGGACCTAATTTGGTTCCTTTTTTATTCGGTTTGGTTCCATTTTGATTTGGTTTGGTTCAAGAGAGAGAAGAGATAAAAATATCACAATATTTTTGAGTTTAAAACTCATTCAAGCATGTGAAGTATGCACCTCCTTTAAGGGACTCCCCTTCCTTACATATGTGTCAAAATGGAATCATTATACCCAAAATATCTCATTTTTTGGATATTACTCATAGTTTCTTACTAATAAACCTTGTACATAGTCAACTCTTCATCTTATGTGAGCATTTACTCATTTTTGGGTATCTTCTTTTACAAATTGGATTTATCTCCTCCCTACACATGGATTGATGCTATTGGCCCTTAGGAACCTTAATTGGACCATAATCCAAAAATTTCTGAAAATCTAGATCCTTAGGCTAAGGTCCTTTATACCCATTTCCAATTAATTCTAATTGCATATTAGAAAGTTCTTTTTCAATTTTTGTTTCAGAGGAATTCATTTTAATAATATGAGAAATTTTTCTATCTAAAAATATTCAAAATCTGAATATTCTCTCTCTAGAATATTTTCTCTCTCTATGTTAAAACGGTTAGAAATAAGATCTTTTATATTTCTGAAGAGGAACTAATTACACGGGAAGATGCTGGTCATCTTGAGAGGCTGGGAAGGAATCTTTCATTCTCTCCCACTTGAAAAACGCGAGATGTCCTCATCTCGCAAACTGGGGGTAATTTCGCAAGATGCACGAATATGAGACTGAGAGAAAATTTAATTAAGATTAACCACCAAGAAAAGTCTCAAAGAGAGTAAGACTCAGGACAAGAACAAAGATTTCAACTTTATTCACTCTTGGAACATATACAGTAAAGATAGAAGAACTTTTTACACTTCCATAAGCCCGTCCATCATATGGTCACAAAAGCAGCACTCACAAGCTGCACACGTATAAGGTAACTCGTCTATGGAAACAATTCGGCCGGTTATTGCAGCACCTATCTCATTGGTATGAGGTGACCTATTAAAAGGACCTCTGAGAGGCAAGCCAAAAACGGGATAAAGGCATATCTTCTGATAAGAAGAAAACACGCTAGGAAGAAGACCCACTCAGAAAACCCAACATGCCTTGATATCATCATGCAATAGTATCGGGACCCAAACCCAAAGCTTCAATAACCATAGCCAAGCGAACATTGTTACGAAAGTGCTGTTGACCCCTCGGTGTTACCCTAGTTATGTCTTGATAGGTCCACCATTTGGTCTGAGCTACAGAAGTTCCCAAGTGAGGGAAAAGTGAGCGCTCATACAGTTCTATAAAATCCTTCTTCACACACTCACTTGCGTCTTAAAGGTGAGAAATCATCATGGATAAAACCAATTCCTACTGCCAAGCCATAAAGGAGATTAAGAAAGAAAGGAGATCGATGGAAGTAAGATTACTGCGAGTGACAAGTAAGAGTTACGACTTATATAAAGAAGGAACTAGCGTAACCTAGAAGCCACTGGGGTATCTTGCCACTGAAGTTTTACCGTCTCTCCATGATTTGGGTTTGGCACAAATTTCTATAGAAGGCATTAAGAACTTTGAGATGAGGAGATAATAGAAGTTCGTAGGCTAAGTCACCTACTTTCTTTGGTCCACAATATCTGGGGGATAACTACTTATACTCTCCAAGAGATAACGAACTTCTTTTGGTCCGTACTCAAATGAAGTCCATATCTGCTTCTTTGAATTCTTTGACTGTCCTCTTCTTATTTGTATACTGTTTCTGTCGATCCTGGGCAACTTTTATATCTTTATGAATTGCCTGCATCTGTTGCTCTATGTCGTCAAGCATTTGACTGGTTATCTCGACCCTAATCAATGGGTCGGACCTAGTTAATGGAGTTAAGCAATCTTGTCCGAGAACGGACCCTGATTAGATTGGTATGAAAGAATTGGTCTCTAAATTTGGGTTCTTGACCTCCCTGTGCCCTTGTCATGGCAGGAGTCGGGCAGTCTTTTAACTGATGACCAAAACCTTAGCATCCAAAACATCGGTTCTCACTTCTGAACTCATCGTTCAGAATCCTTGAAACAGGTGGGGCTCCTGAGAAGTATTCTGGGGAAAGGGTCTTCCTTTTTAAACAAAATCTTTCTTTTATTTTAGAGAGGGAATAATTATAAGATCAGAAAGGGAGATTCTTACTCCTGCATACCTCGAAGGTTGGAGAGGAATCTTACATTCTACCCACTTAAAAAAGTGCGAGATGTCCTCATCTCGCAAGGTAGAGGACAACTCTTTTTCTTAAGATCCAATTTATTCAGGGGTTGCTTATATTCTGGTCAACCCAACAGAATACTGGGATAAATATCCCTTATATAGAACTCATCATTAAATAACAATTCATTCAGATCATATCATTCATATCTTTAATACGATAATGGTCCATTAGACCAAAAAATTTCCTTCTGAACATTCCTCCACGGGAGTTTCAGTTAAGTAAGTTCTCAATTTGCCATCCCTTAACTTGATCTACCGTGTCAAGTATTAACAGTGATGACCCCTGGATCGAAGTCATTTTTAGCAATTTTTAGGGTTTAAATAGGGTCAATTGTGGTTATTTTAGGTGCATTTCCATGGTATTTGAAAGCATATGTGTGTGGAATGTCATGGTATTTGCATGCATCACGATTGTCGATGTTGTCCATTGGTGTAAGCACATTGCATGGGAATGGTGACGATTAATATTATTTTGTAGGCAGAGGAGGTTGTATGTAAGTGGATAGAGAGAAGAGAGGGATTGAGGGGAGAGAACGAGGGTTAGTATAGTTATGTGGGTACAAATTTGTAGACCTTAATGTGGGTATAAATGAAAAAATTCCAAAATAAAAAATGAAGGGGTGGGTAGTTTTAGCACCCGTTGGCACCCTCTTGAGAGAATAGAAGAGAGAGAGAAAATGTTTTTTCTCTTTCTGGCTGGCGTGAAGAATACGAGGAGGAGGAGGAGGAGGAGGAGGAGAAAAAGAGAAGAAAAAAAAAAGAAGAGAAAGAAAGAAAAGAAGAAAAAAATAAAGAAGAGAAAGAAAGAAGAGGAAGAGAGTTCATGAGAATAATGAGTAGAGAGAGAGAAGAAAGAAAGAAAGAGTTTTGAAGTGTGAAAGAGAGAGAATGAAGAGTGGAGTGAAGTGAAGATTAGCCAAATGTTGAATGCAGTGATGCTGTTGCAGATTGACTGAAACGTGGAAGTGTTGAAAATATCGGTTCTTTTTCATTAAACTATTGGAAACAATTTACACAAAACTATTTTGATATTAAATTTCTTTATTCAATTTAGAATGGTGAAGTTATGTCTTGATGATCTGTTGGGTCATAGTAGTTTGTTCTTTTCCATTTGTGTGTCTGTGTGTGTGTGTGTAAACAAAACATTGTAAATTATTTCATACAAAAAGATGTCTTTTCGGTGTGTGTTTCTAGGATTTAGGCTGTGTGTGGTTGTTATTTAAGACGCATTCACTGTTTTAGTGGATATTTAGTGCGTTGGACTAGAGAGTAGGAAGGCAAGTCATTTTTGGTGCGTTCGTGTCGGGAGATCACTAGCTAGTTAGTAGCTACGGGATATCTCGGCGCATATATTTTGCGTGTGAGAACCAGGGTTTAGGAGTTCAAAAAAAAAACAAAACAAAACAAAACAAAACAAAACAAAAAAACGGCACGACTCCTAGGGTCAGAAGGATCAGAAGGACTTAGGAGTGGCCGCGCAAGGAGTCAAATGAGAGAGGGGCATTGGTAAACACATGTGATTTTTTGGAGAGTTTTGCTAGCTGGGTTCCGTACGAAGAAGAACGACAAGAGTGGGAGGACATATTCATTCAAGAATATTACCCACGGTTTCCCAGTGATGTGATACGTAAGATCAAGGCCACATACTGCAGGGATTATCTTAGATCTATAGAGCCCTTTGGTTTGTTCCATGCACCAATCTGGTGGAAGTGGTTTATCAAGGCAATCTTAAGGTCCATCAAGCTAGATAATCCAGAGAATCACGAAGAACCTCAGGAAGTAAGAAGTGCATGAGTGAGTCTACTCAGGGTCGAACAATTGACCCAAGACAAGCAAGGGAAGAAAGGAGGAAAAGGAGGGCTGAACGAGCTGAAATCCGTCTCGCTGCGCAATTAGAGTTAGTGAACCTATTGTCGAGAGAGCAAGAACCGAACGTGACACAAGGAAGATCCTTGGATAGCGGTAAATTTCAGGTTAGCGTTCCTTCTAGTCTAAGTGGGGAAGATCTTTCGTGTGATGACCAAACAATAAGGGATTTAGGAGTCAGCAATTGACCTATACAAGTTGATAGCCCAACAAGAGAAGAAAGAGAGACTATTGCAGGCACTAGCGGTAGTGTGCCTAGAGGACTTAGAAGCTATCCGTGATTACCTAGGGTAAGACCTAGAGCTTTAAATTTCTGGGACGATCCAACTTTTGAGGTATTACCATTTTTCCAAATGGCTGTTCCAGCACAAAGAGCAACAATCCGGTTAGCCGACTTTGTGCAATTTGTGGGACTTTGGGACGAGGATCCTGATGCGCATTTACAAAAGTTTGAGGTGACATGTGTTGCTAACGAGATAATTGATCAAGATCAAAAGCTGCATATCTTTCCGGCAACTTTTAAAGACGAAGCAGCAAGTTGGTATGGCAACTTGGATGCAGCCTCCAAGGCCACGTACCAAAATCTATCAACATCTTTTTTGGCCAAATTTAGAAGGCAAGGTTTTCAAGATAGATTGGCCCAGCAATTAGACTACTTGTTGCAAGGAGTGAACGAGAGCATTGACCATTACATACAACGCATGGAGACCATTGTGAGGAAGATGGGAGTAGCAGCCCCTAATGATGACACACAAAAGCGTCGTTTGATTGATGGTCTAAGGGATCCAGAGGCTCAGAAGTATGTTGGGCTTCGTCGGCCTGTTGATTTGAACGCGGCCAAACAAGAAGCTAGAAACTGGGAAGAGGTACAGCTGGGACAGCAATGACGGAGGGAATTACTTTATGGCCCTATGGGGACATCACCTATGGTTAGCTCTATGAGACCCCAGGAGGTCTCAACAATTGCCGGTCCCTCACAACCACAGGTGGTTGTTAATACAAATCCAGCATCATACATGCCTCCAAACCCATATATGACTGCACCGGCATACATGCTTCAGACCGGAACACCACCACCACCTTTAGTGAGCGAGGCAAGGGTGGGGGACATTGTGACAAGTGTGTTGGGAAAATTTAAAGAGGAGATCTTAAGTGCTGTGCGAGCTCCAGTAAGGGACGTTATGGCTATAGAGCCACAGCGGCCTACTATGCAAGCCAGTGTGCAAAGTCCACCCCGATCGAATATATGGTGTGGGAAATGTCATGGCTATGGCCACTTGGCTATAGAGTGTCCTACTATATCTCGAGTCGTACCTGATCAACCACGAATCTTGTTTTGTACTTATTGCTTGAAAAACAATCATACAGAGGAAAATTGCTTTATTAAGCAAGCACATGAGAGAAGGCAAGCGCAGGGGATGAACACTAATTTTAATTGCATGGATAATAATAATATTACTTATGAAATTGGACCTCCACCTCAACCTTTCATGCAAAGAGAAATCCCAGAGCCCTATAAGCAACAATTGCAGCAAGGATTACCCGCACAAGCCCGACCTCCATTTCCTCGAGGGCGAGGGCAAGGTGGAATGAGGGGACAAAGGCCAGGGTCACCATATCAGCCATATTTTGGCCGGGGTTATCAAGGATATGGAAGTCCTAATACAATTACCCAAGGAACAGTGATTTGTTGGAACTGCCACCAAGAAGGCCACATTGCTGCATATTGCCCGAATGCAAGGGCACACCAAGATTATGTTCCTTTATGTAAGCAATGCAGTGAGGAGGGCCATGAGGAGAAAGATTGCCCTAAAAGTAATGCAAAATTAATAGGGGACAAAGGGAAGCAAATTGTAGATGAGGGTCCAGGTACTTCAGCAAATTTAGTGGAAGTAGTCCCTATAGTAGGTGCTAGGAAAGAATCGACAAACAGAAAATCTAGAAAGGTGACATTTTCTCATAATCATCCCATGGTGGGAGTTGTCACTAGATCCCAGGGGAAAGTGCAAAGGACTGCAGAAAGCTTGCCGAAATCAACCCAATTAGAAGGAGAAAAAGTAAGCATGCTTAAGGAGGCATCTTTAGAGGAAGTTGCAGAGAGTCAAGAGCTAGTGACGGATGAGCAATCGTCCGATCAACCTCCCATAGCACGCGTAGGAAAAGGCCCTCACTATGTGAGGTATACTCGAAAGTTGCTCAGAGAATGTGAGAGATATAAGCAAAAAGATAACAAGAGTGAGGATGGCTCGTCGTTGCAAAAGATGAGTAGAAGGAAAAATAAGTCATTTTCCAGAGAGTTCTTGAAAGCACAATACAATGAAACAATAGGAGGTGATGGAGGAGAGTTCAATGATTGGACTGATTTCAAGATGATTGAGGTAGTGAGGGATGCTTTTATGGTCCAAATTGAGGAGCCTATTAATGATGAAGAGGAAACAGACCCTTTAATGGTGATACCTTATACCCATGAAAGTCTTGTAAGTGCTCATTCTTCGCACGAAGAAGAGGAGGAGTGTAACACCAAGCAAAAGTTTCTAGAAAATGTTTGTTTCAAAGTGAGAGACCATCCACCTATACAAGCTAGATCTCGTCGACGATCAGCCTTTGTTTCTGATGCATTAGAAATTACTCAGCGCTGGGAAGTTGAAGAGGGAAAATGCTTTACATTGGGGAGTCAATTGCAAGAACGAACCTTAACTAGATTGAGAGAGGTGCTACAAACATACAAACATGTCTTTGCTTGGTCCTATAAAGACTTGCAGGGAGTGAAACCTGAGATATGCCAGCATTACATTGATTTAGAGCCAAACGCTAGGCCGGTATGCCAACGTCAAAGGCGCACAAACCTTGTCTATGCAGAGCTTGTGAAAGCAGAAATAACAAAGCTGTTAGATGCGGGTTTCATTTATCCTGTGGCATACAGTGAGTGGGTTTCCCCAATTGTAATTGTTCCAAAGAAAAATCGTAAGATTAGAATTTGTGTGGATTATCGAAAGCTAAATGATAAGACTAAGAAGGATCACTTCCCATTGCCTTTCACTGATCAAGTTCTAGACCGAGTAGCAGGGCATAAATTGTATTCCTTCTTAGATGGTTTTAGCGGTTATAATCAAATACAAATCCACCCAGATGATCAACCAAAAACCACTTTTACAACAGAATGGGGAACTTATGCTTATCGAGTGATGCCATTTGGATTATGTAATGCTCCATCTACGTTCCAACGGGTGATGATGGCTTCATTTCAAGAGTTTTTACAAAAGTGGATGGAAATCTTTTTGGACGATTTTTCAATTCAAGGGGATGAGGAGGATATGCCTGAGAAGTTGGCTAAGGTCTTTGATCGTTGTCAGCAAACCGGTATTTCCTTGAATCCGGAGAAATGTGTTTTTGGCATTAAGAAAGGAATCTTGTTAGGTCACGTGATTTCATCTGAGGGCATTACTGTGGATGATAGTAAAATCAATAAGATACGTGATCTGCCTGCTCCTACAACTATGAAGCAATTACGAGGGTTTTTGGGACATGCTAATTATTATCGCCGATTCATATTGAATTTTGCTTCGGTGGTAAACCCTTTAACTACTCTTCTTCGGAAGGATGTACCCTTTGAATGGTCACAAGATTGTCAGGAGGCTTTTGATACAATCAAAGATCGATTGATAAAAGCACCAATTTTGATACCCCCAGATTGGTCTAAACCTTTTCATATTCATGCAGACGCTTCACACACAGCTGTAGGAGCAGTTCTTTGTCAAGCAGACGATAAGAAGGTAGACCATCCGATTTATTATGCGAGTTGACAGGGACAGAGAGAAATTACACTACAACGGAGAAGGAATGTTTATCCATGGTATTTGCCGTGAATAAATATCGACATTATTTATTGGGCAAGTTTTTTACAATTTATGTGGATCATCAAGCACTAAGATACCTTTTGAACAAGACAGATCTTGCGGGGCGAGTAATTTGATGGATGTTACTTTTTCAAGAGTTTGATATTGAGGTGGTTACTCGTCCTGGAAAATCTTATGTATTGGCGGATCATCTTTCTCGGCTTTTGACTGAGGATATTGAGGAGGGAGTGGATGATGAATTGCCTGATGCGGCATTATTTTTGACCGATTGTACACTTCCTTGGTTTGCGGATATTGCAAATTTCTTGAGCACTGCTCATTATCCAGGAGGCGCCAGCAAGCATGAAAAAAAGAAAATTTTATTGCAATCTCGCCACTACACCCTCTTTGGTGGTTATTTGTATCGTTATTTTCCTAGGGAGGGGGTGTATTGTCGTTGTGTGCGAGAGGATGAGATACCTTCTATCTTACGTGCACTTCATGATGAGCCATGTGGAGGTCATTTTGCGGGGGAATTAACCGCTCGCAAAGTATTGCTAGCAGGGTATTGGTGGCCAACTGTTTATAAAGACTCTTTTGAGCATTGTAAACGTTGTGATAAGTGTCAACGGGTTGGTCGACCCACACCACAATTTGCGACCCCTTTAAATCCAATCTTGGCTTCAAAACCTTTTGAGAAATGGGGAATTGATTTTGTGGATCCGATTGATCCACCCACTCGTTATCGATCCAATTGATACATTCTTGTGTGCACGGATTATGTGACCAAGTGGGTTGAAGCTAAACCTTTGAAAACTGATAGGGCATTGGATGTCGCCAAATTTTTATATGAAATATCATTACTCGTTTTGGTTGTCCGTTGGAGTTGGTGAGTGATCGTGGTTCTCATTTTTTAAATGAGACCATTACGGAATTAACGGAACTTTACAAAATCAAGCATTGAAAATCCACTCCATATTATCCTCGAGCTAATGGTCAAGTGGAGGTGACCAATCGAATACTGGGAACGATTTTAACCAAGACAGTATCGGAAAATCGACGTGATTGGGATGAGCGATTGTTTGAGGCTTTGTGGGCATACCGTACTACATTTAAGGTCACGACTCAAAATACACCTTTCACTTTAGTGTATGGTACAGAAGCAATTTTCCCAATAGAGAAGGAAATACCCACATTACGCGTTGCCTTGGAATCTCGACTAGGTGAGAAGGAATCTTTAGAGGCTCGATTACTGGCCTTGGTGAGGTTGGATGAGATACGTTTAATGGCTCTGCAAAATGTTGAGGCGATGCAACATAGACGAAAGGCTTGGCATGATCGTTACATTAAGGTGAGAGAGTTTCAAAAGAATGATCAGGTTTTAGTCTATGACAAACGATATTATAAGTTTCCTGGCAAATTACAAATGAGGTGGTTAGGCCCTTTCAAGGTGTTAGAGGCCTTTAATAATGGTTCTTTGATTGTCCAAGACCCTGATGCTATAATAGCTCCTTTTCGTGTTAATGGTCTTAGGGTGAAACATTATTTTGTTTAAGTTGGTAATTACGTGGGTCAAGTTGGTTCATTGTATATTTTTCACATGAGTTTTGCTCTTTGTTATTTTGCATTGTTTTGATGGGATTGGTGGGTTTATCAGGTTTTGGTGCGATCAATTCGATTTTTTTTCAGACAAGTGGTATACAGGTGGTATGGAGTTTTCTCTCAATGCTTTGTTTTATTTTCTTCATCCTTATGTGGTTTGGTTTGGGTGGGATGGTATTTTAGCATTAGTTGTAGACCCTATTTGGGTTGATGAGTTGGAATGGTTGTTTCGGTGGTTGGCTGCCGGGGAATCTCTTCCAATTGCTGAGAGCGACTTTGGTCGCATGGCCCAATCTTTGGCCGTTATTGCGCCAGAGATTTTTGGTTCAGGTGTGGACACCTTAACCGATGCGTCCGATGATTCTTCGGATGATTCTTTTCATCCTGAATATGTTGTGGTAGACTATCTTGATGAGGAGGATAAGGATGAGGGTTTGGGCTTTGGCCTTCCTCATGGTTTGTATCGGATACTTCTACCTAGAGGGAGTAGTTTTGTTTCGAGAGCTGTACTTTTGAACAAGACAGAGGGCCATGGGGTGACACCTCAACTTTTGTCTTTTGGTGTAGTGAATGCGCCTGTGAGTTTTCGTACCGTTTTTTCTGAGTCCCATGATGTCAATTAGTTTTGTTTTTCTTGTTATTTATTTCAAAAAAAAACTTTAAAAAGAAACAATTGTTTTGTTTGTGTGATTTGTTATGTGTTTTTGTTGTTTATTTTGGTTTGCATGTGGATTGGGTTTTTTTTGTGTTTGTTTGTTTTTAGTTTTAGGTACATTATGTTTCTTTGAAGTTGTAAGCTAATTGTTTGAATGGTTAGTATGTGCAGATATGGTATTTTCTTTGTATTTTTGCATTGCTAGGTGCAAGGAGATGGGGGAGTAACTTGGGAACAATGATATCATAGTATTGAAGATTGTTTATGGACATGCAATTTTTGCTACTCAGAGGATATGCAGTGTTCCACAGGTGTATTTTCTCCAATATATTTGGTTTTTTTTTTTTGGTATCACTTGCATGGTGTGAGTAATAATGGGGATTGTGAGTTGTGTTAATCTAGTTGCAATTGCTTGGTACTTGACTTATATGATTCTTTCTTTTGGAAAGATTTGGGGTTTATTAGTCAAGGATACTAATTCTATGAGTTTCTTGCTGAGCTCTGTAGTAGAAATTGGTCATTACCACATTCATCTTAACTAGGCATGTGCTGCATTGACTATATTTTTTCTCTTTAATGGTAGGTAACAGCTTGGAAGTGCTTAAGAACTCTAGTGGAAGGAACTTTTCTCCCTTATCCCTGGGTTATAATGACCATAATAGTCTCGATTTTCATGATGATCCTGGGGAGGGTTTTCAAATCATTGCCTTTGAAAAATGATGGAAAAAAAAAGAAAGAAAAAAAAGAGAAGAAAAAAAAAGGAAGGAAGAAAAATAAAAATTCAAATGTATGTATGTGGTATATGTGGTCTATCGCCTTAATGGTTCTTGGTAGGTGAGGAGAGTCATGCTGGCAGGGTTGTCAGTACTCTAAACCGATGCCTTGGGCTGTTTTGGGATAGCCATCGCCATGTGAGCTTGGTAGGTTCTTGGAGTCAACCTAGCTGGGAGGCAAGGTCTGAGAATCGCAGCCTAGTTTCATATGGGGTGGTTGCCATTGTGGTGTGCATTTGGTTATTAAAAAAAAAAATCAAAAGAGAAAAAAATTGAAACGAGAAAGGCATGGTTCTGATATAAGGGAATTTCAATCAGGCAATGACTTCCATGGTTAGTTGTGCTACTATTGTCTTTATGAAATATGGAAGTGAGTGGAAGGTAGTTTTCCTAGAGTTTTGTAGTTATGGATGGGTTGTTTCCTATTTGTTAAAGTGGAAATATTATAGACATAGTGAGGATGTTGTGGTAGTTGCTAATTTTTACTGTTTTTTGGGATTTGATGTTTGCTTAATAAACCTTTTTCGTTTATCTATTGGTTAGTGTTATATAAGTCTTGTAGTGGTGGTTGCAACTTGGATTTTCATTCACTCATTTATGTGTGTTGATGTGAAGGTGTTGAAGGTTTGTTTTTGTTTTTGTTTGTTTGTTTGGAATGGTATAATTCTAGTGTATGGTTGGTGATTGTTGCAGAGTGATGAAGTGGAGATGTGATGCTAGGCAGTGATGGTGAAGAAGTTAAGTGTGGGGGAAGTTGTAAAGTGAAGTTGCTGCTGTGTTCGCGAGGTCGCTCACATTTCAGTGTGGGGGGAATGATGACCCCCTGGATCGAAGTCATTTTTATCAATTTTTAGGGTTTAAATAGGGTCAATTGTCATTATTTTAGGTGCATTTCCATGGTATTTGAAAGCATATGTGTGTGGAATGTCATGGTATTTGCATGCATCATGATTGTCGATGTTGTCCACTGGTGTAAGCACATTGCATGGGAATGGTGACGATTAATATTATTTTGTAGGCAGAGGAGGTTGTATGTAAGTGGATAGAGAGAAGAGAGAGATTGAGGGGAGAGAACGAGGGTTAGTATAGTTATGTGGGTACAAATTTGTAGACCTTAATGTGGGTATAAATGAAAAAATTCCAAAATAAAAAATGAAGGGGTGGGTAGTTTTAGCACTCGTTGGCACCCTCTTGAGAGAATAGAAGAGAGAGAGAGAACGTTTTTTTTCTTTCTAGCTGGCGTGAAGAATACGAGGAGGAGGAGGAGGAGGAGGAGAAAAAGAGAAGAAGAAAAAAAGAAGAGAAAGAAAGAAAAGAAGAAAAAAATAAAGAAGAGAAAGAAAGAAGAAGAAGAGAGTTCATGAGAATAATGAGTAGAGAGAGAGAAGAAAGAAAGAAAGAGTTTTGAAGTGTGAAAGAGAGAGAATGAAGAGCGGAGTGAAGTGAAGATTAGCCAAATGTTGAATGCAGTGATGCTGTTGCAGATTGACTGAAACGTGGAAGTGTTGAAAATATCGGTTCTTTTTCATTAAACTATTGGAAACAATTTACACAAAACTATTTTGATATTAAATTTCTTTATTCAGTTTAGAATGGTGAAGTTATGTCTTGATGATCTGTTGGGTCGTAGTAGTTTGTTCTTTTCCATTTGTGTGTCTGTGTGTGTGTGTGTAAACAAAACATTGTGAATTATTTCATACAAAAAGATGTCTTTTCGGTGTGTGTTTCTAGGATTTAGGCTGTGTGTGGTTGTTATTTAGGACGCATTCACTGTTTTAGTGGATATTTAGTGCGTCGGACTAGAGAGTAGGAAGGCAAGTCAAACAGTAGCAATTTGACAGCACAATCCACTAATCTCATAGTGATTTGCTGAAATCATTATCATCATTTATCATCACAGGGACTCGTCCCAATCATCCACATTGTGGTTTCGCTCAGCTTATTACATTTCAACTAAATTTCAGAAATCATCATTTTTCAATCAGAATCCAAATCAATTCGTCAGTTCTCAAACAAAATTAAAAATCATATCAACCACATTCGAAATCATCATCTGGATAGCATTAATGCTTATAATTTTAAGTCTTAGATTTACTCGTATATACTGCTGGTAAAGAGCTGCAGTTATACCCTCGGTATATACGGGTAGTCATGGTACTTGGAACTATAAGGTAAATACCACCATGTCTAAGCCTCAAGCAAGTCCGGGATTCCATATAATTGCGGTACTTCCATTTGAAGACCCAATTACTAATTTACGAATTTTTAGTTTGAATATCAATTTGTATGAATTATATCACACAATTACAACCTTTTTGTGATTCTTGATAAATTTTTGACATATTTGGCTTCTCGATTGATCCTCATTAACCAAATGCTCTGATACCAACTGAGAGATCCCTGTCCCCACCGCGCAATGGATTCGGGGTACTAGCAGCGGAAGTAGCACTTCTTGCGCGGGGCAGAATCCCACACTCGGGGCCTTGTCCACGGATATCCGGACAAGAGACTAATCCGTCGGTTTTTCCAAAACCGAACCCGGAAAAACTTCCTTTATCCGGAAAGCACGGGCGATTCCACCAGGATAACTTTTTACTCTAACGTAGTCAAGATCATTACTGATCACGCTGATCCGACTGCACCTAAAAAGATACTCAGTTGGATCAAGGAAGAAACTTGCACTTGGATCATTGGGATCGACGCGTTTTTTCCCATCAAGAGGCACAGCCGTTGATTCCTATCCATAGAACAATTACTATCCGGGATTTACTTTATCTATCGTAATAACAGAAATTGAGTCTCGATTTACGGATCCATCAGTCCAGCCTAACCCCATCCAGTCCCATGGGTTAGCCAACCTCCCAACCACTGTAGTGATGGGATCCAATTAGGAATTTGGTTAGGTTTTGTCCCGGGTACCAGGTGAAAGAGTTCCCAGGCCCCCTAGCCAGAAGTTCATGCAAACATAAAATTAGTCACACCACTTACACACCCAATATGAAATTGCATTTTTCTCAGTATCAGCTAACTTTAAAACAATCCTTTAACGAAACCATTATGTCACTGATGACAATCCTCAAAATCTCTAGTGGAATCCTTATTTCCAATCATTCATTCATCGGTGTACTTATGGCATCATTGGCAACCAGAACGCTCACCACCTGTTCATTCAGGGGCCTTTTCAATAGTTCCTAGCTCATAGTACCCGACAATATTTTCACATATAAAAAATCAAGATGGCATCCTCGTTGAAGATCAGCAAGATCAATCAACAGATCCATATAAGAGAGCCATGGACTCATCCGTTTGAGGACCAGCAAGGTCAGTCAACCAGATCCATGCCCGGTTTCCGAAAACAACTCTTACACCTTGTTCCAATATCTTCCACGACGCACGTGTGGGTATCTTCGGCGACCCATAGCCCGAGCATCGTATGGTCAGCACCCTCTAGGATCCTTCGCAGGTGACCTAGCGCTTCACTCATAGGCCGCTTCCTTGGTCCCTCATCCACCGTACCGGAAGCTCACCATTTAAATCGAACCGAGGCTGGTCAAGACCTCGATCGACCTTGCTACGGGAGACGTCCTCCATTGACTCTCCATCAGCAGTTGCAACTTTATCAGATTGGTCTCCATGACCTTAATCCACAAGACGGTCAAAATGCTTCCCCAGCATTCTTGACATAAAACAGTCATTTACAAACAGGTCACAAAATACAGTTTCTATATCGAACTCTCGTCTTTCCACATTATCCCTCCTCAATCCACATTACTTATTCCACATTCCATTCATATGGGTACTCATTCTCATCCATTCACTCATATCGACGACACATTATTTCACATACACATTCACATTCATTATTCTACATACACATCCATGTTCGCACATCCACATCATACATCCAATCCCATATCCGCATTCATACATACACATCCATATCCACATCCATACATCCACATCCACATCCACATTCACATCCATACGTCCACATCTACATGCATACATCCATTTTCACATCCTCATTCATACATCCACATCCATATCTACATCCATACATCCACATTCACATTCATACATACACATCTACATGCATACATCCATTTTCACATCCTCATTCATACATCCACATCCACATCCGTATCTACATCCATACATCCACATCCACATCCACATTCACATTCATACATACACATCTACATGCATACATCCATTTTCACATCCTCATTCATACATCCACATCCACATACATACATCCACATCCGTATCTACATCCATATCCACATTCATTCAGACATCCACATCCACATTCAAATTCATACATCTATTTCCACATTCCCATTCATATAACTACATACGCCTTCACATTTATTCTTTTACATCACATCCATTCTCGCCCTATCACAACCCATATACATCTTATCCCATCACATACACTTCTTACCTCATCCCATACACATCTTATCACATCTAAACTCCTCTTATCACATCCTAACTCATCTCATATGCATCTTATCATATCTTATGACACCTTATACACCTCTTATCACATCCTATCACATCTCATACACATCTTATCACATCTTAACTCATCTTATCACATCCTAACTCATCTCATATGCATCTTATCACATCTCATACACCTCTTATCACATCCTATCACATCTCATACACATCTTATCACATCCTATCACATCTCAATGTATGCCTCTTATCACATCCTATCACTTCCCATATCTATTTATAGAATACAAGAGAATTCTTATGTTTGATATAAGATTTCTTTACACATTTGTTTATGCATAAATTCTATTTAAGGAGATTAATACTTTCAAAGTAAAAATCAATCTTTTATGCATCTTCTTATGCACAAATTCCTTTTAAATGAAAATGACACTTTTGAATTAAAATTCAATCTTTTATGCATCTTCCTATGCATAAATTCAATTTAGATGAGAATGACACTTTTGAATTTAAAATCAATCTTTTATGCATCTTCTTATGCATAAATTCAATTTGACAGGAATTACACTTTTAGAATAAAAGAATTTCTCTTATGCATCTAAATTATGCATAAAATTCATTTATGATGAAGATCACACTTTTAGTATACAAAGAATATCTTTTATGCATACCTCTATGCATGAAATCCAAATATGATAAAAGTAACACTTTTATAATAAAATAATCAACTTTTATGCGTACTTCTATGCATGAAATTCAATTGTGATAAAAGTAATACTTTTACAATAAAATAATCAACTTTTATGCATACCTCTATGCATGAAATTCAAATATGATAAAAGTAACACTTTTATAATAAAATAATCATCTTTTATGCATACCTCTATGCATGAAATTCAAATATGATAAAAGTAACACTTTTGTAATAAAATAATCAACTTTTATGCATACCTCTATGCATGAAATTCAAATATGATAAAAGTAACACTTTTATAATAAAATAATCATCTTTTATGCATACCTCTATGCATGAAATTTAAATATGATAAAAGTAAGACTTTTATATTAAAATAATAATCTTTTATGCATACCTCTATGCATGAAATCTAATTATGATAAAAGTAACACTTTTATGTTAAAATAATAATCTTTTATGCATACCTCTATGCATGAAAATCAATTATGCATAATATAAAAATCAATTTCTCTAGGATTACAATGAATATCTTTCAATTAATCTAGGATGATAATTCGTAGAATATGGTAGGAAGTCCTCTTTTCATGCTTTGAATGAAATTATTTTATGCGTAATTTTTATAAAAATTTTACCATAGCTCCGCTGCTATGACTGATAAATCTCAATTTTTCTAAGGGATAAAGCTTATCATTAAGGAAATAATTAGAATGATCCCTAATTGGATCATTAATCCATAATGGATTGAATCATCAATATTCATGAAATACATAAACTAAAAGCATAGAAAAAAGCTATTAATTTTCCTCAAGCATAGATTAATCTTGGATTAAGGAAAAGCTTTATGAAAAGCTTCATTTGGATTGAGAATGGGTCATGAGTATGACCATTTCTTGAGTGAGAGAGAGAAATTACATAAAAACCATTAGAATTAAGCATAAATAGAAATTTATGTAATTCTTTACTATCATTAATCAATTAACTTCAATAGTATTCATCAAATTATGTAATTTTTCACTACCATTCATTAATTAACTTCAATAGCATTCAAAAACCATTCCAATTAAGCTTCTCAAGCTTGAGAGTGGTTGAGAAGAGAGAAACATTGAGAAATTATAGAAAAGAATCAAAATTCACCATTTACCTTACAAATTGCTTGATTCTTTGTTTACGGTAGAGGCCCCCAATTAATCAATTGGTTAAGTATGTTGATGGAGTCACCAATGGGGATTGAAGAAAGAGGGAAGCTCCAATTTCATCAATTTGGAGAGAATTTTAGAGAATAGTAAAAATTAGCATTATTTCAGCATAATTCTAATATAGTAAAATTCTCCTATTTTTTTTCAAAGGACTCATGTTCTATTTATAGGAGAGGGAGGCTCTAACCAAGGCTAACTGATTTCTAGAATTTTCCAGATTCAGTTTGGTTGAATTTAGACTAGATTTGGACCTAGTTTGGTTCCTTTTTGATTCGGTTTGGTTCCATTTTGATTTGGTTTGGTTCAAGAGAGAGGAGAGATAAAAATATCACAATATTTTTGAGTTAAAAACTCATTCAAGCATGTGAAGTATGCACCTCCTTTAAGGGACTCCCCTTTCTTACATATGTGTCAAAATGGAATCATTATACCCAAAATATCTGATTTTTTTGATATTACTCATAGCTTCTTACTAATAAACCTTGTACATAGTCAACTCTTCATCTTATGTGAGCATTTACTCATTTTTGGGTATCTTCTTTTACAAATTGGATTTATCTCCTCCCTACACATGGATTGATGCTATTGGCCCTTAGAAACCTTAATTGGACCATAATCCAAAAATTTCTGAAAATCTAGACCCTTAGGCTAAGGTCCTTTATACCCATTTCCAATTAATTCCAATTGCACATTGGAAAGTTCTTTTTGAATTTCTATTTCAGGGGAATTCATTTTAATAATATGAGAAATTTTTCTATCTAAAAATATTCAAAATCTGAATATTCTCTCTCTAGAATATTTTCTCTCTCTATGTTAAAACGGTTAGAAACAAGATCTTTTATATTTCTGAAGAGGAATTTAATTACACGGGAAGATGCTGGTCATCTTGAGAGGCCGGGGAGGAATCTTACATTCTCTCCCACTTGAAAAACGCGAGATGTCCTCATCTCGCAAACTGGGGGTAATTTCGCAAGATGCACGAATATGAGACTGAGAGAAAATTTAATTAAGATTAACCACCAAGAAAAGTCTCAAAGAGAGTAAGACTCAGGACAAGAACAAAGATTTCAACTTTATTCACTCTTGGAACATATCCAGTGAAGATAGAAGAACTTCGTTCTCAAACAGAATTAAAAATCATATCAACCACATTCGAAATCATCATCTGGATAGCATTAATGCTTATAATTTCAAGTCTTAGATTTACTCGTATATACTGCCGGTAAAGAGCTACAGTTATACCCTTGGTATATATGGGTAGTCATGGTACTTGGAACTATAAGGTAAATACCATCATGTCTAAGCCTCAAGCAAGTCCGGGGTTCCATATAATTGCGGTACTTCCATTTGAAGACCCAATTACTAATTTACAAATTTTTAGTTTGAATATCAATTTGTATGAATTATATCACACAATTACAACCTTTTTCAGTGATTCTTGATAAATTTTTGACATATTTGGCTTCTCGGTTGATCCTCATTAACCAAATGCTCTGATACCAACTGAGAGATCCCTGTCCCCACCGCGCAATGGATTCGGGGTACTAGCAGCGGAAGTAGCACTTCTTGCACGCGGGGCAGAGTCCCACACTCGGGGTCTCGTCCACACGGATATCCGGACAAGAGACTAATCCATCGGTTTTTTCAAAACCGAACCCGAAAAAACTTCCTTTATCCAGTAAGCACGGGCGATTCCACCAGGATAACTTTTTACTCTAACATAGTCAAGACCATTACTGATCACGCTGATCCGACTGCACCTATAAAGATACTCGATTGGATCAAGGAAGAAACTTGCACTTGGATCATTGGGATCGACGCTTTTTTCCCCATCAAGAGGCACAGCCGTTGATTCCTATCCATAGAACAATTACCATCCAGGATTTACTTTATCTATCGTAATAACAGAAATTGAGTCTCGATTTACGTGGATCCATCAGTCCAGCCTAACCCCATCCAGTCCCATGGGTTAGCCAACCTCCAAACCACTGTAGTGATAAGATCCAATTAGGAATATGGTTAGGTTTTGTCCCGGGTACCAGGGAAAAGAGTTCCCAGGCCCCCTAGCCAGAAGTTCATGCAAACATAAAATTAGTCACACCACTTACACACCCAATATGAAATTGCCTTTTTCTCATTATCAGCTAACTTTAAAACAATCCTTTAACGAAACCATTATGTCACTGATGACAATCCTCAAAATCTCTAGTGGAATCCTTATTTCCAATCATTCATTCATCGGTGTACTTATGGCATCATTGGCAACCAGAACGCTCACCACCTGTTCATTCAGGGGCCTTTTCAATAGTTCCTAGCTCATAGTACCCGACAATATTTTCACATATAAAAAATCAAGATGGAATCCTCGTTGAAGATCAGCAAGATCAATCAACAGATCCATATAAGAGAGCCATGGACTCATCCGTTGAGGACCAGCAAGGTCAGTCAACCAGATCCATGCCCGGTTTCAGAAAACAACTCTTACACCTTGTTCCAATATCTTCCACAACGCACGTGTGGGTATCTTCGGCGACCCATAGCCCGAGCACCGTATGGTCAGCACCCTCTAGGATCCTTCGCAGGTGACCTAGCGCTTCACTCATAGGCCGCTTCCTTGGTCCCTCATCCACCGTACCGGAAGCTCACCATTTAAATCGAACCGAGGCTGGTCAAGACCTCGATCGACCTTGCTACGCGAGATGTCCTCCATTGACTCTCCGTCAGCAGTTGCAACTTTATCAGATTGGTCTCCATGACCTTAATCCACAAGACGCTCAAAATGCTTCCCCAGCATTCTTGACATAAAACAGTCATTTACAAACAGGTCACAAAATACAGTTTCTATATCGAACTCTCGTCTTTCCACATTATCCCTCTTCAATCCACATTACTTATTCCACATTCCATTCATATGTGTACTCATTCTCATCCATTCACTCATATCGACGACACATTATTTAACATACACATTCACATCCATTATTCTACATACACATCCATGTTCGTACATCCACATCATACATCCAATCCCATATCCGCATTCATACATACACATCCATATCCACATCCATACATCCACATCCACATCCACATTCACATCCATACATCCACATCTACATGCATACATCCATTTTCACATCCTCATTCATACATCCACATCCATATCTACATCCATACATCCACATTCACATTCATACATACACATCTACATGCATACATCCATTTTCACATTCTCATTCATACATCCACATCCACATACATACATCCACATCCGTATCTACATCCATACATCCACATCCACATCCACATTCACATTCATACATACACATCTACATGCATACATCCATTTTCACATCCTCATTCATACATCCACATCCACATACATACATCCACATCCGTATCTACATCCATATCCACATTCATTCATACATCCACATCCACATTCAAATTCATACATCCATTTCCACATTCCCATTCATATAACTACATACGCCTTCACATCTATTCTTTTACATCACATCCATTCTCGCCCTATCACAACCCATATACATCTTATACCATCACATACACTTCTTACCTCATCCCATACACATCTTATCACATCTAAACTCCTCTTATCACATCCTAACTCATCTCATATACATCTTATCACATCTTATACATCTCTTATCACATCCTATCATATCTCATACACATCTTATCACATCTTAACTCATCTTATCACATCCTAACTCATCTCATATGCATCTTATCACATCTTATCACATCTCATACACCTCTTATCACATCCTATCACATCTCATACACATCTTATTATATCCTATCACATCTCATATGCCTCTTATCACATCCTATCACTTCCCATATCTATTTATAGAATACAAGAGAATTCTTATATTTGATATAAGATTTCTTTACACATTTATTCATGCATAAATTCTATTTAAGGAGATTAATACTTTCAAAGTAAAAATCAATCTTTTATGCATCTTCCTATGCATAAATTCATTTTAAATGAAAATGACACTTTTGAATTAAAATTCAATCTTTTATGCATCTTCCTATGCATAAAATCAATTTAGATGAGAATGACACTTTTGAATTAAAAATCAATCTTTTATGCATCTTATTATGCATAAATTCAATTTGGTAGAAATTACACTTTTAGAATAAAAGAATTTCTCTTATGCATCTAAATTATGCATAAAATCCATTAATGATGAAAATCACACTTTTAGTACAAAAAGAATATCTTTTATGCATACCTCTATGCATGAAATCCAAATATGATAAAAGTAACACTTTTATAATAAAATAATCAACTTTATGCATTCTTCTATGCATGAAATTCAATTGTGATAAAAGTAACACTTTTATAATAAAATAATCAACTTTTATGCATACCTCTATGCATGAAATTCAAATATGATAAAAGTAACACTTTTATGATAAAATAATCAACTTTTATGCATACTTCTATGCATGAAATTCAAATATTATAAAAGTAACACTTTTATGATAAAATAATCATCTTTTATGCATACCTCCATGCATGAAATTCAAATATGATAAAAGTGACACTTTTATGATAAAATAATCATCTTTTATGCATACCTCCATGCATGAAATTCAAATATGATAAAAGTGACACTTTTATGATAAAATAATCATCTTTTATGCATACCTCCATGCATGAAATTCAAATATGATAAAATTAACACTTTTATGATAAAATAATCATCTTTTATGCATACCTCCATGCATGAAATTCAAATATGATAAAAGTAACACTTTTATGATAAAATAATCATCTTTTATGGATACCTCCATGCATGAAATCTAATTATGATAAAAGTAACACTTTTATGTTAAAATAATCATCTTTTATGCATACCTCTATGCATGAAAATCAATTATGCATACTATAAAAATTAATTTCTCTAGGATTACAATGAATATCTTTCAATTAATCTAGGATGATAATTCCTAGAATATGGTAGGAAGTCCTCTTTTCATGCTTTGAATGAAATTTTTTTATGCGTAATTTTTATCAAAATTTTACCGTAGCTCCGCTGCTATGACTGATAAATCTCAATTTTTCTAAGGGATAAAGATTATCATTAAGAAAATAATTAGAATGATCCCTAATTGGATCATTAATCCATAATGGATTGAATCATCAATATTCATGAAATACATAAACTAAAAGCATAGCAAAAAGCTATTAATTTGGCCTCAAGCATAGATTAATCTTGGATTAAGAAAAAGCTTTATGAAAAGATTCATTTGGATTGAGAATGGGTCATGATTATGACCATTTCTTGAGTGAGAGAGAGAAATTACATAAAAACCATTAGAATTAAGCATAAATGGAAATTTATGTAATTCTTTACTATCATTAATCAATTAACTTCAATAGCATTCATCAAATTATGTAATTCTTCACTACCATTCATTAATTAACTTTAATAGCTTTCAAAAACCATTCCAATTAAGCTTCTCAAGCTTGAGAGGGGTTGAGAAGAGAGAAACATTGAGAAATTATAGAAAAGAATCAAAATTCACCATTTACCTTACAAATTGCTTGATTCTTTGTTCACGGTAGAGGCCCCCAACCAATCAATTGGTTAAGTATGTTGATCGAGCCACCAATGGGGATTGAAGAAAGAGGGAAGCTCCAATTTCATCAATTTGGAGAGAATTTGAGAGAATAGTAAAAATTAGCATTATTTCAGCATAATTCTAATATAGTAAAATTCTCCTATTTCTTTCAAAGGACTCATGTTCTATTTATAGGAGAGGGAGGCTCTAACCAAGGCTTACTGATTTCTAGAATTTTCTAGATTCAGTTCGGTTGAATTTGGACTAGATTTGGACCTAGTTTGGTTCCTTTTTTATTCGGTTTGGTGCCATTTTGATTTGGTTTGGTTCAAGAGAGAGGAGAGATAAAAATATCACAATATTTTTGAGTTAAAAACTCATTCAAGCATGTGTAGTATGCACCCCCTTTAAGGGACTCCCCTTCCTTACATATGTGTCAAAATGGAATCATTATACCCAAAATATCTCATTTTTTTGATATTACTCATAGTTTCTTACTAATAAACCTTGTACATAGTCAACTCTTCATCTTATGTGAGCATTTACTCATTTTTGGGTATCTTCTTTTACAAATTGGATTTACCTCCTCCCTACACATGGATTGATGCTATTGGCCCTTAGGAACCTTAATTGGACCATAATCCAAAAATTTCTGAAAATCTAGACCCTTAGGCTAAGGTCCTTTATACCCATTTCCAATTAATTCCAATTGCACATTGGAAAGTTCTTTTTGAATTTCTGTTTCAAGGAAATTCATTTTAATAATATGAGAAATTTTTCTATCTAAAAATATTCAAAATCGAAATATTCTCTCTCTATAATATTTTCTCTCTCTATGTTAAAACGGTTAGAAACAAGATCTTTTATATTTCTGAAGAGGAATTTAATTACACGGGAAGATGCTGGTCATCTTGAGAGGCTGGGGAGGAATCTTACATTCTCTCCCACTTGAAAAACGCGAGATGTCCTCATCTCGCAAACTGGGGGTAATTTCACAAGATGCACGAATATGAGACTGAGAGAAAATTTAATTAAGATTAACCACCAAGAAAAGTCTCAAAGAGAGTAAGACTCAGGACAAGAACAAAGATTTCAACTTTATTCACTTTTGGAACATATACAGTAAAGATAGAAGAACTTTTTACACTTCCATGGCCGTCCATCATATGGTCACAAAAGCAGCACTCACAAGCTGCACACGTATAAGGTAACTCGTCTATGGGAATAATTGGGCCGGTGATTGCAGCACCTATCTCATTGGTATGAGGTGACCTATTAAAAGGACCTCTGAGAGACAAGCCAAAAACGGGATAAAGGCATATCTTCTGATGAGGAAGAAAACACGCTAGTAAGAAGACCCGCTCAGAAAACCCAACATGCCTTGATCTCATCACGCAATAGTATCGGGGACCCAAACCCAAAGCTTCAATAACCATAGCCAAGCGAACATTGTTACGAAAGTGTTGTTGACCCCACGATGTTACCCTAGTTATGTCCTGATAGGTCCGCCATTTGGTCTGAGCTACAGAAGTTCCCAAGTGAGGGAAAAGTGAGCGCTCATACAGTTCTATAAAATCCTTCTTCACAGACTCACTTGCATCTTGAAGGTGAGAAATCATCATGGATAAAACCAATTCCTACTGCCAAGCCATAAAGGAGATTAAGAAAGAAAGGAGATCGATGGAAGTAAGATTACTGCGAGCGACAAGTAAGAGTTACGACTTTATAAAGAAGGAACTAGCGTAACCTAGAAGCCACCGGGGTATCTTGCCACCCACTGAAGTTTTACCATCTCTGCATGATTTGGGTTTGGCACAAATTTCTATAGAAGGCATTAAGAACTTTGAGATGAGGAGATAAAAGAAGTTCGTAGGCTAAGTCACCTACTTTCTTTGGTCCACAATATCTGGGGGATAACTACTTATACTCTCCAAGAGATAAAGAACTTCTTTTGGTCCGTACTCAAATGAAGTCCATATCTGCTTCTTTGAATTCTCTGACTGTCCTCTTCTTATCTGTATACTGCTTCTGTCGATCCTGGGCAGCTTTTATATCTTTATGAATTGCCTGCATCTGTTGCTCTATGTCATCAAGCATTTGACTGGTTATCTCGACCTTAATCAATGGGTCGGACCTAGTTAATGGAGTTAAGAAATCTTGTCCGAGACGGACCCTGATTAGATTGGTATGAAGGAATTGGTCTCTGAATTTAGGTTCTTGACCTCCCTGTGCCCTTGTCATGGCAGGAGTCGGGCAGTCTTTTAACTGATGACCAAAACCTTAGCATCCAAAACACCGGTTCTCACTTCTGAACTCATCGTTCAGAATCCTTGAAATAGGTGGGGCTCCTGAGAAGTATTCTGGGGAAAGGGTCTTCCTTTTTAAACAAAATCTTTCTTTTATTTTAGAGAGGGAATGATTATAAGATCAAAAAGGGAGATTCTTACTCCTGCATACCTCGAAGGCTAGAGAGGAATCTTACATTCTATCCACTCAAAAAAGTGCGAGATGTCCTCATCTCGCAAGGTAGAGAACTCTTTTTCTTAAGATCCAATTTATTCAGGGGTTCCTTATATTCTGGTCAACCCAACAAAACACTGGGATAAATATCCCTTATATAGAACTCATCATTAAATAACAATTCATTCAGATCATATCATTCATATCTTTAACACGATAATGGTCCATTAGACCGAAAAATTTCCTTCTGAACATTCCTCCACGGGAATTTCACTTAAGTAAGTTCTCAATTTGCCATCCCTTAACTTGATCTACCGTGTCAAGTATTAATAGTAGCAATTTGACAGCACAATCCACTAATCTCATAGTGATTTGCTGAAATCATTATCATCATTTATCATCACAGGGACTCGTCCCAATCATCCACATTGTGGTTTCGCTCAGCTTATTACATTTCAACTAAATTTCAAAAATCATCATTTTTCAATCAAAATACAAATCAATTCGTCAGTTCTCAAACAGAATTAAAAATCATATCAACCACATTCGAAATCATCATCTGGATAGCATTAATGCTTATAATTTCAAGTCTTAGATTTACTCGTATATACTGCCGGTAAAGAGCTGTAGTTATACCCTTGGTATATATGGGTAGTCATGGTACTTGGAACTATAAGGTAAATACCACCATGTCTAAGCCTCAAGCAAGTCCGGGATTCCATATAATTGCAGTACTTCCATTTGAAGACCCAATTACTAATTTATGAATTTTTAGTTTGAATATCAATTTGTATAAATTATATCACACAATTACAACCTTTTTCAGTGATTCTTGATAAATTTTTGACATATTTGGCTTCTCGGTTGATCCTCATTAACCAAATGCTCTGATACCAACTGAGAGATCCCTGTCCCCACCGCGCAATGGATTCGGGGTACTAGCAGCGGAAGTAGCACTTCTTGCGCGGGGCAGAGTCCCACACTCGGGGCCTCGTCCACACGGATATCCGGACAAGAGACTAATCCGTCGGTTTTTCCAAAACCGAACCCGGAAAAACTTCCTTTATCCAGTAAGCACGGGCGATTCCACCAGGATAACTTTTTACTCTAACATAGTCAAGATCATTACTGATCACGCTGATCCGACTGCACCTATAAAGATACTCGGTTGGATCAAGGAAGAAACTTGCACTTGGATCATTGGGATCGACGCTTTTTCCCCCATCAAGAGGCACAGCCGTTGATTCCTATCCATAGAACAATTACCATCCAGGATTTACTTTATCTATCGTAATAACACAAATTGAGTCTTGATTTACGTGGATCCATCAGTCCAGCCTAACCCCATCTAGTCCCATGGGTTAGCCAACCTCCCAACCACTGTAGTGATGGGATCCAATTAGGAATTTGGTTAGGTTTTGTCCCGGGTACCAGGGAAAAGAGTTCCCAGGCCCCCTAGCCGGAAGTTCATGCAAACATAAAATTAGTCACACCACTTACACACCCAATATGAAATTGCCTTTTTCTCAGTATCAGCTAACTTTAAAACAATCCTTTAACGAAACCATTATGTCACTGATGACAATCCTCAAAATCTCTAGTGGAATCCTTATTTCCAATCATTCATTCATCGGTGTACTTATGGCATCATTGGCAACCAGAACGCTCACCACCTGTTCATTCAGGGGCCTTTTCAATAGTTCCTAGCTCATAATACCCGACAATATTTTCACATATAAAAAATCAAGATGGAATCCTCGTTGAAGATCAGCAAGATCAATCAACAGATCCATATAAGAGAGCCATGGACTCATCCGTTGACGACTAGTAAGGTCAGTCAACCAGATCCATGCCCGGTTTCAGAAAACAACTCTTACACCTTGTTTGAATATCTTCCACGACGCACGTGTGGGTATCTTCGACGACCCAGAGCCGGAGCACCGTATGGTCAGCACCCTCTAGGATCCTTCGCAGGTGACCTAGCACTTCACTCATAGGCCGCTTCCTTGGTCCCTCATCCACCGTACACCGGAAGCTCACCATTTAAATCGAACCGAGGCTGGTCAAGACCTCGGTCGACCTTGCTACGCGAGACGTCCTCCATTGACTCTCCGTCAGCAATTTGCAACTTTATCACATTGGTCTCCATGACCTTAATCCACAAGACGGTCAAAATGCTTCCCCAGCATTCTTGACATAAAACAGTCATTTACAAACAGGTCACAAAATACAGTTTCTATATCGAACTCTCGTCTTTCCACATTATCCCTCCTCAATCCACATTACTTATTTCACATTCCATTCATATGTGTACTCATTCTCATCCATTCACTCATATCGACGACACATTATTTAACATACACATTCACATTCATTATTCTACATACACATCCATGTTCGTACATCCACATCATACATCCAATCCCATATCCGCATTCATACATACACATCCATATCCACATCCATACATCCACATCCACATCCACATTCACATTCATACATCCACATCTACATGCATACATCCATTTTCACATCCTCATTCATACATCCACATCCATATCTACATCCATACATCCACATTCACATTCATACATACACATCTACATGCATACATCCATTTTCACATCCTCATTCATACATCCACATCCACATACATACATCCACATTTGTATCTACATCCATACATCCACATCCACATCCACATTCACATTCATACATACACATCTACATGCATGCATCCATTTTCACATCCTCATTCATACATCCACATCCACATACATACATCCACATCCGTATCTACATCCATATCCACATACATACATACATCCACATCCGTATCTACATCCATATCCACGTTCATTCATACATCCACATCCACATCTACATTCACATTCATATATACACATCTACATGCATACATCCATTTTCACATCCTCATTCATACATCCACATCCACATACATACATCCACATCCGTATCTACATACATATCCACATTCATTCATACATCCACATCCACATTCAAATTCATACATCCATTTTCACATTCCCATTCATATAACTACATACGCCTTCACATCTATTTTTTTACATCACATCCATTCTCGCCCTATCACAACCCATATACATCTTATCCCATCACATACACTTCTTACCTCATCCCATACACATCTTATCACATCTAAACTCCTCTTATCACATCCTAACTCATCTCATATGCATCTTATCACATCTTATCACATCTTATACACCTCTTATCACATCCTATCACATCTCATACACATCTTATCACATCTTAACTCATCTTATCACATCCTAACTCATCTCATATGCATCTTATCACATCTTATCACATCTCATACACCTCTTATCACATCCTATCACATCTCATATGCCTCTTATCACATCCTATCACTTCCCATATCTATTTATAGAATACAAGAGAATTCTTATATTTGATATAAGATTTCTTTACACATTTATTTATGCATAAATTCTATTTAAGGAGATTAATACTTTCAAAGTAAAAACGAATCTTTTATGCATCTTCCTATGCATAAATTCATTTTAAATAAAAATGACA
Organism: Cibotium barometz; assembly: GCF_041138505.1. Taxonomy (NCBI): domain Eukaryota; kingdom Viridiplantae; phylum Streptophyta; class Polypodiopsida; order Cyatheales; family Cibotiaceae; genus Cibotium; species Cibotium barometz. The sequence continues at coordinate 20,287,083 of NC_141096.1, read as the reverse complement.
CTTTTGAATTAAAATTTGATCTTTTATGCATCTTCCTATATGCATAAATTCAAATTAGATGAGAATGACACTTTTGAATTAAAAATCAATCTTTTATGCATCTTCTTATGCATAAATTCAATTTGGTAGGAATTACACTTTTAGAATAAAAGAATTTCTCTTATGCATCTAAATTATGCATAAAATCTATTTATGATGAAAATCACACTTTTAGTATAAAAAGAATATCTTTTATGCATACCTCTATGCATGAAATCCAAATATGATAAAAGTAACACTTTTATAATAAAATAATCAACTTTTATGCATTCTTCTATGCATGAAATTCAATTGTGATAAAAGTAACACTTTTATAATAAAATAATCAACTTTTATGCATACCTCTATGCATGAAATTCAAATATGATAAAAGTAACACTTTTATGATAAAATAATCAACTTTTATGCATACCTCTATGCATGAAATTCAAATATGATAAAAGTAACACTTTTATGATAAAATAATCATCTTTTATGCATACCTCTATGCATGAAATTCAAATATGATAAAAGTAACACTTTTATGATAAAATAATCAACTTTTATGCATACCTCTATGCATGAAATCTAATTATGATAAAAGTAACACTTTTATGTTAAAATAATCATCTTTTATGCATACCTCTATGCATGAAAATCAATTATGCATAATATAAAAATCAATTTCTCTAGGATTACAATGAATATCTTTCAATTAATCTAGGATGATACTTCCTAGAATATGATAGGAAGTCCTCTTTTCATCCTTTGAATGAAATTATTTTATGCGTAATTTTTATAAAACTTTTGCCGTAGCTCCGCTGCTATGACTGATAAATCTCAATTTTTCTAAGGGATAAAGATTATCATTAAGAAAATAATTAGAATGATCCCTAATTGGATCATTAATCCAAAATAGATTATCATTAAGAAAATAATTAGAATGATCCCTAATTGGATCATTAATCCAAAATAGATTGAATCATCAATATTCATGAAATACATAAACTAAAAGCATAGAAAAAAGCCATTAATTTGGCCTCAAGCATAGATTAATCTTGGATTAAGGAAAATCTTTATGAAAAGCTTCATTTGGATTGAGAATGGGTCATGAGTATGACCATTTCTTGAGTGAGAGAGAGAAATTACATAAAAACCATTAGAATTAAGCATAAATAGAAATTTATGTAATTCTTTACTATCATTAATCAATTAACTTCAATTAACTTCAATAGCATTCATCAAATTATGTAATTCTTCACTACCATTCATTAATTAACTTCAATAGCATTCAAAAACCATTCCAGTTAAGCTTCTTAAGCTTGAGAGGGGTTGAGAAGAGAGAAACATTGAGAAATTATAGAAAAGAATCAAAATTCACCATTTACCTTACAAATTGCTTGATTCTTTGTTCACGGTAGAGGTCCCCAACCAATCAATTGGTTAAGTAAGTATGTTGATCGAGCCACCAATGGGGATTGAAGAAAGAGGGAAGCTCCAATTTCAATTGGTTAAGTATGTTGATCGAGCCACCAATGGGGATTGAAGAAAGAGGGAAGCTCCAATTTCATCAATTTGAAGAGAATATGAGAGAATAGTAAAAATTAACATTATTTCAGCATAATTCTAATATAGTAAAATTCTCCTATTTCTTTCAACGGACTCATGTTCTATTTATAGGAGAGGGAGGCTCTAACCAAGGCTTACTGATTTCTAGAATTTTCCAGATTCAGTTCGGTTGAATTTAGACTAGATTTGGACCTAGTTTGGTTCCTTTTTTATTCGGTTTGGTTCCATTTTGATTTGGTTTGGTTCAAGAGAGAGGAGAGATAAAAATATCACAATATTTTTGAGTTAAAAACTCATTCAAGCATGTGAAGTATGCACCTCCTTTAAGGGACTCCCCTTCCTTACATATGTGTCAAAATGGAATCATTATACCCAAAATATCTCATTTTTTTGATATTACTCATAGTTTCTTACTAATAAACCTTGTACATAGTCAACTCTTCATCTTATGTGAGCATTTACTCATTTTTGGGTATCTTCTTTTACAAATTGGATTTATCTCCTCCCTACACATGGATTGATGCTATTGGCCCTTAGGAACCTTAATTGGACCATAATCCAAAAATTTCTGAAAATCTAGACCCTTAGGCTAAGGTCCTTTATACCCATTTCCAATTAATTCCAATTGCACATTGGAAAGTTCTTTTTGAATTTCTGTTTGAGGGGGATTCATTTTAATAATATAAGAAATTTTTCTATCTAAAAATATTCAAAATCTGAATATTCTCTCTCTAGAATATTTTCTCTCTATATTAAAACGGTTAGAAACAAGATCTTTTATATTTCTAAAGAGGAATTTAATTACACGGGAAGATGCTGGTCATCTTGAGAGGCTGGGGAGGAATCTTTCATTCTCTCCCACTTGAAAAACGCGAGATGTCCTCATCTCGCAAACTGGGGGTAATTTCGCAAGATGCACGAATATGAGACTGAGAGAAAATTTAATTAAGATTAACCACCAAGAAAAGTCTCAAAGAGAGTAAGACTCAGGACAAGAACAAATATTTCAACTTTATTCACTCTTGGAACATATACAGTAAAGATAGAAGAACTTTTTACACTTCCATCATAAGCCCGTCCATCATATGGTCACAAACGCAGCACTCAATAGCTGCACACGTATAAGGTAACGCGTCTATGGGAATAATTCGGCCGGTTATTGCAGCACCTATCTCATTGGTATGAGGTGACCTATTAAAAGGACCTCTGAGAGGCAAGCCAAAAACGGGATAAAGGCATATCTTCTGATGAGGAAGAAAACACGCTAGTAAGAAGACCCGCTCAGAAAACCCAACATGCCTTGATCTCATCACGCAATAGTATCGGGGACCCAAACCCAAAGCTTCAATAACCATAGCCAAGCGAACATTGTTACGAAAGTGCTGTTGACCCCACGGTGTTACCCTAGTTATGTCCTGATAGGTCTGCCATTTGGTCTGAGCTACAGAAGTTCCCAAGTGAGGGAAAAGTGAGCGCTCATACAGTTCTATAAAATCCTTCTTCACAGACTCACTTGCATCTTGAAGGTGAGAAATCATCATGGATAAAACCAATTCCTGCTGCCAAGCCATAAAGGAGATTAAGAAAGAAAGGAGATCGATGGAAGTAAGATTACTGCGAGCGACAAGTAAGAGTTACGACTTATATAAAGAAGGAACTAGCAGAACCTAGAAGCCACCGGGGTATCTTGCCACCCACTGAAGTTTTACCGTCTCTGCATGATTTGGGTTTGGCACAAATTTCTATAGAAGGCATTAAGAACTTTGAGATGAGGAGATAAAAGAAGTTCGTAGGCTAAGTCACCTACTCTCTTTGGTCCACAATATCTGGGGGATAACTACTTATACTCTCCAAGAGATAAAGAACTTCTTTTGGTCCGTACTCAAATGAAGTCCATATCTGCTTCTTTGAATTCTCTGACTGTCCTCTTCTTATCTGTATACTGTTTCTGTCGATCCTGGGCAGCTTTTATATCTTTATGAATTGCCTGCATCTGTTGCTCTATGTCATCAAGCATTTGACTGGTTATCTCGACCCTAATCAATGGGTCGAACCTAGTTAATGGAGTTAAGTAATCTTGTCCGAGACGGACCCTGATTAGATTGATATGAAGGAATTGGTCTCTGAATTTGGGTTCTTGACCTCCCTGTGCCCTTGTCATGGCAGGAGTCGGGCAGTCTTTTAACTGATGACCAAAACCTTAGCATCCAAAACACCGGTTCTCACTTCTGAACTCATCGTTCAGAATCCTTAAAACAGGTGGGGCTCCTGAGAAGTATTCTGGGGAAAGGGTCTTCCTTTTTAAACAAAATCTTTCTTTTATTTTAGAGAGGGAATAATTATAAGATCAGAAAGGGAGATTCTTACTCCTGCATACCTCGAAGGCTGGAGAGGAATCTTACATTCTACCCACTTAAAAAAGTGCGAGATGTCCTCATCTCGCAAGGTAGAGGACAACTCTTTTTCTTAAGATCCAATTTATTCAGGGGTTCCTTATATTCTGGTCAACCCAACAGAATACTAGGATAAATATCCCTTATCTAGAACTCATCATTAAATAACAATTTATTCAGATCATATCATTCATATCTTTAATACGATAATGGTCCATTAGACCAAAAAATTTCCTTCTGAACATTCCTCCACGGGAATTTCAGTTAAGTAAGTTCTCAATTTGCCATCCCTTAACTTGATCTATCGTGTCAAGTATTAACAGTAGCAATTTGACAGCACAATCCACTAATCTCATAGTGATTTGCTGAAATCATTATCATCATTTATCATCACAGGGACTCGTCCTGCCAATCATCCACATTGTGGTTTCGCTCAGCTTATTACATTTCAACTAAATTTCAGAAATCATCATTTTTCAATCAGAATCCAAATCAATTCGTCAATTCTCAAACAGAATTAAAAATCATATCAACCACATTCGAAATCATCATATGGATAGTATTAATGCTTATAATTTCAAGTCTTAGATTTGTTGAAATGTAGAGAGAAAGAGACGAGACAAGAGACACATCATGTACGCTCCCAAAGACTGATTCATATTGAGGACAAGATACATATATATAGGTGAGACCAAGTTAGGTAGAGTGAGCCATATATAGAGCTCCAACACCCCCACTCAAACAAGGGTCTCTAGCTATGGATGAAAAAACCCTTGGGGAGTACAAGGGAAAAACCCAAGCCCCTATACAAATGTGAAAATATGAACCAGAAGTAATGATGTGAAAGTGCATTGTGCATCTATGTACAAATATACAAAAGGACCAAGAGGTCATAGTGAGCAATTGTGGAATGTGCAAAGTGCATGGTGTCTAGAAGATTACAACGATATATGTACAAAGCTACCATAAGAGTAAAAAGCCTAATCTAGAAAGAGTGAGCCCGAGGCAACTCCAAGCTCTGAGTGCAAGAGAATGAAGCGTGACTCATTGAGACCTTTGGTAAGAATATCTGCAATCATCTGGTCACTTGGACAATGTTCAATCATGATAGTGCCTTTGCGTACTTCGTATCGAACATAATGGTAATGCACAGCAATATGTTTTGACTTGTTATGTTGGACATAGTCTTTTGCAAGACTAATAGCACTCTGATTATCACACCGCAAGGGTGTACTAGAAAGAGGAGAATGGCCGATATCTGTCAACACTTGTCGAAGCCAAATGAGTTCACGAGCTGCAAGTGATGCCGCAACATATTCAGATTCAGTTGTAGAAACTGCAACACAACGCTGTTTCTTGCTGGTCCAAGAAATAAGACAACCATTAATGAAGAAACAATTGCCACTAGTAGATCGCATAGATAAATGTGAGCTGGCCCAATCTGCATCTGTGTAACCCAAAAGAGAAAGAGATGGAATGGAGTCGGATGTGAATTGTCGTTGATAAACCAAACCATAATCTATAGTGCCTTTCAAGTATTTCAACACGCGCTTTGCTGAAGACCAATGCTTAAGAGAAGGACATGCAAGGTGTTGCCCGAGATAGTTAGCAATAAACAAAATGTCAGGACGAGTGTTCAAACCAACAACTTGAAGACATCCAACCAAATTAGCATATGGTTGATTTGTAACAAGCTGGCCACCACCATCAGAAGTGTTTTTCATGGAACTCGCAAGACAAGGAGTAGTTGCTGAATGTGCAGATTCCAAACCAAACTTCTTAATAGTATCTTCAATAAACTTTGACTGTCGAAGTAATAAAATACCTTTACTGCGATCCCTTTGAATCTGAATGCCAAGACACGAGTGAAGCTCTCCAAGATCCACCATATCAAATGCTGAAGATAACAACTGCTTACTTTGGTGTAGAAATCCCAAATCATTGGAAACAAGGATTGTATCATCCACATAAAGGGCAAGGATTACAAAACTACCATTTTGGTGTTTGGTAAATAAGTTGGGATCAGAAGAGCAAGAGAGAAAACCATGGGAGGTAAGAAAAAGATCAAACTTGATGTACCAGGCCCGTGAAGCTTGTTTAAGACCATATAAAGCCCTATGAAGACGAGCAACAAGATCTTCCTTCCCTGCAATAACAAATCCTTCTGGCTGCTCCATGTAAATTTCTTCATTCAAATCTCCATTCAAGAAAGCTGTGCGCACGTCCATCTGATGAATTTCTAAGTCAAATTGAACAGCAAATGCCAATAAAACCCGAATACTAGTAATGCGAACAACTGGTGAAAAGGTTTCGTGATAATCAACGCCAGCAACTTGAGAATAACCTTTGGCAACTAAACGTGCCTTGAATTTGTCAAAGGATCCATCTGCTTTAAATTTTGTCTTATATACCCACTTACACTTAATGGCAGTACGGCCAAGAGGTAGCTCAGTGAGTATCCATGTACCTTTAGAGATAAGAGAATCATACTCTGCTTCCATAGCCTCTTGCCATTGATCCTTTTGTGGAGAACATATAGCATCACTGTACGTGGCTGGATCTTCAGAAGTAGAGAAAACATTAGCCTCAAAATCTTCATCATAAACATGACAAGAACCATGCTCAAAATCAATAGGCAGATCAATAAAAATGTCAACATCATCAATGACAGCATTCGGAATCAATGGTTGTGAAGAGGAAAGTTGCTCTTTAGATGGTTGTGAAGAGGAAATTTGCTCTATAGAAGAAGATTCATCATCACACAAGAATGGAAAAGCTTGAAGCAAAGATTTAGTATCATCAGAATCATCCATGGACCATGTACCGTCCATAAGCTGTTCATTGAAAATAGCATCACGATTCACAAGCACTTTCTTGGAGGACGGGTCATAGAATTTGTAGCCTTTGGAAGTGTCAGAATACCCAATAAAAATAACTTTAAGGCCAGGAGCATCAAGCTTTGCTCGTGTTTCTTTAGGAACATGAATGTAAGCAATACATCCAAAGGTTCGAAAATGAGATACAGAAGGAATTTCACCTGTCCATGCTGTGCTGGGTATCTTACCAGAAGGAGCAGTAGTAGGAAGATGATTCTGAACAAAGACTACTGTCAAGAGAGCTTCACTCCAGAAGACACGAGATAACCCAGAATGAATCAGCATACATCGTATAGCATTGATAATAGTGCGATTCTTACGTTCAGCAACACCGTTCTGTTGAGGTGAATATGGAATTGTATGTTCATGATGAATACCATGGTCCGTACAATAACTCTCAAACTCACGAGACACATATTCTCCACCATTATCGCTGCGAAGTTTCTTGAGGCGACGTCGAGTTTGAAGTTCGGCAGCCTTGTGAAATTGCTTAAAAACAGATAACGCCTCAGATTTTTGTTGAAGCAAGAAAACAACTGTATACCGTGAGTAATCATCAATAAATGTAATGAAATAACGATGTTGTGTTCTCGATGGAGGCAAAGGTCCACAAATGTCGGTATGAACAAGATCCAACAAATCATGAGAATGAACTGAATTCGAGAGAGGAAAGGGTTTACGATTGTGTTTGCCAAGAGCACAAAACTCACAGATTCCCATATGAGGATGAGCTTTAAGATCCATTCCGCGTACAAGACCTTGACGATGAAGATTAAGAAGCTTTGAGAAATCAGCATGAACAAAGCGATGATGCCATATCTTGCAATCATGATCCCCTGGAGCAGTGACAACATTTGCTACAGCATCATTAAGAGAGAGCTCAAACAAATTGCCATTACGAGAAGCAGTTGCAATAATCTGTCCATCTTTCTCAATGCGGCATTTGGTGTGGTCGAATCCAACAAACAAACCAAGATCAACAAGTCTTGCAACTGAAAGAAGATTACGTTGAAGTTCTGGGACATGTAAAACCCCTCGTAAAACTCGAGTTGAAGAAGATAAGGTGCCAAGATATAAATCTCCAATGCCCTTGACTTGGCAAGTTGTATCATCAGCAAGATAAACAACACGCTTAACAGGTAAAGAATGATAGTTATGTAGCCACTTAGATTCATATGTCATATTTCCTGTAGCACCAGAATCAATAATGAAAAGTGAACCATCACGTACATGAAGTATTCTATCTGGGGGAACTGAACATAAAACACAACTTGTTTCAGGCATAACATTATCATGATGCTCGACTGCATATGCTCGATTTCGATCTACATCAAATCGACGCTTAAAGCACATGGAAGAGGGATGATCAGATTTTCCACAATAATCACAAGAAGAAGAATCTCTAGATAAACGTGGTTGTTTTGTGGTAATGTTGTGTTCTTCATCATATTGACGTGCCCAACAGTCATCTTCAGTATGACCATTCCTATTGCAGTAAGAACAATGCTTGTTAGGAAATTTGAGACGAGAGAAACTACCACCATGACGACCACCTCTACGGTTGCCTCGTTGAAAAGAACGCCTTCGCACATTAAAGGTCCGTTCCAACTGTTGTGACTCAGGCTCCTCTTGTTGTGAAAACATAACTGCATCATGACCAACACTACGTCGTTGTTGACGTTGAGAATACTCAATCAAAGATATGCAAGTTTGGTCAAAATCAAGACCGTCCTTGTTAGAAAGAATGGTAACAATGTTGTCATAAGACGGATCCTTTATTGTATCAAGAAGAATTGTAATAAGTTGCTTTCGTGGAACAGGATCACCCGCAGCAGCAAGTTGATTAATAATAGATTTGAAAGAATCAATATGTCCCGTCATAGCAGTACCAACTTCATACTGTAACTTTGAAAGCAAACCTCTCAAATAAAGTGTTTCTGTAACAGACTTTTTCTGAAAATTTGCTATAAGATACTCCCATACGTCATGGGAAGTAGGAAAGTCATACACATCAAGCATGAGAGAATCACTAAGAGCAGAAAGAATATACCGACGAGCTGCTTTATCACGCCTCTGCCAATCCATATAAGCAAGACGCCATGCATCAAAAACAGGGCCTTCCGTGATAAGAACGTTGTCAGAATTCGGAATAATAGGCTGAGACGGACATAGAGGATTGCCAATAACAACATCTGAGAGCTCATCACCTTCAAGAATTAACAGCATCTTTGCTTTCCAACCGGGAAACCCTTGGCCTTGAAAAGAAGGAATAGAACGTTGGCCAGAAGGAAAACCATTGACGAGAACAGTCATTAGGCATATCTATCTGTGAGAAGACGTATAAGATAAAATCACAAAATTTGCACACCATAGACAAGGACGACTGCAAGAGATAAGAGACGTCAATAAGAAAAGAGTCCTCAAAATAGCGAGATGTGGGACGCAAGATTCATTGGTAGACGCTGGATGAAAAAGCTAGATTGGTCGCTTTGCTAAAAATAGCAAAATCCGAGACGTGGGACGCAAGATTCATTGGTAGACGCTTGACGAAAAAGCTAGATTTGGCGGTTTGCTAAAAACGCTTGACGAAGAAGCTAGATTTGGGCGGGTTGCTAAAAACGCTTGACGAAGACGAAACCTGTGTGCTCACAAAGACACTTGATGAAGACGAAACCTGTGTGCTCACACAAAGAACCTGTTTTGCTGTTTTACAGATGCAGTTTGCCTGAACTGTCATAACTTTTGACTCACAACTCCGTTTGACAAACTTTTTTTGATAGGATTCGTACATAGATAATTCGTAGAGAGAAAGAGACGAGACAAGAGACACATCATGTACGCTCCCAAAGACTGATTCATATTGAGGACAAGATACATATATATAGGTGAGACCAAGTTAGGTAGAGTGAGCCATATATAGAGCTCCAACAAGATTTACTCGTATATACTGCAGATAAAGAGCTGCAGTTATACCCTCGGTATATACGGGTAGTCATGGTACTTGGAACTATAAGGTAAATACCATCATGTCTAAGCCTCAAGCAAGTCCGGGATTCCATAAAATTGCGGTACTTTCATTTGAAGGCCCAATTACTAATTTACGAATTTTTAGTTTGAATATCATTCTGTATGAATTATATCACACAATTACAACCTTTTTGTGATTCTTGATAAATTTTTGACATATTTGGCTTCTCGGTTGATCCTCATCAACCAAATGCTCTGATACCAACTGAGAGATCCCTGTCCCCACCGCGCAATGGATTCGGGGTACTAGCAGCGGAAGTAGCACTTCTTGCGCGGGGCAGAGTCCCACACTCGGAGCCTCGTCCACGGATATTCGGACAAGAGACTAATCCGTCGGTTTTTCCAAAACTGAACCCGAAAAAACTTCCTTTATTCGGAAAGCACGGGCGATTCCACCAGGATAACTTTTTACTCTAACGTAGTCAAGATCATTACTGATCACGCTGATCCGACTGCACCTATAAAGATACTCGGTTGGATCAAGGAAGAAACTTGCACTTGGATCATTGGGATCAATGCTTTTTTCCCCATCAAGAGGCACAGCCGTTGATTCCTTTCCATAGAACAATTATTATCCGGGATTTACTTTATCTATCGTAATAACAGAAATTGAGTCTCGATTTACGGATCCATCAGTCCAGCCATCCAGTCCCATGGATTAGCCAACCTCCCAACCACTGTAGTGATGGGATCCAATTAGGAATTTGGTTAGGTTTTGTCCCGAGTACCAGGGAAAAGAGTTCCCAGGCCCCCTAGCCGGAAGTTCATGCAAACATAAAATTAGTCACACCACTTACACACCCAATATGAAATTGCCTTTTTCTCAGTATCAGCTAACTTTAAACGAAACCATTATGTCACTGATGACAATCCTCAAAATCTCTAGTTGAATCCTTATTTCCAATCATTCATTCATCGGTGTACTTATGGCATCATTGGCAACCAGAACGCTCACCACCTGTTCATTCAGGGGCCTTTTCAATAGTTCCTAGCTCATAGTACCCGATAATATTTTCACATATAAAAAATCAAGATGGAATCCTCGTTGAAGATCGGCAAGATCAGTCAACAGATCCATATAAGAGAGCCATGGACTCATCCGTTGAGGACCAGCAAGGTCAGTCAACCAGATCCATGCCCGGTTTCAGAAAACAACTCTTACTCCTTGTTCGAATATCTTCCACGACGCACGTGTGGGTATCTTCGAGGACCTAGAGCGCGAGCACCGTATGGTCAGCACCCTCTAGGATCCTTCGCAAGTGACCTAGCACTTCACTCATAGGCCGCTTCCTTGGTCCCTCATCCACCATACCGGAAGCTCGCCATTTAAATCGAACCGAGGTTGGTCAAGACCTCGATCGACCTTGCTACACGAGACGTCCTCCATTGACTCTCCGTCAGCAGTTGCAACTTTATCAGATTGGTCTCCATGATCTTAATCCACAAGACGGTCAAAATGCTTCCCCAGCATTCTTGACATAAAACAGTCATTTACAAACAGGTCACAAAATACAGTTTCTATATCGAACTCTCGTCTTTCCACATTATCCCTCCTCACCAATCCACATTACTTATTCCACATTCCATTCATATGGGTACTCATTCTCATCCATTCACTCATATCGACGACACATTATTTCACATACACATTCACATTCATTATTCTACATACACATCCATGTTCGTACATCCACATCATACATCCAATCCCATATCCGCATTCATACATACACATCCATATCCACATCCATACATCCACATCCACATCCACATTCACATCCATACATCCACATCTACATGCATACATCCATTTTCACATCCTTATTCATACATCCACATCCATATCTACATCCATACATCCACATTCACATTCATACATACACATCTACATGCATACATCCATTTTCACATCCTCATTCATTCATCCACATCCACATACATACATCCACATCCGTATCTACATCCATACATCCACATCCACATCTACATTCACATTCATACATACACATTTACATGCATACATCCATTTTCACATCCTCATTCATACATCCACATCCACATACATACATCCACATCCGTATCTACATCCATATCCACATTCATTTATACATCCACATCCACATCCACATTCACATTCATACATACACATCTACATGCATACATCCATTTTCACATCCTCATTCATACATCCACATCCACATCCACATACATACATCCACATCCGTATCTACATCTATATCCACATTCATTCATACATTCACATCCACATTCAAATTCATACATCCATTTCCACATTCGCATTCATATAACTACATACGCCTTCACATCTATTCTTTTACATCACATCCATTCTCGCCCTATCACAACCCATATACATCTTATCCCATCACATACACTTCTTACCTCATCCCATACACATCTTATCACATCTAAACTCCTCTTATCACATCCTAACTCATCTCATATGCATCTTATCACATCTTATACACCTCTTATCACATCCTATCACATCTCATACACATCTTATCACATCTTAACTCATCTTATCACATCCTAGCTCATCTCATATGCATCTTATCACATCTCATACACCTGTTATCACATCCTATCACATCTCATACACATCGTATCACATCCTATCACATCTCATATGCCTCTTATCACATCCTATCACTTCCCATATCTATTTATAAAATACAAGAGAATTCTTATATTTGATATAAGATTTCTTTACACATTTATTTATGCATAAATTCTATTTAAGGAGATTAATACTTTCAAAGTAAAAATCAATCTTTTATGCATCTTCCTATGCATAAATTCATTTTATATGAAAATGACACTTTTGAATTAAAATTCAATCTTTTATGCATCTTCCTATGCATAAATTCAATTTAGATGAGAATGATAATTTTGAATTAAAAATCAATCTTTTATGCATCTTCTTATGCATAAATTCAATTTGGTAGGAATTACACTTTTAGAATAAAAGAATTTCTCTTATGCATCTTATTTATGCATAAAATCCATTTATGATGAAAATCACACTTTTAGTATAAAAAGAATATATTTTATGCATACCTCTATGCATGAAATCCAAATATGATAAAAGTAACACTTTTATAATAGAATAATCAACTTTTATGCATACTTCTATGCATGAAATTCAATTGTGATAAAAGTAACACTTTTATAATAAAATAATCAACTTTTATGCATACCTCTATGCATGAAATTCAAATATGATAAAAGTAACACTTTTATAATAAAATAATCATCTTTTATGCATACCTCTATGCATGAAATTCAAATATGATAAAAGTAACACTTTTATAATAAAATAATCAACTTTTATGCATACCTCTATGCATGAAATTCAAATATGATAAAAGTAACACTTTTATAATAAAATAATCATCTTTTATGCATACCTCTATGCATGAAATCTAATTATGATAAAAGTAACACTTTTATAATAAAATATTCATCTTTTATGCATACCTCTATGCATGAAAATCAATTATGCATAATATAAAAATCAATTTCTCTATGATTACAATGAATATCTTTCAATTAATCTAGGATGATAATTCCTAGAATATGGTAGGAAGTCCTCTTTTCATACTTTGAATGAAATTATTTTATGCGTAATTTTTATAAAAATTTTACCATAGCTCCGCTGCTATGACTGATAAATCTCAAATTTTCTAAGGGATAAAGCTTATCATTAAGGAAATAATTAGAATGATCCCTAATTGGATCATTAATCCATAATGGATTGAATCATCAATATTCATGAAATACATAAACTAAAAGCATAGAAAAAAGCCATTAATTTGGCCTCAAGCATAGATTAATCTTGGATTAAGGAAAAGCTTTATGAAAAGCTTCATTTGGATTGAGAATGGGTCATGAGTATGACCATTTCTTGAGTGAGAGAGAGAAATTATATAAAAACCATTAGAATTAAGCATAAATAGAAATTTATGTAATTCTTTACTATCATTAATCAATTAACTTCAATAGCATTCATCAAATTATGTAATTATTCACTACCATTTATTAATTAACTTCAATAGCATTCAAAAACCATTCCAATTAGGTTTCTCAAGCTTGAGAGGAGTTGAGAAGAGAGCACCATTTACCTTACAAATTGCTTGATTCTTTGTTCACGGTAGAGGCCCCCAACCAATCAATTGGTTAAGTATGTTGATGGAGCCACCAATGGGGATTGAAGAAAGAGGGAAGCTCCAATTTCATCAATTTGGAGAGAATTTTAGAGAATAGTAAAAATTAGCATTATTTCAGCATAATTCTAATATAGTAAAATTCTCCTATTTTTTTTCAAAGGACTCATGTTCTATTTATAGGAGAGGGAGACTCTAACCAAGGCTAATTGATTTCTAGAATTTTCCAAATTCAGTTTGGTTGAATTTGGACTAGATTTGGACCTAGTTTGGTTCCTTTTTGATTCGGTTTGGTTCCATTTTGATTTGGTTTGGTTCAAGAGAGGAGAGATAAAAATATCATAATATTTTTGAGTTTAAAACTCATTCAAGCATGTGAAGTATGCAACTCCTTTAAGGGACTCCCCTTCCTTACATATGTGTCAAAATGGAATCATTATACCCAAAATAGCTTATTTTTTTGATATTACTCATAGTTTCTTACTAATAAACCTTGTACATAGTCAACTCTTCATCTTATGTGAGCATTTACTCATTTTTGGGTATCTTCTTTTACAAATTGGATTTATCTCCTCCCTACACATGGATTGATGCTATTGGCCCTTAGGAACCTTAATTGGACCATAATCCAAAAATTTCTGAAAATCTAGACCCTTAGGCTAAGGTCCTTTATACCCATTTCCAATTAATTCCAATTGCACATTGGAAAGTTCTTTTTGAATTTCTGTTTCAGGGGGATTCATTTTAATAATATAAGAAATTTTTTTATCTAAAAATATTCAAAATCTGAATATTCTCTCTCTATGTTAAAACGGTTAGAAACAAGATCTTTTATATTTCTGAAGAGGAATTTAATTACACGGGAAGATGCTGGTCATCTTGAGAGGCTGGGGAGGAATCTTACATATGTTCTTCCTTGCTTTAATGAGACATCATTGAAATGGAGGGCTATGTAAGATTAAGCACGACAAAGAGAGAGAGAGAGAGAGAGAGAGAGAGAGAGAGAGAGAGAGAGGCTATAGAGAGATAGAGAAAGGATCTATCATTTAGAAGAGAGATTCTCATGAGCGATAGAGAGAGAAAATTCCCTTTCCTATGCATACAAGAGAGAGGGATAGAGAGTGAAAGAGTGAAAATACACCTTTTTTGTAAAGAGGGAACTTGCGATCTTGACAAATACTCTCACTTGTGTACCCATATGCCCAAAAGAAATTGTATCTGTCCCCCCCCCCACACACACACCCACACTTCATTCCTCCATGACCAAATGGTATAGTATATGTACAATCCCAACACATAGGACATCATGCAAACAAAAAGAGGTGCATTGCAATTGTGTGTGATGACAAGGAGGAGAATGAGCATGAAAATGATTTTTTATATTTGTTACAAATTACAAAAAGTTAAGTGGACCTAAGCATAAGAATTTAAAGCTAATCAATGAAATGATATAATACGTACATTCATAATAAATGATATATTAACTATTAAAGTGGATGCTAACAAATCTACTTTAATTATTCATACCCTTAGAAACAATAAGTTAAGTCCTAAACATAAGCATTTCAATGCTAGCTAATCAATGAAATGACATAATATGTACATTTGTGATAATTCGTAAATAAATGATAATGTATTACCTATTACATTGAATGCTAAAACATCTACTTTAATTATTCATACCTTTATAAATAACAAGATATACCACCCTCTATCCCTCTCATAACAACCATGCCATCACCTTGAGGGACCCAGTCCACATCATCACCCATGTTTATCACCATGAGGGATCCTACGAGTGATATTGCTAGCAAATCCTATCTCCTTACATTTTGGTAGTCAAGTGTGCTCTCCCCTCCGGTTTTGCCTCACATGTGCATAGGTCCTTTATCTCCCAACCATGCACCCCCTCCCCTGTGTGCCTTGGCTGGGTGTTTGGCTATGTAAGGCAAGCATGAATTCTCTCTAGGCATCACATCAATCCAACCCTTCTTGTACTATATACTCACCTATATTTTGATGTAAAACTAGAATCATATTTAGCTATCCAATGAAACCTTCACATTAGCTATATCATTCCCACAATCACCTATGTGACTATCAAGTCATCCATATAAATGATAATCACCACTTAAAAATTCTCTTTCTTCTACGTATATAGTGAAGAATCTAAATTTCCCACATGAAATCCATTGCTCATGAGATACTTGATAATCTTGCCAATCCATGCATGTGGTGCTTCCTTTAACCCATAAAATGCTTTCTTCAATCTACATACATGTGTGGGAAAATATGGGTAAT
Source organism: Cibotium barometz (assembly GCF_041138505.1). NCBI lineage: Eukaryota > Viridiplantae > Streptophyta > Polypodiopsida > Cyatheales > Cibotiaceae > Cibotium > Cibotium barometz. Next base: position 20,270,712 of record NC_141096.1, on the reverse strand, counting down.
CTTGTCACTCCATTCACATGGTGCTCACTTCAACCCATATAATGCTTTATTCAATCTACATACATGTGTGGTATAGGTAACCCTATGGTTGTTCCATAAACACCTCTTTGTGCAACTCTCTAGGGTAAAAAATAAGACACCAATAAAATAGTATAAGCATAGATAGGTTGGCAAATGTCTTTACATATGAACCTAAAACTTGAGGAAACTTAGCTGAATCTTTGAAATATCTTATATGGTAGTATAAAGTGTACTTTTGGTTAATTTGTGTCCCAAACCCACTAGAAACAAAAAGAAATTGGGTGATTTTTCCTAAAAACAATTCTAATGAAATAGCCCGATAATATCAAAGACCCTTCTAAAATAGCCCCTATTTTTTCTTCCAGCTCTCCATTCAAGAAAGCATTCTTGACATTTATTTTATGAAATTCACAACCTTTAGATGCACCCAATGAGATCATAGATCGTATGATAGCCATCTTAGCAACCGAGGACTAATTGTCAGCCTATGAGTTTATGCGTAACCCTTGACAACCAACCTTGTCTTAAATCTTTCTGCAGATCCCTTCGACTCACATTTGACCTTATAAACCCATTCAACTTACATTTGACATTATAAACCCATTTACAACTAATCCCATTCTGTCCATTTGGTAGCTCAATAAAATACCATGTGTCATTATGTATTAATGCATCCATCTCTTCATCCATAGCTTTGTTTCAAGCCTCTTTTCCAATAGCCTCATTAAAACAAGTAGGCTCCACATGCTTTACCATAGATGTCATATATCCATAATGCATAGAATATCCTCTATATGAGTGTCTTTTCTTCTTCTTTCTCCTTTTAAAAAATTATCCCTCTCCTTTCTCCAAGTAAAAGGGATACCTCTACGTTAGATATCCCACCCTTTGTGACCTCCTCAATGGTTGTGGGTCACTAGATTTATGAACTCTAGCATGTGATGTTACATACCTATCATGTCTCACATCTGGTGTCTTAATTACTAGAATTTCTAACTCATCATCAAGATTCTCTGAACTGGATGAGTCATAACATGCATTCCTAATGCCAATGCCTTCAACCTTATTCCTACTTTTGTCCAATTCACTACTCTTAGTGCTCACATCATGTCTCAATGTCCCTGACTATGGAGTGAAATTATCACTATTAGATGTATCATGTGGCCCAAACATACTAGTAGACTCCTATGAAGGTAGGTGTGAATCCACATTGGCATTAATGTCATCAACTATGACATTCACAATTTCCTAGTACCAACTAGCCATCTCATCAAATATCACATCACAACTAATGAGAACCTATTTTGTCACTATCGATTATAACACTTGTATGTATCACGAGACCTCATGTACTTGAAGAATTAATCAAACTCTATCAATGTCTAGTTGAGACCCGACACTTGAGTGGCTCCAAACCACCTAGTCGGCTTGGCTTTGGAGGAGACGTGACTAATGGCACTGTGTCCCCAACACAATAAGCTAATGCTAGTGCATTGTGTTGCCGATCTGCCTATGCTAAGGAAGTTAGTCGCATAACAACATAGATATTAGTTCTTGCATCTAATGCAATTATTGACGTGGCTCCTAATTGTATTTCCAGATAGGAGTCACGTCCAGACAGGAATGTCGTTGACCCCAGGTTCCAGTGATGAGAAGATATATCTAGAAAAAAAGCACTAACGCAAACTAGGAATCAACAGACTTGTACAATATAGAGAAAGGAGAATCACACCAACAATCACTGTGTATCAGATTAAAGGCTTAGCCCCAAGTATAGTGCAATAGCCTAGAGTTGACAATCCCTACTCCCTGTTTGCCCGTATCCTACATAGTTTCCCTTTTTCATTTTACATCTACTTGGGTACTACCCGTTGGCAAGATTTAGTAAGGTTTATAAGAAAAATGTTGCTCAATGGATATACAAGGCGGTGAAGGATGGGTGTGCTGGTTGATAGTTGGATGACCCCCAACACCTGGCGATCAAGCCCACATGATTTCTTGTTATTTTCCTCGGGACTGCTTCAATCTTTTGAAAAATTAAAAAAAATCATTTCCAAAATCCAGGTCTGAACCTAATGCCTATTCCATCCTTATGGTCTTTCCTTCGTGTGGCCAAGCCCCCAGAGACAAACTTTATTGGATTATCTTGGGCATACCTGGGCTCATAAGCCCTCTTCCTGCTGCTACTCATCCCTGCATGCCCGACCCCCGTCCTTTCATCCACCCGTCAAACTGTACGTGAATGGGCTTGGCGGCATAGGGGTACTTGTTCATGGCCCTTTCCATTACTTCAATGGCCATCCCTGCTGCAAAGGCGTGTGGGCTTAGTTTGCTCTGGGATGATAGTTGTGCTCTCAAACACTATCTGCTTGGGATCTCTTGATCTCCTTCTTCCCCCTTCACTCCACTTGCACCCATATGGTGGTTTTCTTTTTGGTTTTGATATGTAAGCCCTCTTCCTGCTGCTCACCCCTTCATACCTGACCCCGTCCTTTCTTCTACCCATCGAAACAATACGTGAATGGGCTTGGCATAGGGGTACTTCTTCATGGCCCTTTCCATTACTTCAATGGCCATCCTTGCTCTGCAAAGGTGTGCAGGGGTACTTCTTCATGGCCCTTTCCATTACTTCAATGGCCATCCCTACTGCAAAGGCGTGCAGCTCAATTTGCTCTGGGATAATAGTTGCATTCTCGAACACTGTCTGCTCGGGCTCTGTTGATCTCCTTCTTCCCTCTTGAATCCACTTCCACCCATATGGTGGTTTTCTTATCGGTTCTAATCTGGCATGTGCCCTTCCTTCTTTTGCGAGGTAACTCCATTGGTGAGGGGCACTCGAACTCCTACCCTGTGCATGGGCTGTTTCCTCCTCACTGCGTCATAAGAATCCTTCGCTTCCTCGTACTGCTTAGGATCTAGTTAAGGGGCTTTTCCTGGCACTGATTCTGCCACCTATGAAGAGCTGCTCTACCCTTGTTTTTATAGCTGTGACACATCTAACTGGGTCATGAATCTCCTCCCAGTTAGATGGTTGTACTACTTATGTTGCCTTGCAACTTGAATCAGACTCTTCATATGTGCGAGGGTTGTCCTCCAACTAGTTATATTCTTTTGTGTTCTTTCTTCCTCAAGCCTATGCTACAGCTCTTCTTTTTCTTCTTCTCCCTTTTTGCCCATATATGGAATTCTTCAATCATTTTATCTTTGTTCTATATCTCGACAGTGTGGGCCTTCCTCCACCTGCTCTTGTCTTTTCCTAAGTTCAGACTTGGATGCCTTTAGCTCTTCTGCCTGTGTTCTTCTTGTAACTTCTAGCCAGTCCTGTCTTTTCTTTACATCGGCATGGGATGTTATCAGGGGGTGATGTTCAGCTCATTATCTGTCACTTTTCCTCCTTTTCCTCTTGTGTTCTTTGGCAGGGGTTGTGGACTCAATATCCTTCTTGAGGGCTTTTATAGTCAACACGTCCTTCCTTTGTTGTTCTTTGTACTCTGCCACACCAGCCCTTCTAGCTCTTTAATCTGTGCTCTGAGGGTAGCCTCATCTCTAGCTTTCTCTTCCAACCTTTTTGTAGATACCCAAAATGCTCTCCCAGAGCTCATCATTGGGGATTATGTCCATAGATGATCCTTTGTATAGCACTATCTCCTTTCCTTTCCCCTTAGGCTACTCTTGTGTCTTCTTCCCATCCCCTTTCAGCTATGTGAACTTCTTCTTACATGTCTCTACTTCTAGCCTAAGCTTCTCATTTTGAGCTTTGCACCTCCTTTTTCTTGCTGGTGTCTTCTCCACTAGATACTACCTCTTTGTCTCCTTGGTTGTGGGCAGCCATCTCCAAGGCTCTTGTGCGGAAGTCTCATGTCAGCCTTCCTGCATCTGGATTTTTAAAACCTCCCTCCGGATTTTCATCTTACCTCTCGAAGGGGACTATTTTCCTACAAGTAGGTGTGGGGGCTCCATTGCCCCACTGTTAGTTTCTCTAGATATCCACCCCAAACCTCTTTTAGGTCCTCCATGGCATGACCTTCCCATTGTTCCATTTTTTCTACGTCTAGTTCTCATATACTTTTGATTCTTCCTTAGCGTCCAAGACTGCAAGTCGGGATTCTGCCTTGAATAGTTCCACTTTGTCTTTATCTGCCTTGGCCTTCACCTCTCATATGATTTTGATGTGTTCTTCTCTGATGAAGAGGATTTCTCCCTCCACCCTAGCCTTCATCTCCCTTGTCCTTTCCATTTCCTCCTTTAGCCTGTCGGCCTCTTTGTTCTTGCCCAGTGGTCCTTTTATTATTGCCATTTCCCTTTTTTTTTCTTTTTCTTCTTTTTGGAGTTTCAACAGGGCTGATTCTGGATTTCTTCCACCTTGCTTTCGTCTCTCCTCCTTCTGTGTAACTCTTCTTATCGAGGGTCTTGCTGGCTTTTCATGGTCTAGATGATTTTGTCTTGCTCCCTGACCACAATCTACAGCTTGGTGATCTCCTTAAGTCCATCTGCCATACACTTCTATAAGTAATTAAGGCATCCTTGCACCCATTCTGTGTCAAAGGACTCTGAAAAGTGTGCAAGACGGGGTATAGGGAGCTCAGCTTTTGCTTCCATTTGTAGGGGTTGTGCTTTCCCCAGTGAAGTCATTTTGTGTCTTTAGCCTCTTGTCGTGCCTCTTCCGGTTGAGGGCATCCCACAGTTTTACTTTCCTACTACTCTTCTAGCCTCTGTGTAAGTATTTACTTGCCGATGTCGGCGAAGTCTTTTAGCTTCTTGTTGCTCTTCTCCTCCACCATCTTACCCTTCTTTCCCATCTTACTTTGGGACATGCGCATCTTCCGTGTTCTGCACATCTTTAATGAGCCATTATATTTTGTTGTGGTTGAACCTTTACTTATTGCCAAGAAGTAACTCAGAGGGCTTTGGAATTGAGTGGATACCCTCTCTTAGGTAGGGTATATTAATAAGAATTACTTAAAAATAGAGCCTCTAATAACTTAATTCATTCTCCCACCACCATTAGGATTTATGCATAATATAACTAATAATTAAGTTATAGCTTTTTTCTTTATCTTAATAGAGAAAAAAATTAGAAGGAATATACAAGGATATTGATTGAATGAGAGCGACAGGTATGGGAGCGAGAGAGCGAGAGGTATGGGAGCGAGAGAGCAAGAGAGATGGAAATAGTTGGAGAGAGGAGACCTAGAGAGGGACTAGAGATTGAGAGAGAGTATGAATGAGACTAAGATAGAGAATAAAATAGCATTCGTGGTAGCATGGCCAGTTAGACATGACGAGGAAGATTCCTATTTCAACTTATCATCTAGCATAGGAGTAGATGACAATAGAGTAAAAATTAAAGTGAGAGGAAGAATAGAGTCATTGGTAAGATAGCACGAGCCTTGCTTAATGAGAAGAGTATTCCAAATTACTATTGGGTAGAATCATATGCAATAGTAGTGTACCTATTGAACAAGACATCTATACAACTATTTATGAGAGTACACCAAAGATGTGGATAATTGGCTATAGACCTAACATTGGGAACTTGAAAGTTTTCAATTGGGTGGATTCTTACATACATGGACCTAATGAGAAGAGAAGTAAATTAGATCCAAAGGAAGGGAAGCGTGTATTTATTGGGTATGCACAAGACATGAAAGCATATTGTTACATAATGTCCACCCTTTAGCTAAACGGGGATACCTGAACTCTTGCAATCACACACACACTCACAAAACCCTTAGAAGAGAACACACAAGGTAAGAGGCTGAAAATTCTTCTTCTTCTTCACACAACAATTCACACAACAAAAGATGCCTACTAAGAAGATAAAGTGACTAACACACATAATACTAGAGTATATACAAGTGGGCCATAATGTGAACATGCTAAGAGGAGTGGATGAATGTGGACTAGTCAGTGTAGTCCAGCTGTCGAATGTCTAGCAAAGATGTGTTGGTGTGCTAGCTACAAAATCTGCCCAGTGATATAAATGTCGAACAGACATGCAGGCGCCTCGTGAGTGTCAACTCATGTTGAGCTTGACATCTCAACACTCCCCCTCAAGCTCAATTTCCAGCTCATGAACTCCAAGCATATCTCAAAATCTGTGGAGATTCTCAGCTCCCAAGGCCTTTTTGAAGATGTCAGCAACCTAATCCTATGTGTTGACTTATGTCGCCTGCCAAGACTCTCTCTCTGATGAAGTGGTACTGCACCTCAATGTGTTTTGTCTGCGTATGAAAAATTGGGTTCCTAGACAACTGTATACTTCTAATATTGTCACAATATATGACAATGTTTCTCTCCACATGTAACCCCAAATCAATAAGTAGCTTGTGTAACCAAGCTACCTCACATGCTGCCACCGAAGTTCCTCTGTACTCTTTCTCTGTAGTACTGGACAAGGCAATTGTGGGCTGCTTCTTGCTTCTCCATGTCACAGAAGCACTCCCTAATGAAAACATAAATGCACTCTAGTAGATCTCCTGTCTGAGATACTACTTGCCCAATCTGCATCTGTGTACCCATATAGCTCCAATGGTACACCTGCTGCATAAAACAATGCATAATCAATAGTGGCCCTCAAGTATCGAAGTGTGTGTTGCACACTATCAAGATGTGATTTGCATGAAACCTGCATAAACTGGCTCTCTTAGCCAGCATTGTAGCTTGAATCTGGCCTGCTGATCGTGATATAGATCAAAGTCCCCACAATCTTCTTGTACATAGTGGGATCCTCCAACATATAACTTGCATCCACACTAAGCTTTCCATTTTGATCTAATGGCACCGAGATTGGATTATAATCAACCATCTCATACTTGGACAACATGTTCAATACATACTGTCTCTCTTACAGAAAAATACCCTCAGGTGTGTGAATGACCTCAATTCCCAAAAAATAGCACAGATCTCCCAAATCCTTCATCTCAAACTTTTTTTTTAGAAGACTTCACATGCTCAATCTCTTCCAAGTTGTCACCCCCAACAATAAGATCATCTACATATATGGTGATGATCACAATACACTTATCACTCTTGCGCACATATAAAGAGTGATCTGCATCTGCCATCATATGAAAACCAATAGTGACAAGATACTCAACAATCGTGTCATGCCATGCTCGTGGAGCTTGCATCAGCCCCATACAAGGCCTTATGAAGCTTACAGACATACTATGGGTGATGATCACAATACACTTATCACTCTTGCGCACATATAAAGAGTGATCTGCATCTGCCATCATATGAAAACTAATAGTGACAAGATACTCAACAATTGTGTCATGCCATGCTCGTGGAGCTTGCATCATCCCCCCATACAAGGCCTTATGAAGCTTACATACATACTATGGGTGACCTGTATCCTCAAAACCTGGTGGCTGATCCATATACACCTCTTCTTGCAAGTCACCATGCAAGAACACATTTTTTACATCCATCTGATGTAAAAACCATCCATCTGATGTGAAAACCAGCCTTTAGCTGCAGCCACCGCAATTACAACTCTCATAGTTACCATCTTTGCAACTAGGGAAAATGTCTCCTCATAATCAATCCCATGTGTCTGTGCATATCCTTTGGCTACCAATCTAGCCTTGTACCTGCTTATGCTACCATCATTGTTATGTTTCACCTTATACACCCACTTACATGCCAATAGCTTTCTTGCCTTTGGGCAATGGCACCAAATCCCAAGTGTCATTTCCATACAATGCATCCATATCCTCATCCATAGCTTTCTCCCAACACACATTTCCAATAGACTCATCAAAACATGTGGGTTCTACAATCTGCACAACTTTTGCCATATACGCATAGTGATGTGCACATAACCCTCTGCACGGGATTTTTGACTCTTCCAAATCTTTGTAACTTTGTAGTCAAGGCTTCCATAGCCTTCTTCACCCCAGGTGTCCTCATTGCTCGAATCCCAAGCTGCTCATCAAGGCTCATCTTCGAGCCACTAGAATCTCCATCAACAAGAGAATGCCCTAGAGAAATATTAGGCATACCAAGGGACTCAACCACTTTCTCTTTGCCTTTATGTAATGTACTAATTTTCAATCCTTGTATTATGATACAGCCTACCACTCCACGGTCTATCAATAGAACCACTAGATGAGGACTCTCCTGGTCCACTCAATGACTATGATTGCTGACTTGCATTTTGTGTAACCACATTTCCACTTACATCATATTAAAAGATTAAGGTCATGTAAAAGGGTAGGAGAAGGGTGTGTGTGTGAATGGACTTATTGTCCACTAGCTCACCTATTTAAAGGTGAAACTAGAAGGCATTATAGAGAGTGTAAGAGGCCAATTTGTATTCATATAAGCAACTTAATAAACAAGATGTGTTCTTGTATTTTGTGGGTATCTCTCCTCCACTCATCTTGATCTAGCATAAGCACCACGTTCTCTCAACATGGTATCTAGAGCTTGGGTAGATTAGGTCACATTTTTTGTGGTGTAGACTAGGTTATCCACATCACTTCTTGTGGAGATGAACCCCCAGCCAGTGGAGACCTTCCAGCTACTTGTGGAGGCCATATCTTGGCTTGATCTCAACTAGGAAGATGAAGCATACCCCCATGCGCGTTCAGTTTTGTACAACCAATTGTAGGGTTACATCTCTCTCAGCCGCGCCATTGCACTTTGAGCAGGACGGCGCACGATTTTTGCAGCGCTAGTTTTCGTACATCTATTCGCAGCCTGTGGGTAAGCTCAAGCCACGCAATCTTAGGGCTTTTGAAGCCCTAAGCCTCAAGGTTCTACAGCCAAGAGATGAGCCTCAATGGCTGCTCGACGGGCGTGCAAGATGAAAAAGACCAGGGCAGCCCTGTGAGGAAGCCATGGAAGCTTCAATAAAAGCTTCAAAAGAGTGTTTTTTTACACTAATCTTGGCTTAATTAACCTTAATCACTTAAGTGCTTCTTGAAAGTTCTTTTGCTCCAGATCCTCTGAAGTTGTTGGCATACACCATGAGGTCCTCATAAGTCTCATTCATCAAACTTCATCAAGATTCATCAAGTGTTCAACATTCCCAAGTGTGCTTATTAGCACTAAAAGTGTTGCTAAACACTATTGGTGGGTGTAGCCATCAGCAAAGGGGAGCCTCTCGACATTACAGAGTGTTTCTAAGCACTAAGAGTGTTCTTAAACACTAATGGTGAATCTAATCACCAATGTAAGTGTCATTAGATACTAAAAATGTTCTCTTAAGCACTAAAAGTGTTGCTAAACACTAATGGTGATCTTAATCACCATTAGTGTTCTTTGACACTAATGAAGCACTAATAGTGTTGCTAAACACTAATGGTGATCTTAATCACCAAAGAAAGTGTTCTTTGACACTAATGAAGCTCATCTCTATCAGAATTAGTGGTTGGGCACAAACCCTAAGTGCTAAACCATAAGCTTCATCATCTCAATCTCTTTTTATGCAACATCCTTGGCTTAATTAAGGGTTGTTGCAGTCTCATAAGCCATTCTCTTTCTACTTAAGCCAAAACATCACAAATTTTTTAGTTTTCTTCTTCATAAATCAGCCCATTACACTCTTGTAATCTCACTTCAATACCCAATGTCAAAGGAAAACACCCAAATTAAGAAGTTTTCAGGAGAGGGCTTCCACACTTGGCAAGTTCTTGTCAAGTACAAGATGATGTCCAAAGGTTTTTGGCCATTCATCTCTGGCACTAAGGTTATTAATCGAACTAAGACTGAAGATATTGAAGAAGATGAGAGGACACAAGCCATCATCATGATCCATCTTGATGAGGCTCTTATTCACCATGTGGTCCAGCTTCCAACTGCAAAGGAGAAATGGGATGAGCTTGACAAACTCTATGGAGCACGTGGTAAGAATTCCAAGATCTCACTTAAAATTGAAATTTTCAGCTTGGAACTCAAAGAGGGAGATGGCATTGGAGCCTTTATCTCTCATTTGAAGGGCCTTATGGCTCAACTTGCATCAGTGAATGCGAGAATGGATGAAGATGATGTAGTGGTTGTTCTGTTAAAAGCAATCAAGAAGGTGTACCCCACTTTAGTCACCACCCTGAAGAACATACCTAATCCCACCCTTGAAGGAGTCATTCAATCTTGTCTTGATGAAGAAAAGAGACCAAAGGGAGGAGCTGAATCTTCAAATGCATCGACTCCATTGAATATCAAACAAGCTTTGTCACATCAAGTGAGCAAAGTAAGGTGTACCCATTGCAAAAGTAGGTTATTTTACAAATAATTGTTGGATCAAATATCCCAACAAGATGAAATGTAATAAGTGTAAACAAACGGGACATATCACTTCTAAATGTCCCAACGAAGAGTCAGAGGCTAACTTTGTATCAACCTCTAACTCCTCTAAGCACTTGTTTTAAATCTCAATGTAACAACACCTATATTCCTAACCTTATACGCCTAATGTTATAAAGGCAACCTATGTCCAATACCACCTATGTCCAATACCACCTATTCCAATTCTTTCATAGTTGGTATTGATAGAGGGTATTAAAAGATTAAGGTCATGTGAAAGGGTAGGAGAAGGGTGTGTGTGTGAATGGACTTATGGTCCACTAGCTCACCTATTTAAAGGTGAAGCTAGAAGGCATTATAGAGAGTGCAAAAGGCCAAGTTGTATTCAAAAGCAACTTAATAAACAAGATGTGTTCTTGTATTTTGTGGGTCTCTCTCCTCCACTCATCTTGATCTAGCATAAGCACCTTGTTCTCTCAACACATCAAACCCAACAACATCTTTTTCAGTAGCATACCAGCTACTCATCTCATTAAATACATCTCTGCTTACCCTCAATTCATGTGTAGCATTTATAACATCTATATCCCTTTTTCTCGAGGGAATACCCAATAAATACATTTTTATGCCTTTGGATCTAGCTTGGTACGTAACTCATCTGACACATGCACATATGCAATACATCCCAAAACTTTCAAGTGAGACAAATTAGGTTTCCTACTAGTAAACCTCTCCTCTGGCGTTACATCATGTATAGTTGTAATAGAAGTCCTGTTCATGATATAAACTGCTGTAGACACAGCCTCAGCCCAATAGCTATGCGGCATATTCTTGTCTGCCACATTAATGCTCATGCTATCTCTTAAATGTGCCTTTTTTTGTCGCCTCAGCAACTCCATTTTGCTGCGGAGTGTATCTACATGTAAATTGTCTCTGAATTCCATTCTTTCGCAAAAATTCAGAGAACTCATTGGAGAAGTATTCTCCCCCTCCATCTGACCTTAGGCACTTCACATGCTTTCATGTTTGTTTTTTAGCCCATAACTCTGAAATTTTGAAAATGAGTGAACACTTCACTCTTCTTCTTCATGAAATACACCCACACTTTCCTGTGGTCACATCAATGAATGTTATGTAGTACTTGCAACCACCCATAGACACAGTCTTCTTAGGACTCCATACATCTGAATGCACAACATCTAGCACATTCCTACTCACATTTCTGTCATGTGGAAACACACGTTTTGTTTGCTAATCAAATTGACATGCTTCACGAACTTCCTGCATACCTTCAACTTTAAACTTAGGTAGCCCTGTCACAATTTCTTTAGTCTGCATAGACTTCATTCTTTGCACATTTACATGCCCAATTCTCTTATGCCAAATGTCTGTATCTGCAACAACTCCTGAACCATTTGCAAACATTGCAGCGCTCACTTCAAGCATACTTACATTAATCAATGTAAACATTCTGCTCACTCTGTCACCTTTTTTTACAACCAACCTGCACTTATCTTTAAAGTCTTCTACATAACAACCATCAGGGTTAAATCGAACCTTGCAAACCCTGCTCAATCATCTGGCCAACAAAAACCAGATTCTTTGTAATGTTCAAAACATGAAGTATATCTCCAAGGTACTTCACTTTACCATCCTGCATAGACAATGGCACATCTCCAACATGGGCAATCGGATGAGCAGTGTCATCCCCTGTTTCAACAAAACTTGGTCTTTCAAGACTCTTCATTTCCTTGAACCACTCACTATGACTTGTCATGTGGTTTGAAGCACCTGAATCAACATACCATATGTCATCCTTACATGCTGCTACATCATTTCCAGACACAACATTAACCACACATGTTGCATAACAAAAAACCTCTCATTATCCTCCTTATTTCTACTAGAGGATGCATAGTTGTTTTGTTGCACTTTTCCATTTTGCATGTCACTCTGCTTCTTATAGCAATTTGCCTCCACATGCCTAGGCTTACCACAATAAAAACAGCCTCGTGTATCATTATGCTGCATTTGCCAATTACCATGATCTCTTTGGCTCCCCTTGCGTCTAAATTGGCCTCTTCCACCTGTATGTTGTTGTTCTGAGTCGTGGGATTGTTGCAACTGTTGACCATAATTCTGATTACATGTTCGACCACCACCGCCTTGGCCATGTCCACAACCTCTACCTCTTCTTCTACCTGAACTTGTGTAGAAGGCTTGCTGCTTTGAACTATTTTTGTTTTGTAAACACTTTTGATCTTCACCCACCAAGTTCTTCTCTTAAATGATTAGCATTGACACTAAATCTGTGAAGCTGGGAATGTTTTTGTTTGTTACGAGTCTAAATAGACATCTTGAATGCCTTGTATTGTGGCCCGAGACCACGTAGACACACTTCCACCTTATCATCATCATCCATAGAAACACCAATTGATACAAAGGATTCCACAATGCCCTTGATCTTCAAAGATCACAGACATATTCTTCTTCTCCACAGTATGAAACTCATTCTTCAACTGAATCTTTTGTGCCTTGGTGTTGGTTTCATACAGCTTCACTAAGGTGTCCCATGCCTCCTTAGTGACTTGGCATCATGTATATGCCCAATCATAGTGTCCTGTATGCTGATAGAAAAGCCAATATATGAATTTCCTTGCTCCTTGATTCCAATCCTTGAACTCTTTTATATTTGCAGCAATTGGATTAATCTCCAGTATCTTCGGTGCCTCCTCATGTTCACCTTCAATCAATGTAGTCCCAGTAACATTTTCCCATTAGTAAATTTGTCAATCTAAACCTCTAAGCATGGAAGTTTTTCTTGTCAAGCTTCTCTGCAACAATTTGGTTTATTCTTTCATTCGACATCTTTTCTACAACACAAATTTATCAACAACAGCACTCTTGCTTGACCTGCACAAATTGTTGTATTCTCTGCACATTGATACTATGCTGCAACCAAACTGTCACAACCAGTGACCTTACTTTGCATACATACACCCAATGGTAACTTTGAGAGCAGCACACATAGTGTCTGTAGAACCAATCACCCTTCCTACAGTTCTAAAAACAGAGTTTTGCAGAGAATTAAAACTTACCTGTCGGCAATGCTTGTGAATGCCTGCAAACAAAAAATGGAGGTCTAGACACGCCTGAAACTTTTTTTTAGCCCTAAAATTTCAGTCCAACAAATAACATAGTTGCTCTATAGCTCTTCTCCTGCAAAGAAAGCTCCTCAATCAGAGTTCATTTGTCGGTGCCTCTCCCGAAGAGCTCCCAACAAGGGTGTAGTAGCCAACACAAAGGGGGAAGAGTAGATGAAGCTCTTACCGCTTCATGTGCTTCTCTTTCTTGGTACTCAGCCCTTAGCATGAACCAGGGTTTGATACCATGAAAGGATGCAGGGGAGAAGAGAGCTTCAGCTCTTGCAAGCACACACACACACTCACACAAACCCTAGAGGAGAACACACAAGTTGAGAGGCTTAAAATTCTTCTTCTTCTTCACACAACAAAAGAGGTCTACTAAGAAGATAAAGTGACTAGCATACATAATAGAGTATATACAAGCGGTCCATAATGTGAAACTAGTCAGTGTATTCCAACTGTTGTTGAATCTCTGGCGAAGATATGTCGATGCCAGATACAAAACCCACCAGTGATGTAAGATCCCCATCCCCACCGTGCAACATATTCTGGATGCTAGCAGTGGAAGTAGCACATCTTGCGCAGGGCAGGGTCCTACACTCGGGGCCTGGCCCACCATGGATATCCGGACAAGTGACTAATTCCTCGGTTCTTCCAAAATCGAACTTAGAAAAACTTCCCTTGCCCGGAAAGCACAGGCGATTCCTCCAGGATAAAAATTTTACTCTAACGTAGTCAAGGTCATTACTGACCAAACTTATCCAATCGAACCTAAAGTCACTTGGTCGGAAGAAACTTGCACTTGGATCATAGAGATCAACGCTTTTTTCCCCGTCAAGAGACACAGCCATTGATTCTTATCCATAGAATAATTACTATCCGGGATTTACTTCATCTAACGTAATGTAATAGAAATTGAGTCTCAATTTACGGATCCATCAGTCCAGCCTAGTCCCATGGGTTAGCCAACCACCCAACCACTGTAGTGATGGGATCCAATTTAGAATTAGGTTTTGTCCCGTCGGGTACCAGGGAAAAGAGTTCCCAGGCTCCCTAGCCGGAAGTTCATGCAAACATAAAACTGGTCACACCACTTACACACCCAATATGAAATTGCCTTTTTCTCAGCAATTAGCTAACTTTAAAACAATCCTTTAATGAAACCATTATGTCACTGATCACAATCCTCAACTGGTTGAATCCATATTTCCAATCATTCATTCATTGGTGTACTTAAGGCAACCAGAACGCTCACCACCTATTCACTCAGGGGCCTTTTTGATAGTTCCTATCTCATAGTAACCGGCAATATATTCACATAACAAAATGGAATCTCCGTGGAAGATCAGCAAGATCAACCAACAAATCCATATAAAAGAGCCATGGACTCATCCGTTGAGGACCAGCAAGGTCAATCAACCAGATCCATGCCCGGTTTCAGAAAACAACTCTTACTCCTTATTCCAATATCTTCCACGACGCATGTGTGGGTATCTTCGGCGACCCAGAGCCCGAGCACCGTATGGTCAGCACCCTCTAGGATCCTTCGCAGGTCACCTAGCGCTTCACTCATAGGCCGCTTCCTTGGTAGGTAGCCTGCCTTAATGGATGGAAGTTTTCTCGCCCTCAATGGTACTAAGATACCTCTATTGACACTAAGATTGATGTCTCACAACAATAAGCTAATAAAGATAAATCAAAGAAGTATTACCGATGCAACGAGATTGGATATATCACATCAAATTATCCACAAAAGTCAAAGTTTATTTCACTTGGACTAAACATGATCAATAATGAAGAAGAAAAAACAAGAATTATTTTGACTCCTAAGGTAAGATACTCACCTCTTTTTTTTGCAAGATGTCATATGTTTTGGGATTGTAGGTATATTATACCATTTGGCCATGGAGGAATGAAGTGTGTGGGGGGGGGGGGGATTTAGATACAATTGATTTTGGGATTGTAGGTATGTTATACCATTTGGCCATGGAGGAATGAAGTGTGTGTGGGGGGGATCTAGATATAATTTCTTTTGGGCATATGGGTACACAAGTGAGAGGTATTTATCAAGCTCACAAGTTCCCTGTTTACAAACAAGGTGCATTTTCACTCTTTCACTCTATACCATTTGGCCATGGAGGAATGAAGTGTGTGTGGGGGGGATTTAGATACAATTTCTTTTGGGCATATGGGTACACAAAGTGAGAGGTATTTGTCAAGCTCACAAGTTCCCTCTTTACAAACAAGGTGTATTTTCACTCTTTCACTCTCTATCCCTCTCGTATGCATAGGAAAGGGAATTTTCTCTCTCTATCCCTCGTAATTATCTCTCTTCTAGATGATAGATTCTCTCTCTCTCTCTCTCTCTCTCTCTCTCTCTCTCTCTCTCTCTCTCTCTCTCTCTCTCTCTCTCTCTTGTGCTTAATCTAACATTGCCCTACATTTCAATGATGTCTCATATAAGCAAGGAAGAACACAGAATACTAAAATTCTAGAATTGTGTGTGTATGAGTGTTTTTTGTGCGTGGGAAGGAAGAACATAGATGACTACAATTGCAAAATCATGTGCATGTGTGTGGGGGGGTGTGTATGTAGATAAAGTCTTACAAAGATGACAAAATTCATAACTCAAGAATGAATGAGAACTAGAATCCCTCATTTTCTAGGATTCCAAAGTGCATACCTTGGTGGAGACTCTAGCTCACCATTCATGGAGGGTCAGGGATGATTCACGTGCGAGGATGAAGAGCTTATATTACACGATGGTGGACGTTGATGGGAGTGTTCTCATGGATTCTCATGGCAACCGTTTGACAAACCGCATGAAAAATTATCTCAACCAAACTTTCAAATACATATTTATCGAGTGGGCCAAGCAAAAGACTAGGCAGAAGCAGTACATAATAATTGTACTAAAATCCCATAGGCTAGAGACTTGATGAAAGTACCAAAGGGAAAATGAAACTTTGCAAAGGAGTAAACCATGATGGCCCTATCCTAGCCATTCCTTAAAAAAGGAATAGAAAATTGCAGACAAGCAATTTAGAGAGATTCCACAAGGCCATGTACCACACGATGAGTAAACCACGATGGCCCTATCCTAGCCATTCCTTAAAGGAGTGGAGAATTGGAAAGAAGTGATTTAGAGAGAGCCCACAAGGCCATGCACAATAACAAAGGATAACAGTGTAATGCAAATTGGTTTTGATGATGGGATGCTCACACACTACAGTTTGGGTGGGAAAGCTATCTTTCATGCAAAATTTGTAAGTATTGTCATTTTTTTATAATTCATCTTATGTATAGAATTTCTTAACATGATTAAGCATAATAATTGTTAAAGATGATTAATTTGTTTTTCTACAAAGCACAAGACAATCACTCCTAACAAAAAAATATTATTATCACTTTTTTAATTCATCATTTCATCTTAAGCATATAACTTCTTAAGTTGAATATTTTGTTTTTGTAGAAAGTGCAAGTTGAAAGAAAATTAGTTATAATTAGGTCCTCACACTACGGTTTGGGTGAGAATGTGCTAAAATGAATATATTTTTTCTTCAATCTTGGATCAGAAAAAAGGCACATTTTGCATTTTCTTCTCATTTGTTATGACAAACAAAGAACTTGAAAATGCTTTCATTTTTTGAACTCTCAGCCACTTTCACAACATATATCTAATATGATTCATAAAAAAATTATTCAATGTGTAGTATTATAATATTTAGATAATTTTTACTAGCATTATATTTAGTTAATACAAATATTAATGTAATGTGAAGAGTTGTAGAATATTCATCTCTTGTGTTATAGCTCATAGTTAGCACCCCTATGTCTCGTAGTGGAGGTGGTGGGTTTGAATCTATCCAAGTGTCATTAAGTACCAACTCTTGGGGGGGGGGATTGGACAAGAGCGGGTTGTATCCAAAATATAATGATTTTTCCAACTTGAATTTTTCTTTCCTTTTAAGATTAGTTTCTCTTAATTTTTATATCCATCCCTTTAGATCACCCATATAGTTTTTATAAATTTTGTGTAAGGTCGTAAATCAAACGGTTAAGGTCACCTATGTAGTTTTTATCAATTTTGAGTAAGCTCCTAACTCAAAAGGTTAAGGTCCCACTTTGAAAGGTTTTAAGTGTGATATAAATGCAATCTCTCCCTATTTGTAATGTGTGTGGGTGTATAGAGAGACTCTATGCGGGGCGATATATATATATATATATATATATATATATATATATATATATATATATGCGTGTGTGTATGTATGTGTACATATATATATATATATATACATATATACATACATAAACACACACACACACACACACACATATATATCTTTCTCTCTCTATCTATATATAAATATATATGCAGAGAGAGAGAGAGAGAGAGAGAGAGAGAGAGAGAGAGAGAGAGATAAATATATATGTGTGTGTGTGTGTGTGTGTGTGTATACACATACATAGATCCCTATATATATATATACATATATATGTTTGTGTGTGTGTGTGTGTCACTCTTTCTCTCTCTACACACACACATACATGGTGAAAGATACATTAAAATATGTAAATCTTCAAGGTTGAAATTGGAGGAGATGGAAATTAAATCTCAAACCTCTTGTATATTATGTTCTTTTATATTGATCAAGTCCTCAAGGACTATAGACCATATCTTGATACAAATCCTTCGTATATTATTGTGTTCTCATTGATATTGATTAACTCCTATGATGGAGTGTTCAAGGACCATATCTTGCGACAAATATTTAAAGGTGTGAAAATACATTAAAAATGATACAAAGTCAACAAAATCAACCCACCTTGGTGAGTTAATTAGCATGTCTTGCCTCCATAGAAATCAATTGTCTCTTCTTCTAAGAACATGACCAATTGTCTTCTCATTTTAGTAACCTTGAAATCAGAGACAAATAGAAAAAAGGATTTAAATTCACATTAATCATTAAAAGAGAATTGAATTAGAGATAAGTAAGATATAAAGAGTTTTAACATCATTGAACTTCCTTGTATAAGGAGACTATCTACTTGGATTTAGTTTGCATTTACTGCGAAAATCCATGTGAAAATGTTGGAAAGTGTGTGAGCTTTGCAATTTGATGTGAGTTGAGGGAAAGGTTTTTTTCCCCAAACTTGTTGGAGAGTGTCGGTGCTTGTAATTTGATGTGAGTCGATGGAATTTAGGTTTTTTGTCCAACACTTGGATAAAAACACTAACAAAATGTAGTATATGTTATGTTATGATCTTGAAGATGCATAAATTATAGGATAAATTTTGGGTTGTAATTTACCAGTTCTTATCCATGCTTTCAAAGAAGTTGAAATCCTTTCCTTACTTTTTAATTTCTTAAAGAGTTATAATTTCCAAAGAGACCAACTCAATTGGGAGATTTTACACATTTTTTTTATGTAGTCATTTGTTGTTATACACCACCACTCAGGTACCACCATTAGGGTTTAGACATGATTATAATGCTTTGGTATAAATAGTTTCTAGAACCTTAGAAAAAAGTTTTATAATCTTATCATATGATAAACTTACTATCTGACCTTATCATTTCATTAAGTTAGTGGGTCATAAAAATAATATACACTTTGCAAAAGGAACCGATCAACAACAAGGTCACACCATGACTTGTCACTATCAAACACAATTATTATTTTCTTTCACATGATTTCCAATCATAGTAATGATACATGTACCTTCTATGCCTTTACACATTGTCAAGATTAAAAAAGTCTTCAATATTAAAGTCTTGACCACATACATTCTCCTAGATGTATATTATCTTGCCTTTACATATTAAAGATTCAAAAGGTCAAGTCCTATCCACCCACATTATCCTTTGTCTTCTTAAACGTTTTTAACGCCCCACTTAACTTTATAAATTATAGAATGCTAGGAAAAAATGCATGTCATAGATACTGCAAAACTTTGAATCATGCTAGTTATGAAAACAAGGCGCAGAAAGTTGTGTCACTATAAAGTTGATACTAGGGTTGATGTAATACTAAAAGACCTTTTATTTGTAGATAAATCTACATGGAGTCAAATATATAAACTTATATGTTTGCATGTCTATCTAAAATATATATGCCATAAGTGCATCATAACAATATACATTATGTGGCAAAGACTATAAGACATATATTTCTTCATGAAAAACTACCTCTTGGTAAGTGTGTATATTCATAATTTACAATTAACTGATTCATGCACACAGGTTCATTTTTTCCCCACTTTGAGTGAAATGCACATTAGTGCTTGTACACGTGCGCGCGCACACACATGAAGGATTATACATGTATACACACTCACACACACATGAATTATTATACATGTTCGTTTGTGTGCACATACACTTTTGTACACAACATGTGCATGTGCATGCATACACATATAGACACACACATGTATGCTTGCACACATGCACACATTCAGAAACATGCATGTATACACGTGCGTGCACACAAACACACACATATCTCATGCACGACATGCATGCACACACATGTATACCTACACGTGCACACATACACACACCCATGCCCATGCACTTTTGTGCACACACATATGCACATCAAAATTTTTATAAATATAGATGATTATCTTTGAATATATTTTAGAAAATGACAAACACATTCTTCAATATTTATTCATATAACATGATGGGATCTTTTGGTTCCTCTTTACATGCTGAGAGCATACAACATTTTTAAATATCTTGACTTGGTATCAAAATAAATCTTAAAATTTATAGAATAATGTAAAGATTAGCTTATGTAAAGATATTTACAACAAAGGACGAGCTCAAAGATGCAATGTTGATGACAATGATGGCCCTATCTCTGCACACCAAATGCTAAAATTGATGATAGTGATGTTGTAATAACTGATGATAATGAGCATAAAAATGTTACTAACAAGAATGCTGAAATTGATGACAAAATGAGCATAAAAATGTTACTAACAAGAATGCTGAAATTGATGACAAAATGAGCATAAAAATATTACTAACAGGAATGCTGAAATTGATGATAATGATGTTGATGCTACCACCCAACTCTATTGATGATGAGGACAAGCTCAAAGATGCAATGTCAATGACAATTATGCCCCTATCTCCACACATCGAATGCTTCTACAATGAAAAAAAAAACTAAATTTAAACAAAGATAGTTCGAACTGACACTCACTCAGGATGTTTACAGAGATATTCTAGCATCCAAACATGCCCGAAACACCTCAAAACATGTAGAAATTATGTTAATGTAGTTAACAAAACACTATAGGATATACCTTATCCAGCTAAGAGGATAGCTAAATATAAGATAAAAAAGAGCATCTCAAGGAGAAGATAATAAGGGGGTATTTGCCAAGAGAACATACTTTGATACCAAACTTTGCAGTAGAGACAAAGGTAGCAATACACACAAAGATACAACAAGTAGATATGGAGAGAAGTGACAACACTCAAAGTAGATTGATGAGAATGAGTGAAGTACAAGTGAAGTGACATGACATAATAAAGTCACTTACACATACTCATAAAAGTGTATACATATGCCTTGGGGGAAAAACCTCCTAAAAAAGGGAAAAGTTACTCGGCCCTTTAGTAGAGTATATCCCTATGTACCATATAAATGGCTACACTCCACGTGAAGTGGCCTACTATTTGTAGTGGGATAAAATGAGAAAGTTAAATATTTTGAATTAGTAGTTTTAATGGTCATTTATCTAGAGGATTTGTGTTCTCATCCCTTCTCTCAATGCATTAATCCCATTATCTTAGAAACCTTTTCCTATACAAGTGCTCCTAGACTAGATGGTACTTATGGCTTCATACAAAAAATGAAAAGCTTTGGACTTACTCCTTTTTTTGTTCTTTTTTAATGTTTATATTGATTGTCTTGAAGGATTTGACATCATGATTGAATCATCTTCAATTTCTTTATCTGATTCATCTTCATCACTTGAGTCCTCTACTTTATCAAACATCTCATTCATCTTCATCACTTAATTCCTCTACTTATCAAACCTACTTTCCATGACCTCTTTAAGACCAGTTCACAAAGAGATTAAATGAGGGATTTCACAAGAAAATAAAGTATAAAAGTTAAAAGAAAGAAAAAGAAAGTTATTACAAATATAAAAGTATTTTAAACTACAATGAAATATTGAGTGTGAATTTTAAAGTACCTGTTTCATTTCCTTGAGTACATAGTAAAACAAATCTTGAGGGATTTGAGGAGTGACATCCATAATGCTAAAATAACTTCCATTCACATGATCTTTAAGGTCCTTTTTGTTGAAATAGATGTACAAGTGATAAAGGGTGAGAGAAAGAGTTCATGTAGGTGTGAACACACCCCATATGAGTGGTAAAGGGATCTAGGGTTGGCACCCTAGCCCTTGGTGGATCCTATATAGAGGGCAGGAGGCCTCACTTTTTTAAACACAACAAAACACAACCAAGACATGAAGGTGAAGGTTAAGCCAACTTTGGAGTGGATGAAATAGAAGGTAATATAGAAGCTTTCTATACATGTGTTCTTGCTCTCTCTCTCTCTCATATATGTTGCTCTATCTTGCCATCAACTATTGCTTCCGTTGTGCATACTCCCCATAATTTTGACATGTTATCAGAGCCTTGCAAAGGCTAAGTTCCCCTTCAATCCACTTTTCTTTCTCTCTCACTATCATAAGCCATTCATATCCTTCTTAATATAAGCCATTCATATCCTCATTAAGAAGAAGGACGATGGTGGAAGAAGGTGAGAAGCAAAAAGGGGTCAAGAAGGAAGACAACAAAAGAGCTTCATAAAGAGGATCTCGATTCTGCCATCATCAACAAGTTCTTGAAGCTTGGAAGAAGAATATCGTCATCAACAACAACGCAAGAAAAAAAAAAAGAAACGCAAGAAATTTGATAAATTTTTTGGTTTTTCCATCAAAAAGTTCCATCGAGTTTTTCCGTCCGAGTTTCCATCGAAAAGCACCGTTTGCATTTTCTATCGACGATGTGTGAAGAAGAGGTCGAGTTGGTGTGCTTTGATGTTGTGCTCTTAGCCCCATATCAAAGGAGGCAAAAAGGGCAACAACTCTGGCCACCGACGTCGTCAATAGCACGACAAGCAGCAACAAGTGTCATTCGACAACGGACGTCCAACACGACAGCAGCAGCAACCAATAAATAATCTTTTCTAGCAGGTCCGTCAACGAGCTTTTTTTTTATAGAAGCGTCATCGCCTCCCTATGAGCCGTCTGTCGTCACTGACGTCCATTTGCAACGTCGTCACTGTCCATCAACTGGACACCTGTACCAGTCTACCGTCTTGCATGGCAAGGCGACAACACCAAAGGATGGCTTCTGCAATCTAAGAGCAGCTCTGTGTTTTTTCAGACACAAAAAAAAAACGCCACTCAAAGGTTTTTTAAAAAACCTTTGAGTCTCTTTATTATCATTTTTTTAATACCCTTCTTATTATAAAGGTTCTTTAAAAACCTTTTTCTAAGGTTTTGTCTTAAACCTTTCTATCAAAGGTTTTCAACCCTTGCTCATCCAAAGGATGTCCCTCATCCTTACTCATCCAAGGGCATGATAACTTTTTCATGAAAACAAATCCTCAAATTTTTTGATGAACTTGTGTGGATAGAAGTTTTTTACTATATTGTAATGGAGTTAGACATTGCCTTTGTGTTGATAAACAAGTGGTAAGACCTCTGCTAAATCAATGTTCACATTGGTGCAAGTATTTTTGCATCATGATGAAGTGGAAGGTGGAAGCAAGAAGCATATTAAGAAGCACATGCATAAGCTATTAAAACATGGGTGATAGCCATGTGTTAGTCTATGTGGTAGTTGGACTAAGGAAGCTAGCATGATTGGAAGGAGACATGTATGCATGAAGTGAATCTACCACGAGAAAGGATTGGAGAAGCATGAAGATGTAACCAATGAAGCCAATGTGATGAAGAATAGTACATCCAAATCCCACTTGAAGATTTTCTTTTGCAAGAAGATGGTTTCATCAAAGCGGCCGAGCAACAAGGGTGGTGCACGAAGCCACCATGGAAGAGATGGTACCAAAGATGTTACTAAGAATGAGGGGAATTTTGTAAGTTCCTCACATCATGAGAAACTCTTCTAGTTGAAGAGTGAAGCATTTTTGCAAGAATTAGGAGTGAACCACATTTCTCTATAACTCATCACTTTTGTAAAAGCCTAATTTATAAAGGCTACCTACCTTGTCATCTATCCTATGGTTGAGAGGGGGTCATTTTGTTCTTATATGTCCAATGCTCACTTTGCTCCATGTTGGCATTGTCCCATGGTGGCATTGAGAGGGGGTGTTGAAATATATGATGTACAAGTGATAAATGGTGAGAGAAATAGGTCATGTAGGTGTGAACACACCCCAAATAAAGTGGGCATGTGGGTGGAAAAGGGATCTAGGGTTAGCCCAAACTTAGCCCTTGGTGGACCCTATACAAAAGGCAGGAGGCCTCACTTTTGTAACACAACAAAACACAACCAACACATGAAGGTGAAGGTTAAGCCAAATTTGGAGTGGCTACAATAAAAGGTAATATAGAAGCTTTGTATACATCATGCATGATCGGACATAAACCTATTAACAATATGCTAGGCACCGTAGATAAAGGAAAAATTAATGCACATCCATATTTGGTGTTCTATCAATCCATATGAATAAGATTTGGGACCAAATTAGCTTTAGGATATACGTCCATATGCCTAGATCAATCTGCATCTACTACTTAAACAGTTGGTATTAATCATAAAAGAGTTACAAGATCATCATGCACAAAAAAACCAGAAATCTATCATAAATGATACTGAATCCATATTATGAGCCGTGCTTATCCCTAGTTAAAGTTTTTGAAAAAAACCAGAATGCTTAATAAGACCAACATAGCACCATGACCTGATACTCATAGGAAAAGATATGCACAGCCTTGTAACCTCAATTAAATTCAAATATTTATACTTGATTCTGGCATGAAGACTAAGAAACTTTTTCAAAAAGTAACTTAGACTCGACTGTGGCATACAAACTGAGAAACCATTTCCAAAAAACTAGCATGTATATTATCTGAAATCGAATGTTCATCACATGTAGGATTCCCCAAAGGTCATCATCCAATCATGCAATACAAGTCAGAAATTTCCAACACATAGTCTGAGGCGTAAGTAATATGGACATAGCACAATACGGGTTTCCATACAGTCATTAACGCGTAAACCTATACTAAGCACATAGATTCCATCGATAGTTTTCAAGGGATTCAATAATCATAAACTAGGATATGCAAGGTAAATCCACAAGAGTTACCTAAGAGGAGGAACTCTCGGCTGAATGCTAGCACAAGAGACATGGCAAACAACCACAAGACACGGGCTAAGTGCGTGTATAAGCACTCACCTTGCTCCATTTATAAAGGTAGAGCTGAAGGAAGCTTCCAAATCTCCATCATAGCTCCTCGCGCAAGTGCATTTGCAGAACCATAACCCACCTTCATCGGCTTATGTGTCGGGTCATAAACCATAGCCGGCTAAAGCTGGCTCATCAGAAATGAAAGCCATGTCACGCGGCCAGAGTCTACTCAGTAGAAATGAGAGCCATGTGAGGCAAGTTAACCTCTCATGCATGAGATTAGGTATAGTTTATTATTAGAAAGGTGCCATATGTGAATGGTCCCTAGTTACAAGGTAGTTATGAGAGTCAACCTTCCAAGGATTAACACCACTAATAAGGGATGCACCCAAATTAAAATGTTCATGTGAGAGTTTTTGTGTATGTTTGTGTGTGTGTGTGTGTGTGTGGGTGTGTGTGTGTGTGTGTCGGGGAGAGAGATAGAGATGAGAAGTATCCATTTTTTAGTAAGTTTATAAAAGATGAGAAGCATGTGTGTGTATGTGTGTGTGTGCCCACCCCTACCCAAGCACCATACTCATAATGGTTTGAGGCAATAGGCCCCATGAGTATGGTCCTACTGCCTCAAGAGATTGTCAGTGAGTTTGTAAAACTCATCACTAGATAATCGCCTTCTACCTGCCATCATGTAGGCAAGTTTTTTACAAATGATGGATACATTATTGGGTGCTTTATCCATCCCTATCACCACGAATTTATCAAGTAACGTTTTTATCGAGTGTAAAAATTCAGGATTAATCCAAGTGTCCTCTTTTGGTGACAGCTATTTCTTGGGGATCCATTTAATTTTTTCCATAAATAAGTGAGGCACAACATTTGCAATTGCATTAAGTTGACCAATTGGAGTTTACTAGCAATGTTTGCCAAATAATCTAGTATGGTACTGAGCCTCTTCATCCTTTATGCATGCCAAGACATGCTGGCAGTTTTTGATGGGGTATGCTCCATCGGAATCTCGACACCCCTTAGAAGTGGTAGGATCTAAAATCAAAAGACATGCTGGGAGTTTTTGATGGGGTATGCTCCATCGGAATCTCGACACCCCTTACAAGTGGTAGGATCAAAAGAAAGTTATTAGAGTTTAAGATGAGTATGAGATAAGTATGAGATAAGGACTACCTTCAAGCAGCATGCAAATAAAAATTGCTGTGAACTCTGATCTCGCCCCAAAAGTAAAGCCACCTACTTAAAACCTATCATCTCATTGAACATAATGATAGTGAGGAGAGATAGACTTCTAAGGTCGAGAATATCAAGCTAGAGGTTCCATATATCTCCCATTTTTAAAGAGATATGTACTGTAGTTACAGTGCAACACCAGTTAGAAAAACTCCAAGAACCTTATCCAACTTGACCAGTAAAAACGTTAAACATGATTGAATAACAATAGATTTGTGTACAATAATCATGTTACAAGTACGTGGAGCTAGTGATTCCATTAAGTGAAAAAGATTTTTTTTTTGTAGAGCATAAACCACAAAAATATTTTGAGAGAATAGATCCTATTACCTGCATCCATCCAAACAGACCAACAAAGAGTTAGCTTGTGTGTCTTGCAGGTGTCGAAGAACCTATCATGTATTATAGATGTCATCCAAAATAGCCTATGGTTTATGTAGTGATGGGATCATTCCCCTTGACATGTCTAGAATATAGTATCATCCCAAAGTAAAGGGATAATTCAAAAATTGAAAGATAATTGGATACTTAGTGATCTCTATAAAGAGATTCAATATTGTTTCCTATTATATGAAAAAACAACTAGCTTCTCAATAATCCAAAAAGAACTAGTATATATCTCCAATCATATCAACAGAACAAATAAAATTTATCTATTACAGCCTATCAAGGTATAAGCACTTGGGTATCTCTAAAATTTATCTATTACAGCCTATCAAGGTATAAGCACTTGGGTATCTCTAAAGGTAATCCCTAGAAAGATCAAAACAATCCACATATGGTAATGTTAAGCTTATCTTAGGATATCTTTTTGCATGAATTCAGAAAGCCACCTATATGTAAAAAATCATCATTGTCACTACATATTAGAGTATTATGAAATATGTTCTAATGGCGGCTTCCGGCGGGCGATCTTGCTTGACAAGAGAAGCTATATACATTCTCATGTGCACATGACCTCCCATTATCTAACAACTAGGGTTGAGTTCTCAAATTGTGAGTTATATTGCCAAATTCTTTGGCTATATTGAGGCCTAATAAAATTTCTAGAGTCTGCATAGTGCTAATGTATCAGTTTAGTGAATTAGCATTGAGTACCATCAACCATGTATCAGTTTAGTGAATTAGCATTGAGTACCATCAACCATGCATGGCCGGACATAAGCCTATTAACAATGTGCTAGGCACCTTAGATTAAGGAAAAACTAATGCGCATCCATATTTGGTGTTCTATCAATCCATGTGATTGAGATTTGGGGTCGAATTAGCTTAAGGATATATCTTCATATGCCTAGATCAATCCGCATCTACTCGTTAAATAGTTGGTATTATTATAAAAGATTTACAAGATCATCACACACAAAAAAAACTAGAAATATATCAAGAATGATATTGAATCCGGATTCTGAGTTGTGCTCATCCCTAGTTAAAATTTTGTAAAAAAAACCAGAATGCTTAATAAGACCAGCATAGCATCGTGACCTGATATTCATAGGAGAAGATATGTACAACCTTGTATCCTTGATTAAATTCAAATATTTATAGTTGATTCTAGCATAAATATTGAGAAAGTTTTCCAAAAACTAACTCATACTCGACTGTGGCATAAAATATGAGAAACCATTTCCAAAAAGCCAGCATGTATATTATCTGATCACATGTAGGATTCCCCAAAGGTCATCATCCAATCATACAATACAAGTCAAAAATTTCCAACACACAGTGTGAGGTGTATGTAATATGGACATAGCACAATATGGGTTTCCATACAGTCACTAACCCATAAATCTCTACTAAGCACAGAGTTTCCATTGATAGTTATCAACAAGGGATTCAATAATCATAACTAGCAACCAAAAAACACGGGATAAGTGAGTGTATAAGCACTCACCTTGCTCCATTTATATAGGTAGAGCCAAAGGAAGCTTCCAAATTGCCATCACAGCTCCTCGCCAGATCATTTACAGAACCATAACCCGCCTTCATCGGCTCTCCACCAGATTATGTGCAGGGTCATAAACCATAGCCAGCTAAAGCGGGCATATCATAAATGAAAGCCATGTCAGGCAGCCAGAGTCGGCTCAATAGAAATGAGAGCCATGTCAAGCGAGTTAACCTCACATGCATGAGATAAGGTATAGTTTATGTGAATGGTCCCTAGTTACAAGGTAGTTATGTGAATCAACCTTCCAAGGATTAACACCACTAATAAGGGATGCACCCAAATTAAAATGTGCAAGTGGAGAGTGCTTGTGTGAGTGAGTAAGTGCGTGTGCATGCGTGTATGTGTGTGTGTGTGTGTGTGTGTGTTTGCATGCATGCATGCGTGCGAGTGCGTGTGTCATTAGGGGAAGGTTGAGGTCTATAGGGGCCCTTTAAGATGCCATGTGATTAAAAGGTTATTAAGGAAAAGAGCCAATCATGTGATGCCATGTATACAAAATGTTGGGTGATTAAATGTGGTCAAAAGATTCTCTAGAAGATGCCTTTTTGTACTTTTCATTCCCAAAAAGTGGGGGGAAAGTTTTTAAAATTTCGGACATCCATAACTTCTACATATGAGCTCAAAATTTGTCGGAGATTAGAGATCCAGAATCTACTCGCTGAGCTCTTTCCATAGATACGTCACATGATATGGTTTTGCCCACTCAAATTTAAATTCAATTTTGGCAGGAAACTTTGAAATTCAAACTTCTAGCCATTTGAAGAATAAGAAGATATCTAAAGTCAAAGAAACTCAACATTTTAACAAAAAGTCATTAAAATCATAATATGGTAGCTTAAAGGGCCCCTATAGACCTCAACCTTCCCCTAATGTGTGTGTGTGTTTGTGAAAGAGAGAGATAGAGATGAGAAGTATCCATTTTTTAGTAAGTTTATAAAGACAAGAAGTATTTGTGTGTGTGTGTGTGTGTGTGTGCATGTGTGTGTGTGTGAGGGGGGGGGAGAGAGAGAGAGAGAGATGGTTGTAGAGAGGGAAACGATTCTTTTATGGGACCTTGGTTGGAGTGGCCCCAATTTATGGTTCAATAGATTAGATCCTCTTCGTCCACCAGGGTTATGGATGCCATGTTGACATGAATCAGGCCCTTCCCCATTTTAGCTTTTGCTTACCTAGCTTTAGCCTCGTCTTGCGCTTGCTTGATCTTTTCTTTTGCTAATTGCTTCTGTTTTTTTAAGAGGTGTTCTTGGAAGAGCCTCTTGGGTTAATGGTCCAAAGTTTTTTTTTAGTTTACTCCCATTGACATAGCCCTCCATTTGGATGCCGTAAATTGTCTCTATTCTGAGAGACCCTTGAGGTGTGATTTTTGATACATGGAATGGTCCCAGACCATGGTATTTCAGTTTCTTTTTCCTGGCACTTCCCACACTATACATGAGGACAAGGTCCCCCTTTTTTAACTCTTTTTGCTTGAGGTTTCTATCAAACCATTGTTTTCTATGTAACTTTTCAACCATGAGTCTATGTGATGTATCACCTGGGTTTCATCCATCTTTTCCAAGTCAATTAGCCTTTTAGCTAATGCATTTTTAGTTAGACCAATTCGTTGGATTTGGTCTTCTCCTCGTAAAAAGCAGGATTGAGTTCACGTCGTGAAACAAAAAGTGTTGCTGCCGTGAACTGGTTTAAAAAGCGTTTCACACTGTGAACTACTTCGAAAATGGTTCATGTCGTGAAAGTCTACTGCACTTTCACGTGATCCAATTTTTGCGGACTGAATCGTGTCAGAGGTGTGAGGATAAGGATTTCTATTTTTGGAATGTAATCCCGTGATTCTTGACATTGATTTTGTGAGCGACTCACGACGTGAAATTGAAGGAAAATGGTTCACGTTGTGAACAACTTCCTGCACTTTCACGTGAAGTTTTTCGCGTCGGCAATTTGTAGTCTTGGGTGCATATTACTTATCCAATTGATGAAAATTAGATTGTACCAATACTAAGGAATGAAATGCAAGTTCCTGGCTCAATCAATGGTCCCTTATGTTTTTGATTTTTTTGAATTTTTGAAAAAAGAAGAAAATGACACACAACCTGCTTCTTCACATTGGTGTTTTTTATGGTGCTAACATCAAACTTATGAAGAGTAACCAATGAATCCTTTCCTAAACTACTTTACACAACATTCACAGCATTAAAAAAGAAGAAAACGACACACAACCTGCTTCTTCACGTTGGTGTTTTTTATTGTGCTAACATCAAACTTATGAAGAGTAACCAATGAATCCTTTCCTAAACTACTTTCCACAACATTCACAGCATCAAAACTATAATTTTTTCTCAACCACACACACCTTATCCTTCCATTTTCCACACAATGCATTACTGAAATGCAAAGGCAACAATGAATACTATGCAATGGGAGGAGCTGAAACTCAAAGAGTATGGAAGAAACAAAGGTGTTCCCCGACAGCGGTGCCAAAAATGTTATGCTTGACCACACCTCCAAGAGGGAACTTGGAGAGACGGAAAAACTCTCTCACTTGTAGCAAGAGTAGTATGATCCACACTTAGCTCAATCCAATGGGATTTGCATCCCTTTCGGAGCTAGGGATTCAACCCGTACCGGTGCACAAAAGCTTATCCATTTGATGGAGAGAATGCTAAGAAAACTACTACTAATGACATAGACTTAACACACACACAAGCTCAATCTTGCTATTGCTCACTCAACTCCACATTCCACTCATCCATACATCCAAACAAGAATAAAGCTTAGCTATTGCTCACACAAGATCAAAGCATTCTTCATTCTCAAATACTCATTTCCCTAGCATGCACACAATCCTTGAAGCTATCAATAAGAAACATGCACACTAGAGAATTGACATGAGAAGAGAGACAAATATCAACTCATTGCATTGAATTAACAAAAGAATAGAACTTACAACAATGTAGATAAGGAGAGAGAAGAGCTTGCACCTCTATGGAAGAAGAGGGAGAGCTAGTCTCAAGAGAGCTCAAACATGAGTTTGCCCAATGTGTCCATGCTCTCAAATGAGCCACCTTTTATACAAAAATTCTAGAACTCCCAAAAGTTCCCATGTGGGATTATTGTCAAGCCCTCTCCCACATTCATCTACAACTTTGAACTCTTTTCAAGAGCCCTAAGTGTCTTTTTTGTTGCATCCTTGTATTGATCTTCATTCGTCATGCAACACTCCCCCCTTCCTATTTTGCGCACGTCCTCGAGCGCGGTAGTAGCAAGAGCTGCAACAAAAAAACAATGGATACAAGTAAAGTCTCTTATTGAAAAAAAAGAAAAGAAAAGAAAAACCAGCAATGATAATTTCACACGTGAGCATACAAGTGCAAGGCTGATTAAAGTTTGAATGAGTCCTAAAATAGGTGAGTAAAGTCTAGGCAAAGTGAGACTTAAGTGGTAGATAGTGCTATGCAAAGGCAAGTGTGCTTAGTACACCGCCGGTTATGACCTCAGTCTCAATGTCCTACAAGTATGTAAGTTATTCCTAAGTGGCAAACCTACTCCTGAATATGAGCAAAGGTGATTGGAATTCTTTTTTTTTTTTTTTGATGTGTGTGTAGAAGGTGATAAAGATTAAGGTTCTATCCCAAAGAGACCCAAGCAATGGCCAAGAGACCTCCGCCAAGAGAATCTAAAGACCGCTAAGTATCTCAAGGGCGACAGACCCTTTTTCTTTCTTTTATGACCTAAGGAGTACCCCATGAAGATGAGGGCATCGGTCTCGAGGGCCCATAGTGTACCCCAGAGTCCTACCAACATCCATCAAGGCGATAGATTCCTCAAAGGTCTTTTTCTGAAGCTTTTAGACATCAGTGTTCACCCCATGGAAACCAAGGCATCGGCCCCAAGGTGCTAAGACAACCCCAGGTCCTACCAAGCATTTCTCATGGCTGTGGACACGTCATGTCTCAATTTACTTTGTATATATATATTTTTTTAGGGTATAATTTTTTTATAAATTTTTATTACTCCTAACACCTAGCTCATATCTAAGAGGTAGCTACCACGAGGGATAACTAATATACCTTGAAAGCATAAGAACTTGGCATATTCCCTTGGTATATATCCTACACTGTCTTTAGATAGAAATATCTTTTCCTAAGTCTTCTAAGACTCTAGAATTCACTCACCATATTTTAACAACTAATCAAAAACTTAAGCCAGCCAACATTGTGTGTACATGCAAACTATATATTCAAAAGATAAGAGCACATAAAGAAATAAAGATTAAGATTTGAATACACCTGTTGTAGTGCCCTGTTGATGTTGTTCGTTTGCATTGATGCATTGCTGATTTTGTGCAGATTGCTCCTCCTTGATCTTTGTAAGCGTAGCATGTCTCCCCCCTTCCTAATTTGTTTGCATGATAGGTGGACTATTGGGGCGTGTTTGATGCTCTTGTTTTTTACGAAGATTTCTGCAAAATTTTTATTAACAAACACGAAAAGAAAAGAGAAAAAAATAAAATTTGCCATTGGTGCCAAACACCGAATATAGCCGAGGGGAAAAACCCAGTGGGAGAAAAGTGCCCTGGCTTGTCGATCTTATTGTGGAGTCGTTTTTACTTACCCTTGCGCTGGTGGTGGATATTATCTCAAAAAGAACATAATCCTCTAAAGGCATAAGGAACCACATTATTCAAACATAGATCTACCAAAGAGCTTCAATTGTAGTGCTAATGCCTTATCTTTGGGTTTGGCTATGTTCTCTTTAAGATGTGGAAATTTCAGCAATTGTCGAGGAATTTGAGCAAGATAAGAGGATTTAGGCATTGAAATGCTAGATTCTAAGCTCAAATGAGACTCATGTGAAGTTGGATGTGTCTTAGGTACACCAGTTGATAATGGAATTGTGTAATATGGAGAATTTGGGACAACTGGTGATTCATTACTTGTTTTGGGAAGATCAACACAAGTAGATTTGTAGGTGCTATCACAGCCACCTTTCCTTTCTTGAAGATTTTGTGTTGACTTCTTTTGCACCCACTGATATGGACAATCAATTGTGGCTTTTGGAATCTTTCGGAAACGCTCTTTTATCCCTAGCAAACCAAGGCATTTTGGAATCCAAATTGTTGTTGCACCCTCATAATAGCCTTGTGCTTTAAGAACATGTTTTGGGACCCATCGAGTAACAATCCGAGGTTTCGGCTTGGAAATGATGTGCTTCTTAAGAGGCTTAGCAACTAGACTAGATGGTACAAGTTTGTACGCATCTTTGGGTAGCCACATTGATAATTCCTTCTTGCCTGGCCTTCTTTGAGCAGCAACTAGAGTAGTTGGAACATGCCAGCCATGGCACTCACTTGAGTACTCATTAATTATCCACATCATTTGTTTTGGAGCTTCAAGAGCAGATTTTGATTGTGGGTTGGGTAGGGTAGAAACACCACCCTTTTGACACGATAAAGCTCGTGGTTTAGCAGAGACTTCCTCTACTTGCAGTGCTGTTGTGGATGCATTCCTATAGTACAAATCATCTAGAAGGGCACGTGGTTGTACCATTCGTATAGGAATAATATCATATCCATCTGAGTCACAAAATTGAATTGGCTTCTGTAAAGCACATGTCAATAATGTTGCAAGGACATGACTCCATTCTAATGGATCAATTAAATGCTCAGGGAAGGGTTGTGGAATGTATGCCTCATCTGATACACTTCGATTACCCTTAAGTCTCTCAGTGTTGAAATCCCTACATGAGGCTCCGCACATCCATAGATCTTCTTGCCCATCGGACAATGTAACTCTTGAGCCCTCAGATGAAGCAGAATCAAACTCATCTATTGGAGACCTTGTTACATCACGATATGAGTGATTCCTTAGGTTGACCCTTGTGATGACAGAATCATGTCGGAGGTACAAATAATTGTATCCCCAATCTTGAATCATTTGAAATTGTCGCATGAACGGTCTACCCAATATCACTTCATAGTTTGGATGTTTTCCAAAATCCACTACTGCAAAGGTGTGCTCATATTCAATCCCACATGTGGTGACCAATATGTTCTCAAGCAGTCCAAGGGGATGTTCTAAGCTTCCATCTGCTAGCTGCAAGTGCATCCTGGTACTCCTAATAGCTGGTTTGCCCCACTTTTCCCAAATGGACCTTGTCACAATGCCCACTCCTGCGCCACTATCAAGTATTGCAGTTGAAGATACTTTTCGCACTTCTAATGGGAGGGTAGCATTTCCCTGATCGTCCTCACAAAATTTTCCTACTTTGTTGATAGGAACTGGCATTACATGCTTTGTTTCAGGGTGTATAGTACACTCACGGTGAATCTTTTGTAGCAATATCTGCTCTGACAAACATGTGGCAATATCATTCCACAACTCAGGTCGAATTTTTATCAAATCAAGCAAAGGTAAGGTACAAGCCACTGGTGCTGACAAAATAGCCTGCACCATACTCATATCTTTCTCCTTTGTCAACCTTTTATGCATGGAGGGTATCCTCAAGGTTTGAGAACAGTTCTCATATTCTCCCAGATATGATGGTAAGGTTTTCATTGTATGCTTACTTCTAGGAAAAACAATTGTTTGAACTTCCTCCTGGATGCTTGGGTGTCTAAATTTATTTTCCATGCCTCTGGTAAAATCCACCTCAGAGAATGGAGGCGAACTAATAGAAGACATGTTCTCATGAACTTTCTCGTGAACTGCAGCCCACATCTCATTTGCCATGTCCTCATTAGCATCAATAACGTCATCATTGCATGGGAAGACAAGGCTAGGTGGTGGCAGATTACCCCCTGTCAACTGGGTGTCAATTGGTGCAGACCTTTCGCTATGAGCTTGTGAAATGAGCTCACTTTTCATTTCCCGACTCGATGACACTTCTAGTATGGTTTCTAATGTTGGCTTAAGAGAGGTTGGGCCCCGAGGAATAGGTGGTGGTGGTCCCTCAAGTATTGACTGAGCTTCCCTAATGAGTTGCTGATGTACAGCTAAATTGATCTTCTCCTCACGAGGGTTTGGGTATTCTTTAGCTTCTTGGGTAGCTCAGATAAAGCTGCAATGCGACTTCTATGAGCAGCAATGATGGCCTCTAGAGTCTCATTCACTTTATCCACAAAAACAGAACCCCCAGAACTATCTTCAGTCGTACTAGCCTCATCTTGTTTAGCACTAGGCTCAGGTTGAGGTTGATGTTCCTCATGCACTTCTTGGGAAGTAAAAGTTTTATCCCTCATGTTTTGTTTAGAGGCTTCTTGAGAACTAGTGGATGCACTTTTAGTTTGCTTGTTTCGGTTCTTCTTCCTCCTAGTGTTCTTTTTTCTACTGGACTGTAGGGTCTTGTCCACTAGACTTGTCTTTGCATCCCTAGTTCGAGGTGTCTCATCAGTTTGTATTTCGGCATTTTGTGTCTGTGATCTAGTCATGACTTTAAGTGGCACGACATCCTCATTCTCAGATGAAGGTGGCGATGGAACTGCCCCTACAAGGTTGAGTGAAACCTTTGGTTGAGAGGAGCCTTCCTCATGTGGTTTCAGCAGACAGTCCTTTGGGAAGTGTTCTACACAACACCCTAGACAATATCTTTCAATTGGTGGAAACTGTTGTACTGTTGTATTGGACCGAGATGCTTGCCTTGAGTGATGTGGACAATCACGAGCCCAATGGGGTTCTCCGCACTCATAACAGGGGCCCATTGGTTTGGCCTCTACTTTCCTTGGCTGCCATTGACCTGAGGGGCCTGGAGTCCTAGGTTGGTAGCCGTCTAGCAACATTAAAGAGTTTTGTTTCCCTGGTTGAGCATCCAGTGCTGGGCTTGGGTATGCGGGACTTTCAAAGATATTTTCTTTGGATGAATATGATACATATTCCTCCTCCACATAGCCTGGGTTTACCAAGTCTCTACACATATTTGAATTGTCGTAGTCAACAACCCTCACAGGAGCAGTCCCTGGAGCAGGAGGTTGAGCACCAAGAACAGGTTGTGCTTGCTCTTGTGCCATCGGCGGTGGCTTACGTTCAAAATTAGTATACTGTTGATACATTTGTGGAGCCATTCCACCCCTTGGCTGCTCACGTTCCTGTCTCATTCTCGCAATGCGAGTACATTCCTGCGTGGTATGGGTAAAGTTCCAAGCACAGGCTTGGCACCACTTTTTTGTGGGTTGGTTTGTGACTAGAGGAGAAAAGGTATTACAATCCTCTGTTTTATGGTTACCGCCACATGCTCCACAAAGATGAGGACCTGTAGGAAGTACACTCCTCATTCTCTGCTGCTGTTGTTGTGGCTGCATGGGTGGACGATAGGTCTGTCCCAATCTCCGTAGTACTAGGTTAGCTATCTGGTCTGGATTTACTAACGCGCTAGACCCTGAACTTTGGTCGTCACCCCACTGATCTCTAGGTTTCACCTCTGG
Organism: Cibotium barometz; assembly: GCF_041138505.1. Taxonomy (NCBI): domain Eukaryota; kingdom Viridiplantae; phylum Streptophyta; class Polypodiopsida; order Cyatheales; family Cibotiaceae; genus Cibotium; species Cibotium barometz. The sequence goes on along the minus strand of NC_141096.1, from coordinate 20,234,270 downwards.
GCCAGAACCATCTTGGAATTTGAAGTTATCGGTGAAATCCATAGCATCATGGCAACACTCATTGAAATTTGTATGCTTCTTCGCATAGAGATGTGTATGCAGAGTCGAATTTTTGAGTCCTTTTAAGAAGAGAGAAATTAATTGACTTTGGGCGGGCTTCTCATCTTCTGGGCAACGATTAATGTACTGCTTCATTCTATTTACACAGTCTCTAACACTCTCATTCTCGCCTTGCTTGAAAGAGTAGATGTGTGCTACCGTGTCATGTTGTATTCCCATCAAGGAAAAAGCAGCAATGAATCTCTCTTCCAAAACTCGTAAAGAAGATTTGTCTGAAGCCTCTAATGCCTGAAACCAAGCCAGGGCTTTTCCGTCAAGAGTGAGTCCAAATCCTTCAATTTGAGTATGCTTATCAGCCACTTGCTCAGCTCGAACTGCTTGTCTAAATGCTGCTACATGATCGTATGGATCTCCTGACCCTTCATACTTCTTTACCAGTTTCTGAAGAGTTGATGGTCTTACTTGTCTTGAATACTCGTCATAGGGCCTACGGCCTCGCACTCTCAGTGGAAATTGTTCCTCTCTTTGGAAAGATGGTCCACATGTTTCCAAAATTGGTGTGGTGTGACTTGTGGTCGCACATTTGGTGTAGGACGATATCTTGGTGCTAGAGTTGGGCTACTAGCAGTGGTCCACTTAGATGTTGAGGGTCCCTCTCTAGTGAACTCTCGTAGGGGAGGAGCAACAGTTTCTCCAAGAAAGGCTGTCTCTCCCGGTTTGGCTGTATTTGTTGAGAACACTTCCATGAATAATGGTTGTCCTTTCCACGTGAGTTCCCGAATCTCTTTCCAATCTAAGGTTCGGTATTCATTGGCCCATTTATCAATTATTCTGTTCATGTGTCCTGCAAGCTTCTCAACTACCACCACATGAGCTAGAGGAAGATCCAGCTGTGGCAATCTAGTTGTGGCATAATATCCCTCTAACGAGTCCTTATAGACCTCTTGAAGTGGGTCATCCTGTAAGACCTTTGTCACAGGAATTTGTCGTACAAACTCCCATTGGCATTCAGCCCCCTGATCCAGTTTACACTTGCCTTTCCTATCCCTTTCCAAATGTAGATCTACAAGAAGTAAATCATCTATGGATGGCTTTGAGGAATTGGCATTGGATGGTCTAGGCATGTCCGGCTCAATGAGCCAATCATCTCTAGACTCCCTTGCTCTGGAAAGTTCTGATAAGTCTAAGAACTCGGTTCTAGAGAGCTCCCCTAATTTGTCTACCTTTTCTGGATGGTAGGTGACTTCGTAGCGAACACCATCTCCACCCATGTACATGTTACCCTGGTCATTGACTAGAGGTGCTCTATCAAGTTCTGAGAAAATGTCGGCGATCTTAACAAGATACCGTTGTTGTGGATCCCTAAAGATCTCAGCTCCTTGAGCATTTGTGTAGACATATTGGAGTCTCACATTGAGTGTTAATCCCATAGTGTCGGCTTCAAATGGATTAAAGGATCTTGAGGGTGTCTTATTTGGGGCTACGGGATGACTATTAGTCGGCCCTAGATTGTCCATGGACAATGAACTAGTTATTCTGGAGGAAAGGGTATCGGATTGGGATTCAGAAAGGGTTTCAGCAATATCTGCCAAATTTCCTACCGATTGGGTCCCACTTTCCTGCGTAGGTACTCTAGAAGGTGCCCTAGGCCCTATGGCAGAATCTACAAGACGTCCCGACCGCAAGTGCATAAGGTCAAATTTTTTTGGTTTTTTATGTGTTTTTGTTTTGTTTTGTTTTTTCTTTTAAATAAAAAATATATATATATATATGTATATATATATATATATTTTTAACCTACCTAATCACTAAATGCAACTAGAATTAGTATGTGGGCGTAACTATCTATCCTATCTTTTTATTTAATTATGATTTTTTTTTTAAAATGATTTTATGTTTTTTATGTTTTTATTTTTTTTAAAAATTAATTACAAAAATTATGAATCACACTAAAAAATACTAATTATGCACAAAGTTACAAAAATTTAAAAAATGCAAGAAAATACTAATTATGCAAAAAATTTAAATGAAGAATTACAAAATATGCAAAAAAAAATAGACTCCTAAAAAAAAACTTAATTTATAGAATTTTTTTTTTAATTTTTATTTTTTGTTTTTTTTACTAATTTTCTTTAGTTTTCTTTTGTTTTTTCTCCTTTTGTTTTGTTTTGTTTTTGTTTTTGTTTTTCTTTAACTAATAAATTTCGTGCCTAATTACAAAAAAAATATAAATCTACTAATTATGCACTCAAAAAAATAAAAAATAAAAAATGCATGCTACTTTACTTATGCACAAATTTTACAGAAATTTTAAAAAATGGATTCAAACTACCAAAACTAAAAATTGTTTTCTTTTTTTTCTTCTTTTTCTTTTTCTTTTTTTTCCTTTTTCTTATCTCCTTTTTTTTTAATTTTTTACTATTCTTTTTTTTTCTTTTTTTTTAATTTCTTTTTCTAAATTTAATTGTTTGTTTTAATATTATTTTTTTGTTTTTTTATTTAAAAATACAAAATAAATATAAAAAATTAATAAAAATAATAAAAAAAAGGAAAATTCCACCTACCTTATCCACCGCTCGCCGCTCGCTTCCGGGTTCGTCGCCGCACTGCTTGCCGGCGTGTTCAATGCTTCTTCAGCTACAGCTCGCCTTCTTTGCTCCACCTTCTGTCTGCGATACAGCAAACTACCGGTCTACACAGCCAGGATTCTTTGCTGCTTGCACTCGTGGATTGTGCAGAGGAGGTCGCAGAGGCGCATGATCCAGTCGTCGTTGTTGTAGGCGTTCGCTCGGCTGCCCGTGATGACAAAGTCGTCGTAGTCGCCCAGCTGCTCCTCCGCGCCACTTCACAACTGCACCCTCTCAACGCTTCGACGCCTGCTCCACTTCACCTCCTTCCACGGCCACGTCAGCTGCAGCCCGCCTACACGCAGCCTCCTCTTCGACGGCCTCTCCACGCAGGTCGACAAAGCTCTTTTTTCTTTTTTCTTTTTGCTGCTCCTCACCGCCCTACGCCACCTTTTTCGTTCTGCTTGGCCTCGTTTGCTACTCCACGCAGAACGCCTTCACACCGCCTTCTACAACGCCATCTTCAGCTACAGCTCCTTCTTTTCCTCGCTTTCAGCCGGCCAACGGCCAGCCTCCCCTCTCCTCAGCCTCTGCTCACTGCTCTCAAGCCAGCCAACTTAGCGCCGGCTCCTCGAATGCTCAGCCAGCTACCTTAGTTGCATTCAAAGCATCCTCCACCCTAAGCTTTTTTTCTTTTAATTCTGTCTCCGTTTGGGCCCCAACCTGGAGAATTGCAACTCCTCCTGAAAGCTTGTCAATTCTTTCACGATCAAAATCAACGGATAGCTCAATGCTCTCTTTACAATATCGGCTCCAACCTGTTGCTCATAGTTTTCAAGAGTTGCCTTTATTGTGTCCACCTTGGCAGCCAACCTTAGCAAAGCACAACCTCCACCTACCACGATACCCTCCTCAACAGCCGCCTTAGTTGCATTCCAGCGCTTGATGCAGCGCTCACATCACTGCAAATCTATATATATATATATATATATATATAGATTTATAATTTTTTTTTCAACTGGCCGCCTCCCTGCACATATATATATACACACATATATATAGATATATATATATATGTATATCTATTTGTCTTTGCTTCTAATGATGGAGATGTCTCCCAACAAAACAACAAAATTATAAAGGAAAAGTCGCCTTCTACGCTTTCAACCTACCTCTCTTTCTTTCACCCTTCTCTTTCCCTCTCTCCTCTCATCCTTAAGCGGACTTCATGCTTGGGAGTCTATGGGGCTTGCATAAGCTATGGAAGAGCTTAGCAACGCACCTCTTTTCTCTTTATTTATTTATACTAATTACATGTTAACGAAAAGCATGAAAGAATAAAATGACAAAAAACAATGAAGGTAAGCATAATGAACGGTACTTGAAAAAGCATAAAAGCAATAAAACATAAAAAACAATGCGGGAGAAACCTCAACCGCTCAATGGTTTTTTTCTTATCCTAACCTTATCCACTCACACCGGGATCGCACACCCGAACTTAACCTAATCACTCAATGGTTTTGCAACCAAAAGAGGAAATAGTGGTGGTTTCCACACACTCTGAACCGGATTTGAGTCTTCTCCCCGGCAGCGGCGCCACCGGCAGCGGCGCCAATGGAGAGACGGAAAAACTCTCTCACTTGTAGCAAGAGTAGTATGATCCACACTTAGCTCAATCCAATGGGATTTGCATCCCTTTCGGAGCTAGGGATTCAACCCGTACCGGTGCACAAAAGCTTATCCATTTGATGGAGAGAATGCTAAGAAAACTACTACTAATGACATAGACTTAACACACACACAAGCTCAATCTTGCTATTGCTCACTCAACTCCACATTCCACTCATCCATACATCCAAACAAGAAGAAAGCTTAGCTATTGCTCACACAAGATCAAAGCATTCTTCATTCTCAAATACTCATTTCCCTAGCATGCACACAATCCTTGAAGCTATCAATAAGAAACATGCACACTAGAGAATTGACATGAGAAGAGAGACAAATATCAACTCATTGCATTGAATTAACAAAAGAATAGAACTTACAACAATGTAGATAAGGAGAGAGAAGAGCTTGCACCTCTATGGAAGAAGAGGGAGAGCTAGTCTCAAGAGAGCTCAAACATGAGTTTGCCCAATGTGTCCATGCTCTCAAATGAGCCACCTTTTATACAAAAATTCTAGAACTCCCAAAAGTTCCCATGTGGGATTATTGTCAAGCCCTCTCCCACATTCATCTACAACTTTGAACTCTTTTCAAGAGCCCTAAGTGTCTTTTTTGTTGCATCCTTGTATTGATCTTCATTCGTCATGCAACAGAACTCTACACATTCACCTAATGGATTAGCAATGAAACACAATCGTCATCGGGTACTTATTACCAATGCTTCGAGCTCGTGTCTCTTGAAGCCTCCAAGCTCGCATGCTCGCTCGCATGTATGCTCCAAACTCCAAGCTCCACCTCCACACTGTCACTCTGGAGTTGCTCACACCATCACATACGCCAATCACACTCTCTCTCCTCATGCTCTCATACAAGCATAAACACACAAGCATGAAAGAGGCACAATGCTAGAATTCTCACTCCTCACTCTCTCACAAGTACAAGAGAAGAGCTCTCAACAGCACAAAGGGAATTGTGTCGTCCTTTCATTATGAGAAAATGCCCAATATACAATTGGTCCTTATTCACACTTGGGCGCCCAAAACTTACTAACTAAGCCTTGGGTGGCCAATGTCTCATAATGTAAACCTTTATAGTGCCTTTACATGACACTTATTAATGTCCTCAATTGAGGATCCTGGTGTTAATCCAAATGGTATTAACAGGGGGGATTGGACAAGAGCGGGTTGTATCCAAAATATAATTATTTTTCCAACTTGAATTTTTCTTTCCTTTTAAGATTAGTTTCTCTTAATTTTTATATCCCTCCCTTTACATCACCCATATAGTTTTTAAGCTCCTAACTCAAAAGGTTAATGTCCCACTTTGAAAGGTTTTAAGTGTGATATAAATGCAATCTCTCCTTGTTTGTAATGTGTGTGTGTGTGTGTGTGTGTACGTGTACATATATATATATATATATGTATATATATATATATATACACACACACACACACACACATATATATATATCTTTCTCTCTCTATCTATATATAAATATAGAAGCAAAGACACAGAGAGAGAGAGAGAGAGAGAGAGAGAGAGATAAAGATATATAGGTGTGTGTGTGTGTGTCTGTATACACATACATAGATCCCTATATATATATATATATATATATATATATATATATATATATATATATATATATATATATATATATATACATACGTATACATGTTTGTGTGTGTGTGTCACTCTTTCTCTCTCTACACACACACATTCATGGTGAAAGATACATGAAAATATGTAAATCTTCACGGTTGAAATTGGAGGAGATGGAAACTAAATCTCAAACCTCTTGTATATTATGTTCTTTGATATTGATCAAGTCCTTAGCGGTGGAGTGTTCAAGGACTGTAGACCATATCTTGATACAAATCCTTCGAATATTATTGTGTTCATTGATATTGATTAACTCCGATCATGGAGTGTTCAAGGACCATATCTTGTGACAAATCTTTAAAGGTGTGAAAAATATATTAAAAATGATACAAAGTAAACAAAATCAACCCACCTTGTTGAGTTAATTAGTATGTCTTGCCTCCATAGAAATCAATTGTCTCTTCTAAGAACATGACCAATTGTCTTCTCATTTTAGTAACCTTGAACTCAGACACAAATAGAAAAAAAAAGATTTAAATTCACATTAATCATTTAAATTAGAGATAAGTAAGATATAAAGATTTTTAACATCGTTGATCTTCCTTGTATAAGGAGACTCTCCACTTGGATTTAGTTTGCATTGTCTGCAAAAATCCATGTGAAAATGTTGGAAAGTGTGTGTGCTAGCAATTTGATGTGAGTCCAGGAGGGAAAGGTTGTTTTTCCTAGACTTGTTGGAGAGTGTTGGTGCTTGTAATTTGATGTGAGTTAATGGAATTTAGGTTTTTTGTCCAACACTTGGATAAAAACACTAACAAAATGTAGTATATGTTATGTTACGATCTTGAAGATGCATAAATTATAGGATAAATTTTGGGTTGTAATTTACCAGTTCTTATCCATGCTTTCAAAGAAGTTGAAATCCTTTCCTTTACTTCTTAATTTCTTAAAGAGTTATAATTTCCAAAGAGACCAACTCAATTGGGAGATTTTACACATTTTTCTTATGTAGTCATTTGTTGTTGTAGACCACCACTTAGGGACCACCATTAGGGTTTAGACATGATTATAATGCTTTGGTATAAATAGTTTCTAGAACCTTAGAAAAAAGTTTTATAATCTTATCATATGATAAACTTACTATCTGACCTTATCATTTTATTAAGTTAGTGGGTCATGAAAATGATATACACTTTGCAAAAGGAACCAATCAACAACAAGGTCACACCATGACTTCTCACCATCAAACACAATTATTGTTTTCTTTACATAATTGCCAATCATAGTAATGATACATGTACCTTCTATGCCTTTACACATTGTCAAGACTAAAAAAGTCATCAATATTAAAGTCTTGACCACATACATTCTCCTAGATGTACATTATCTTACCTTTACATATTAAAGATTCAAAAGGTCAAGTCCTATCCACCCACATTATCCTTTGTCTTCTTAAACTTTTTTAACACCCCACTTAACTTTACAAATTATAGAAAGCTAGGAAAAAATGCATCTCATAGACACTGCAAGATTTTGAATCATGCTAGTTATGCAAACAAAGCACAAGAAGTTGTGTCACTATAAAGTTGATACTGGGTTGATTTAATACTAAAAGACCTTTTATTTGTGGATAAATCTACATGGAGTCAAATATATAAACTTATATGTGTTCATGTCTATCTAAAATATATATGACATAAGTGCATCATAACAATATACATTATGTGGCAAAGACTATAAGACATATATTTCTGACAAACTACCTCTTGGTAAATGTGTATATTCATAATTTACAATTAAGTGATTCATGCACAAAAGTTCATTGTTTTTCCCCACGTTGAGTGAATACACAATAGTGCTTATACACGTGTGTGCACGCACACACACACACACACACTCACACATATGAAGGATTATGCATGTATACACACTCACACACACATGAATTGTTATACATGTCCATTGGTGTGCACATACAATTTTGTACACAACATGTGCACGTGCACGCATACACATACAGACACACACATGTATGCATGCACGGATGCACACATGCATAAACATGCATGTATACACATACGTGCACACAAACACACACATATCTCATGCACACACATATACACATCATAAATCTTTTATAGATTATTTTCTTTGAGTGTATTTTTGGAAATTTCAAACAATTTTTTTAGCATTTATTCATATTAGATGATGGGATGTTTTGGTTCTTAATTACTAGTGAGAGCATGTAATATTTTTTAAAATCTTGACTTAGTAATCAAATAGGATCTTTTGGTTCTTAATTACTAGTGAGAGCATGCAATGTTTTTTCAAATATTGACTTAGTATCCAAATGGATTTTACAAAAATTTAGAACAACATAAAGTTTAGCTCATGTAAATAAATTTACAAGGACAAAAAAGTTATATGCACTTTTCAAGGAACCAATGACAAAACAAGGTCACACTATGAGTTGTCACTAGCATAGTAATGATAGACGTATGTTCTCTTACCTCTTTACACATTACCAAGATAAAATTGATTCATCAACATTAAAGTCCTAACCACCCACATTATCCTCTATTGTTTTAAATTTTGTTTGATGACCACTTAACTTCACAAATAAGAGAAATATAGGAATAAAATCTCATAGACACTAAAAATTACGAATTGTGCATAAGGCACAACAAGCTATTTCATTGTAAACCTAATATATTAATAAGGTTGTTTTGACAATAAAAGGCCTTGCATTTGTGGGACATAAGGTTGCATTGAGTCTAACTTACAGATTTATAAGTGTTTGTTTCTATCTAAAGACATGAACACTTATAAAGTCATAACAATATATGTGATGTGGCAAACCAAAGCAAAGAGTATAAGACATGTAGTTCTTCATGAAATACCACCTTTTGATAAATGTGCATATTCATAATTTAAAATTAATTGATTGATCCACAAACGTTCGTGTTTTTTTCCTACTTTGAGTGAAATGCTTATGCTTGCATACACATAAGTGCTTACGCGCACGTGCGGACACACATACATGAATGATTATGCATGTACACACACACACACACAAAAACACATGAATGATTATGCATGTATGCACATTCACACATGCACACAAACACACATGTCTATTCACGTGCACATGCACTTGTCTATTTCCATCATGCACATGCACTTTTTTACATACACACATGTGTGCGTGCACCACAAGCATGCACACATGTAGACCTGCACGTGCACACATACACACACCCATGCCCATGCAAATTTGTGCACACACATATGCACATCAAAAATCTTATAAATATGGATGATGATCTTTGAATATATCTTTGGAAATGATAAACACATTGATCAACATTTATTCATATAACATGATGGGATATTTTGGTTCTTTTGTACATGCTGAGAGTATACAACATTTTTAAATATCTTGACTTAGTATCAAAATAAATCTTAAAATTTATAGAATAATGTAAAGTTTAGCTCATGTAAAGAAAGTTACAACAAAGGATGAGCTCAAAGATGCAATGTTGATGACAATGATGGCCCTATCTCTGCACACCAAATGCTAAAATTCATGATAGTGATGTTGATGATAATGAGCATAGAAATGTTACTAAAAGGAATGCTGAAATTGATGATAATGAGCATAAAAATGTTACTAACAATAATGCTAAAATTGATGATAATGATGTTGATGCTACCACCCAACTCTATTGATGATGAGACGAGCTCAAAGATGCAATGTCAATGACAATTATGCCCCTATCTCCGCACACCGAATGCTTCTACAATGAAAACAAAAACCTAAATTTAAACAAAGATAGTTCGAAACTGACACTCACTCGGGATGTTTAGAGAAACATTCTAGCATCCAAACGCGCCCCCGAAACACCTTAAAACATGTAAAAAAATATGTTAATGTAGTTAATAAAACACTATAGGATATACCTTCTCCACCTAAGAGGATAGCTAAATCTAAGATAATAAAAGAGCATCTCAAGGAGAAGATGATAAGGGGGTATTTGCCAAGAGAACATACTCTGATACCAAACTTTGGAGTAGAGACAAAGGTAGCAATACACACAAAGATACAACAAGTAAGTAGATATGGAGAGAAGTACAACACTCAAAGTAGATTGATGAGAATGAGTGAAGTACAAGTGAAGTGACATGACATGAAAAAGTCACATACACACACTCATAAGAGTGTATACATATGCCCTGGGAAAAAAACCTCCTAAAAAAGGGAAAAGTTACTCGGCCCTTTACTAGAGTATATCCCCATGTACCATATAAATGGCTACACTCCACGTGAAGTGGCCTACTATTTGTATTGGGATAAAATGAGAAAGTTCAATCTTTTGTTGAATTATTAGTTTTAATGGTCATTTATCTAGAAGATTTGTGTTCTCATCCCTTGTCTCAATGCATTAATCCCATTATCTTAGAAACCTTTTCCTCTACAGGTGCCCCTAGACTAGACGGTACTTGTGGCTTCATACAAAAACTGAGAAGCTTTGGACTTACTCCCTTTTTTGTTCTTTTTTAATGTTTATATTGATTGTCTTGAAGGATTTGGCATCATGATTGAATCCTCTTCAATTTCTTTATCTGATTCATCTTCATCACTTGAGTCCTCTACTTTATCAAACATTTCATTCATCTTCATTAATTCCTCTACTTATCAAACATACTTTCCATGACCTCTTTAAGACCAACACAAAGAGACTAAATGAGGGATTTCACAAAAAAAATAAAGTATAAAAAGAGTATATAGTAAAACAAATCTTGAGGGATTTGAGGACTGACATCCTTAATACTAAAATCACTTCTATTTACACGATCTATGAGGTCCTTTTTGTTGAAATATATGATGTACAAGTGATAAAAGGTGACAGAAAGAGGTCGTGTAGGTGTGAACACACCCCAAATAAAGTGGCATATGGGTGGAAAAGGGATCTAGGGTTGGCCCAACCAACCCTAGCCCCCTTGGTGGACCCTATATAAAGGGCAGGAGAGCTCACTTTTATTAACACAACAAAATACAACTAACACATGAAGGTGAAGGTTAAGACAACTTTGGAGTGGCTAAAATAGAAGGTAATATAGAAGCTTTGTATACATCTTGTGTTCTTTCTCTCTCTCTCATATATGTTGCTCTATCTTGCCATCAACTATTGCTTCCGTTGTGCATACTCCCCATAATTTTGACATGGTATCAGAGCCTTGCAAAGGCTAAGTTCCCCTTCAATCCCCTTTTCTTTCTCTCTCACTATCATAAGCCATTCACATCCTCATTAACAAGGACGATGGTGGAAGAAGGTGAGAAGCAAAAAGGCGTCAAGAAGAAAGACAACAAAAGAGCTTCATCAAGAGGATCTTGATTCTGCCATCATTAACAAGTTCTTGAAGCTTGGAATAAGAATATTGTAGTCAACAACAACAACAACAACAACAAGAAGAGGAAAAAAAACGCAAGAAATTTGATAAATTTTTTGGTTTTTCCATCAAAAAGTTCCGTCGAGTTTTTCCGTCCGAGTTTCCATCAAAAAGCACCGTTTGCATTTTCTGTCGACGATTTCTCTTTGAAGTGTGAAGAAGAGGTCGAGTTTGTGTGCTTTGATGTTGTTCTCTTAGCCCCATATCAAAGGAGGCAAAAAGGGTAATAACTCTGGCCACCGATGTCGTCAATAGCACGACAAGCAGCAACAAGTGTCTTTCGACAACGGACGGGACTGTGCCGTTCGTCCAACACGACAGAAGCAACCAGTGTCGTTCGATTACGACGGGACTATGCCGTCGGCTGCTTCAAGCGTCCCTAGCAGCACCAATAAATAATCTTTTCTAGCAGGTCCGTCAACGAGCTTTTTTTTATAGAAGCGTCACCGCCTCACTCTATGAGCCATAGTCGTCGTCTGTCGTCACTAACGTCCATTTGCAACGTCGTCACCGTCCGTCAACTGGACACCTCTACCCGTCTACCGTCTTGTTGTCTTGTGTATAGTAAGCATGGCAAGGCGACAACACCAAAGGATGGCTTATGTAATCTAAGAGTAGCTCTGCCAAGCAGCGCAGCAAAATGCACGCAGATGTGTTTTTTCACACAGAAAAAAAAACGCCACTCTAAAAAAACATTTGAATCTTTTTATTATCCATGTTTTTTTTTTGTAAAAACCCTTCTTATAAAAACCTTTTTCTAAGGTTTTGTTTTAAACCTTTCTATCAGGTTTTCAACCCTTGCTAGTCCAAAGGATGTCCCTCATCCTTACTCATCCAATGGCATGGTAACTTTTTCATGAAAACAAATCCTCAATGTTTTTGATGAACTCGTGTGCATGGAAGTTTCTTACCATATTGTAATGGAGTTAGACATTGCCTTTGTGTTGATAAACAAGTGGTAAGACCTCTCCTAAATTAATGTTCACATTGGTGCCAGTATATTTGTATCATGATAAAGTGGAAAAGGTGGAAGCAAGAAGCATATTGAGAAGCACATGCATAAGCTATTAAAACATGGGTGACAACCATGTGTTAGTCTATGTGGTAGTTGGACTAAGGAAGCTAGCATCATTAGAAGGAGACATGTACGCATGAAATGTATCTACCACGAGAAAGGATTGGAGAAGCACGAAGATGTAACCAATGAAGCCAATGTAATGAATAATGGTACATCCAAATCCCACTTGAAGATTTTCTTTTGCAAGAAGATGGTTTCATCAAAGCGGATGAGCAACAAGGGTGGTGAACGAAGCCACTATGGAAGATATGGTACCAAAGATGTTACTAAGGTTGAGGGTAATTTTGTAAGTTCCTCACATGATGAGAAACTCTTCTAGTTGAAGAGTGAAGCATGTTTGCAAGAATTAGGAGTGAACCACATTTCTCTATAACTCATAAATTTTGTAAAAGCCTAATTTATAAAGGCTACCTACCTTGTCATCTATCCTATGGTTGAGAGGGGGGCATTTTGTTCTTGTATGTCCAATGCTTACCTTGCTCCATGTTTGGCATTGTCCCATAGTGGCATTGAGAGGGGGTGTTGAAATGTATGATGTACAAGTAATAAATCGTGAGAGAAAGAGGTCATGTAAGTGTGAACACGCCCAAATAAAGTGGGCATGTAGGAGGAAAAGGGATCTAGGGGGGTTAGCCCAAACCTAGACCTTGGTGGACCCTATATAAAGGGCAAGAACACAACAAAACACAACCAACACATGAAGGTGAAGGTTAAGCCAACTTGCAGCGGCTAAAATAGAAGGTAATATAGAAGCTTTCTATACATCTTGTGTTCTTGCTTTCTCTCTCATATGTTGCTCTATCTTGCCATCAACTATTACTTCCATTGCACATACTCCCCATAATTTTAACACTTTTTATAAGGAGTGAATAAAAGAGTCCACTAGCTCTTTGATCTCTTTCATTTTTAAAACAAAGGAGAGGGCAATTTGTCCTACCTAGGGTCTTTTGGGCATCTAACATTTGGGTCAAGTATCAAATAAGGAGTAATTGGGCTAACAAGTTGTCTCCTTTCTTAATTTCATGGACTAGACATGTCCAACCCTATTCTTTTTCTTGGTCTCATCCTAGTGAGGATTATTAAACTTTCTTTTCTTGGTTTTCTCTATTTGATGTACCCCAAGAAGTTCTCTTCTAGTAGAGTGTGAAAAAGGAGAAACTTTCCTACCTTGAAATCCATGACTAAATGCTGGTAGAAATCTTCTATCTAGAGTAAGATTTTATGATATCTCTCCAATAAGGCTTTGTTCATAAGATTAGATAAGTTTGTGTCCTTATAGTTGAGAGATATTCCTTGTTAGTACTTTCACCTTTAAAAAATTTACCATCAAGCATTTCAAAAGCCATGAAACTTAATTATAAAACAAAAAAATAAAAATCACATCATAATGGAAAAATCATCACAATAGCAAAAGCCATAAAACTTAATAACAAAACAAACAAAAATAATATCACAATGGAAAAATCATATTACAATGGATTCTTTCATCTAAGGATTCAAAAACATTTAATGTAATAAGATCTTTGCTTAAATTAATTCAAGAGGAGTGATGTTAACAGAACACTTAGTTTCAAGTTCGTTTCATGGAAAAAATGATTTAAGAAAAACAAAACACTTAGTTTCAAGTTCTTATCATAGTAAAATGTGTGTGGTAGAATGAGGGAAGGTATAATAAAAGAGTGTTGTCACTCACCACTCACATAGAACTATAGACAAGGGGTTTGGGGGGTTCCAATCCCCCAACTGGAGGGGGCCAGGGGATGTAGGTCAATTAAGGCCTCAAGGCAAGCAAGGGAGGCTCTTAGTAAGGCCTGTCCTTAAAGGGTATTGAAGCCGGCATGGGCCGCTTGGGTCCCCATGGGAGCATGTAATAAAAGAGTGTTGTCTCACCACTCACATAGAACTATAAACAAGGGGTTTGGGGGTTCCAATCCCCCAATTAATGGGGTGCCAACAAGGGACGTAGGCCACTTAAATTCTCTTAAGGCCTCATGGAAGGCTAGGGAGGCCACTCAAGGCCCCTCCTTAAAGGAGGCTTAAGCCAGCATGGTCCGCTTTACGGCCCCATGGGAGTGAGGGGGCACGGGCCTGCTTGAGGCACGTGGGAGGCTAGGGGTTGCTTAAGGCCCCTCCATAGGGGGTATGGGGGGCCTCAAAGGCCTCGAGTGGAAGGGATATGCCCTATAGTTTTTTTGGGGGTAAATATGTATATCAAATCTCTATTGGTTAAGGTACTAAGACTGCATCCTCCTCATCCTCCCTTCTTCCATCCTCCTCATCCTCCCTTCTTCCATCCTCCACCCTCATTTTCTCATCCACCTTTTCTCTTTGCTAGGCATCGGTTATTGTTTACCTATCACCGATGTCATTGTCAATGAGAGTTAATTTCTTGAAGCATAGATATCTCCCCAATACATGCACTATGTAAAAACCCCATACAGTAGGTGTTCTCAAGCAAGGGTGTTTAGAAAATTGCCTGCCTATGGAGTTTGTAAACCTACATACACCCTTATGTAAGTAATTTTTCACTTTTTAAATTTAAAAAGTAGAAAATTCACAATAAGGGGTGTTTAAAAAACTCCTTGCCTATGGAGATTTTAAACCTGCATAGTCCCTTATGTAAAAAACACCTTTTAAATTTAAAACCCCTCATATGTAACAAACCTGTATAGTTATTAAAAGACTAAGGTCATGTAAAAGGGTAGGAGAAGGGTGTGTGTGTGAATGGACTTATGGTCCACTAGCTCACCTATTTAGAGGTGAAACTAGAAGGCATTATGTAGTGTGCAAAGGCCAAGTTGTATGCATAAGCAACTTAATAAACAAGATTTGTTCTTGTATTTTTTGGGTATCTCTCCTCCACTCATCTTGATCTAGCATAAGCACCATGAATTTCAACATGGAATCTAGAGCTAGGCAACTTGCAAGGTGTAGACTAGGTCAAAAAGTGTTCTTTGAGTGCATCTCATCTACCCCCAGCCAGTGGAGGCCTTCCAACTGCTTGTGGAGACCATATCTTGGCGTTCTTTCAACTACGAAGATGAAGAATACCTCCGGGCGCTCAGGTTCGTATAGCCAATTGCTGGATTACATCTCTCTCAGCCACGTCATTGAGCTCTGAGCAAGAACTCTGAGCAAGTCGGCGCCTATTTCTCTGCAATGTTGATTTCGTAGAGCATTACGCCTTCTGTGGGTAAACTTAAGCCACACAAGCTTAGGGCTTTTGAAGCCCATAGTCTCAAGGTGCTCCAGTCAAGAGATGATGTCTCGATGCGTGCGCAAGAAGCATAAAACTAGGGTAGCCCTGTGAGGAAGCCATGGAAGCTTCAATAAAAGCTTCAAAATAGTGTTTTTTTACACTAATCTTTGATCAATTAATCTAAATCACTTAAGTTCTTCTTGAAAGTGCTTTTGCTCCAGATCCTCTGAAGTGGTTGGCATACACCATGAGGTGTTGATAAGTCTCATTGTCATCAAGCTTCATCAAGTGTTCAACATTCCAAAGTGTTCTTATAAGCACTAAAGGTGTTGTTATAAGCACTAAAGGTGTTGCTAAACACCATTGTAGCCATCAGCAAAGGGGAGCCTCTTGACATTACGAAGTGCTTCTAAGCACTAAGAGTGTTGTTAAACACTAATGGTGCATCTAATCACCACTGCAAGTGTCATTTGACATTAAAAAATGTGCTCTTAAGCACTAATAGTGTTGCTAAACACTGGCAAAGAAAGTGTTCTTTGATACTAATGAAGCTCATCTCCATCAGAATTAGTGGTTGGTCACAAACCCTAAGTGCTAAACCATAAGCTTCATCAACTTAATCTCTTTTTATGCAACATCCTTGGCTTGATTAAGGGTTGTTGCACTCTCATAAGCCATTCTCTTTTTGGATTTCTTCTTCATAAATCAGCCCATTAACACGCTTGTAATCTCCCTTCAATACCCAATGTCAAAGGAAAATGCCCAAATTAAGAAGTTCTCAGGAGAGGGCTTCCACACTTGGCAAGTTCTTGTCAAGTATAAGATGATGTCCAAAGGTTTTTGGCCATTCATCTCCGGCACTAAGGTTATTGAAACTAAGGCTGAAGATATTGAAGATGATGAGAGGGCAAAAGCCATCATCAGGATCCATCTTGATGAGGCTCTTATTCACCATGTGGACCAGCTTCCAACTACAAAGGAGAAATGAGATGAGCTTGACAAGCTCTATGGAGCTCATGGTAAGAATTCCAAGATCTCACTTAAAATTGAATTTTTCAGCTTGGAGCTCAAAGAGGGAGACAGCATTGGAGCCTTTATCTCTCATTTGAAGGGCCTTATGGCTCAACTTGCATTAGTGAATGCGAGAATGGATGAAGATGATGCAGTGGCTCTTTTGTTAAAAGTAGTCAAGAAGGTGTACCCCACCTTAGTCACCACCCTCAAGTGCATCCACTCCATTGAATATCGAACAAGCTTTGTCACATCAAGTGAGCAAAGGAAGGTGTACCCATTGTAAAAAGGTAGGTCATTTTACAAAAAGGTAGGTCATTTTGCAAATAATTGTTGGATCCAATATCCCGACAAGATGAAATGTAACAAGTGTAAACAAACGGGACATATCACTTCTAAATGTCCTAACAAAGAGTTAGAGGCTAACTTTGTATCAACCTCTAACTCCTCTAAGCACTTGTTTTAAATCTCAATGTAACAACACCTATATTCCTAACCTTGTACGCCTAATGTTATAAAGGCAACCTATGTCCAATACCACCTATTCCAATTCTTTCATAGTTGGTATTGAGGGAGGGTATTAAAAGACTAAGGTCATGTAAAAGGGTAGGAGAAGGGTGTGTGTGTGTGAAGCTAACCTATTTAAAGGTGAAACTAGTGTGCAAAGGCCAAGTTATATGCATAAGCAACTTAATAAACAAGATTTGTTCTTGCATTTTTTGGGTCTCTCTCCTCCACTCATCTTGATCTAGCATAAGCACCATGAATTTCAACAATAGTCCCTTATTTTACATGGGTGAACCTTGTGTATCTTATGTCAAAACCCCCACATGTGTCATACCATTGGAAAGCCCTTGAAAAGTAGATGCTATATTTACCACATTCGATAAATTTGGGGTTGACAAGTTATGTGTTTCTAACTAAAGGGTAGATTCTAGCAATTGTCACATCCATGTAAAATTAGATTCTAAATCTACCACCTTTGGCAATCTTAGGATTCATGGGCTCAAGTTATGTCCTCCCCCACTAAAAGTTAGATTCCAACGATTGTCACATCCATGGGATGTCACAATCGTTTGGAATCTAACTTTTAGTGGTGGCAATATGGATGTCATGATTATTGGAATCTAACTTTTCATGGTGGAGGCCATAAATTCAGCCCATCAACCCCAAATTCTTCAGTGGTAGATTTAGAATCTACTTTTATGGTATGTCAGGTGTAGGAGTTTTGACATAAAATACATAGGGTGCACCATGGCCCCATTTTTTCTAGAAAAATGAAGACATGTCCCTTATTAGAGAGTCCTATTTGAGTTCAATTTTTTCCTAATGTGAGTTCACTAGAAGGAGATGTTTAATTCATTAAAATTATATAAATATACAAAAGGGGTTGTTTAATGGATTTTTTTTTAATATAACTTGTATACAAAATGGGGTCATCTCATAAACCCTCAAAATTCATAGACAAAGGATTTTGAAAGCACCCCTTAAATGCATGTAATAGACATGTTTCTCATGGATGAACCCCTTGAGCATATTTCTTCATGAACGTTTTGATGGGAGCTCCTCATCTCATAATATGCATGAGAGAAAGAAGGTCTATCCTTTTCTCTTCTCCTCACATGTATAGAAAAGCAGCCAGTCTACCCTTATAAAGAGTTATCTGAAGTTCCCATATGTGCACTTTGCCTATTTGAATATGCAGTTCTATTTTATGCTTTTCTCCTCACAAGTAGAGAATACAAGGTCTACCCATGTAAAATGTAGTCTCTTCTAATATGTGCACTATACCTTGTAGATTCTTCACATCCATGTGCAAGCAAGGATACCAAACTAAAGTGAGATAATGGGTTACAAGAGTGTAAGGTCAGTGCCATCTATTGAAAATGAGATAATTTTTAAAACATACTAGAAGTTAGCTTTTATACTTCATAAGCCTTTCTTCCTTAGGCCTTCCTCATGGAGTAAGAGACCCTAGGGAGCCTATGTTCTAGTTTTAGCCCTATTACATAAATTTTACCTTAATTTATTAAAAAATGTAAGAAGTTAGCTCTATACTTTGTAAGACTTCATCCTCGATGTGAAGAATCATCCCTCTCATCCTCCATGCATGGCAATTTAAAGTCTCTACCAAGGCATGAACTATGGCATCCTCGAGAATGATGACTAACTACAAGGAGATAAGGGTGAACAAGCACCTATATTAGTAGTATTATGAAATATGTTCTAATGGGCTTCCAGCAGGTGATCTTGTTTTAACAAGAGAAGCTATATATATTCTCATGTGCACATGACCTCCCCTTATCTAACTAAACCGAGGGTTAAGTTTTGAGATTGTCAATTCTATTAACAAATGCTTTGGCCTATATTGAGGCCTAATAAAATTTCTAGAGTCTGCATAGTGCTAATGTATCAGTTTATTGAATCAGCGTTGAGTACCATCAGCCATGCATGATCGAACATAAGCCTATTAACAATATGTTGGGCACCGTAGTAGATAAAAATGAATGCGCATCCATATTTGGTGTTCTATCAATCCATATGAATGAGATTTGGGACCAAATTAGCTTTAGGATATATCTCCATATGAATGAGATTTGGGACCAAATTAGCTTTAGGATATATCTCCATATGAATGAGATTTGGGACCTGTTGGAATTAGGGTTGCAGGAATGCACACACAACTTCAAGAAGATGAGGAAGCTTGAGCACAACACTATAGTGTATTATGAGTGCCAAAAATAAAAGATAACCAACCCTAAAAGATAATGGGCGTATATACAATGCACGGGGGAAAAAACCTCCTAGTGAGGGAAAAAGTGCCCCGGCGGTCCTAAGTGTGTTCACACACATCACTACTATAATATGGTAACAAATCCCCCCTGGAGTGATGCGGTGAACAAGAGCTAGCACTCATGTATAGGGAAGTGTCTAGCTATGTGGACGAATCCACAAAAGGGAGTAAGCCCAAAGCTTTGCGAAAAGCTTCGAACTTTTCACGAGGCAGAGCCTTTGTGAAAAGGTCTGCAAGGTTATCCTGTGTTGGCACATAAGCCAAACTGATCTCTCCTGCAGAGAGTCTCTCCCTGACATAATGGTAGTGCACCTCAATGTGCTTCGTACGAGCATGGAACACTGGGTTCCGCGCAACTGCCAATGCGCTCTGACTGTCAGTGAAGATGGTGGTGGCAGATGGCTGCCCAACACCCAAATCAGCCATAAGGCGTCTGAGCCACACACACTCAACCGTAGCTGTGAAAGCTGCCCTGTACTCAGCTTCACAACTAGAAGTGGCCACAGTAGGCTGCTTCTTGCTCAACCATGATATGCATGAGCTTCCAAGCATGAAGCAAAAACCACTCGTGGACACGCGTGTGTCATAACAACCAGCCCAGTCAGAATCTGAAAAAACATGTAAATCTGGCGGCAATGATCCCCCCTTGGGATAAAACAACCCAAGATGCCGAGTACCACTCAAATAGCGAAAGATACGCTTCACTGCCTGCCAATGCTTAATGCCTGGGCTATGCATAAATCTGCTCACCTGTGAGACTGCAAACTGAATGTCTGGCCTCGTAATGCATACATAAATGAGGCAACCAACAGCTGTCTGATAGAGTGTGACATCAAAGTGATCTCCAGCATCATGAAGACTCAACTTCAAACCTGTCTCCATTGGAGTAGCAATAGGCTTGCAGTCTTCAAGGCCAAATCTCCGCAACAATGTTTCAATATACTTTGTCTGACACAAAGCAATACCTCCATCACACTGCTTAAATTGTATCCCCAAATAATGATGCAAATGCCCCAAATCTGACATCTCAAAAGAGGCATTCAAATCAGCCTTAAAATCAGCAATATGACTCTCATTTGGTCCTGTGAGCAGCATGTCATCGACATAGAGAGCAATGATTAGATGTACACCATCCACACGTTTAACATATAAAGTGCTTTCTGTTGGACTATTCTGAAACCCATGTGCAGTCAAATATGCATGTATTTTTTCATACCAAGCTCGTGGAGCTTGCTTTAAACCATATAAAGCCTTTTTTAACCTGCACACTTTGTTTTCCTGCCCTCTTTGAACAAAACCACGAGGCTGCGATACATACACCTCCTCATGCAAATCTCCATTTAAGAACGCAGTCTTTATGTCCAGCTGATGTACATTCCAACCATTATGAGCTGCTAATGCACAGATGCTACGAACAGTGGTCATACGACATGTGGGAGCAAAAGTCTCATCAAAATCAATGCCCTTCTCTTGAGCATAACCTTTTGCAACAAGCCTAGCCTTATGGCGATCCACTGTGCCATCAGGCTTACGCTTCAATTTGTATACCCACTTAGTGCCAATGGCCTTCTTGCCAGGGGGCAAGTCACATAAAGACCATGTACCATTCTTCATAATAGCATCGTATTCTGCTTGCATAGCAGCCATCCAATTTTCTGAACTTTGTGCCTCATCAAATGAAACAGGCTCACTTTCATCGCACATACTAGAAACAGCCAATGCATAACAATCTGACGCATAGGAGGCACCATGAGAGCCAGAACGAGTGCGACTAGACAAAGGGGCATCCAACTTGCTGTCACGCAAAGTCTGCACCAGCCATTTAGGCATATTCCTAGAGCCCTCAATCTCTTGTCTCTCATCCTCAAGTGCATCATGCACATCTGCATCAGATATAGGCTGATCTGTGCCATCATTTAAAACCTGCATAGGCTGAAAAACTGCCTCATGAGGTATTGCACTTGACTGTGCACCACTGAAAAGAGGCAACAATGTATCATAGACATCACGTGAGCTGATATCTGTCTCCTTAGTACATGAAACCAAGGGCTGAACTGCATCTTCCACAAATACAACATCACGGCTAACCAAAATGCACTTTGTCTGTGGATGATACAAACGATAGCCTTTGCTCTCAGCACTATATCCAACAAAAATACATTTGACAGCTTTGTCATCCAATTTTCTGCGATGTTGCACAGGCACTAATGCATATGCCAGGCAACCAAAAACACGTAAATGGCCAACAGATGGCTTGCGGCTATGCCAAGCCTCATATGGAGTGACAACCTGTAATGCTTTGGTGGGACACCTGTTTAGTACATAAGTGGCACACATGACAGCCTCAAGCCAAAAACCATGTGGTAGACTTTGACTTTTAACCATACATCTTGCCATTTCCATGAGAGACCTATTTTTTCTCTCAGCCACACCATTTTGCTGTGGTGTATACGGCACTGTACATTGGTGTTTTATCCCACGCTCAGCCAGAAATGCATTAAATTCTGAAGACATATACTCCCCCCCTCGATCTGAACGGAGGGTGCCCATCTTACTTTCTGACACATTTTCAGCCATAACCAAAAACTGTTTGAAGCACAAAAACACTTCGGACTTTGCCTTCAAAGGATATACCCATGCATGCCTGGTAAAATCATCAATGAAAGTCACGAAGTAAAGGTAGTTTCCAAATGATGGAGTTTGCATGGGACCACAAACATCACTGTGAACAAGCTGCAATCTGCGTTCAGCTCTCACTGATCCATCTTTGGGAAAGGAAGCACGCTGCATTTTACCCAATATGCAGCCCTCACAAACATGCTTGACAGGTGCCTCAAGCTTAGGCAAAGAAGACACCATTTCAGATTTCTGCAGGCGCAGCAAACTTGCAAAATTCAGATGACCAAAACGTGCATGCCACAGTTTTGCATCTGAAATAGCCTGCGTATCCATAATAGCACATGCTGAATCCTCTACACATTTGCCATCCATATTGAGCTTATACAGCCCTCGACATAGTGAACCAGATGCTACAATGATGTCACCACAAGAGAGATCATGAACAGTACATCTGTCATCCACAAATTTTACAACCAAACCTGTTTTGGCAAATGCGGAGACTGACAGCAGATTCTTTTTGATCCCTGGCACATACAATGCATCAAAAAGTGTAAAGGTGTTGCCATTTGCAACATTCAGCACAATCTGTCCAACTCCTTCAACGGGATAAGAGGAGTTATTGGCACAAGTGACAGTATTCCCTGTGGGAGCAGACTCAAGGAAAGTGAATAAACTGCGCTGCGAGGTGATATGCTTAGTGGCACCACTGTCAAAGTACCATACATCTGAATCTACTGCAGACATACATGTGTCATGCAAAGATGGGTCATAACTGCACTGCGCATTGAATGCCCATTCTGTATCTAGCACAACATTAGCAGATTCATTGTTAGAAGGAGAGGCATCTGCAACAGCCATACCAGCCTCTTTCTTCTTAGCCTCTTTCGCAGCCAGCTTAGGACACGCTTTGATGACATGATCATTTCCCTTACAGTACTTGCAAAATGTCTTCTGTTTGTCACCCTTCTTCTCATCTTTGTCTTCCTTCTTTGGTTGCGCAGCATTTGCAGATTTCTGCTTACTAGAAGAAAAGCCAGCTTTACCTTTTCCGCTTCTCTGACTAGCAACGAAAGCTTGATCTGCGACACGCATAATATTCCTGTTTTGCCTTGACTGGTCTTCTTGCAGCAAAACAGAAACTAACTCCTCAAATGATAAGGCATTGGGATTGCCTTTCATCATCAAGCGAAGAGTGGAAGCAAAACCCTGATAAGAATCTGGTAGACCATTCAAAACAGTCTGCACAAGTGAACTGTCTGACAGGATTTCATCTGCAGAAATGAGCTGCTCTTTGAAATCCTTGATCTTTGTCAAAAAGCTATCCATAGAATCACCTTCGTTCATATGCTCATTCTCCAACTGTTTTCGGAGATAAGCAACACGAGCCTCATTTCTTGCCTGATACAATGTGGCAAGTACATCCCAAGCATCCTTAGAAGTCCTGCAGGAGCGAATATGTGGGATAATGGTACGTTTGACAGACAGCGCAATCAAGGCATGAGCCTGCGCATCTCTACCATCCCAACGAATCTGCTCTGCTGAAAGTGGTGGTTCTCGAACAGCTGCTACAGCACTTGTGCCTGCACCATCATCAACAGTACCTGTTTCTGATGTGTTTGCAGCATTCCCAGCCACAATAGGACGTGCATCAATACCCTGCACAATGTTCCATAACCCCTTTGCTACCAATACATGTCGCATCATATATGCCCACAATGGATAGTTGGTGCCATCCAACTTATCCTCAGCAGCCAACATGCGGAATACATCATTGTTGTCAGCCATGGCCAATGACTGTACTACTAGATGTAAATGCTGTCTGTAAGAGGTAAACCTGTATAAAATCGACCTGTGCTATGTAGCACAGCCCAAAACAGACGAATGGGCACCTGTCCTGCAGATTTTAATCTTGACAGAAAATCTGCACAGTAGGACGATTTTACCTGCGCAGTACTTGGAATGCAAAAACGGAGGGCGAAATGACTTCAGATCAAAATTCTGAAACGAACAAGTCCTACGGGCTCTCCCACGGCATATACTAACCTGCAGACGCTCGTGAAACCTCGTCGCAATCGGAGGAGATGAAGCGGCAGGTGCCGGTGATGCTGCCCGGGAGGAGGAAGCCTGCTCTGATACCAATTGTTGGAATTAGGGTTGCAGGAATGCACACACAACTTCAAGAAGATGAGGAAGCTTGAGCACAACACTATAGTGTATTATGAGTGCCAAAAATAAAAGATAACCAACCCTAAAAGATAATGGGCGTATATACAATGCACGGGGGAAAAAACCTCCTAGTGAGGGAAAAAGTGCCCCGGCGGTCCTAAGTGTGTTCACACACATCACTACTATAATATGGTAACAGGACCAAATTAGCTTTAGGATATATCTCCATATGCCTAGATCAATCCGCATCTACTACTTAAATAGTTGGTATTAATCATAAAAGAGTTACATGATCATCACACACAAAAAAAACCAGAAATATATCATAAATGATATTGAATCCATATTATGAACCGTGCTCATCCCTAGTTAATTTTTTTGAAAAACACCAAAATGCTTAACAAGACCAACAAAGCACCGTGACTTGATATTCATAGAAAACGATATGCACAGCCTTGTATCCTCAATTAAATTCAAATATTTATACTTGATTCTAGCATAAAGACTGAGAAATTTTTTCAAAAAGTAACTTAGACTAGACTGTGGCATAAAAACTGAGAAACCATTTCCAAAAAACTAGCATGTATATTATCTGAAATCATATGTTCATCACATCTAGGATTCCCCAAAGGTCATCATCCAATCATGCAATACAAGTCACAAATTTCCAACACACAGTCTGAGAGGCGTAAGTAATATGGACATCGCACTTCCAAGGATTAACACCAATAATAAGGGATGCACCCATATTAAAATGTTCAACTGAGAGTTTTTGTGTGTGTGTAAGTGTGTGTGTAAGTGTGTGTGTGTGTGTGTGTCTGTGTGTGTGTCTGTGTGTGTGCGTGTGTGTGTGTCTACATGTGTGCGTGCGTGCGTGCGTGCGTGCGTGCGTGTGTGTGTGTGTGTGTTGGAGAGAGAGATAGAGATGAGAAGTATCCATTTTTTAGTAAGTTTATAAAAGATGAGAATCATGTGTGTGTGTATTTGTGTGTGCCCACCCCTACCCAAGCACCATACTCATAATGGTTTCAGGCAATAGGCCCCATGAGTATGGCCCTACTGCCTCAAGAGATTTTCAGTGAGTTTGTAAAACTCATCTCCAGATAATCGCCTTCTACCTGCCATGTAGGCAAGTTTTTTACAAATGATGAATACATTGTTGGGTGCTTTATCCATCCCTATCACCATGAATTTGTCAAGTAATGTTTTTACTAAGTGTGTAAAAAGTTAGGATTAGTCCAAGCGTCCTCTTTTGATAGCCATTTCTTGTGGATCCATTTAATTTTTTCCATAAATAAGCGAGGCACAACATTTGCAATTGCATTAAGTTGTAAAGACTCCAATTGGAGTTTATTAGCAATGTTTTCTAGACAATCTAGTATGGCACTGAGCCTCTTCATCCTTTATGCATGCCAAGACATGCTGGAAAGATTTCGATGGGGTATGCTCCATCGGAATCTCAACACCCCTTAGGATCTAAAATCAAAAGAAAGTTAGTAGAGTTTAAGATGAGTATGAGATAAGGACTATCTTCAACCAGCGTGCAAATCAAAATTGTTGTGAGCAGTGATCTCGCTCCAAAAGTAAAGCCACCTACTTAAAATCTATCATCTCATTGAGCATAATGATAGTGAGGAGAGATAGACTTCTAAGGTCAAGAATATGAAGCTAGAGGTTTCATATATCTCCCATTTTAAAGAGATATATACTGTAGTTATAGTGTGTGTTTTCAGTCTTCTACAACAGTAGTTAGTGAAAGATCCCTACCCCCTCCGCGCAACAAATTCAGGGGTGCTAGGAGCAGCGGAAGTAGCACTTCTTATGCTAGGGGGGCAGAGCCTCTCACTCGGGGCCTCGCTCACGGATATCCGGACAAGAGACTAATCCCTCAATTCTTCCAAAACCGAACCTGGAAAATACTTCCCTCGCCCTAGAAAGCACGGGCGATTCCTCCAGGAAATTTATTCTTTTGTACAGTCAAGCCTTAACTAACCAAACTGATCTGACCGAACCTATAAGTCACATGGTCAGATCAAGGGAAGAGACTTGCACTTGGATCATAGAGACCAACGCTTGTTTCCTCATCAAGAGGCACAGCCGTTGATTCTTTTCCATAGAACA
Source organism: Cibotium barometz (assembly GCF_041138505.1). NCBI lineage: Eukaryota > Viridiplantae > Streptophyta > Polypodiopsida > Cyatheales > Cibotiaceae > Cibotium > Cibotium barometz. The sequence goes on along the minus strand of NC_141096.1, from coordinate 20,207,937 downwards.
AGGGTTATCTGGGATTTACTTCAACTATCGTAACTTAACAGAATTGAGTCTCATTTTAGGGATCCATCAGTCCAGCCTAACCCCATCTAATCCCATGGGTTAGCTAACCGCCCAACCATTGTAATGTGATGAGAATGAGTGAATTACAAGTGAAGTGACATGACATGAATATAAAGTCACTTACACACTCATAAGAGTATACATATGCCCTGGGGAAAACACCTCCTAAAAAAGGAAAAAGTTACTCGGCCCTTTAGTAGAGAATATCCCCATGTACCATATAAATGGCTACACTCCACATGAAGTGGCCTACTATTTGTATTGGGATAAAATGAGAATTTTCAATCTTTTGAATTAGTAATTTTAATGGTCATTTATCTAGAAGATTTGTGTTCTCCTTCTCTCAATGCATTAATCCCATTATCTTAGAAACCTTTTCCTCTATAGGTGCCCCTAGACTAGATGGTACTTGTGGCTTCATACAAATATTGAGAAGCTTTGGACTTGCTCCCTTTTCTTTTTTTTCTTTTTTGATGTTTCTATTGATTGTCTTGAAGGATTTGGCATCATGATTGAATCCTCTTCAATTTCTTCATCTGATTCATCTTCATCACTTGAGTCCTCTACTTTATCAAACATCTCATTCATCTTCATCACTTAATTCCTCTACTTTATCAAACATACTTTCCATGACCTCTTTAAGACCAACACAAAGAGACTAAATGAGGGATTTCACAAAAAAATTAAAGTATAAAAGTTAAAAGAAAGAAAAAGAAAGTTATTACAAATATAAAAGGATTTTAAACTACAACGAAATATTGAGTGTGAATTTTAAAGTACTTGTTTCCTTTCCTTGAGTTCTTGAGGGATTTGAGGAGTGACATCCTTAATGCTAAAATCACTTCCATTTACATGATCTATAAGGTCCTTTTTGTTGAAATATATGATGTACAAGTGATAAAGGGTGAGAGAAAGAGGTCATGTAGGTGTGAACACACCCCAAATACAATGGTGGAGGAGAGGGTTTCATCCACACTATCCTTCAACAAAGACTTAGCCCAGCCAGACACAACCATTGGTGATGACAATGTACCAACTCCATAAGAGGTGGATTCATCAAATGATAACGAAGAGAAGCGTGCCGCACACCTCACAAGGGAACATATCCTAAATGGGTGAAGCATCTCTTAGATGGGAAACCTCTATATAATAGAAGAACGAGCAGCTCTTCGTAGATTTCCAAGAGAATAGAGGAGCAAAAGAGGGTTTCCACCCACATTATCAGACTTTGACTCAATTTTGAGAAATTGTTCTACAAAATGGAAGGTTATTCACACTGACTAGGTTTGGAAGGCCAATTACAAGTCTGATAGTACATTGGATAAGTACAATCCAAGGCTCATGGAGCGAAGGGTTTTGCACAAATCGAAGGGTATGAATTCTAGAATACATTTATCCCCACATTGACTAGATCAACTAAATACTTACCTTGGTTTCTCATAGGAAGTGGCCAGTATTGCAAATGGATGTGAAGTCAACATTTTTGAATGGCCATCTCAAGGTTTATGTAGTTCAACCACCCAAGTTTGATATACTCGATTGAGTGATAACAAAGTGTGCTCTTGAAGGCATTGTACAGGATGAAACAAACCCCTCGGCTAGATAGATGCAAATTGGTCTTTATAAGTATTGGTCTTTCTAAATGACAGTCAGATGTAAACTAATATACTTTCTTTGAGTAGGGCAAGTCATTCTATCAACAACTGAGTGATCACAAGATTCCACACGACTTAACGAAAGCCTACATCTATCATAAATTAATAACATTTTTTTGACGTGAATATCTCAAGATATTCAATCTATGAAAAACCAGTCTATTTTTCACGCCAAGGAAGGGTTCCAGAATGGTACTTTTCACATTGATCACTAGTTATGCCTCAAGATGATGATATTTTCAGACGCGATACCTCAAGATATCCACGGTTGTGAAAAAGTAGTTTGGTTTTTCATGCCAAAGGGAACTCTTCCATATCATTGCATAGGCATGTAGATCACTTGAATGCACTGCCAAAAAAAAAAAAAGAAAGAAAAATAACAAAACTATTTAAGATTGAACCCTACCAGCCATGCTTTACTCATATCTCCAGGTCACACACTAAAGAGAGTTCCATTACATGGCTAGAATATTTGGAGGCAAGGTCAAGTACAGTCATCAATAGCCAAGCACATCAATAGTGGGTAAGCTCATTGACTTACCATTCTTCCTTCAATTGGCTGATTACTATAGTAGAGTAAACACAAGTACTCACCCACTGGTGGAAAAGTGCAAGTTTGTATACACCATAGCCTCATCAATCGACATCCTTCCAAGTACATCTCTAGATGGGGGGGGCATGGTGGGCAAAAGCATGGTCAATGGTACAACCCATTAAAAATTGCAAGCCTCAATGACACTTATTTAAGCCTCGCCAGCAACAAACAATTTTCTTGACTCACTCTAATGCACGCATTGTACATCTACTTGTACGAGAAATAATATATTACACATCTACTTGGATTCACTTCTAACTTGAGATAATCAATGTAAATAAACTTGTTTTGCAACAAAAAAAAAGAGCAATCACTTGTAGGAATCCTCACCCCGCTTACTAACTTCATCATTTATAACTAGCCTTTTCCATTTCTTTCGAACAATGACCATTGCACGTTCATGCACATCAACTTCTCAAATCTCTCCACAACATAGTCTTCTTCTCAATCACGGCAAGGACACCATCGACAATAGGAAGGGGGGAATGTTAACCCATTTTGGGGTTAACAAGAGTTGCTACTATAATTCTACATCAAGTAGGAAAGGTGGAGATCATACCAAAACGATGTATGATCAATCTATGAAGCAACGATGTATCTAAATCTATAACTTGGACGGGCACCCGAAAACAGTTTGATCGCCTAATATGGAGAAATTTCCAAGTTAGAATGGATTTTCTCCTACTATGAATGTGCTTCATGCATGTAATATGAAATTAAGCATTGTACAAGCAATAGGCCACTTATGAGCCTTCATGTTGTGAATGTGCTTCATGCATGTAATATGAGATTAAGCATTATACAAGAAAAAGGTCACTTATGAGCCTTGGGCACCCAAGCGGCCATAGTTTAAGTTTGTGGTGTGAATACTCATGGCCTTTTTTGTGAGTCACTTTCTCTCATAATATTGCATACTCTTCCATTGTACAATTTCTCTTATGCTAAGTCACTTTCTCTCATAATCGAACATACTCTCCCATTGTGAAATTGAGTATTGCTCTTATGTTTCTCTATAAGGTGTGAGGTGAGAGGAGGGACGAGGACCCGTAGTCCAACGTGACGGTGTGACGATGGTTGCGGGAGAGACAGTAACAAAAATTGTACCCAAGGAGTTGTGTAGCTTAGGGTTACAAGCTCAGCCATTGGAAAGATCCCTATAATGGTCATATCTTGCTAAGGTAATCTCTTGTGAATGTATTTCCAGAAGAGGTCAAAGAGGGTAATAACAACTTTCCATTGCATCATTAATCCCTTATTGATAAAGGGTAATACACTAGCATTGGACACTCCAATTACTAAGACCTCCCTTATTCATTTCATAGAATCATGGCAACAACCTACCTCATTAAAAAATTCAATGGTAAGGGCTTTCATACATGGTAAGTGAAAGTCAAGTATATGAAAATGAGCGAGAACCTATAAGGCATGGTAAGTGGGAGAGAGAAGTGTCCCATGGATGAAGCATTGAAGAATACATAGGTGGAAAGAGATGAAAAAGACTTATCCATAATTACATTATATCAAGGAGATTCAATCATACATCACATTGCTGATAAAAACAAAAGAAGCTTAGGATATGAATTGGAAAATCTTTTTGGGGCTAAAGGAAAAAACTCTAAGGTAAAGATTCAATTTTTTGGCATCGAAACGAAAGAAGGGGATCATTTCCTGCACATTTTATGGAGCCAAATTAGTGAATAATGATGATGTATTCTCAGCCTTCAACAAGGGAGAATCTAGAACACTCACAAGTATCATGAAAGCTAGAAATTCCAAAAAGCACCACACATAGAGAATTTTGAGAAGTATGTATAAGGGAGGAAGAGGCTCAGAGTTTGCAAAGCTAAAATAAGCATGTAAAGTTACATTGACATTTGCGATTTTCACTTATCTACAACTTTAAAGTTATGGGCGTTCACACTTATCCACACCACTCAAACATTCTTATTTCCTAGTCTACTCTCCTAGCTCTTAAATTAGCAAATAAGGCCAAGTGGCAACATCCTTGGATATACACTAGTGCCTAATAGTACATTTACACATTTACACAAAACTTCAAATCAAAATTACTTTATATCATGTCATTGGATTCCAAACTATGGGCTTTGGAAACTCGACTTTGGTTTGTGCCCATTGACCTCTTAGTTGGTCCTTGCATTCATGTCACTTTTGTTGGATGCCTCCCTATTGACCTTTTCATACATTGACCGTTTCTCTTGTGGAGCTCAATATTACACTAGGTTAATTATCACTATGTCTAGGATAATCATGGTTGTGGAGATCTTATGCATTGTCTCAAGAGAGGCTTTGGATTTTATAGTAGTGGAAAATCAGGCTCTCTTTAATTCAAATAGTTTGACTTCAAGAGAGGCTTTGGATTTTATAGTGGTGACAATATCTTACCTTCCTATGTACCAACTTCACTTCTAACTTGTAATTTTTCTAAAATTCAATCAAATATATCATCATTCAAGTAGCATCTAAAGAACTTGACATTGCAATCCATGGACAATTATGAAATTAAGAACATATACTTGTTTGCATACTTATCACTACTAGATGTTTAGATGCATATTCAAAATGATACAGATGATCTTCTTAATAGTTGGCCACATGCATGAGGCTATGGATGATGCAAGGTTCAGTAGGTCCAGTAGGTTCACTGACAAATTGAGGACAAGCCATACATTAGGTTCAGTAGGTTTGCGGACAAGCCAAACATTCACATTTCACCTTTTGATGGAAGCACCATTTTTTATCACTTAAGTGTCATACTTTAAGATGTAAATCATGGGATACTTATGTAAAGGTCAAGATTATTTCGTTAGGCATTGTAAACTATTTCAATTTAGTTTTTTCATGAAAGGAAATGTTCCCATTATGCAGTACAAAGTGCACCCAAAAGTAACTAATTGGATACCAAAGGAAGATGGCATTCAACTCTAGTGAAAAAGGGGAAATCAAGGGAATCTCGTCCTACCAGTTGGAGAGCCTAAACTAGTTCCTATGTTTAAAAACATAAAACACCACTTGCAAGTTTTCTCAAGCATCAACGATTTCATAATTTTTTGCAAACATTGGGTAGAACAAAAAGGCCAATTCTCACTTTTTACAAGATATTGCACTAATGATTGCGTATTTGAAGCAAATGATATTATAACTTAAGGAATTAAATATAGAAACTAATAGATGGTATATTTTTTGGGTTGCAAAAAATGCGATTAATGGAAGATTCTATGAATGCTAGTAAGGATAACAATGCATTCTTGGGAGTTGAGGAGTTAGATAATCATTATAATGGTTTTTTAGAGGGAAAGCCAAAAGGTGCATTTAGTCTAATGATAGAGTTTAAAAAGGGAGTGTTTGACCTATGGAGTTAGATAATCATTATTATGATTTTTCAATAGGGAAAGCCAAAAGATGCATTTAGTCTAATGCCACGTGGATGTTAAAAAGGGAGCCTTTCCTATTATTTCCTTTCATAATTATTTATTTGGTTAGGAGTGGCACAAGTTGATGCGAATACAGGTAAGTTCAAGAAATGTGACTCTAGTATTGGGATACCATTGGTCAAAGAAAGAACACAAGTTGTAGAAGTGTATATGCAAATTGTTCAGATAAAAAATAAAGAAAGATCTAGTTTGTTTGGAAGATGTTGGTTTCTCCATTGTCTGGACATGGGTGACAAAGGGTAAGAAAACCCCACAGAGGATCAAGTGTGTAAGAAGGATGTTGATGGTTGGAGACCGTTACTAAAGTTGTTTTATACAATGAAGTTTGTTTTACTTTTAACCTAAGGTCTAAATACTAACCTATGGTTTTATTACTAACCTAAGCTATGATGTAAAGCTACTTAAGTTCTCACACACCCCATTAAGACTAATTTTTTTAAAATCCCAAAATGTTACAAGTGTCCTCTCTTACTTGACACTAGGAGATGTTTAGTAAGAAAATCTGCCCACATGATGTTAGTGCTTGTAAATTCCAAATGCATGTGCCCTTCTTCAATTAGATCTCTAGTGAAATGAAACCTTCGATCTATATGCTTTGACTTCTTATAACGTTTGGGATTTTTTACCAAAACAATGCATGATTGATTATGTGAATGAAGCTTGAAAGGAATAGGTCTTACTTCTTCTAGGATTCTTTAAATTCAAATGCAACTGAAGCTGCCATATACTCCACCTCTGTAGAGAATAGAGCTATGGAGTGTTGCTTCTTACTCGCCCATGAAACCGAACCTTCAACAACCATGAACATGTACTCGGTTGTGGAACACGAGGTGTCGGGATCCTTACCCCAGTCCAGTAGACCATTCAAGAAGCACAGGTTGCTGAGCTGTAGCTATTAAAGTTCACCATACCAATGTTCACGAAAAACCAAGGTTTAGAGTCAGGTGAAAGGTAAATTTTGAAAACTAACCTTCAAATTTCAAAATTACAATTCACAAAAGCCTACAAAATTTAAGGGATTTTAGTTATAATTTTGCTTTTAAAAAAAACCTTTAAATTTTAAGAAAAAACCTACATAAATTTGAGGTTGAAAATTGTTGGGAAAAATATTTTTTGTGAACACTGCACCATACACATGCATAGCATCTAGCTAAGCCATAAAGCCTTATTTTATTAAATCTTAAACATTATAAGCTTATTATACTAAAGCTTATCTCCCAAAGATTTTACAACTCCTAAAGCCCTAAAATTTCACCCTCTCTCTCTCTCTCTCTTATAACATATATTATAAACCTCTAACAATTTGCAAGCTCTACTCCTCAAAAGGTATGCAACACTATTCTTTCACCAAGGGGCTTTTTAAAATCTTCATTAAATCTCTCAGCTAAAGTGGAAACAATTCTAGCAAATTGTGCAATTGATATTACAAGCCATCAAAAAAATCAAGGGTCATGTCTCTCTAGCTCCTTATGGCAAGTTCATCCCCGCTTTAATACTACTCGACTATCCCTTAGGACTTGTGGTTTTTTCTTCTCATGGTATGACTTGAATGAGATTCTGACTTATTACAAATTGCAAGTGAAAGATAAGTTTTATTATTATTTCATCAATTTTCATTTCTATCTGTACCTTTTATTCTTTTCCACATCTCGATTTTATCGTGAATCCTCTATCCCCACCCATTCAAGAGAAAATTCAAACACTCCAAAATTAGATTCTATTTGAGACGAAGTTAAGAATGGATCTAGAAGATAAGTTATCTCACAACAACAAGAAGAGGCATAGACATGCTAGTGATGCATCTTCAAACTCCGATCATGACCAAATTTAAATAACCAAGCGAGCTACTCTTAGAACTTAAGAATCTAGGAAGGAAAAGAAGATTAGTCATTAAGCTTTTACCTTTAAAAAATTTTATGGCACGAAAGATACTCGTACCAGACTTGCTTAGCTTAGTCAACTGGATGATTATTTTTTGGGGAAGAAATTCTTTGAGAAGGACAAAATCAAGTGTGCTACAAATCATTCGGTGGATAATGCAACATTATGATGGAACGTCATTAGAACTAGCAAGGACAAACCAAAATCTTGGAAGAAATTTCAGAAGCTCATCAAGAAAGATTTCTTACCCTCACAATACAAAGCTAGGGCTAGACAATGGTGATCTATCTTTAGACAACTTGAGAAAGAGAATATATCTACTTATGTGAATAGATTTTGGCAAACTTTACAACACGTAGATGTAATTAAGAAATTTTTCACCAAGAATCAAAGAAGAAAATTTATAGCAAGTGTGAAACCTACTATTCAATCAGAGGTGAACATGTTTTGACTCCATTCTCCTAGCTCGGCTATTTTCTTAGCCTTGAATTGTGAAAAGAAAAATGGTTTTCCCGAGGAAGCAATGACACCTCAAAATTTTACAGCAAAGTTTTTGAATCCTAAAACCTCTCCAAAATTATTTGAAAAACCCCTCAATGGTAATAAGACACCTATTGACACTAAGATTGATGTTGCATAATAAGCTAATAAAAGATGAATCAAAGAAGTATTACAGGTGCAACGAGATTGGACATATCACATCAAATTGTCCACAAAAGTCAAAGTTTATTTCATTTGGACTAAACATGATGGATGATGAAGAAGAATAAACAACGAGTATTTCGACTCCTAAGGTAACATCTCATTTTATTTAATTATTTTTATAATTTAAGTCTTTTTGTAAATTTTAAGGAGAGTTTTTATGCATCAAACGTAGAATTTCTTGGAGAAATTAGCCCTTCCATCTTGAACTATACTTTATGAATTTTTCACTACGTACTAGTCTTGTGGTATGGGACACAAAGATTAATCATGTGTGAAGGATTTTGACGCATACTTATCTCCAGCTTTATGTGGGATAATTTCTAGTGGTATGAGACACTAGAATTTATCACACATAGAAGTCCTGATACAATATCTATCTATCATAATTAGGGAAGATACTAGAATGTATATATTGGAAGACTTATATATCCTTTGCTCGCTAAGAAAACATGCAAATGAGGTCAGTTTCTCATCCAAGAAGGAGGGATGATACATAATTTCCATCCTTTAGCTAAACGGGGATGCCCGAATGCAAGTGTTCCATGCTAATAAATTGGTATCATGGTGGGTGACTCCACATTAAATACTAGCTACCTAGTGTTAATGGTATAGCTTGAGATTATCATGCTTAACGGGTGTATGTTGTTGAGGTGTAACAAGTAATGCCATGCTTGACAACTTTGTATGATTGAAGTGAAATAAGTGGACTATGCTAGACAATTTCACATGGTCAAAATGTAACATGTGATTTATGCAAATGATGTGCCATGCTATTTGAAGTGTAACAAGTGGTAATACATGCCATGCTAAATTATGTTTATAATGATACTCTTATCGTACTGTAACAAGTGTGGTGAATGTACATTGTGTTTGTGTAAGATACTTCCTGTACCCTTCCCTTCCTTCGTGGTAGAGAAGGATCTCACTAGTAAGTAACACCCCAAGATTTTATTAGATCACCTAATCGGGAGTCAATTCTTCTTGACTATCCAATATATGAGTACATGCATGGTCTTGGGAGTTTTACCTAATGTTTATCTGTATTTTATATCTTGGAATGTATCCAACTAATTGGGTCCACCCTACTACCCACTTTCCAGATTTGGGATACTATGAGGTTTTTAATTACTAAGCACATTTGTTGGTATAGATTCATCACATAATAGAATTCCTTAATTTAATTTCCTTCATGGGTTCCTTTATCCCTTAATGCTCTCACAAATCATTTTAAAAACAATACATATATAATTATAAAATTGAATTACAACACAATGTGGAAAAAAAACATCCCTCCGCGCACCAAGTTACATACAATCTAGGCATTCCAACCAGTTGTGGTGATAAATTATCACATATTAGTAAGGTCAAATTTCCCCTCACTCACCTACACTAACATGAAACCTATCAAGCTCGGGTCTACAATCCTGGAAGGAACCCTTGCACAGCTTTATGGTGAGTACCATTATAAGCAGCTGCCCCAGCTTTGTAAATACTCAAGAGTTGGTTTCCTTGGGTGGGCGAATACCTAATTTTTCCAAAACGATCACTTCGGAATGGTTATCCCCAAGAGAGCATGTCCCTTGGTTTATTTTATAACTACATTAGAATATGTTACCAATCTTATCGTAACCTTGCATCCTCATTTGCGTAACAATCCGTGCAACAAACATACATGAGAGGAATAACCTTTTCTATTTTCTTAAAAAACATTCCCTAGTTAAATGCATTAGACAATCCCTTTTCTTAATTAAAAACTTCTAGGGTTTGTCCCAATTACATGACAAGGTGGAAGTCCAATATTTACAATTGCGGGGAGATGAGTTGGTCCTCTACTTCCTTGGAAAACATTTGTAGCTACCTTTATTTAACGTTTAGTTGTATCCTCATCATAGTTAACTACTCTTTGATCCTCTTAAATGATGAGGTGGAGGTCCAATATTTGCAGGTTATGGGGAGATGAGCTAGTCCTCCACTTCCTTGGGAAACATTTGTAGATACCTTTATTTGAGATTCAGGTGTATCCTCATTACGGTCAACTACTCTTGGACACCCACGTCCTTTGAGTATTCTACATATCCTCCACAAGCCATTATTCTTTGTTGTGGTTGAATCTTTACTCATTGCCAAAAAGTAGCTCACATCTCTTGGGAGTCACATGGATACCCTCTTTTAGATAGAGTATATTAAGAAATTCTTGAAAATAGAAGCTCTAATCTCTTTATTCATTCTCCCACCATTAGGATTTATGCATAATATACAACTAATAATTAAGTTGTTGTTATTTTATTTATCTTAATAGAGAAAAAAATAGAAGGAATAGAGAAGGACATTGATTGAATGGGAGAGAGAGAGAAAGAGAGGTGGAAATAGTTAGAGAGCAAACTAGGAGAGGGAGAGAGAGACTAAAGATTGAGAGAGAGTGTGAAGGAGACTAAGACAGAGAATCCCGGAAGAAGAAGGAATTAAGCAAGTGGTGAGGGGGTGGGTTGGTGAGGGGTTTGTTAGCAAGAGAGTGTAAGTGTGGTAGTGATGATCGAGAGAGAGAGGGTGAGTACTAGTAACGTTGGTGAGGAATTATGCATGAGCGAAGCATTAAGGAGAGTGAGGGGCTGATTACTAATGAATGAGTAGGGGAGAACTCCAAGGGACCGAAGGTGAGGGTGGCAAGAGTGGTGAGTAGAGGGAAGTGAGCGTAGGAGATAGGGAGGGAGACTGAGAACCCAACTTGGGGGTCACCAGAGGGGAGGGAGAGGCTCGAGGTGTGGTGAGAGGGTAGCTAGACGAGGGGGTCAAGGCTTCACTTGGTAAAAATAAAATGGTGAGGGCAACAAGTGGTGAGGGGGCTAGGCACGCAAAAGGTGGCGAGAGGTTTGGCTGGAGAGGAGATGAGAGAAAGGATAATGCGCCACTACTACGAGAGGGTAGCGGGGAAGGTGAGTGAGGGAGAGGGAGTGCGAGTGATTAAGCTTAGAGAGGGTTTGCCAGAAGGGATGGGAGAATCTACGATGGTTAAGAAAGGTGGCAAGGAGCCGTAGGGGCTCTCTTAGCAACAGATGGCGAGGGAATGGCTGGCCGAGCAAATGGTGAGGGGGGCACGTGGAAGCAGGACAGAGGTGCGAGTAGAGTGAGGGGTTAGTAAGCTGGCGAGTGAGTGGAGAGAGATATCGTGGATGAATTGGAGGGGGTGCCCCGAGCCGATCTCTTATCACCAGCATGCGACGAGTCAGCACCAGCTTGCTACGCGCGTGGAGATGACAACAGCCAACAAGGCTGGCCATTGGAAAGAAGAAGACAAGGTAAGCATTTGTGGCAGCATGGCCAGTTAGACGACGAGGAAGCTTCCTATTTGAGCTCATCATCTAGCACAGGAGTAGAGGACAACAAAGAAAAAATAAAAAATAGGCGAAGAAGCTCCACTATGCCCTGAGGTCGAGAGAAAGACAGAGTGGGCGGTGAAGATTAATGAGGGGGGGGGAGGGGGGGGGTCCCTGCAAGATACTGGAAGACGATGGACTCGGGTGGTTGGCACTGGCTGCGCTCCCTTTTAAAAAAATTTAAAAAATAAAATTTAAGTTGTGGGGTTTTTTACATCCTTCCTCTCTGTTAAAGAAATCGAGATGTCCTCACCTCGAAAATAGGTAGGCAAAATCTTGATACAACTTAGGTTCATCTTCCTAACAGATTGAACCCAATAGTGTGTTGATGGTGATGACTACTCTATCTCATATTTTTGTGTTATGTTTAAATCTTGTCAATTTTATTCAAGTCTATGGTTTACTCTTTGATGTATATGTGATTTTGATTAATTCTTCAAGGACATGAGGTCCCGTGACACATACAAGTGTTACAATCGTTAGGGACGAAATAGGTTCTCATGAGTCGTGATGTGATATTTGATGAGATGGCTAGTTGATACAAGGAAAGTGTGAATGTCATAGTTGATGACATTGATGCCAATGTGGATATACACCTACCTTCATAGTTGGTACAAGGAAAGTGTGAATGATACATCTAGTAGTGATAATGTGAGTCCATGGTAAGGGAGATTAAGACATGATGTGAGCACTCAAAGTAGTGCATTGGACAAAGTTAAGAATAAGGTTGAAGGCATTGGCATTGGGAATGCATGTTATGACTCATCTAGTTTAAAGAGTCGTAAAAATGAGTTAGACAGTCTAGTGTGATTAAGACACCAGATGTGAGACATGTAACACCACATGCTAGATCTCATAAATCTAGTGACCCACAACCATTGAGGAGGTCACAAAGGGTGGGATATCTAATGCAGAGGTTGACATATAGAGGTTATGCTATGCATTATGCATATATGACTTCTATGGTAAAGCATGTGGAGCCTACTTTTTTAATGAGGATATTGGCAAAGAAGCTTGGGACAAAGCTATGGATAAAGAGATGGATGCGTTGGTACATAATGACACATGGGATTTAATTGAGCTACGAAATGGCAAGAATGGGATTGATTATAAATGGGTTTATAAGGTCAAATGTAAGTCGAATGGATCCGTGGGTGGAAAGATTTAAGGCAAGGTTGGCTTCCAAGGGTTATGCACAAACTCATAGGCTTAATTATGATGAAACATTTAATCTAGTGGCTAAGATGGCTATCATAAGATCTATGATTTCGTTGCATCTAAAGGTTGTGAATTGCATCAAATAAATGTCAAGAATGCTTTCTTGAATGGAGAGTTTCAAGGAAAATTTAGGGGCTATTTTAAAGGGGTCTTTGATATTATCGGGATGTTTCATTAGAAATGTTTTTAGATAAAATTACCCAATTTGTTTTAGTTTTTAGTGGGTTCGGGAGAAAAACTCGCCAAAAGTACACTTCATACTACCATATAAGATATTTCAAAGATTTGCCTAAGTTTCCTAAAGTTATAGGTCCATATATAAAAACAATCGCCAACCTATCTATGCTTATACTATTTTATTGGTGTTTTAGTTTTTACCTTAGAGAGTTACAAGAAGAGGTGTTTATGGAACAACCATAGGGTTACCTATACCACACATGTATGTAGATTGAAGAAAGCGTTATATGGGTTGAAGTGAGCACCATGTGCATGGAGTGGCAAGATTACCCCAATTTTCCCACACATGTATGTAGATTGAAGAAAGCACCACATGCCTAGACTCGCAGGATTATCAAGTATCTCATGAGAAATGGATTTCATGTGGGAAATTCATGCTCTTCACTATATACGAAGAAGACAGAGAATTTTATGGTGGTGATTGTCATTTATATGGATGACTTAATAGTCATAGGTGATTATGGGAATGATATAGCTAATGTGAAGGTATCATTAGATAGCTAACCGTGCTTTTAGTTTTACATCAAAATATAGGCAAGTATGTAGTACAAGAAGGGTTGGATTGATGTGGCTAGAGAGAATTTATGCTTTCCTTACATAGCCAAGCTCCCAACCAAGGCACACGGGGAAGGGGGTGCATGGGGAGATGTAGGACCTATGCACATGATGTGAGGACGGGGAGAGAATGCTTGAATACCCAAATGTAAGGACATAGGGTTCACAATAACGTTGATGGCAGGGGCCTTCAGAGTGATGACATGGTTGTTATGAGGCATAGAGGGTGGTAGATCTTATTATTTCTAATGGTATACGAATAATTAAACGTAGATGTGTTGGTATTCAATTTAATAGGTAATACATTATCATTTATTAGGAATGTACGTACTATACCATTTATTACAAATGTACATATTATATCATTTCATTGATTAGCTAGCATTTAAATGCTTATGTTTAGGACTTAACTTATTGTTTCTAAGGGTATGAATAATTAAAGTAGATGTGTTAGCATCCATTTTAATAGTTAATATGTCATTTATTATGAATTTACATTTTATATCATTTCATTGATTAACTTTAAATGTTTATGTTTAGGACTTAACTTTTTGTCATTTGTAACAAATCTAAAAAATAATTTTCATGCTCCTTGTCCACCTCCTCACACACGATTGCAATTCACCTCTTTTTTTTGCATGATGTCATATGTTTTGGGATTGTAGGTATGTTTGGCAATGGAGGAATGAAGTGTGTGTGGGGGGGGGGGGGATTTAGAAACAATTTCTTTTGGGCATATGGTTACACAAGTGAGAGGTATTTGTCAAGCTCACAAGTTCCCTCTTTACAAACAAGGTGTATTTTCACTCTTTCAATCTCTATCCCTCTCGTATGCATAGGAAAGGGAATTTTCTCTCTCTATCCCTTGTGATTATCTCTCTCTCTCTCTCTCTCTCTCTCTCTCTCTCTCTCTCTCTCTCTCTCTCTCTCTCTCTCTCTCTTGCTTAATCTAACATTGCCCTCCATTTCAATGATGTCTCATATAAGCAAGGAAGAACATAGAATACTAAAATTCTAGAATTGTGTGTGTATGAGTGTTTTTTGTGTGGGAAGGAAGAACATACATGACTACAATTGCAAAGTTGTGTGCATGTGTGTGTGGGGGGGTGGGTGTATGCAGATAAGGTCTTACAAAGATGACCAAATTCATAACTCAAAAATGAATGAGAACTCAAAGCCCTCATTTTCTAGGATTCCAACCTTGGTGGAGACTCTAGCTCGCCATTCATAGAGGGTTAGGAATGATTCACGTGCGAGGATGAAAGCTTATATTGCAAGATGGTGGATGTTGATTGGAGTGTTCTCATGGATTCTC